>NW_027645439.1:0-665000 GCF_951640355.1 Cnephaeus nilssonii | reverse complement strand
GTGTATATAGCTTCTCAAGTTCAGAGAAGAGTGCATAAAGTTGTTTCTACATGTGGTGAAGTCCCACAAGTATACCAGAAGGCCCATTATAAAACACTGGAAGAAAGCATTAGTAATTCAGAGCAAATACTAATGAATATCACAGAATACTGAGAGAACAAGTGTAAAAGACATCAAAATGAAAGTGTCTAGTCTAGAAAGGATGTTGTACACTGCAGAAAACCTTGAAATAGAGTTAGTTTACATGAAACCAGTGTTTGAAACCACCAGAATTCACTGAAAAGTAGTATTCCACTGTAAAAAAGTTGAAAGACAAGTGTATATAGCTTCTCAAGTTCAGAGAAGAGTGTATAAAGTTGTTTCTACATGTGGTGAAGTCCCACAACTAGAAAAGAAGGCCCATTATGGGAAACAGCTAGAAATCAGTAGTCATTCAGAGCAAATACTAATGAATATCACAGAATAGTGAGAGAACAAGTGTAAAAGACATCAAAATGTAAGTCTCTAGTCTAGAAAGGATGTTGTACAGTGCACAAATCCTTGAAATAGAGTTAGTTCACAAGAAAACAGTGTTTCAACCCATTAGAATTCACAGAAAAGTAGTATTGAACTGTAAAACAGTTGAAAGACAAGTTTATATAGCTTCACAAGTTCAGAGAAGAGTGTATTAAGTTGTTTCTACATGTGGTGAAGTCCCACAAGTATACCAGAAGGCCCATAATAAAACACTGGAAGAAAGCATTAGTAATTCAGAGCAAATACTAATGAATATCACATAATAGTGAGAGAACAAGTGTAAAAGACATCAAAATGAAAGTGTCTAGTCTAGAAAGGATGTTGTACACTGCAGAAATCCTTGAAATAGAGTTAGTTTTCATGAAACCAGTGTTTGAAACCACCAGAATTCACTGAAAAGTAGTATTCAACTGTAAAACAGTTGAAAGACAAGTGTATATAGCTTCTCAAGTTCAGAGAAGAGTGTATAAAGTTGTTTCTACATGTGGTGAAGTCCCACAACTAGAAAAGAAGGCCCATTATGGGAAAATGCTAGAAATCAGTAGTCATTCAGAGCAAATACTAATGAATATCACAGAATAGTGAGAGAACAAGTGTAAAAGACATCAAAATGTAAGTCTCTAGTCTAGAAAGGATGTTGTACACTGCACAAATCCTTGAAATAGAGTTAGTTCACATGAAACCAGTGTTTGAAACCACCAAAATTCACTGAAAAGTAGTATTCAACTGTAAAACAGTGGAAAGACAAGTGTATATAGCTTCTCAAGTTCAAAGAAGAGTGTATAAAGTTGTTTCTACATGTGGTGAATTCCCACAAGTAGAAAAGAAGGCCCATTATGGGAAACAGCTAGAAATCAGTAGTCATTCAGAGCAAATACTAGTGAATATCACAGAATAGTGAGGAACAAGTCTAAAAGACATCAAAATGTAAGTCTCTAGTCTAGAAAGGATGTTGTACACTGCACAAATCCTTGAAATAGAGTTAGTTCACATGAAACCAGTGTTTGAAACCACCAGAATTCACTGAAAAGTAGTATTCAACTGTAAAACAGTTGAAAGACAAGTGTATATAGCTTCTCAAGTTCAGAGAAGAGTGTTTAAGCTGTTTCTACATGTGGTGAAGTCCCACAAGTAGAAAAGAAGGCCCATTATGGGAAACAGCTAGAAATCAGTAGTAATTCAGAGGAAATACTAATGAATATCACATAATAGAGAGAGAACAAGTGTAAAAGACATCAAAATGTAAGTCTCTAGTCTAGAAAGGATGTTGTACACTGCAGAAATCCTTGAAATAGAGTTACTTCACAAGAAAACAGTGTTTCAACCCATTAGAATTCACTGAAAAGTAGTATTCAACTGTAAAATAGTTGAAAGACAAGTGTATATAGCTTCTCAAGTTCAGAGAAGAGTGTTTAAGCTGTTTCTACATGTTGTGAAGTCCCACAAGTAGAAAAGAAGGCCCATTATGGGAAACAGCTAGAAATCAGTAGTAATTCAGAGGAAATACTAATGAATATCACATAATAGAGAGAGAACAAGTGTAAAAGACATCAAAATGTAAGTCTATAGTCTAGAAAGGACGTTGTACACTGCAGAAATCCTTGAAATAGAGTTAGTTCACATGAAACCAGTGTTTGAAACCACCAGAATTCACTGAAAAGTAGTATTCAACTGTAAAATAGTTGAAAGACAAGTGTATATAGCTTCTCAAGTTCAGAGAAGAGTGCATAAAGTTGTTTCTACATGTGGTGAAGTCCCACAAGTATACCAGAAGGCCCATTATAAAACACTGGAAGAAAGCATTAGTAATTCAGAGCAAATACTAATGAATATCACAGAATACTGAGAGAACAAGTGTAAAAGACATCAAAATGAAAGTGTCTAGTCTAGAAAGGATGTTGTACACTGCAGAAAACCTTGAAATAGAGTTAGTTTACATGAAACCAGTGTTTGAAACCACCAGAATTCACTGAAAAGTAGTATTCCACTGTAAAACAGTTGAAAGACAAGTGTATATAGCTTCTCAAGTTCAGAGAAGAGTGTATAAAGTTGTTTCTACATGTGGTGAAGTCCCACAACTAGAAAAGAAGGCCCATTATGGGAAACAGCTAGAAATCAGTAGTCATTCAGAGCAAATACTAATGAATATCACAGAATAGTGAGAGAACAAGTGTAAAAGACATCAAAATGTAAGTCTCTAGTCTAGAAAGGATGTTGTACACTGCACAAATCCTTGAAATAGAGTTAGTTCACATGAAACCAGTGTTTGAAACCACCAGAATTCACTGAAAAGTAGTATTCAACTGTAAAACAGTTGAAAGACAAGTGTATATAGCTTCTCAAGTTCAGAGAAGAGTGTATAAAGTTGTTTCTACATGTGGTGAAGTCCCACATGTAGAAAACAAGGGCCATTATGGGAAACAGCTAGAAATCAGCAGTCATTCAGAGCAAATACTAATGAATATCACAGAATAGTGATAGAACACGTGTAAAAGACATCAAAATGTAAGTCTCTAGTCTAGAAAGGATGTTGTACACTGCACAAATCCTTGAAATAGAGTTACTTCACAAGAATACAGTGTTTCAACCCATTAGAATTCACTGAAAAGTAGTATTCAACTGTAAAACAGTTGGAAGACAAGTGAATATAGCTTCTCAAGTTCAGAGAAGTGTGTATAAAGTTGTTTCTACATGTGGTGAAGTCCCACAAGTAGAAAAGAAGGCCCATTATAAGAAACAGCTAGAAATCAGTAGTCATTCATTGCAAATACTAATGAATATCACAGAATAGTGAGAGAACTATGGTAAAAGACATCAAAATATAAGTCTCTAGTCTAGAAAGGATGTTATACACTACCGAAATCCTTGAAATAGAGTTACTTCACAAGAAACCAGTGTTTCAAACCACCAGAATTCACGGAAAAGTAGTATTTAACTGTAAAACAGTGGAAAGACAAGTGTATATAGCTTCTCAAGTTCAAAGAAGAGTGTATAAAGTTGTTTCTACATGTGGTGAATTCCCACAAGTAGAAAAGAAGGCCCATTATGGGAAACAGCTAGAAATCAGTAGTCATTCAGAGCAAATACTAATGAATATCACAGAATAGTGAGAGAACAAGTGTAAAAGACATCAAAATGTAAGTCTCTAGTCTAGAAAGGATGTTGTACACTGCACAAATGCTTTAAATAGAGTTAGTTCACATGAAACCAGTGTTTGAAACCGCCAGAATTCACTGAAAAGTAGTATTCTACTGTAAAACAGTTGAAAGACAAGTGTATATAGCTTCTCAAGTTCAGAGAAGAGTGTATAAAGTTGTTTCTACATGTGGTGAAGTCCCACATGTAGAAAACAAGGGCCATTATGGGAAACAACTAGAAATCAGTAGTCATTCAGAGCAAATACTAGTGAATATCACAGAATAGTGAGGAACAAGTGTAAAAGACATCAAAATGTAAGTCTCTAGTCTAGAAAGGATGTTGTACACTGCACAAATCCTTGAAATAGAGTTAGTTCACATGAAACCAGTGTTTGAAACCACCAGAATTCACTGAAAAGTAGTATTCAACTGTAAAACAGTTGAAAGACAAGTGTATATAGCTTCTCAAGTTCAGAGAAGAGTGTTTAAGCTGTTTCTACATGTGGTGAAGTCCCACAACTAGAAAAGAAGGCCCATTATGGGAAACAGCTAGAAATCAGTAGTAATTCAGAGGAAATACTAATGAATATCACATAATAGAGAGAGAACAAGTGTAAAAGACATCAAAATGTAAGTCTCTAGTATAGAAAGGATGTTGTACACTGCAGAAATCCTTGAAATACAGTTACTTCACAAGAAAACAGTGTTTCAACCCATTAGAATTCACTGAAAAGTAGTATTCAACTGTAAAATAGTTGAAAGACAAGTGTATATAGCTTCTCAAGTTCAGAGAAGAGTGCATAAAGTTGTTTCTACATGTGGTGAAGTCCCACAAGAATACCAGAAGGCCCAT
The DNA here is from genome assembly GCF_951640355.1 of Cnephaeus nilssonii. Lineage (NCBI taxonomy): Eukaryota > Metazoa > Chordata > Mammalia > Chiroptera > Vespertilionidae > Cnephaeus > Cnephaeus nilssonii. The sequence continues at coordinate 660,494 of NW_027645439.1, read as the reverse complement.
TATAAAACACTGGAAGAAAGCATTAGTAATTCAGAGCAAATACTAATGAATATCACAGAATAGTGAGAGAACAAGTGTAAAAGACATCAAAATGAAAGTGTCTAGTCTAGAAAGGATGTTGTACACTGCAGAAAACCTTGAAATAGAGTTAGTTTACATGAAACCAGTGTTTGAAACCACCAGAATTCACTGAAAAGTAGTATTCCACTGTAAAACAGTTGAAAGACAAGTGTATATAGCTTCTCAAGTTCAGAGAAGAGTGTATAAAGTTGTTTCTACATGTGGTGAAGTCCCACAACTAGAAAGGAAGGCCCATTATGGGAAACAGCTAGAAATCAGTAGTCATTCAGAGCAAATACTAATGAATATCACAGAATAGTGAGAGAACAAGTGTAAAAGACATCAAAATGTAAGTCTCTAGTCTAGAAAGGATGTTGTACACTGCACAAATCCTTGAAATAGAGTTAGTTCACATGAAACCAGTGTTTGAAACCACCAGAATTCACTGAAAAGTAGTATTCAACTGTAAAACAGTTGAAAGACAAGTGTATATAGCTTCTCAAGTTCAGAGAAGAGTGTATAAAGTTGTTTCTACATGTGGTGAAGTCCCACATGTAGAAAACAAGGGCCATTATGGGAAACAGCTAGAAATCAGTAGTCATTCAGAGCAAATACTAATGAATATCACAGAATAGTGATAGAACACGTGTAAAAGACATCAAAATGTAAGTCTCTAGTCTAGAAAGGATGTTGTACACTGCACAAATCCTTGAAATAGAGTTACTTCACAAGAAAACAGTGTTTCAACCCATTAGAATTCACTGAAAAGTAGTATTCAACTGTAAAACAGTTGGAAGACAAGTGAATATAGCTTCTCAAGTTCAGAGAAGTGTGTATAAAGTTGTTTCTACATGTGGTGAAGTCCCACAAGTAGAAAAGAAGGCCCATTATAAGAAACAGCTAGAAATCAGTAGTCATTCATTGCAAATACTAATGAATATCACAGAATAGTGAGAGAACTAGGGTAAAAGACATCAAAATATAAGTCTCTAGTCTAGAAAGGATGTTATACACTACCGAAATCCTTGAAATAGAGTTACTTCACAAGAAACCAGTGTTTCAAACCGCCAGAATTCACTGAAAAGTAGTATTCTACTGTAAAACAGTTGAAAGACAAGTGTATATAGCTTCTCAAGTTCAGAGAAGAGTGTATAAAGTTGTTTCTACATGTGGTGAAGTCCCACATGTAGAAAACAAGGGCCATTATGGGAAACAACTAGAAATCAGTAGTCATTCAGAGCAAATACTAGTGAATATCACAGAATAGTGAGGAACAAGTGTAAAAGACATCAAAATGTAAGTCTCTAGTCTAGAAAGGATGTTGTACACTGCACAAATCCTTGAAATAGAGTTAGTTCACATGAAACCAGTGTTTGAAACCACCAGAATTCACTGAAAAGTAGTATTCAACTGTAAAACAGTTGAAAGACAAGTGTATATAGCTTCTCAAGTTCAGAGAAGAGTGTTTAAGCTGTTTCTACATGTGGTGAAGTCCCACAACTAGAAAAGAAGGCCCATTATGGGAAACAGCTAGAAATCAGTAGTAATTCAGAGGAAATACTAATGAATATCACATAATAGAGAGAGAACAAGTGTAAAAGACATCAAAATGTAAGTCTCTAGTATAGAAAGGATGTTGTACACTGCAGAAATCCTTGAAATACAGTTACTTCACAAGAAAACAGTGTTTCAACCCATTAGAATTCACTGAAAAGTAGTATTCAACTGTAAAATAGTTGAAAGACAAGTGTATATAGCTTCTCAAGTTCAGAGAAGAGTGCATAAAGTTGTTTCTACATGTGGTGAAGTCCCACAAGAATACCAGAAGGCCCATTATAAAACACTGGAAGAAAGCATTAGTAATTCAGAGCAAATACTAATGAATATCACAGAATAGTGAGAGAACAAGTGTAAAAGACATCAAAATGAAAGTGTCTAGTCTAGAAAGGATGTTGTACACTGCAGAAAACCTTGAAATAGAGTTAGTTTACATGAAACCAGTGTTTGAAACCACCAGAATTCACTGAAAAGTAGTATTCCACTGTAAAACAGTTGAAAGACAAGTGTATATAGCTTCTCAAGTTCAGAGAAGAGTGTATAAAGTTGTTTCTACATGTGGTGAAGTCCCACAACTAGAAAGGAAGGCCCATTATGGGAAACAGCTAGAAATCAGTAGTCATTCAGAGCAAATACTAATGAATATCACAGAATAGTGAGAGAACAAGTGTAAAAGACATCAAAATGTAAGTCTCTAGTCTAGAAAGGATGTTGTACACTGCACAAATCCTTGAAATAGAGTTAGTTCACATGAAACCAGTGTTTGAAACCACCAGAATTCACTGAAAAGTAGTATTCAACTGTAAAACAGTTGAAAGACAAGTGTATATAGCTTCTCAAGTTCAGAGAAGAGTGTATAAAGTTGTTTCTACATGTGGTGAAGTCCCACATGTAGAAAACAAGGGCCATTATGGGAAACAGCTAGAAATCAGTAGTCATTCAGAGCAAATACTAATGAATATCACAGAATAGTGATAGAACACGTGTAAAAGACATCAAAATGTAAGTCTCTAGTCTAGAAAGGATGTTGTACACTGCACAAATCCTTGAAATAGAGTTACTTCACAAGAAAACAGTGTTTCAACCCATTAGAATTCACTGAAAAGTAGTATTCAACTGTAAAACAGTTGGAAGACAAGTGAATATAGCTTCTCAAGTTCAGAGAAGTGTGTATAAAGTTGTTTCTACATGTGGTGAAGTCCCACAAGTAGAAAAGAAGGCCCATTATAAGAAACAGCTAGAAATCAGTAGTCATTCATTGCAAATACTAATGAATATCACAGAATAGTGAGAGAACTAGGGTAAAAGACATCAAAATATAAGTCTCTAGTCTAGAAAGGATGTTATACACTACCGAAATCCTTGAAATAGAGTTACTTCACAAGAAACCAGTGTTTCAAACCACCAGAATTCACGGAAAAGTAGTATTTAACTGTAAAACAGTGGAAAGACAAGTGTATATAGCTTCTCAAGTTCAAAGAAGAGTGTATAAAGTTGTTTCTACATGTGGTGAATTCCCACAAGTAGAAAAGAAGGCCCATTATGGGAAACAGCTAGAAATCAGTAGTCATTCAGAGCAAATACTACTGAATATCACAGAATAGTGAGAGAACAAGTGTAAAAGACATCAAAATGTAAGTCTCTAGTCTAGAAAGGATGTTGTACACTGCACAAATGCTTTAAATAGAGTTAGTTCACATGAAACCAGTGTTTGAAACCGCCAGAATTCACTGAAAAGTAGTATTCTACTGTAAAACAGTTGAAAGACAAGTGTATATAGCTTCTCCAGTTCAGAGAAGAGTGTATAAAGTTGTTTCTACATGTGGTGAAGTCCCACAACTAGAAAAGAAGGCCCATTATGGGAAACAGCTAGAAATCAGTAGTAATTCAGAGGAAATACTAATGAATATCACATAATAGAGAGAGAACAAGTGTAAAAGACATCAAAATGTAAGTCTCTAGTCTAGAAAGGATGTTGTACACTGCAGAAATCCTTGAAATACAGTTACTTCACAAGAAAACAGTGTTTCAACCCATTAGAATTCACTGAAAAGTAGTATTCAACTGTAAAATAGTTGAAAGACAAGTGTATATAGCTTCTCAAGTTCAGAGAAGAGTGCATAAAGTTGTTTCTACATGTGGTGAAGTCCCACAAGTATACCAGAAGGCCCATTATAAAACACTGGAAGAAAGCATTAGTAATTCAGAGCAAATACTAATGAATATCACAGAATAGTGAGAGAACAAGTGTAAAAGACATCAAAATGAAAGTGTCTAGTCTAGAAAGGATGTTGTACACTGCAGAAAAACTTGAAATAGAGTTAGTTTACATGAAACCAGTGTTTGAAACCACCAGAATTCACTGAAAAGTAGTATTCCACTGTAAAACAGTTGAAAGACAAGTGTATATAGCTTCTCAAGTTCAGAGAAGAGTGTATAAAGTTGTTTCTACATGTGGTGAAGTCCCACAACTAGAAAAGAAGGCCCATTATGGGAAACAGCTAGAAATCAGTAGTCATTCAGAGCAAATACTAATGAATATCACAGAATAGTGAGAGAACAAGTGTAAAAGACATCAAAATGTAAGTCTCTAGTCTAGAAAGGATGTTGTACACTGCACAAATCCTTGAAATAGAGTTAGTTCACATGAAACCAGTGTTTGAAACCACCAGAATTCACTGAAAAGTAGTATTCAACTGTAAAACAGTTGAAAGACAAGTGTATATAGCTTCTCAAGTTCAGAGAAGAGTGTATAAAGTTGTTTCTACATGTGGTGAATTCCCACAAGTAGAAAAGAAGGCCCATTATGGGAAACAGCTAGAAATCAGTAGTCATTCAGAGCAAATACTAATGAATATCACAGAATAGTGAGAGAACAAGTGTGAAAGACATCAAAATGTAAGTCTCTAGTCTAGAAAGGATGTTGTACACTGCACAAATGCTTTAAATAGAGTTAGTTCACATGAAACCAGTGTTTGAAACCGCCAGAATTCACTGAAAAGTAGTATTGTACTGTAAAACAGTTGAAAGACAAGTGTATATAGCTTCTCAAGTTCAGAGAAGAGTGTATAAAGTTGTTTCTACATGTGGTGAAGTCCCACAAGTAGAAAAGAAGGCCTATTATGGGAAACAACTAGAAATCAGTAGTCATTCAGAGCAAATACTAGTGAATATCACAGAATAGTGAGGAACAAGTGTAAAAGACATCAAAATGTAAGTCTCTAGTCTAGAAAGGATGTTGTACACTGCACAAATCCTTGAAATAGAGTTAGTTCACATGAAACCAGTGTTTGAAACCACCAGAATTCACTGAAAAGTAGTATTCAACTGTAAAACAGTTGAAAGACAAGTGTATATAGCTTCTCAAGTTCAGAGAAGAGTGTTTAAGCTGTTTCTACATGTGGTGAAGTCCCACAAGTAGAAAAGAAGTCCCATTATGGGAAACAGCTAGAAATCAGTAGTAATTCAGAGGAAATACTAATGAATATCACATAATAGAGAGAGAACAAGTGTAAAAGACATCAAAATGTAAGTCTCTAGTCTAGAAAGGATGTTGTACACTGCAGAAATCCTTGAAATAGAGTTAGTTCACATGAAACCAGTGTTTGAAACCACCAGAATTCACTGAAAAGTAGTATTCAACTGTAAAACAGTTGAAAGACAAGTGTATATAGCTTCTCAAGTTCAAAGAAGAGTGTATAAAGTTGTTTCTACATGTGGTGAAGTCCCACAACTAGAAAAGAAGGCCCATTATGGGAAACAGCTAGAAATCAGTAGTAATTCAGAGGAAATACTAATGAATATCACATAATAGAGAGAGAACAAGTGTAAAAGACATCAAAATGTAAGTCTCTAGTCTAGAAAGGATGTTGTACACTGCAGAAATCCTTGAAATAGAGTTAGTTCACAAGAAAACAGTGTTTCAACCCATTAGAATTCACAGAAAAGTAGTATTGAACTGTAAAACAGTTGAAAGACAAGTTTATATAGCTTCACAAGTTCAGAGAAGAGTGTATTAAGTTGTTTCTACATGTGGTGAAGTCCCACAAGTAGAAAAGAAGGCCCATTATAGGAAACAGCTAGAAATCAGTAGTCATTCAGAGCAAATACTAATGAATATCACAGAATAGTGAGAGAACAAGTGTAAAAGACATCAAAATGTAAGTCTCTAGTCTAGAAAGGATGTTGTACACTGCACAAATCCTTGAAATAGAGTTAGTTCACAAGAAAACAGTGTTTCAACCCATTAGAATTCACAGAAAAGTAGTATTGAACTGTAAAACAGTTGAAAGACAAGTTTATATAGCTTCACAAGTTCAGAGAAGAGTGTATTAAGTTGTTTCTACATGTGGTGAAGTCCCACAACTAGAAAAGAAGGCCCATTATGGGAAACAGCTAGAAATCAGTAGTAATTCAGAGGAAATACTAATGAATATCACATAATAGAGAGAGAACAAGTGTAAAAGACATCAAAATGTAAGTCTCTAGTCTAGAAAGGATGTTGTACACTGCAGAAATCCTTGAAATACAGTTACTTCACAAGAAAACAGTGTTTCAACCCATTAGAATTCACTGAAAAGTAGTATTCAACTGTAAAATAGTTGAAAGACAAGTGTATATAGCTTCTCAAGTTCAGAGAAGAGTGCATAAAGTTGTTTCTACATGTGGTGAAGTCCCACAAGTATACCAGAAGGCCCATTATAAAACACTGGAAGAAAGCATTAGTAATTCAGAGCAAATACTAATGAATATCACAGAATAGTGAGAGAACAAGTGTAAAAGACATCAAAATGAAAGTGTCTAGTCTAGAAAGGATGTTGTACACTGCAGAAAAACTTGAAATAGAGTTAGTTTACATGAAACCAGTGTTTGAAACCACCAGAATTCACTGAAAAGTAGTATTCCACTGTAAAACAGTTGAAAGACAAGTGTATATAGCTTCTCAAGTTCAGAGAAGAGTGTATAAAGTTGTTTCTACATGTGGTGAAGTCCCACAACTAGAAAAGAAGGCCCATTATGGGAAACAGCTAGAAATCAGTAGTCATTCAGAGCAAATACTAATGAATATCACAGAATAGTGAGAGAACAAGTGTAAAAGACATCAAAATGTAAGTCTCTAGTCTAGAAAGGATGTTGTACACTGCACAAATCCTTGAAATAGAGTTAGTTCACATGAAACCAGTGTTTGAAACCACCAGAATTCACTGAAAAGTAGTATTCAACTGTAAAACAGTTGAAAGACAAGTGTATATAGCTTCTCAAGTTCAGAGAAGAGTGTATAAAGTTGTTTCTACATGTGGTGAATTCCCACAAGTAGAAAAGAAGGCCCATTATGGGAAACAGCTAGAAATCAGTAGTCATTCAGAGCAAATACTAATGAATATCACAGAATAGTGAGAGAACAAGTGTGAAAGACATCAAAATGTAAGTCTCTAGTCTAGAAAGGATGTTGTACACTGCACAAATGCTTTAAATAGAGTTAGTTCACATGAAACCAGTGTTTGAAACCGCCAGAATTCACTGAAAAGTAGTATTGTACTGTAAAACAGTTGAAAGACAAGTGTATATAGCTTCTCAAGTTCAGAGAAGAGTGTATAAAGTTGTTTCTACATGTGGTGAAGTCCCACAAGTAGAAAAGAAGGCCTATTATGGGAAACAACTAGAAATCAGTAGTCATTCAGAGCAAATACTAGTGAATATCACAGAATAGTGAGGAACAAGTGTAAAAGACATCAAAATGTAAGTCTCTAGTCTAGAAAGGATGTTGTACACTGCACAAATCCTTGAAATAGAGTTAGTTCACATGAAACCAGTGTTTGAAACCACCAGAATTCACTGAAAAGTAGTATTCAACTGTAAAACAGTTGAAAGACAAGTGTATATAGCTTCTCAAGTTCAGAGAAGAGTGTTTAAGCTGTTTCTACATGTGGTGAAGTCCCACAAGTAGAAAAGAAGGCCCATTATGGGAAACAGCTAGAAATCAGTAGTAATTCAGAGGAAATACTAATGAATATCACATAATAGAGAGAGAACAAGTGTAAAAGACATCAAAATGTAAGTCTCTAGTCTAGAAAGGATGTTGTACACTGCAGAAATCCTTGAAATAGAGTTAGTTCACATGAAACCAGTGTTTGAAACCACCAGAATTCACTGAAAAGTAGTATTCAACTGTAAAACAGTTGAAAGACAAGTGTATATAGCTTCTCCAGTTCAGAGAAGAGTGTATAAAGTTGTTTCTACATGTGGTGAAGTCCCACAACTAGAAAAGAAGGCCCATTATGGGAAACAGCTAGAAATCAGTAGTAATTCAGAGGAAATACTAATGAATATCACATAATAGAGAGAGAACAAGTGTAAAAGACATCAAAATGTAAGTCTCTAGTCTAGAAAGGATGTTGTACACTGCAGAAATCCTTGAAATAGAGTTAGTTCACAAGAAAACAGTGTTTCAACCCATTAGAATTCACAGAAAAGTAGTATTGAACTGTAAAACAGTTGAAAGACAAGTTTATATAGCTTCACAAGTTCAGAGAAGAGTGTATTAAGTTGTTTCTACATGTGGTGAAGTCCCACAAGTAGAAAAGAAGGCCCATTATAGGAAACAGCTAGAAATCAGTAGTCATTCAGAGCAAATACTAATGAATATCACAGAATAGTGAGAGAACAAGTGTAAAAGACATCAAAATGTAAGTCTCTAGTCTAGAAAGGATGTTGTACACTGCACAAATCCTTGAAATAGAGTTAGTTCACATGAAACCAGTGTTTGAAACCACCAGAATTTACTGAAAAGTAGTATTCAACTGTAAAACAGTTGAAAGACAAGTGTATATAGCTTCTCCAGTTCAGAGAAGAGTGTATAAAGTTGTTTCTACATGTGGTGAAGTCCCACAAGTAGAAAAGAAGGCCCATTATGGGAAACAACTAGAAATCAGTAGCCATTCAGAGCTAATACTAATGTATATCACAGAATAGTGAGAGAACAAGTGTAAAACACATCAAAATGTAAGTCTCTAGTCTAGAAAGGATGTTGTACAGTGCACAAATCCTTGAAATAGAGTTAGTTCACAAGAAAACAGTGTTTCAACCCATTAGAATTCACAGAAAAGTAGTATTGAACTGTAAAACAGTTGAAAGACAAGTTTATATAGCTTCACAAGTTCAGAGAAGAGTGTATTAAGTTGTTTCTACATGTGGTGAAGTCCCACAAGTATACCAGAAGGCCCATAATAAAACACTGGAAGAAAGCATTAGTAATTCAGAGCAAATACTAATGAATATCACATAATAGTGAGAGAACAAGTGTAAAAGACATCAAAATGAAAGTGTCTAGTCTAGAAAGGATGTTGTACACTGCAGAAATCCTTGAAATAGAGTTAGTTTTCATGAAACCAGTGTTTGAAACCACCAGAATTCACTGAAAAGTAGTATTCAACTGTAAAACAGTTGAAAGACAAGTGTATATAGCTTCTCAAGTTCAGAGAAGAGTGTATAAAGTTGTTTCTACATGTGGTGAAGTCCCACAACTAGAAAAGAAGGCCCATTATGGGAAAATGCTAGAAATCAGTAGTCATTCAGAGCAAATACTAATGAATATCACAGAATAGTGAGAGAACAAGTGTAAAAGACATCAAAATGTAAGTCTCTAGTCTAGAAAGGATGTTGTACACTGCACAAATCCTTGAAATAGAGTTAGTTCACATGAAACCAGTGTTTGAAACCACCAAAATTCACTGAAAAGTAGTATTCAACTGTAAAACAGTGGAAAGACAAGTGTATATAGCTTCTCAAGTTCAAAGAAGAGTGTATAAAGTTGTTTCTACATGTGGTGAATTCCCACAAGTAGAAAAGAAGGCCCATTATGGGAAACAGCTAGAAATCAGTAGTCATTCAGAGCAAATACTAGTGAATATCACAGAATAGTGAGGAACAAGTGTAAAAGACATCAAAATGTAAGTCTCTAGTCTAGAAAGGATGTTGTACACTGCACAAATCCTTGAAATAGAGTTAATTCACATGAAACCAGTGTTTGAAACCACCAGAATTCACTGAAAAGTAGTATTCAACTGTAAAACAGTTGAAAGACAAGTGTATATAGCTTCTCAAGTTCAGAGAAGAGTGTTTAAGCTGTTTCTACATGTGGTGAATTCCCACAAGTAGAAAAGAAGGCCCATTATGGGAAACAGCTAGAAATCAGTAGTAATTCAGAGGAAATACTAATGAATATCACATAATAGAGAGAGAACAAGTGTAAAAGACATCAAAATGTAAGTCTCTAGTCTAGAAAGGATGTTGTACACTGCAGAAATCCTTGAAATAGAGTTACTTCACAAGAAAACAGTGTTTCAACCCATTAGAATTCACTGAAAAGTAGTATTCAACTGTAAAATAGTTGAAAGACAAGTGTATATAGCTTCTCAAGTTCAGAGAAGAGTGTTTAAGCTGTTTCTACATGTTGTGAAGTCCCACAAGTAGAAAAGAAGGCCCATTATGGGAAACAGCTAGAAATCAGTAGTAATTCAGAGGAAATACTAATGAATATCACATAATAGAGAGAGAACAAGTGTAAAAGACATCAAAATGTAAGTCTATAGTCTAGAAAGGACGTTGTACACTGCAGAAATCCTTGAAATAGAGTTAGTTCACATGAAACCAGTGTTTGAAACCACCAGAATTCACTGAAAAGTAGTATTCAACTGTAAAATAGTTGAAAGACAAGTGTATATAGCTTCTCAAGTTCAGAGAAGAGTGCATAAAGTTGTTTCTACATGTGGTGAAGTCCCACAAGTATACCAGAAGGCCCATTATAAAACACTGGAAGAAAGCATTAGTAATTCAGAGCAAATACTAATGAATATCACAGAATACTGAGAGAACAAGTGTAAAAGACATTAAAATGAAAGTGTCTAGTCTAGAAAGGATGTTGTACACTGCAGAAAACCTTGAAATAGAGTTAGTTTACATGAAACCAGTGTTTGAAACCACCAGAATTCACTGAAAAGTAGTATTCCACTGTAAAACAGTTGAAAGACAAGTGTATATAGCTTCTCAAGTTCAGAGAAGAGTGTATAAAGTTGTTTCTACATGTGGTGAAGTCCCACAACTAGAAAAGAAGGCCCATTATGGGAAACAGCTAGAAATCAGTAGTCATTCAGAGCAAATACTAATGAATATCACAGAATAGTGAGAGAACAAGTGTAAAAGACATCAAAATGTAAGTCTCTAGTCTAGAAAGGATGTTGTACACTGCACAAATCCTTGAAATAGAGTTAGTTCACATGAAACCAGTGTTTGAAACCACCAGAATTCACTGAAAAGTAGTATTCAACTGTAAAACAGTTGAAAGACAAGTGTATATAGCTTCTCAAGTTCAGAGAAGAGTGTATAAAGTTGTTTCTACATGTGGTGAAGTCCCACATGTAGAAAACAAGGGCCATTATGGGAAACAGCTAGAAATCAGCAGTCATTCAGAGCAAATACTAATGAATATCACAGAATAGTGATAGAACACGTGTAAAAGACATCAAAATGTAAGTCTCTAGTCTAGAAAGGATGTTGTACACTGCACAAATCCTTGAAATAGAGTTACTTCACAAGAAAACAGTGTTTCAACCCATTAGAATTCACTGAAAAGTAGTATTCAACTGTAAAACAGTTGGAAGACAAGTGAATATAGCTTCTCAAGTTCAGAGAAGTGTGTATAAAGTTGTTTCTACATGTGGTGAAGTCCCACAAGTAGAAAAGAAGGCCCATTATAAGAAACAGCTAGAAATCAGTAGTCATTCATTGCAAATACTAATGAATATCACAGAATAGTGAGAGAACTATGGTAAAAGACATCAAAATATAAGTCTCTACTCTAGAAAGTATGTTATACACTACCGAAATCCTTGAAATAGAGTTACTTCACAAGAAACCAGTGTTTCAAACCACCAGAATTCACGGAAAAGTAGTATTTAACTGTAAAACAGTGGAAAGACAAGTGTATATAGCTTCTCAAGTTCAAAGAAGAGTGTATAAAGTTGTTTCTACATGTGGTGAATTCCCACAAGTAGAAAAGAAGGCCCATTATGGGAAACAGCTAGAAATCAGTAGTCATTCAGAGCAAATACTAATGAATATCACAGAATAGTGAGAGAACAAGTGTAAAAGACATCAAAATGTAAGTCTCTAGTCTAGAAAGGATGTTGTACACTGCACAAATGCTTTAAATAGAGTTAGTTCACATGAAACCAGTGTTTGAAACCGCCAGAATTCACTGAAAAGTAGTATTCTACTGTAAAACAGTTGAAAGACAAGTGTATATAGCTTCTCAAGTTCAGAGAAGAGTGTATAAAGTTGTTTCTACATGTGGTGAAGTCCCACAAGTAGAAAAGAAGGCCCATTATGGGAAACAACTAGAAATCAGTAGTCATTCAGAGCAAATACTAGTGAATATCACAGAATAGTGAGGAACAAGTGTAAAAGACATCAAAATGTAAGTCTCTAGTCTAGAAAGGATGTTGTACACTGCACAAATCCTTGAAATAGAGTTAGTTCACATGAAACCAGTGTTTGAAACCGCCAGAATTCACTGAAAAGTAGTATTCTACTGTAAAACAGTTGAAAGACAAGTGTATATAGCTTCTCAAGTTCAGAGAAGAGTGTATAAAGTTGTTTCTACATGTGGTGAAGTCCCACAAGTAGAAAAGAAGGCCCATTATGGGAAACAACTAGAAATCAGTAGTCATTCAGAGCAAATACTAGTGAATATCACAGAATAGTGAGGAACAAGTGTAAAAGACATCAAAATGTAAGTCTCTAGTCTAGAAAGGATGTTGTACACTGCACAAATCCTTGAAATAGAGTTAGTTCACATGAAACCAGTGTTTGAAACCACCAGAATTCACTGAAAAGTAGTATTCAACTGTAAAACAGTTGAAAGACAAGTGTATATAGCTTCTCCAGTTCAGAGAAGAGTGTATAAAGTTGTTTCTACATGTGGTGAAGTCCCACAACTAGAAAAGAAGGCCCATTATGGGAAACAGCTAGAAATCAGTAGTAATTCAGAGGAAATACTAATGAATATCACATAATAGAGAGAGAACAAGTGTAAAAGACATCAAAATGTAAGTCTCTAGTCTAGAAAGGATGTTGTACACTGCAGAAATCCTTGAAATACAGTTACTTCACAAGAAAACAGTGTTTCAACCCATTAGAATTCACTGAAAAGTAGTATTCAACTGTAAAATAGTTGAAAGACAAGTGTATATAGCTTCTCAAGTTCAGAGAAGAGTGCATAAAGTTGTTTCTACATGTGGTGAAGTCCCACAAGTATACCAGAAGGCCCATTATAAAACACTGGAAGAAAGCATTAGTAATTCAGAGCAAATACTAATGAATATCACAGAATAGTGAGAGAACAAGTGTAAAAGACATCAAAATGAAAGTGTCTAGTCTAGAAAGGATGTTGTACACTGCAGAAAAACTTGAAATAGAGTTAGTTTACATGAAACCAGTGTTTGAAACCACCAGAATTCACTGAAAAGTAGTATTCCACTGTAAAACAGTTGAAAGACAAGTGTATATAGCTTCTCAAGTTCAGAGAAGAGTGTATAAAGTTGTTTCTACATGTGGTGAAGTCCCACAACTAGAAAAGAAGGCCCATTATGGGAAACAGCTAGAAATCAGTAGTCATTCAGAGCAAATACTAATGAATATCACAGAATAGTGAGAGAACAAGTGTAAAAGACATCAAAATGTAAGTCTCTAGTCTAGAAAGGATGTTGTACACTGCACAAATCCTTGAAATAGAGTTAGTTCACATGAAACCAGTGTTTGAAACCACCAGAATTCACTGAAAAGTAGTATTCAACTGTAAAACAGTTGAAAGACAAGTGTATATAGCTTCTCAAGTTCAGAGAAGAGTGTATAAAGTTGTTTCTACATGTGGTGAATTCCCACAAGTAGAAAAGAAGGCCCATTATGGGAAACAGCTAGAAATCAGTAGTCATTCAGAGCAAATACTAATGAATATCACAGAATAGTGAGAGAACAAGTGTGAAAGACATCAAAATGTAAGTCTCTAGTCTAGAAAGGATGTTGTACACTGCACAAATGCTTTAAATAGAGTTAGTTCACATGAAACCAGTGTTTGAAACCGCCAGAATTCACTGAAAAGTAGTATTCTACTGTAAAACAGTTGAAAGACAAGTGTATATAGCTTCTCAAGTTCAGAGAAGAGTGTATAAAGTTGTTTCTACATGTGGTGAAGTCCCACAAGTAGAAAAGAAGGCCTATTATGGGAAACAACTAGAAATCAGTAGTCATTCAGAGCAAATACTAGTGAATATCACAGAATAGTGAGGAACAAGTGTAAAAGACATCAAAATGTAAGTCTCTAGTCTAGAAAGGATGTTGTACACTGCACAAATCCTTGAAATAGAGTTAGTTCACATGAAACCAGTGTTTGAAACCACCAGAATTCACTGAAAAGTAGTATTCAACTGTAAAACAGTTGAAAGACAAGTGTATATAGCTTCTCAAGTTCAGAGAAGAGTGTTTAAGCTGTTTCTACATGTGGTGAAGTCCCACAAGTAGAAAAGAAGGCCCATTATGGGAAACAGCTAGAAATCAGTAGTAATTCAGAGGAAATACTAATGAATATCACATAATAGAGAGAGAACAAGTGTAAAAGACATCAAAATGTAAGTCTCTAGTCTAGAAAGGATGTTGTACACTGCAGAAATCCTTGAAATAGAGTTAGTTCACATGAAACCAGTGTTTGAAACCACCAGAATTCACTGAAAAGTAGTATTCAACTGTAAAACAGTTGAAAGACAAGTGTATATAGCTTCTCCAGTTCAGAGAAGAGTGTATAAAGTTGTTTCTACATGTGGTGAAGTCCCACAACTAGAAAAGAAGGCCCATTATGGGAAACAGCTAGAAATCAGTAGTAATTCAGAGGAAATACTAATGAATATCACATAATAGAGAGAGAACAAGTGTAAAAGACATCAAAATGTAAGTCTCTAGTCTAGAAAGGATGTTGTACACTGCAGAAATCCTTGAAATAGAGTTACTTCACAAGAAAACAGTGTTTCAACCCATTAGAATTCACTGAAAAGTAGTATTCAACTGTAAAATAGTTGAAAGACAAGTGTATATAGCTTCTCAAGTTCAGAGAAAAGTGCATAAAGTTGTTTCTACATGTGGTGAAGTCCCACAAGTATACCAGAAGGCCCATTATAAAACACTGGAAGAAAGCATTAGTAATTCAGAGCAAATACTAATGAATATCACAGAATAGTGAGAGAACAAGTGTAAAAGACATCAAAATGAAAGTGTCTAGTCTAGAAAGGATGTTGTACACTGCAGAAATCCTTGAAATAGAGTTAGTTTACATGAAACCAGTGTTTGAAATCACCAGAATTCACTGAAAAGTAGTATTCAACTGTAAAACAGTTGAAAGACAAGTATATATATAGCTTCTCAAGGTCAGAGAATAGTGTATAAAGTTGTTTCTACATGTGGTGAAGTCCCACAAGTAGAAAAGAAGGCCCATTATAGGAAACAGCTAGAAATCAGTAGTCATTCAGAGCAAATACTAATGAATATCACAGAATAGTGAGAGAACAAGTGTAAAAGACATCAAAATGTAAGTCTCTAGTCTAGAAAGGATGTTGTACACTGCACAAATCCTTGAAATAGAGTTAGTTCACATGAAACCAGTGTTTGAAACCACCAGAATTTACTGAAAAGTAGTATTCAACTGTAAAACAGTTGAAAGACAAGTGTATATAGCTTCTCCAGTTCAGAGAAGAGTGTATAAAGTTGTTTCTACATGTGGTGAAGTCCCACAAGTAGAAAAGAAGGCCCATTATGGGAAACAACTAGAAATCAGTAGCCATTCAGAGCTAATACTAATGTATATCACAGAATAGTGAGAGAACAAGTGTAAAACACATCAAAATGTAAGTCTCTAGTCTAGAAAGGATGTTGTACAGTGCACAAATCCTTGAAATAGAGTTAGTTCACAAGAAAACAGTGTTTCAACCCATTAGAATTAACAGAAAAGTAGTATTGAACTGTAAAACAGTTGAAAGACAAGTTTATATAGCTTCACAAGTTCAGAGAAGAGTGTATTAAGTTGTTTCTACATGTGGTGAAGTCCCACAAGTATACCAGAAGGCCCATAATAAAACACTGGAAGAAAGCATTAGTAATTCAGAGCAAATACTAATGAATATCACATAATAGTGAGAGAACAAGTGTAAAAGACATCAAAATGAAAGTGTCTAGTCTAGAAAGGATGTTGTACACTGCAGAAATCCTTGAAATAGAGTTAGTTTTCATGAAACCAGTGTTTGAAACCACCAGAATTCACTGAAAAGTAGTATTCAACTGTAAAACAGTTGAAAGACAAGTGTATATAGCTTCTCAAGTTCAGAGAAGAGTGTATAAAGTTGTTTCTACATGTGGTGAAGTCCCACAACTAGAAAAGAAGGCCCATTATGGGAAAATGCTAGAAATCAGTAGTCATTCAGAGCAAATACTAATGAATATCACAGAATAGTGAGAGAACAAGTGTAAAAGACATCAAAATGTAAGTCCCTAGTCTAGAAAGGATGTTGTACACTGCACAAATCCTTGAAATAGAGTTAGTTCACATGAAACCAGTGTTTGAAACCACCAAAATTCACTGAAAAGTAGTATTCAACTGTAAAACAGTGGAAAGACAAGTGTATATAGCTTCTCAAGTTCAAAGAAGAGTGTATAAAGTTGTTTCTACATGTGGTGAATTCCCACAAGTAGAAAAGAAGGCCCATTATGGGAAACAGCTAGAAATCAGTAGTCATTCAGAGCAAATACTAATGAATATCACAGAATAGTGAGAGAACAAGTGTAAAAGACATCAAAATGTAAGTCTCTAGTCTAGAAAGGATGTTGTACACTGCACAAATGCTTTAAATAGAGTTAGTTCACATGAAACCAGTGTTTGAAACCGCCAGCATTCACTGAAAAGTAGTATTCTACTGTAAAACAGTTGAAAGACAAGTGTATATAGCTTCTCAAGTTCAGAGAAGAGTGTATAAAGTTGTTTCTACATGTGGTGAAGTCCCACAAGTAGAAAAGAAGGCCCATTATGGGAAACAACTAGAAATCAGTAGTCATTCAGAGCAAATACTAGTGAATATCACAGAATAGTGAGGAACAAGTGTAAAAGACATCAAAATGTAAGTCTCTATTCTAGAAAGGATGTTGTACACTGCACAAATCCTTGAAATAGAGTTAGTTCACATGAAACCAGTGTTTGAAACCACCAGAATTCACTGAAAAGTAGTATTCAACTGTAAAACAGTTGAAAGACAAGTGTATATAGCTTCTCAAGTTCAGAGAAGAGTGTTTAAGCTGTTTCTACATGTGGTGAAGTCCCACAAGTAGAAAAGAAGGCCCATTATGGGAAACAGCTAGAAATCAGTAGTAATTCAGAGGAAATACTAATGAATAACACATAATAGAGAGAGAACAAGTGTAAAAGACATCAAAATGTAAGTCTCTAGTCTAGAAAGGATGTTGTACACTGCAGAAATCCTTGAAATAGAGTTAGTTCACATGAAACCAGTGTTTGAAACCACCAGAATTCACTGAAAAGTAGTATTCAACTGTAAAACAGTTGAAAGACAAGTGTATATAGCTTCTCCAGTTCAGAGAAGAGTGTATAAAGTTGTTTCTACATGTGGTGAAGTCCCACAACTAGAAAAGAAGGCCCATTATGGGAAACAGCTAGAAATCAGTAGTAATTCAGAGGAAATACTAATGAATATCACATAATAGAGAGAGAACAAGTGTAAAAGACATCAAAATGTAAGTCTCTAGTCTAGAAAGGATGTTGTACACTGCAGAAATCCTTGAAATAGAGTTACTTCACAAGAAAACAGTGTTTCAACCCATTAGAATTCACTGAAAAGTAGTATTCAACTGTAAAATAGTTGAAAGACAAGTGTATATAGCTTCTCAAGTTCAGAGAAGAGTGCATAAAGTTGTTTCTACATGTGGTGAAGTCCCACAAGTATACCAGAAGGCCCATAATAAAACACTGGAAGAAAGCATTAGTAATTCAGAGCAAATACTAATGAATATCACATAATAGTGAGAGAACAAGTGTAAAAGACATCAAAATGAAAGTGTCTAGTCTAGAAAGGATGTTGTACACTGCAGAAATCCTTGAAATAGAGTTAGTTTTCATGAAACCAGTGTTTGAAACCACCAGAATTCACTGAAAAGTAGTATTCAACTGTAAAACAGTTGAAAGACAAGTGTATATAGCTTCTCAAGTTCAGAGAAGAGTGTATAAAGTTGTTTCTACATGTGGTGAAGTCCCACAACTAGAAAAGAAGGCCCATTATGGGAAAATGCTAGAAATCAGTAGTCATTCAGAGCAAATACTAATGAATATCACAGAATAGTGAGAGAACAAGTGTAAAAGACATCAAAATGTAAGTCTCTAGTCTAGAAAGGATGTTGTACACTGCACAAATCCTTGAAATAGAGTTAGTTCACATGAAACCAGTGTTTGAAACCACCAAAATTCACTGAAAAGTAGTATTCAACTGTAAAACAGTGGAAAGACAAGTGTATATAGCTTCTCAAGTTCAAAGAAGAGTGTATAAAGTTGTTTCTACATGTGGTGAATTCCCACAAGTAGAAAAGAAGGCCCATTATGGGAAACAGCTAGAAATCAGTAGTCATTCAGAGCAAATACTAATGAATATCACAGAATAGTGAGAGAACAAGTGTAAAAGACATCAAAATGTAAGTCTCTAGTCTAGAAAGGATGTTGTACACTGCACAAATGCTTTAAATAGAGTTAGTTCACATGAAACCAGTGTTTGAAACCGCCAGAATTCACTGAAAAGTAGTATTCTACTGTAAAACAGTTGAAAGACAAGTGTATATAGCTTCTCAAGTTCAGAGAAGAGTGTATAAAGTTGTTTCTACATGTGGTGATGTCCCACAAGTAGAAAAGAAGGCCCATTATGGGAAACAACTAGAAATCAGTAGTCATTCAGAGCAAATACTAGTGAATATCACAGAATAGTGAGGAACAAGTGTAAAAGACATCAAAATGTAAGTCTCTAGTCTAGAAAGGATGTTGTACACTGCACAAATCCTTGAAATAGAGTTAGTTCACATGAAACCAGTGTTTGAAACCACCAGAATTCACTGAAAAGTAGTATTCAACTGTAAAACAGTTGAAAGACAAGTGTATATAGCTTCTCAAGTTCAGAGAAGAGTGTTTAAGCTGTTTCTACATTGGTGAAGTCCCACAAGTAGAAAAGAAGGCCCATTATGGGAAACAGCTAGAAATCAGTAGTAATTCAGAGGAAATACTAATGAATATCACATAATAGAGAGAGAACAAGTGTAAAAGACATCAAAATGTAAGTCTCTAGTCTAGAAAGGATGTTGTACACTGCAGAAATCCTTGAAATACAGTTACTTCACAAGAAAACAGTGTTTCAACCCATTAGAATTCACTGAAAAGTAGTATTCAACTGTAAAATAGTTGAAAGACAAGTGTATATAGCTTCTCAAGTTCAGAGAAGAGTGCATAAAGTTGTTTCTACATGTGGTGAAGTCCCACAAGTATACCAGAAGGCCCATTATAAAACACTGGAAGAAAGCATTAGTAATTCAGAGCAAATACTAATGAATATCACAGAATACTGAGAGAACAAGTGTAAAAGACATCAAAATGAAAGTGTCTAGTCTAGAAAGGATGTTGTACACTGCAGAAAACCTTGAAATAGAGTTAGTTTACATGAAACCAGTGTTTGAAACCACCAGAATTCACTGAAAAGTAGTATTCCACTGTAAAACAGTTGAAAGACAAGTGTATATAGCTTCTCAAGTTCAGAGAAGAGTGTATAAAGTTGTTTCTACATGTGGTGAAGTCCCACAACTAGAAAAGAAGGCCCATTATGGGAAACAGCTAGAAATCAGTAGTCATTCAGAGCAAATACTAATGAATATCACAGAATAGTGAGAGAACAAGTGTAAAAGACATCAAAATGTAAGTCTCTAGTCTAGAAAGGATGTTGTACACTGCACAAATCCTTGAAATAGAGTTAGTTCACATGAAACCAGTGTTTGAAACCACCAGAATTCACTGAAAAGTAGTATTCAACTGTAAAACAGTTGAAAGACAAGTGTATATAGCTTCTCAAGTTCAGAGAAGAGTGTATAAAGTTGTTTCTACATGTGGTGAAGTCCCACATGTAGAAAACAAGGGCCATTATGGGAAACAGCTAGAAATCAGCAGTCATTCAGAGCAAATACTAATGAATATCACAGAATAGTGATAGAACACGTGTAAAAGACATCAAAATGTAAGTCTCTAGTCTAGAAAGGATGTTGTACACTGCACAAATCCTTGAAATAGAGTTACTTCAGAAGAAAACAGTGTTTCAACCCATTAGAATTCACTGAAAAGTAGTATTCAACTGTAAAACAGTTGGAAGACAAGTGAATATAGCTTCTCAAGTTCAGAGAAGTGTGTATAAAGTTGTTTCTACATGTGGTGAAGTCCCACAAGTAGAAAAGAAGGCCCATTATAAGAAACAGCTAGAAATCAGTAGTCATTCATTGCAAATACTAATGAATATCACAGAATAGTGAGAGAACTAGGGTAAAAGACATCAAAATATAAGTCTCTAGTCTAGAAAGGATGTTATACACTACCGAAATCCTTGAAATAGAGTTACTTCACAAGAAACCAGTGTTTCAAACCACCAGAATTCACGGAAAAGTAGTATTTAACTGTAAAACAGTGGAAAGACAAGTGTATATAGCTTCTCAAGTTCAAAGAAGAGTGTATAAAGTTGTTTCTACATGTGGTGAATTCCCACAAGTAGAAAAGAAGGCCCATTATGGGAAACAGCTAGAAATCAGTAGTCATTCAGAGCAAATACTAATGAATATCACAGAATAGTGAGAGAACAAGTGTAAAAGACATCAAAATGTAAGTCTCTAGTCTAGAAAGGATGTTGTACACTGCACAAATGCTTTAAATAGAGTTAGTTCACATGAAACCAGTGTTTGAAACCGCCAGAATTCACTGAAAAGTAGTATTCTACTGTAAAACAGTTGAAAGACAAGTGTATATAGCTTCTCAAGTTCAGAGAAGAGTGTATAAAGTTGTTTCTACATGTGGTGAAGTCCCACAAGTAGAAAAGAAGGCCCATTATGGGAAACAACTAGAAATCAGTAGTCATTCAGAGCAAATACTAGTGAATATCACAGAATAGTGAGGAACAAGTGTAAAAGACATCAAAATGTAAGTCTCTAGTCTAGAAAGGATGTTGTACACTGCACAAATCCTTGAAATAGAGTTAGTTCACATGAAACCAGTGTTTGAAACCACCAGAATTCACTGAAAAGTAGTATTCAACTGTAAAACAGTTGAAAGACAAGTGTATATAGCTTCTCAAGTTCAGAGAAGAGTGTTTAAGCTGTTTCTACATGTGGTGAAGTCCCACAAGTAGAAAAGAAGGCCCATTATGGGAAACAGCTAGAAATCAGTAGTAATTCAGAGGAAATACTAATGAATATCACATAATAGAGAGAGAACAAGTGTAAAAGACATCAAAATGTAAGTCTCTAGTCTGGAAAGGACGTTGTACACTGCAGAAATCCTTGAAATAGAGTTAGTTCACATGAAACCAGTGTTTGAAACCACCAGAATTCACTGAAAAGTAGTATTCAACTGTAAAACAGTTGAAAGACAAGTGTATATAGCTTCTCCAGTTCAGAGAAGAGTGTATAAAGTTGTTTCTACATGTGGTGAAGTCCCACAACTAGAAAAGAAGGCCCATTATGGGAAACAGCTAGAAATCAGTAGTAATTCAGAGGAAATACTAATGAATATCACAGAATAGTGAGAGAACAAGTGTAAAAGACATCAAAATGTAAGTCTCTAGTCTAGAAAGGATGTTATACACTACAGAAATCCTTGAAATAGAGTTACTTCACAAGAAAACAGTGTTTCAACCCACTAGAATTCACTGAAAGGTAGTATTCAACTGTAAAACAGTTGAAAGACAACTGTATATAGCTTCTCAAGTTCAGAGAAGAGTGTATAAAGTTGTTTCTACATGTGGTGAAGTCCCACATGTAGAAAACAAGGGCCATTATGGGAAACAGCTAGAAATCAGTAGTCATTCAGAGCAAATACTAATGAATATCACAGAATAGTGATAGAACACGTGTAAAAGACATCAAAATGTAAGTCTCTAGTCTAGAAAGGATGTTGTACACTGCACAAATCCTTGAAATAGAGTTACTTCACAAGAAAACAGGTTTCAACCCATTAGAATTCACTGAAAAGTAGTATTCAACTGTAAAACAGTTGGAAGACAAGTGTATATAGCTTCTCAATTTCAGAGAAGTGTGTATAAAGTTGTTTCTACATGTGGTGAAGTCCCACAAGTAGAAAAGAAGGGCCATTATAGGAAACAGCTAGAAATCAGTAGTCATTCATTGCAAATACTAATGAATATCACAGAATAGTGAGAGAACTAGGGTAAAAGACATCAAAATATAAGTCTCTAGTCTAGAAAGGATGTTATACACTACCGAAATCCTTGAAATAGAGTTACTTCACAAGAAACCAGTGTTTCAAACCACCAGAATTCACGGAAAAGTAGTATTTAACTGTAAAACAGTTGAAAGACAAGTTTATATAGCTTCGCAAGTCCAGAGAAGAGTGTATAAAGTTGTTTCTACATGTGGTGAAGTCCCACGACTAGAAAAGAAGGCCCATTATGGGAAACAGCTAGAAATCAGTAGTCATTCAGAGCAAATACTAATGAATATCACAGAATAGTGAGAGAAGAAGTGTAAAAGACATCAAAATGTAAGTTTCAAGTCTAGAAAGGATGTTGTACACTGCACAAATCCTTGAAATAGAGTTAGTTCACATGAAACCAGTGTTTGAAACCACCAGAATTCACTGAAAAGTAGTATTCAACTGTAAAACAGTTGAAAGACAAGTGTATATATCTTCTCAAGTTCAGAGAAGAGTGTATAAAGTTGTTTCTACATGTGGTGAAGTCCCACAAGTAGAAAAGAAGGCCCATTATGGGAAACAGCTAGAAATCAGTAGTCATTCAGAGCAAATACTAATGAATATCACAGAATAGTGAGAGAACAAGTGTAAAAGACATCAAAATGTAAGTCTCTAGTCTAGAAAGGATGTTGTACACTGCACAAGTCCTTGAAATAGAGTTAGTTCACAAGAAAACAGTGTTTCAACACACTAGAAGTCACTGAAAAGTAGTATTCAACTGTAAAACAGTTGAAAGACAAGAGTATATAGCTTCTCAAGTTCAGAGAAGAGTGTATAAAGCTGTTTCTATATGTGATGAAGCCCCACAATTAGAAAAGAAGGCCCATTATGGGAAACAGCTAGTAATCAGTAGTCATTCAGAGCAAATACTACTGAATATCACAGAATAGTGAGAGAACAAGTGTAGAAGACATCAAAATGTACATTCCTAGAATAGAAAGGATGTTATACACTACCGAAATCCTTGAAATAGAGTTACTTCACAAGAAACCAGTGTTTCAAACCACCAGAATTCACGGAAAAGTAGTATTTAACTGTAAAACAGTTGAAAGACAAGTTTATATAGTTTCGCAAGTCCAGAGAAGAGTGTATAAAGTTGTTTCTACATGTGATGAAGTCCCACAATTAGAAAAGAAGGCCCATTATGGGAAACAGCTAGTAATCAGTAGTCATTCAGAGCAAATACTACTGAATATCACAGAATAGTGAGAGAACAAGTGTAGAAGACATCAAAATGTACGTTCCTAGAATAGAAAGGATGTTATACACTACAGAAATCCTTGAAATAGAGTTACTTCACAAGAAAACAGTGTTTCAACCCACTAGAATTCACTGAAAAGTAGTATTCAACTGTAAAACAGTTGAAAGACTAGTGTATATAGCTTCTCTAGTTCAGAGAAGAGTGTATAAAGCTGTTTCTACATGTGGTGAAGTCCCACAAGTAGAAAAGAAGGCCCATTATGGGAAACAGCTTGAAATCAGTACTCATTCACAGCAAATACTAATGAATATCACAGAATAGTGAGAGAACAAGTGTAAAAGACATCAAAATGTAAGTCTCTAGTCTAGAAAGGATGTTGTACACTGCACAAGTCCTTGAAATAGAGTTAGTTCACAAGAAAACAGTGTTTCAACCCACTAGAAGTCACTGAAAAGTAGTATTCAACTGTAAAACAGTTGAAAGACAAGAGTATATAGCTTCTCAAGTTCAGAGAAGAGTGTATAAAGTTGTTTCTACATGTGGTGAAATCCCACAAGTAGAAAAGAAGGCCCATTATAGGAAACAGCTAGAAATCAGTAGTCATTCAGAGCAAATACTAATGAATATCACAGAATAGTGAGAGAACAAGTGTAAAAGACATCAAATGTAAGTCTTTAGTCTAGAAAGGATGTTGTACACTGCACAAATCCTTGAAATAGTGTTAGTTCAAATGAAACCAGTGTTTGAAACCACCAGAATTCACTGAAAAGTAGTACTCAACTGTAAAACAGTTGGAAGACAAGTGTATATAGCTTCTCAAGTTCAGAGAAGTGTGTATAAAGTTGTTTCTACATGTGGTGAAGTCCCACAAGTAGAAAAGAAGGCCCATTATAGGAAACAGCTAGAAATCAGTAGTCATTCATTGCAAATACTAATGAATATCACAGAATAGTGAGAGAACTAGGGTAAAAGACATCAAAATATAAGTCTCTAGTCTAGAAAGGATGTTATACACTACCGAAATCCTTGAAATAGAGTTACTTCACAAGAAACCAGTGTTTCAAACCACCAGAATTCACGGAAAAGTAGTATTTAACTGTAAAACAGTTGAAAGACAAGTTTATATAGTTTCGCAAGTCCAGAGAAGAGTGTATAAAGTTGTTTCTACATGTGATGAAGTCCCACAATTAGAAAAGAAGGCCCATTATGGGAAACAGCTAGTAATCAGTAGTCATTCAGAGCAAATACTACTGAATATCACAGAATAGTGAGAGAACAAGTGTAGAAGACATCAAAATGTACGTTCCTAGAATAGAAAGGATGTTATACACTACAAAAATCCTTGAAATAGAGTTACTTCACAAGAAAACAGTGTTTCAACCCACTAGAATTCACTGAAAAGTAGTATTCAACTGTAAAACAGTTGAAAGACTAGTGTATATAGCTTCTCTAGTTCAGAGAAGAGTGTATAAAGTTGTTTCTACATGTGGTGAAGTCCCACAAGTAGAAAAGAACGCCCATTATAGGAAACAGCTGGAAATCAGTAGTCTTTCAGAGCAAATACTAATGAATATCACAGAATAGTGAGAGAACAAGTGTAAAAGACATCAAATGTAAGTCTTTAGTCTAGAAAGGATGTTGTACACTGCACAAATCCTTGAAATAGAGTTAGTTCACATGAAACCAGTGTTTGAAACCACCAGAATTCACTGAAAAGTAGTATTCAACTGTAAAACAGTTGGAATACTAGTGTATATAGCTTCTCTAGTTCAGAGAAGAGTGTATAAAGCTGTTTCTACATGTGGTGAAGTCCCACAAGTAGAAAAGAAGGCCCATTATGGGAAACAGCTTGAAATCAGTACTCATTCACAGCAAATACTAATGAATATCACAGAATAGTGAGAGAACAAGTGTAAAAGACATCAAAATGTAAGTCTCTAGTCTAGAAAGGATGTTGTACACTGCACAAATCCTTGAAATAGAGTTAGTTCACAAGAAAACAGTGTTTCAACCCACTAGAATTCACTGAAAAGTAGTATTCAACTGTAAAACAGTTGAAAGACAAGAGTATATAGCTTCTCAAGTTCAGAGAAGAGTGTATAAAGTAGTTTCTACATGTGGTGAAATCCCACAAGTAGAAAAGAAGGCCCATTATAGGAAACAGCTAGAAATCAGTAAACATTCAGAGCAAATACAAATGAATATCACAGAATAGTGAGAGAACAAGTGTAAAAGACATCAAAATGTAAGTCTCTAGTCTAGAAAGGATGTTGTACACTGCACAAATCCTTGAAATAGAGTTAGTTCACATGAAACCAGTGTTTGAAACCACCAGAATTCACTGAAAAGTAGTATTCAACTGTAAAACAGTTGAAAGACAAGTGTATATAGCTTCTCAAGTTCAGAGAAGAGTGTATAAAGTTGTTTCTACATGTGGTGAAGTCCCACAAGTATACCAAAAGGCCCATTATAAAACACTGGAAGAAAGCATTAGTAATTCAGAGCAAATACTAATGAATATCACAGAAGAGTGAGAGAACAAGTGTAAAAGACATCCAAATCAAAGTGTCTAGTCTAGAAAGGATGTTGTACACTGCAGAAATCCTTGAAATAGAGTTAGTTTACATGAAACCAGTGTTTCAAACCACCAGAATTCACTGAAAAGTAGTATTTAACTGTAAAACAGTTGAAAGACAAGTTTATTTAGCTTCGCAAGTCCAGAGAAGAGTGTATAAAGTTGTTTCTACATGTGTTGAAGTCCCACAAGTAGAAAAGAAGGCCCATTATAGGAAACAGCTAGAAATCAGTAGTCATTCAGAGCAAATACTAATGAATATCACAGAATAGTGAGAGAACAAGTGTAAAAGACATCAAATGTAAGTCTTTAGTCTAGAAAGGGTGTTGTACACTGCACAAATCCTTGAAATAGAGTTAGTTCACATGAAAGCAGTGTTTGAAACCACCAGAATTCACTGAAAAGTAGTATTCAACTGTAAAACAGTTGAAAGACAACTGTATATAGCTTCTCAAGTTCAGAGAAGAGTGTATAAAGTTGTTTCTACATGTGGTGAAGTCCCACACGTAGAAAACAAGGGCCATTATGGGAAACAGCTAGAAATCAGTAGTCATTCAGAATAAATACCAATGAATATCTTAGAATTGTGTGAGAACAAGTGTAGAAGACATCAAAATGTAAGTTTCTAGTCTAGAAAGGATGTTATACACTACAGAAATCCTTGAAATAGAGTTACTTCACAAGAAAACAGTGTTTCAACCCACTAGAATTCACGGAAAAGTAGTATTTAACTGTAAAACAGTTGAAAGACAAGTTTATATAGCTTCGCAAGTCCAGAGAAGAGTGTATAAAGTTGTTTCTACATGTGATGAAGTCCCACAATTAGAAAAGAAGGCCCATTATGGGAAACAGCTAGTAATCAGTAGTCATTCAGAGCAAATACTACTGAATATCACAGAATAGTGAGAGAACAAGTGTAAAAGACATCAAATGTAAGTCTTTAGTCTAGAAAGGATGTTGTACACTGCACAAATCCTTGAAATAGAGTTAGTTCACATGAAACCAGTGTTTGAAACCACCAGAATTCACTGAAAAGTAGTATTCAACTGTAAAACAGTTGGAATACTAGTGTATATAGCTTCTCTAGTTCAGAGAAGAGTGTATAAAGCTGTTTCTACATGTGGTGAAGTCCCACAAGTAGAAAAGAAGGCCCATTATGGGAAACAGCTTGAAATCAGTACTCATTCACAGCAAATACTAATGAATATCACAGAATATTGAGAGAACAAGTGTAAAAGACATCAAAATGTAAGTCTCTAGTCTAGAAAGGATGTTGTACACTGCACAAATCCTTGAAATAGAGTTAGTTCACAAGAAAACAGTGTTTCAACCCACTAGAATTCACTGAAAAGTAGTATTTAACTGTAAAACAGTTGAAAGACAAGTTTATTTAGCTTCGCAAGTCCAGAGAAGAGTGTATAAAGTTGTTTCTACATGTGTTGAAGTCCCACAAGTAGAAAAGAAGGCCCATTATAGGAAACAGCTAGAAATCAGTAGTCATTCAGAGCAAATACTAATGAATATCACAGAATAGTGAGAGAACAAGTGTAAAAGAAATCAAATGTAAGTCTTTAGTCTAGAAAGGATGTTGTACACTGCACAAATCCTTGAAATAGTGTTAGTTCAAATGAAACCAGTGTTTGAAACCACCAGAATTCACTGAAAAGTAGTACTCAACTGTAAAACAGTTGGAAGACAAGTGTATATAGCTTCTCAAGTTCAGAGAAGTGTGTATAAAGTTGTTGCTACATGTAGTGAAGTCGCACATTAGAAAAGAAGGCCCATTATAGGAAACAGCTAGAAATCAGTAGTCATTCATTGCAAATACTAATGAATATCACAGAATATTGAGAGATCTAGGGTAAAAGACATCAAAATGTAAGTCTCTAGTCTAGAAAGGATGTTGTACACTGCACAAATCCTTGAAATAGAGTTAGTTCACAAGAAAACAGTGTTTCAACCCACTAGAATTCACTGAAAAGTAGTATTCAACTGTAAAACAGTTGAAAGACAAGAGTATATAGCTTCTCAAGTTCAGAGAAGAGTGTATAAAGTTGTTTCTACATGTGGTGAAATCCCACAAGTAGAAAAGAAGGCCCATTATAGGAAACAGCTAGAAATCAGTAAACATTCAGAGCAAATACTAATGAATATCACAGAATAGTGAGAGAACAAGTGTAAAAGACATCCAAATCAAAGTGTCTAGTCTAGAAAGGATGTTGTACACTGCAGAAATCCTTGAAATAGAGTTAGTTTACATGAAACCAGTGTTTCAAACCACCAGAATTCACTGAAAAGTAGTATTTAACTGTAAAACAGTTGAAAGACAAGTTTATTTAGCTTCGTAAGTCCAGAGAAGAGTGTATAAAGTTGTTTCTACATGTGTTGAAGTCCCACAAGTAGAAAAGAAGGCCCATTATAGGAAACAGCTAGAAATCAGTAGTCATTCAGAGCAAATACTAATGAATATCACAGAATAGTGAGAGAACAAGTGTAAAAGACATCAAATGTAAGTCTTTAGTCTAGAAAGGATGTTGTACACTGCACAAATCCTTGAAATAGAGTTAGTTCACATGAAATCAGTGTTTGAAACCACCAGAATTCACTGAAAAGTAGTATTCAACTGTAAAACAGTTGGAAGACAAGTGTATATAGCTTCTCAAGTTCAGAGAAGTGTGTATAAAGTTGTTGCTACATGTAGTGAAGTCGCACAAGTAGAAAAGAAGGCCCATTATAGGAAACAGCTAGAAATCAGTAGTCATTCATGGCAAATACTAATGAATATCACAGAATAGTGAGAGAACTAGGGTAAAAGACATCAAAATATAAGTCTCTAGTCTAGAAAGGATATTATACACTACCGAAATCCTTGAAATAGAATTACTTCACAAGAAACCAGTGTTTCAAACCACCAGAATTCACTGAAAAGTAGTATTTAACTGTAAAACAGTTGAAAGACAAGTTTATATAGCTTCGCAAGTCCAGAGAAGAGTGTATAAAGTTGTTTCTACATGTGATGAAGTCCCACAATTAGAAAAGAAGGCCCATTATGGGAAACAGCTAGTAATCAGTACATTCAGAGCAAATACTACTGAATATCACAGAATAGTGAGAGAACAAGTGTAAAAGATCAAAATGTACGTTTCTAGAATAGAAAGGATGTTATACACTACAGAAATCCTTGAAATAGAGTTACTTCACAAGAAAACAGTGTTTCAACCCACTAGAATTCACTGAAAAGTAGTATTCAACTGTAAAACATTTGAAAGACTAGTGTATATAGCTTCTCTAGTTCAGAGAAGAGTGTATAAAGTTGTTTCTACATGTGGTGAAGTCCCACAAGTAGAAAAGAAGGCCCATTATGGGAAACAGCTAGAAATCAGTAGTCATTCAGAGCAAATACTAATGAATATCACAGAATAGTGAGAGAACAAGTGTAAAAGACATGAAAATGTAAGTCTCTAGTCTAGAAAGGATGTTATACACTACCGAAATCATTGAAATAGAGTTACTTCACAAGAAACCAGTGTTTCAAACCACCAGAAATCACTGAAAAGTAGTATTTAACTGTAAAACAGTTGAAAGACAAGTTTATTTAGCTTCGCAAGTCCAGAGAAGAGTGTATAAAGTTGTTTCTACATGTGTTGAAGTCCCACAAGTATACCAGAAGGCCCATTATAAAACACTGGAAGAAAGCATTAGTAATTCAGAGCAAATACTAATGAATATCACAGAATAGTGACAGAACAAGTGTAAAAGACATGAAAATATAAGTCTCTAGTCTAGAAAGGATGTTATACACTACCGAAATCATTGAAATAGAGTTACTTCACAAGAAACCAGTGTTTCAAACCACCAGAATTCACTGAAAAGTAGTATTTAACTGTAAAACAGTTGAAAGACAAGTTTATTTAGCTTCGCAAGTCCAGAGAAGAGTGTATAAAGTTGTTTCTACATGTGTTGAAGTCCCACAAGTAGAAAAGAAGGCCCATTATAGGAAACAGCTAGAAATCAGTAGTCATTCGGAGCAAATACTAATGAATATCACAGAATAGTGAGAGAACAAGTGTAAAAGACATCAAATGTAAGTCTTTAGTCTAGAAAGGATGTTGTACACTGCACAAATCCTTGAAATAGTGTTAGTTCAAATGAAACCAGTGTTTGAAACCACCAGAATTCACTGAAAAGTAGTACTCAACTGTAAAACAGTTGGAAGACAAGTGTATATAGCTTCTCAAGTTCAGAGAAGTGTGTATAAAGTTGTTGCTACATGTAGTGAAGTCGCACATTAGAAAAGAAGGCCCATTATAGGAAACAGCTAGAAATCAGTAGTCATTCATTGCAAATACTAATGAATATCACAGAATATTGAGAGAACTAGGGTAAAAGACATCAAAATGTAAGTCTCTAGTCTAGAAAGGATGTTGTACACTGCACAAATCCTTGAAATAGAGTTAGTTCACAAGAAAACAGTGTTTCAACCCACTAGAATTCACTGAAAAGTAGTATTCAACTGTAAAACAGTTGAAAGACAAGAGTATATAGCTTCTCAAGTTCAGAGAAGAGTGTATAAAGTTGTTTCTACATGTGGTGAAATCCCACAAGTAGAAAAGAAGGCCCATTATAGGAAACAGCTAGAAATCAGTAAACATTCAGAGCAAATACTAATGAATATCACAGAATAGTGAGAGAACAAGTGTAAAAGACATCCAAATCAAAGTGTCTAGTCTAGAAAGGATGTTGTACACTGCAGAAATCCTTGAAATAGAGTTAGGTTACATGAAACCAGTGTTTCAAACTACCAGAATTCACTGAAAAGTAGTATTTAACTGTAAAACAGTTGAAAGACAAGTTTATTTAGCTTCGTAAGTCCAGAGAAGAGTGTATAAAGTTGTTTCTACATTTGTTGAAGTCCCACAAGTAGAAAAGAAGGCCCATTATAGGAAACAGCTAGAAATCAGTAGTCATTCAGAGCAAATACTAATGAATATCACAGAATAGTGAGAGAACAAGTGTAAAAGACATCAAATGTAAGTCTTTAGTCTAGAAAGGATGTTGTACACTGCACAAATCCTTGAAATAGAGTTAGTTCACATGAAATCAGTGTTTGAAACCACCAGAATTCACTGAAAAGTAGTATTCAACTGTAAAACAGTTGAAAGACAAGTGTATATAGCTTCTCAAGTTCAGAGAAGTGTGTATAAAGTTGTTGCTACATGTAGTGAAGTCGCACAAGTAGAAAAGAAGGCCCATTATAGGAAACAGCTAGAAATCAGTAGTCATTCATGGCAAATACTAATGAATATCACAGAATAGTGAGAGAACTAGGGTAAAAGACATCAAAATATAAGTCTCTAGTCTAGAAAGGATGTTATACACTACCGAAATCCTTGAAATAGAATTACTTCACAAGAAACCAGTGTTTCAAACCACCAGAATTCACTGAAAAGTAGTATTTAACTGTAAAACAGTTGAAAGACAAGTTTATATAGCTTCGCAAGTCCAGAGAAGAGTGTATAAAGTTGTTTCTACATGTGATGAAGTCCCACAATTAGAAAAGAAGGCCCATTATGGGAAACAGCTAGTAATCAGTAGTCATTCAGAGCAAATACTACTGAATATCACAGAATAGTGAGAGAACAAGTGTAAAAGATCAAAATGTACGTTTCTAGAATAGAAAGGATGTTATACACTACAGAAATCCTTGAAATAGTTACTTCACAAGAAAACAGTGTTTCAACCCACTAGAATTCACTGAAAAGTAGTATTCAACTGTAAAACAGTTGAAAGACAACTGTATATAGCTTCTCAAGTTCAGAGAAGAGTGTATAAAGTTGTTTCTACATGTGGTGAAGTCCCACACGTAGAAAACAAGGGCCATTATGGGAAACAGCTAGAAATCAGTAGTCATTCAGAATAAATACCAATGAATATCTTAGAATTGTGTGAGAACAAGTGTAGAAGACATCAAAATGTAAGTTTCTAGTCTAGAAAGGATGTTATACACTACAGAAATCCTTGAAATTGAGTTACTTCACAAGCAAACAGTGTTTCAACCCACTAGAATTCACTGAAAAGTAGTATTCAACTGTAAAACATTTGAAAGACTAGTGTATATAGCTTCTCTAGTTCAGAGAAGAGTGTATAAAGTTGTTTCTACATGTGGTGAAGTCCCACAAGTAGAAAAGAAGGCCCATTATGGGAAACAGCTAGAAATCAGTAGTCATTCAGAGCAAATACTAATGAATATCACAGAATAGTGAGAGAACAAGTGTAAAAGACATCAAATGTAAGTCTTTAGTCTAGAAATGATGTTGTACACTGCACAAATCCTTGAAATAGTGTTAGTTCAAATGAAACCAGTGTTTGAAACCACCAGAATTCACTGCAAAGTAGTACTCAACTGTAAAACAGTTGGAAGACAAGTGTATATAGCTTCTCAAGTTCAGAGAAGTGTGTATAAAGTTGTTTCTACATGTGGTGAAGTCCCACAAGTAGAAAAGAAGGCCCATTATAGGAAACAGCTAGAAATCAGTAGTCATTCAGAGCAAATACTAATGAATATCACAGAATAGTGAGAGAACAAGTGTAAAAGACATCAAATGTAAGTCTTTAGTCTAGAAAGGGTGTTGTACACTGCACAAATCCTTGAAATAGAGTTAGTTCACATGAAAGCAGTGTTTGAAACCACCAGAATTCACTGAAAAGTAGTATTCAACTGTAAAACAGTTGAAAGACAACTGTATATAGCTTCTCAAGTTCAGAGAAGAGTGTATAAAGTTGTTTCTACATGTGGTGAAGTCCCACACGTAGAAAACAAGGGCCATTATGGGAAACAGCTAGAAATCAGTAGTCATTCAGAATAAATACCAATGAATATCTTAGAATTGTGTGAGAACAAGTGTAGAAGACATCAAAATGTAAGTTTCTAGTCTAGAAAGGATGTTATACACTACAGAAATCCTTGAAATAGAGTTACTTCACAAGAAAACAGTGTTTCAACCCACTAGAATTCACGGAAAAGTAGTATTTAACTGTAAAACAGTTGAAAGACAAGTTTATATAGCTTCGCAAGTCCAGAGAAGAGTGTATAAAGTTGTTTCTACATGTGATGAAGTCCCACAATTAGAAAAGAAGGCCCATTATGGGAAACAGCTAGTAATCAGTAGTCATTCAGAGCAAATACTACTGAATATCACAGAATAGTGAGAGAACAAGTGTAAAAGACATCAAATGTAAGTCTTTAGTCTAGAAAGGATGTTGTACACTGCACAAATCCTTGAAATAGAGTTAGTTCACATGAAACCAGTGTTTGAAACCACCAGAATTCACTGAAAAGTAGTATTCAACTGTAAAACAGTTGGAATACTAGTGTATATAGCTTCTCTAGTTCAGAGAAGAGTGTATAAAGCTGTTTCTACATGTGGTGAAGTCCCACAAGTAGAAAAGAAGGCCCATTATGGGAAACAGCTTGAAATCAGTACTCATTCACAGCAAATACTAATGAATATCACAGAATATTGAGAGAACAAGTGTAAAAGACATCAAAATGTAAGTCTCTAGTCTAGAAAGGATGTTGTACACTGCACAAATCCTTGAAATAGAGTTAGTTCACAAGAAAACAGTGTTTCAACCCACTAGAATTCACTGAAAAGTAGTATTTAACTGTAAAACAGTTGAAAGACAAGTTTATTTAGCTTCGCAAGTCCAGAGAAGAGTGTATAAAGTTGTTTCTACATGTGTTGAAGTCCCACAAGTAGAAAAGAAGGCCCATTATAGGAAACAGCTAGAAATCAGTAGTCATTCAGAGCAAATACTAATGAATATCACAGAATAGTGAGAGAACAAGTGTAAAAGAAATCAAATGTAAGTCTTTAGTCTAGAAAGGATGTTGTACACTGCACAAATCCTTGAAATAGTGTTAGTTCAAATGAAACCAGTGTTTGAAACCACCAGAATTCACTGAAAAGTAGTACTCAACTGTAAAACAGTTGGAAGACAAGTGTATATAGCTTCTCAAGTTCAGAGAAGTGTGTATAAAGTTGTTGCTACATGTAGTGAAGTCGCACATTAGAAAAGAAGGCCCATTATAGGAAACAGCTAGAAATCAGTAGTCATTCATTGCAAATACTAATGAATATCACAGAATATTGAGAGATCTAGGGTAAAAGACATCAAAATGTAAGTCTCTAGTCTAGAAAGGATGTTGTACACTGCACAAATCCTTGAAATAGAGTTAGTTCACAAGAAAACAGTGTTTCAACCCACTAGAATTCACTGAAAAGTAGTATTCAACTGTAAAACAGTTGAAAGACAAGAGTATATAGCTTCTCAAGTTCAGAGAAGAGTGTATAAAGTTGTTTCTACATGTGGTGAAATCCCACAAGTAGAAAAGAAGGCCCATTATAGGAAACAGCTAGAAATCAGTAAACATTCAGAGCAAATACTAATGAATATCACAGAATAGTGAGAGAACAAGTGTAAAAGACATCCAAATCAAAGTGTCTAGTCTAGAAAGGATGTTGTACACTGCAGAAATCCTTGAAATAGAGTTAGTTTACATGAAACCAGTGTTTCAAACCACCAGAATTCACTGAAAAGTAGTATTTAACTGTAAAACAGTTGAAAGACAAGTTTATTTAGCTTCGTAAGTCCAGAGAAGAGTGTATAAAGTTGTTTCTACATGTGTTGAAGTCCCACAAGTAGAAAAGAAGGCCCATTATAGGAAACAGCTAGAAATCAGTAGTCATTCAGAGCAAATACTAATGAATATCACAGAATAGTGAGAGAACAAGTGTAAAAGACATCAAATGTAAGTCTTTAGTCTAGAAAGGATGTTGTACACTGCACAAATCCTTGAAATAGAGTTAGTTCACATGAAATCAGTGTTTGAAACCACCAGAATTCACTGAAAAGTAGTATTCAACTGTAAAACAGTTGGAAGACAAGTGTATATAGCTTCTCAAGTTCAGAGAAGTGTGTATAAAGTTGTTGCTACATGTAGTGAAGTCGCACAAGTAGAAAAGAAGGCCCATTATAGGAAACAGCTAGAAATCAGTAGTCATTCATGGCAAATACTAATGAATATCACAGAATAGTGAGAGAACTAGGGTAAAAGACATCAAAATATAAGTCTCTAGTCTAGAAAGGATATTATACACTACCGAAATCCTTGAAATAGAATTACTTCACAAGAAACCAGTGTTTCAAACCACCAGAATTCACTGAAAAGTAGTATTTAACTGTAAAACAGTTGAAAGACAAGTTTATATAGCTTCGCAAGTCCAGAGAAGAGTGTATAAAGTTGTTTCTACATGTGATGAAGTCCCACAATTAGAAAAGAAGGCCCATTATGGGAAACAGCTAGTAATCAGTACATTCAGAGCAAATACTACTGAATATCACAGAATAGTGAGAGAACAAGTGTAAAAGATCAAAATGTACGTTTCTAGAATAGAAAGGATGTTATACACTACAGAAATCCTTGAAATAGAGTTACTTCACAAGAAAACAGTGTTTCAACCCACTAGAATTCACTGAAAAGTAGTATTCAACTGTAAAACATTTGAAAGACTAGTGTATATAGCTTCTCTAGTTCAGAGAAGAGTGTATAAAGTTGTTTCTACATGTGGTGAAGTCCCACAAGTAGAAAAGAAGGCCCATTATGGGAAACAGCTAGAAATCAGTAGTCATTCAGAGCAAATACTAATGAATATCACAGAATAGTGAGAGAACAAGTGTAAAAGACATGAAAATGTAAGTCTCTAGTCTAGAAAGGATGTTATACACTACCGAAATCATTGAAATAGAGTTACTTCACAAGAAACCAGTGTTTCAAACCACCAGAAATCACTGAAAAGTAGTATTTAACTGTAAAACAGTTGAAAGACAAGTTTATTTAGCTTCGCAAGTCCAGAGAAGAGTGTATAAAGTTGTTTCTACATGTGTTGAAGTCCCACAAGTATACCAGAAGGCCCATTATAAAACACTGGAAGAAAGCATTAGTAATTCAGAGCAAATACTAATGAATATCACAGAATAGTGACAGAACAAGTGTAAAAGACATGAAAATATAAGTCTCTAGTCTAGAAAGGATGTTATACACTACCGAAATCATTGAAATAGAGTTACTTCACATGAAACCAGTGTTTCAAACCACCAGAATTCACTGAAAAGTAGTATTTAACTGTAAAACAGTTGAAAGACAAGTTTATTTAGCTTCGCAAGTCCAGAGAAGAGTGTATAAAGTTGTTTCTACATGTGTTGAAGTCCCACAAGTAGAAAAGAAGGCCCATTATAGGAAACAGCTAGAAATCAGTAGTCATTCGGAGCAAATACTAATGAATATCACAGAATAGTGAGAGAACAAGTGTAAAAGACATCAAATGTAAGTCTTTAGTCTAGAAAGGATGTTGTACACTGCACAAATCCTTGAAATAGTGTTAGTTCAAATGAAACCAGTGTTTGAAACCACCAGAATTCACTGAAAAGTAGTACTCAACTGTAAAACAGTTGGAAGACAAGTGTATATAGCTTCTCAAGTTCAGAGAAGTGTGTATAAAGTTGTTGCTACATGTAGTGAAGTCGCACATTAGAAAAGAAGGCCCATTATAGGAAACAGCTAGAAATCAGTAGTCATTCATTGCAAATACTAATGAATATCACAGAATATTGAGAGAACTAGGGTAAAAGACATCAAAATGTAAGTCTCTAGTCTAGAAAGGATGTTGTACACTGCACAAATCCTTGAAATAGAGTTAGTTCACAAGAAAACAGTGTTTCAACCCACTAGAATTCACTGAAAAGTAGTATTCAACTGTAAAACAGTTGAAAGACAAGAGTATATAGCTTCTCAAGTTCAGAGAAGAGTGTATAAAGTTGTTTCTACATGTGGTGAAATCCCACAAGTAGAAAAGAAGGCCCATTATAGGAAACAGCTAGAAATCAGTAAACATTCAGAGCAAATACTAATGAATATCACAGAATAGTGAGAGAACAAGTGTAAAAGACATCCAAATCAAAGTGTCTAGTCTAGAAAGGATGTTGTACACTGCAGAAATCCTTGAAATAGAGTTAGGTTACATGAAACCAGTGTTTCAAACTACCAGAATTCACTGAAAAGTAGTATTTAACTGTAAAACAGTTGAAAGACAAGTTTATTTAGCTTCGTAAGTCCAGAGAAGAGTGTATAAAGTTGTTTCTACATTTGTTGAAGTCCCACAAGTAGAAAAGAAGGCCCATTATAGGAAACAGCTAGAAATCAGTAGTCATTCAGAGCAAATACTAATGAATATCACAGAATAGTGAGAGAACAAGTGTAAAAGACATCAAATGTAAGTCTTTAGTCTAGAAAGGATGTTGTACACTGCACAAATCCTTGAAATAGAGTTAGTTCACATGAAATCAGTGTTTGAAACCACCAGAATTCACTGAAAAGTAGTATTCAACTGTAAAACAGTTGAAAGACAAGTGTATATAGCTTCTCAAGTTCAGAGAAGTGTGTATAAAGTTGTTGCTACATGTAGTGAAGTCGCACAAGTAGAAAAGAAGGCCCATTATAGGAAACAGCTAGAAATCAGTAGTCATTCATGGCAAATACTAATGAATATCACAGAATAGTGAGAGAACTAGGGTAAAAGACATCAAAATATAAGTCTCTAGTCTAGAAAGGATGTTATACACTACCGAAATCCTTGAAATAGAATTACTTCACAAGAAACCAGTGTTTCAAACCACCAGAATTCACTGAAAAGTAGTATTTAACTGTAAAACAGTTGAAAGACAAGTTTATATAGCTTCGCAAGTCCAGAGAAGAGTGTATAAAGTTGTTTCTACATGTGATGAAGTCCCACAATTAGAAAAGAAGGCCCATTATGGGAAACAGCTAGTAATCAGTAGTCATTCAGAGCAAATACTACTGAATATCACAGAATAGTGAGAGAACAAGTGTAAAAGATCAAAATGTACGTTTCTAGAATAGAAAGGATGTTATACACTACAGAAATCCTTGAAATAGTTACTTCACAAGAAAACAGTGTTTCAACCCACTAGAATTCACTGAAAAGTAGTATTCAACTGTAAAACAGTTGAAAGACAACTGTATATAGCTTCTCAAGTTCAGAGAAGAGTGTATAAAGTTGTTTCTACATGTGGTGAAGTCCCACACGTAGAAAACAAGGGCCATTATGGGAAACAGCTAGAAATCAGTAGTCATTCAGAATAAATACCAATGAATATCTTAGAATTGTGTGAGAACAAGTGTAGAAGACATCAAAATGTAAGTTTCTAGTCTAGAAAGGATGTTATACACTACAGAAATCCTTGAAATTGAGTTACTTCACAAGCAAACAGTGTTTCAACCCACTAGAATTCACTGAAAAGTAGTATTCAACTGTAAAACATTTGAAAGACTAGTGTATATAGCTTCTCTAGTTCAGAGAAGAGTGTATAAAGTTGTTTCTACATGTGGTGAAGTCCCACAAGTAGAAAAGAAGGCCCATTATGGGAAACAGCTAGAAATCAGTAGTCATTCAGAGCAAATACTAATGAATATCACAGAATAGTGAGAGAACAAGTGTAAAAGACATCAAATGTAAGTCTTTAGTCTAGAAATGATGTTGTACACTGCACAAATCCTTGAAATAGTGTTAGTTCAAATGAAACCAGTGTTTGAAACCACCAGAATTCACTGCAAAGTAGTACTCAACTGTAAAACAGTTGGAAGACAAGTGTATATAGCTTCTCAAGTTCAGAGAAGTGTGTATAAAGTTGTTTCTACATGTGGTGAAGTCCCACAAGTAGAAAAGAAGGCCCATTATAGGAAACAGCTAGAAATCAGTAGTCATTCATTGCAAATACTAATGAATATCACAGAATAGTGAGAGAACTAGGGTAAAAGACATAAAAATATAAGTCTCTAGTCTAGAAAGGATGTTATACACTACCGAAATCCTTGAAATAGAGTTACTTCACAAGAAACCAGTGTTTCAAACCACCAGAATTCACGGAAAAGTAGTATTTAACTGTAAAACAGTTGAAAGACAAGTTTATATAGTTTCGCAAGTCCAGAGAAGAGTGTATAAAGTTGTTTCTACATGTGATGAAGTCCCACAATTAGAAAAGAAGGCCCATTATGGGAAACAGCTAGTAATCAGTAGTCATTCAGAGCAAATACTACTGAATATCACAGAATAGTGAGAGAACAAGTGTAAAAGACATCAAATGTAAGTCTTTAGTCTAGAAAGGATGTTGTACACTGCACAAATCCTTGAAATAGAGTTAGTTCACATGAAACCAGTGTTTGAAACCACCAGAATTCACTGAAAAGTAGTATTCAACTGTAAAACAGTTGGAATACTAGTGTATATAGCTTCTCTAGTTCAGAGAAGAGTGTATAAAGCTGTTTCTACATGTGGTGAAGTCCCACAAGTAGAAAAGAAGGCCCATTATGGGAAACAGCTTGAAATCAGTACTCATTCACAGCAAATACTAATGAATATCACAGAATAGTGAGAGAACAAGTGTAAAAGACATCAAAATGTAAGTCTCTAGTCTAGAAAGGATGTTGTACACTGCACAAATCCTTGAAATAGAGTTAGTTCACAAGAAAACAGTGTTTCAACCCACTAGAATTCACTGAAAAGTAGTATTCAACTGTAAAACAGTTGAAAGACAAGAGTATATAGCTTCTCAAGTTCAGAGAAGAGTGTATAAAGTTGTTTCTACATGTGGTGAAATCCCACAAGTAGAAAAGAAGGCCCATTATAGGAAACAGCTAGAAATCAGTAAACATTCAGAGCAAATACAAATGAATATCACAGAATAGTGAGAGAACAAGTGTAAAAGACATCAAAATGTAAGTCTCTAGTCTAGAAAGGATGTTGTACACTGCACAAATCCTTGAAATAGAGTTAGTTCACATGAAACCAGTGTTTGAAACCACCAGAATTCACTGAAAAGTAGTATTCAACTGTAAAACAGTTGAAAGACAAGTGTATATAGCTTCTCAAGTTCAGAGAAGAGTGTATAAAGTTGTTTCTACATGTGGTGAAGTCCCACAAGTATACCAGAAGGCCCATTATAAAACACTGGAAGAAAGCATTAGTAATTCAGAGCAAATACTAATGAATATCACAGAATAGTGAGAGAACAAGTGT
The DNA here is from genome assembly GCF_951640355.1 of Cnephaeus nilssonii. NCBI lineage: Eukaryota > Metazoa > Chordata > Mammalia > Chiroptera > Vespertilionidae > Cnephaeus > Cnephaeus nilssonii. The sequence continues at coordinate 620,340 of NW_027645439.1, read as the reverse complement.
AAAAGACATCCAAATCAAAGTGTCTAGTCTAGAAAGGATGTTGTACACTGCACAAATCCTTGAAATAGAGTTAGTTCACATGAAATCAGTGTTTGAAACCACCAGAATTCACTGAAAAGTAGTATTCAACTGTAAAACAGTTGGAAGACAAGTGTATATAGCTTCTCAAGTTCAGAGAAGTGTGTATAAAGTTGTTGCTACATGTAGTGAAGTCGCACAAGTAGAAAAGAAGGCCCATTATAGGAAACAGCTAGAAATCAGTAGTCATTCATGGCAAATACTAATGAATATCACAGAATAGTGAGAGAACTAGGGTAAAAGACATCAAAATATAAGTCTCTAGTCTAGAAAGGATGTTATACACTACCGAAATCCTTGAAATAGAATTACTTCACAAGAAACCAGTGTTTCAAACCACCAGAATTCACTGAAAAGTAGTATTTAACTGTAAAACAGTTGAAAGACAAGTTTATATAGCTTCGCAAGTCCAGAGAAGAGTGTATAAAGTTGTTTCTACATGTGATGAAGTCCCACAATTAGAAAAGAAGGCCCATTATGGGAAACAGCTAGTAATCAGTACATTCAGAGCAAATACTACTGAATATCACAGAATAGTGAGAGAACAAGTGTAAAAGACATCCAAATCAAAGTGTCTAGTCTAGAAAGGATGTTGTACACTGCAGAAATCCTTGAAATAGAGTTAGTTTACATGAAACCAGTGTTTCAAACCACCAGAATTCACTGAAAAGTAGTATTTAACTGTAAAACAGTTGAAAGACAAGTTTATTTAGCTTCGTAAGTCCAGAGAAGAGTGTATAAAGTTGTTTCTACATGTGTTGAAGTCCCACAAGTAGAAAAGAAGGCCCATTATAGGAAACAGCTAGAAATCAGTAGTCATTCAGAGCAAATACTAATGAATATCACAGAATAGTGAGAGAACAAGTGTAAAAGACATCAAATGTAAGTCTTTAGTCTAGAAAGGATGTTGTACACTGCACAAATCCTTGAAATAGAGTTAGTTCACATGAAATCAGTGTTTGAAACCACCAGAATTCACTGAAAAGTAGTATTCAACTGTAAAACAGTTGAAAGACAAGTGTATATAGCTTCTCAAGTTCAGAGAAGTGTGTATAAAGTTGTTGCTACATGTAGTGAAGTCGCACAAGTAGAAAAGAAGGCCCATTATAGGAAACAGCTAGAAATCAGTAGTCATTCAGAGCAAATACTAATGAATATCACAGAATAGTGAGAGAACTAGGGTAAAAGACATCAAAATATAAGTCTCTAGTCTAGAAAGGATGTTATACACTACCGAAATCCTTGAAATAGAATTACTTCACAAGAAACCAGTGTTTCAAACCACCAGAATTCACTGAAAAGTAGTATTTAACTGTAAAACAGTTGAAAGACAAGTTTATATAGCTTCGCAAGTCCAGAGAAGAGTGTATAAAGTTGTTTCTACATGTGATGAAGTCCCACAATTAGAAAAGAAGGCCCATTATGGGAAACAGCTAGTAATCAGTAGTCATTCAGAGCAAATACTACTGAATATCACAGAATAGTGAGAGAACAAGTGTAAAAGATCAAAATGTACGTTTCTAGAATAGAAAGGATGTTATACACTACAGAAATCCTTGAAATAGAGTTACTTCACAAGAAAACAGTGTTTCAACCCACTAGAATTCACTGAAAAGTAGTATTCAACTGTAAAACAGTTGAAAGACAACTGTATATAGCTTCTCAAGTTCAGAGAAGAGTGTATAAAGTTGTTTCTACATGTGGTGAAGTCCCACACGTAGAAAACAAGGGCCATTATGGGAAACAGCTAGAAATCAGTAGTCATTCAGAATAAATACCAATGAATATCTTAGAATTGTGTGAGAACAAGTGTAGAAGACATCAAAATGTAAGTTTCTAGTCTAGAAAGGATGTTATACACTACAGAAATCCTTGAAATTGAGTTACTTCACAAGAAAACAGTGTTTCAACCCACTAGAATTCACTGAAAAGTAGTATTCAACTGTAAAACATTTGAAAGACTAGTGTATATAGCTTCTCTAGTTCAGAGAAGAGTGTATAAAGTTGTTTCTACATGTGGTGAAGTCCCACAAGTAGAAAAGAAGGCCCATTATGGGAAACAGCTAGAAATCAGTAGTCATTCAGAGCAAATACTAATGAATATCACAGAATAGTGAGAGAACAAGTGTAAAAGACATCAAATGTAAGTCTTTAGTCTAGAAAGGATGTTATACACTACCGAAATCATTGAAATAGAGTTACTTCACAAGAAACCAGTGTTTCAAACCACCAGAATTCACGGAAAAGTAGTATTTAACTGTAAAACAGTTGAAAGACAAGTTTATATAGTTTCGCAAGTCCAGAGAAGAGTGTATAAAGTTGTTTCTACATGTGATGAAGTCCCACAATTAGAAAAGAAGGCCCATTATGGGAAACAGCTAGTAATCAGTAGTCATTCAGAGCAAATACTACTGAATATCACAGAATAGTGAGAGAACAAGTGTAAAAGACATCAAATGTAAGTCTTTAGTCTAGAAAGGATGTTGTACACTGCACAAATCCTTGAAATAGAGTTAGTTCACATGAAACCAGTGTTTGAAACCACCAGAATTCACTGAAAAGTAGTATTCAACTGTAAAACAGTTGGAATACTAGTGTATATAGCTTCTCTAGTTCAGAGAAGAGTGTATAAAGCTGTTTCTACATGTGGTGAAGTCCCACAAGTATACCAGAAGGCCCATTATAAAACACTGGAAGAAAGCATTAGTAATTCAGAGCAAATACTAATGAATATCACAGAATAGTGAGAGAACAAGTGTAAAAGACATCCAAATCAAATGTCTAGTCTAGTCAGGATGTTGTACACTGCACAAATCCTTGAAATAGAGTTAGTTCACATGAAATCAGTGTTTGAAACCACCAGAATTCACTGAAAAGTAGTATTCAACTGTAAAACAGTTGGAAGACAAGTGTATATAGCTTCTCAAGTTCAGAGAAGTGTGTAAAAAGTTGTTGCTACATGTAGTGAAGTCGCACAAGTAGAAAAGAAGGCCCATTATAGGAAACAGCTAGAAATCAGTAGTCATTCATGGCAAATACTAATGAATATCACAGAATAGTGAGAGAACTAGGGTAAAAGACATCAAAATATAAGTCTCTAGTCTAGAAAGGATGTTATACACTACCGAAATCCTTGAAATAGAATTACTTCACAAGAAACCAGTGTTTCAAACCACCAGAATTCACTGAAAAGTAGTATTTAACTGTAAAACAGTTGAAAGACAAGTTTATATAGCTTCGCAAGTCCAGAGAAGAGTGTATAAAGTTGTTTCTACATGTGATGAAGTCCCACAATTAGAAAAGAAGGCCCATTATGGGAAACAGCTAGTAATCAGTACATTCAGAGCAAATACTACTGAATATCACAGAATAGTGAGAGAACAAGTGTAAAAGATCAAAATGTACGTTTCTAGAATAGAAAGGATGTTATACACTACAGAAATCCTTGAAATAGAGTTACTTCACAAGAAAACAGTGTTTCAACCCACTAGAATTCACTGAAAAGTAGTATTCAACTGTAAAACATTTGAAAGACTAGTGTATATAGCTTCTCTAGTTCAGAGAAGAGTGTATAAAGTTGTTTCTACATGTGGTGAAGTCCCACAAGTAGAAAAGAAGGCCCATTATGGGAAACAGCTAGAAATCAGTAGTCATTCAGAGCAAATACTAATGAATATCACAGAATAGTGAGAGAACAAGTGTAAAAGACATCAAATGTAAGTCTTTAGTCTAGAAAGGATGTTATACACTACCGAAATCATTGAAATAGAGTTACTTCACAAGAAACCAGTGTTTCAAACCACCAGAATTCACGGAAAAGTAGTATTTAACTGTAAAACAGTTGAAAGACAAGTTTATATAGTTTCGCAAGTCCAGAGAAGAGTGTATAAAGTTGTTTCTACATGTGATGAAGTCCCACAATTAGAAAAGAAGGCCCATTATGGGAAACAGCTAGTAATCAGTAGTCATTCAGAGCAAATACTACTGAATATCACAGAATAGTGAGAGAACAAGTGTAAAAGACATCAAATGTAAGTCTTTAGTCTAGAAAGGATGTTGTACACTGCACAAATCCTTGAAATAGAGTTAGTTCACATGAAACCAGTGTTTGAAACCACCAGAATTCACTGAAAAGTAGTATTCAACTGTAAAACAGTTGGAATACTAGTGTATATAGCTTCTCTAGTTCAGAGAAGAGTGTATAAAGCTGTTTCTACATGTGGTGAAGTCCCACAAGTATACCAGAAGGCCCATTATAAAACACTGGAAGAAAGCATTAGTAATTCAGAGCAAATACTAATGAATATCACAGAATAGTGAGAGAACAAGTGTAAAAGACATCCAAATCAAATGTCTAGTCTAGTCAGGATGTTGTACACTGCACAAATCCTTGAAATAGAGTTAGTTCACATGAAATCAGTGTTTGAAACCACCAGAATTCACTGAAAAGTAGTATTCAACTGTAAAACAGTTGGAAGACAAGTGTATATAGCTTCTCAAGTTCAGAGAAGTGTGTATAAAGTTGTTGCTACATGTAGTGAAGTCGCACAAGTAGAAAAGAAGGCCCATTATAGGAAACAGCTAGAAATCAGTAGTCATTCATGGCAAATACTAATGAATATCACAGAATAGTGAGAGAACTAGGGTAAAAGACATCAAAATATAAGTCTCTAGTCTAGAAAGGATGTTATACACTACCGAAATCCTTGAAATAGAATTACTTCACAAGAAACCAGTGTTTCAAACCACCAGAATTCACTGAAAAGTAGTATTTAACTGTAAAACAGTTGAAAGACAAGTTTATATAGCTTCGCAAGTCCAGAGAAGAGTGTATAAAGTTGTTTCTACATGTGATGAAGTCCCACAATTAGAAAAGAAGGCCCATTATGGGAAACAGCTAGTAATCAGTACATTCAGAGCAAATACTACTGAATATCACAGAATAGTGAGAGAACAAGTGTAAAAGATCAAAATGTACGTTTCTAGAATAGAAAGGATGTTATACACTACAGAAATCCTTGAAATAGAGTTACTTCACAAGAAAACAGTGTTTCAACCCACTAGAATTCACTGAAAAGTAGTATTCAACTGTAAAACAGTTGAAAGACAACTGTATATAGCTTCTCAAGTCCAGAGAAGAGTGTATAAAGTTGTTTCTACATGTGTTGAAGTCCCACAAGTAGAAAAGAAGGCCCATTATAGGAAACAGCTAGAAATCAGTAGTCATTCAGAGCAAATACTAATGAATATCACAGAATAGTGAGAGAACAAGTGTAAAAGACATCAAATGTAAGTCTTTAGTCTAGAAATGATGTTGTACACTGCACAAATCCTTGAAATAGTGTTAGTTCAAATGAAACCAGTGTTTGAAACCACCAGAATTCACTGCAAAGTAGTACTCAACTGTAAAACAGTTGGAAGACAAGTGTATATAGCTTCTCAAGTTCAGAGAAGTGTGTATAAAGTTGTTTCTACATGTGGTGAAGTCCCACAAGTAGAAAAGAAGGCCCATTATAGGAAACAGCTAGAAATCAGTAGTCATTCATTGCAAATACTAATGAATATCACAGAATAGTTAGAGAACTAGGGTAAAAGACATAAAAATATAAGTCTCTAGTCTAGAAAGGATGTTATACACTACCGAAATCCTTGAAATAGAGTTACTTCACAAGAAACCAGTGTTTCAAACCACCAGAATTCACGGAAAAGTAGTATTTAACTGTAAAACAGTTGAAAGACAAGTTTATATAGTTTCGCAAGTCCAGAGAAGAGTGTATAAAGTTGTTTCTACATGTGATGAAGTCCCACAATTAGAAAAGAAGGCCCATTATGGGAAACAGCTAGTAATCAGTAGTCATTCAGAGCAAATACTACTGAATATCACAGAATAGTGAGAGAACAAGTGTAAAAGACATCAAATGTAAGTCTTTAGTCTAGAAAGGATGTTGTACACTGCACAAATCCTTGAAATAGAGTTAGTTCACATGAAACCAGTGTTTGAAACCACCAGAATTCACTGAAAAGTAGTATTCAACTGTAAAACAGTTGGAATACTAGTGTATATAGCTTCTCTAGTTCAGAGAAGAGTGTATAAAGCTGTTTCTACATGTGGTGAAGTCCCACAAGTAGAAAAGAAGGCCCATTATGGGAAACAGCTTGAAATCAGTACTCATTCACAGCAAATACTAATGAATATCACAGAATAGTGAGAGAACAAGTGTAAAAGACATCAAAATGTATGTCTCTAGTCTAGAAAGGATGTTGTACACTGCACAAATCCTTGAAATAGAGGTAGTTCACAAGAAAACAGTGTTTCAACCCACTAGAATTCACTGAAAAGTAGTATTCAACTGTAAAACAGTTGAAAGACAAGAGTATATAGCTTCTCAAGTTCAGAGAAGAGTGTATAAAGTTGTTTCTACATGTGGTGAAATCCCACAAGTAGAAAAGAAGGCCCATTATAGGAAACAGCTAGAAATCAGTAAACATTCAGAGCAAATACAAATGAATATCACAGAATAGTGAGAGAACAAGTGTAAAAGACATCAAAATGTAAGTCTCTAGTCTAGAAAGGATGTTGTACACTGCACAAATCCTTGAAATAGAGTTAGTTTACATGAAACCAGTGTTTGAAACCACCAGAATTCACTGAAAAGTAGTATTCAACTGTAAAACAGTTGAAAGACAAGTGTATATAGCTTCTCAAGTTCAGAGAAGAGTGTATAAAGTTGTTTCTACATGTGGTGAAGTCCCACAAGTATACCAGAAGGCCCATTATAAAACACTGGAAGAAAGCATTAGTAATTCAGAGCAAATACTAATGAATATCACAGAATAGTGAGAGAACAAGTGTAAAAGACATCCAAATCAAAGTGTCTAGTCTAGAAAGGATGTTGTACACTGCAGAAATCCTTGAAATAGAGTTAGTTTACATGAAACCAGTGTTTGAAACCACCAGAATTCACTGAAAAGTAGTATTCAACTGTAAAACAGTTGAAAGACAACTGTATATAGCTTCTCAAGTTCAGAGAAGAGTGTATAAAGTTGTTTCTACATGTGGTGAAGTCCCACACGTAGAAAACAAGGGCCATTATGGGAAACAGCTAGAAATCAGTAGTCATTCAGAATAAATACCAATGAATATCTTAGAATTGTGTGAGAACAAGTGTAGAAGACATCAAAATGTAAGTTTCTAGTCTAGAAAGGATGTTATACACTACAGAAATCCTTGAAATAGAGTTACTTCACAAGAAAACAGTGTTTCAACCCACTAGAATTCACTGAAAAGTAGTATTCAACTGTAAAACAGTTGAAAGACAACTGTATATAGCTTCTCAAGTTCAGAGAAGAGTGTATAAAGTTGTTTCTACATGTGGTGAAGTCCCACACGTAGAAAACAAGGGCCATTATGGGAAACAGCTAGAAATCAGTAGTCATTCAGAATAAATACCAATGAATATCTTAGAATTGTGTGAGAACAAGTGTAGAAGACATCAAAATGTAAGTTTCTAGTCTAGAAAGGATGTTATACACTACAGAAATCCTTGAAATTGAGTTACTTCACAAGAAAACAGTGTTTCAACCCACTAGAATTCACTGAAAAGTAGTATTCAACTGTAAAACATTTGAAAGACTAGTGTATATAGCTTCTCTAGTTCAGAGAAGAGTGTATAAAGTTGTTTCTACATGTGGTGAAGTCCCACAAGTAGAAAAGAAGGCCCATTATGGGAAACAGCTAGAAATCAGTAGTCATTCAGAGCAAATACTAATGAATATCACAGAATAGTGACAGAACAAGTGTAAAAGACATGAAAATGTAAGTCTCTAGTCTAGAAAGGATGTTATACACTACCGAAATCATTGAAATAGAGTTACTTCACAAGAAACCAGTGTTTCAAACCACCAGAATTCACTGAAAAGTAGTATTTAACTGTAAAACAGTTGAAAGACAAGTTTATTTAGCTTCGCAAGTCCAGAGAAGAGTGTATAAAGTTGTTTCTACATGTGTTGAAGTCCCACAAGTAGAAAAGAAGGCCCATTATAGGAAACAGCTAGAAATCAGTAGTCATTCAGAGCAAATACTAATGAATATCACAGAATAGTGAGAGAACAAGTGTAAAAGACATCAAATGTAAGTCTTTAGTCTAGAAATGATGTTGTACACTGCACAAATCCTTGAAATAGTGTTAGTTCAAATGAAACCAGTGTTTGAAACCACCAGAATTCACTGCAAAGTAGTACTCAACTGTAAAACAGTTGGAAGACAAGTGTATATAGCTTCTCAAGTTCAGAGAAGTGTGTATAAAGTTGTTTCTACATGTGGTGAAGTCCCACAAGTAGAAAAGAAGGCCCATTATAGGAAACAGCTAGAAATCAGTAGTCATTCATTGCAAATACTAATGAATATCACAGAATAGTGAGAGAACTAGGGTAAAAGACATAAAAATATAAGTCTCTAGTCTAGAAAGGATGTTATACACTACCGAAATCCTTGAAATAGAGTTACTTCACAAGAAACCAGTGTTTCAAACCACCAGAATTCACGGAAAAGTAGTATTTAACTGTAAAACAGTTGAAAGACAAGTTTATATAGTTTCGCAAGTCCAGAGAAGAGTGTATAAAGTTGTTTCTACATGTGATGAAGTCCCACAATTAGAAAAGAAGGCCCATTATGGGAAACAGCTAGTAATCAGTAGTCATTCAGAGCAAATACTACTGAATATCACAGAATAGTGAGAGAACAAGTGTAAAAGACATCAAAATGTAAGTCTCTAGTCTAGAAAGGATGTTGTACACTGCACAAATCCTTGAAATAGAGTTAGTTCACAAGAAAACAGTGTTTCAACCCACTAGAATTCACTGAAAAGTAGTATTCAACTGTAAAACAGTTGAAAGACAAGAGTATATAGCTTCTCAAGTTCAGAGAAGAGTGTATAAAGTTGTTTCTACATGTGGTGAAATCCCACAAGTAGAAAAGAAGGCCCATTATAGGAAACAGCTAGAAATCAGTAAACATTCAGAGCAAATACAAATGAATATCACAGAATAGTGAGAGAACAAGTGTAAAAGACATCAAAATGTAAGTCTCTAGTCTAGAAAGGATGTTGTACACTGCACAAATCCTTGAAATAGAGTTAGTTCACATGAAACCAGTGTTTGAAACCACCAGAATTCACTGAAAAGTAGTATTCAACTGTAAAACAGTTGAAAGACAAGTGTATATAGCTTCTCAAGTTTAGAGAAGAGTGTATAAAGTTGTTTCTACATGTGGTGAAGTCCCACAAGTATACCAGAAGGCCCATTATAAAACACTGGAAGAAAGCATTAGTAATTCAGAGCAAATACTAATGAATATCACAGAATAGTGAGAGAACAAGTGTAAAAGACATCAAATGTAAGTCTTTAGTCTAGAAAGGATGTTGTACACTGCACAAATCCTTGAAATAGTGTTAGTTCAAATGAAACCAGTGTTTGAAACCACCAGAATTCACTGAAAAGTAGTACTCAACTGTAAAACAGTTGGAAGACAAGTGTATATAGCTTCTCAAGTTCAGAGAAGTGTGTATAAAGTTGTTGCTACATGTAGTGAAGTCGCACATTAGAAAAGAAGGCCCATTATAGGAAACAGCTAGAAATCAGTAGTCATTCATTGCAAATACTAATGAATATCACAGAATAGTGAGAGAACTAGGGTAAAAGACATCAAAATGTAAGTCTCTAGTCTAGAAAGGATGTTGTACACTGCACAAATCCTTGAAATAGAGTTAGTTCACAAGAAAACAGTGTTTCAACCCACTAGAATTCACTGAAAAGTAGTATTCAACTGTAAAACAGTTGAAAGACAAGAGTATATAGCTTCTCAAGTTCAGGGAAGAGTGTATAAAGTTGTTTCTACATGTGGTGAAATCCCACAAGTAGAAAAGAAGGCCCATTATAGGAAACAGCTAGAAATCAGTAAACATTCAGAGCAAATACAAATGAATATCACAGAATAGTGAGAGAACAAGTGTAAAAGACATCAAAATGTAAGTCTCTAGTCTAGAAAGGATGTTGTACACTGCACAAATCCTTGAAATAGAGTTAGTTCACATGAAACCAGTGTTTGAAACCACCAGAATTCACTGAAAAGTAGTATTCAACTGTAAAACAGTTGAAAGACAAGTGTATATAGCTTCTCAAGTTCAGAGAAGAGTGTATAAAGTTGTTTCTACATGTGGTGAAGTCCCACAAGTATACCAGAAGGCCCATTATAAAACACTGGAAGAAAGCATTAGTAATTCAGAGCAAATACTAATGAATATCACAGAATAGTGAGAGAACAAGTGTAAAAGACATCCAAATCAAAGTGTCTAGTCTAGAAAGGATGTTGTACACTGCAGAAATCCTTGAAATAGAGTTAGTTCACATGAAACGAGTGTTTCAAACCACCAGAATTCACTGAAAGGTAGTATTCAACTGTAAAACAGTTGAAAGACAAGTGTATATAGCTTCTCAAGTTCAGAGTAGAGTGTGTAAAGTTGTTTCTACATGTGGTGAAGTCCCACAAGTAGAAAAGAAGGCCCATTATAGGAAACAGCTAGAAATCAGTAGTCATTCATTGCAAATACTAATGAATATCACAGAATAGTGAGAGAACTAGGGTAAAAGACATAAAAATATAAGTCTCTAGTCTAGAAAGGATGTTATACACTACCGAAATCCTTGAAATAGAGTTACTTCACAAGAAACCAGTGTTTCAAACCACCAGAATTCACGGAAAAGTAGTATTTAACTGTAAAACAGTTGAAAGACAAGTTTATATAGTTTCGCAAGTCCAGAGAAGAGTGTATAAAGTTGTTTCTACATGTGATGAAGTCCCACAATTAGAAAAGAAGGCCCATTATGGGAAACAGCTAGTAATCAGTAGTCATTCAGAGCAAATACTACTGAATATCACAGAATAGTGAGAGAACAAGTGTAAAAGACATCAAATGTAAGTCTTTAGTCTAGAAAGGATGTTGTACACTGCACAAATCCTTGAAATAGAGTTAGTTCACATGAAACCAGTGTTTGAAACCACCAGAATTCACTGAAAAGTAGTATTCAACTGTAAAACAGTTGGAATACTAGTGTATATAGCTTCTCTAGTTCAGAGAAGAGTGTATAAAGCTGTTTCTACATGTGGTGAAGTCCCACAAGTAGAAAAGAAGGCCCATTATGGGAAACAGCTTGAAATCTGTACTCATTCACAGCAAATACTAATGAATATCACAGAATAGTGAGAGAACAAGTGTAAAAGACATCAAAATGTAAGTCTCTAGTCTAGAAAGGATGTTGTACACTGCACAAATCCTTGAAATAGAGTTAGTTCACAAGAAAACAGTGTTTCAACCCACTAGAATTCACTGAAAAGTAGTATTCAACTGTAAAACAGTTGAAAGACAAGAGTATATAGCTTCTCAAGTTCAGAGAAGAGTGTATAAAGTTGTTTCTACATGTGGTGAAATCCCACAAGTAGAAAAGAAGGCCCATTATAGGAAACAGCTAGAAATCAGTAAACATTCAGAGCAAATACAAATGAATATCACAGAATAGTGAGAGAACAAGTGTAAAAGACATCAAAATGTAAGTCTCTAGTCTAGAAAGGATGTTGTACACTGCACAAATCCTTGAAATAGAGTTAGTTCACATGAAACCAGTGTTTGAAACCACCAGAATTCACTGAAAAGTAGTATTCAACTGTAAAACAGTTGAAAGACAAGTGTATATAGCTTCTCAAGTTCAGAGAAGAGTGTATAAAGTTGTTTCTACATGTGGTGAAGTCCCACAAGTATACCAGAAGGCCCATTATAAAACACTGGAAGAAAGCATTAGTAATTCAGAGCAAATACTAATGAATATCACAGAATAGTGAGAGAACAAGTGTAAAAGACATCCAAATCAAAGTGTCTAGTCTAGAAAGGATGTTGTACACTGCAGAAATCCTTGAAATAGAGTTAGTTTACATGAAACCAGTGTTTCAAACCACCAGAATTCACTGAAAAGTAGTATTTAACTGTAAAACAGTTGAAAGACAAGTTTATTTAGCTTCGCAAGTCCAGAGAAGAGTGTATAAAGTTGTTTCTACATGTGTTGAAGTCCCACAAGTAGAAAAGAAGGCCCATTATAAGAAACAGCTAGAAATCAGTAGTCATTCAGAGCAAATACTAATGAATATCACAGAATAGTGAGAGAACAAGTGTAAAAGACATCAAATGTAAGTCTTTAGTCTAGAAAGGATGTTGTACACTGCACAAATCCTTGAAATAGAGTTAGTTCACATGAAAGCAGTGTTTGAAACCACCAGAATTCACTGAAAAGTAGTATTCAACTGTAAAACAGTTGAAAGACAACTGTATATAGCTTCTCAAGTTCAGAGAAGAGTGTATAAAGTTGTTTCTACATGTGGTGAAGTCCCACACGTAGAAAACAAGGGCCATTATGGGAAACAGCTAGAAATCAGTAGTCATTCAGAATAAATACCAATGAATATCTTAGAATTGTGTGAGAACAAGTGTAGAAGACATCAAAATGTAAGTTTCTAGTCTAGAAAGGATGTTATACACTACAGAAATCCTTGAAATAGAGTTACTTCACAAGAAAACAGTGTTTCAACCCACTAGAATTCACTGAAAAGTAGTATTCAACTGTAAAACAGTTGAAAGACTAGTGTATATAGCTTCTCTAGTTCAGAGAAGAGTGTATAAAGTTGTTTCTACATGTGGTGAAGTCCCACAAGTAGAAAAGAAGGCCCATTATGGGAAACAGCTAGAAATCAGTAGTCATTCAGAGCAAATACTAATGAATATCACAGAATAGTGACAGAACAAGTGTAAAAGACATGAAAATGTAAGTCTCTAGTCTAGAAAGGATGTTATACACTACCGAAATCCTTGAAATAGAGTTAGTTCACATGAAACCAGTGTTTGAAACCACCAGAATTCACTGAAAAGTAGTATTCAACTGTAAAACAGTTGGAATACTAGTGTATATAGCTTCTCTAGTTCAGAGAAGAGTGTATAAAGCTGTTTCTACATGTGGTGAAGTCCCACAAGTAGAAAAGAAGGCCCATTATGGGAAACAGCTTGAAATCAGTACTCATTCACAGCAAATACTAATGAATATCACAGAATAGTGAGAGAACAAGTGTAAAAGACATCAAAATGTATGTCTCTAGTCTAGAAAGGATGTTGTACACTGCACAAATCCTTGAAATAGAGGTAGTTCACAAGAAAACAGTGTTTCAACCCACTAGAATTCACTGAAAAGTAGTATTCAACTGTAAAACAGTTGAAAGACAAGAGTATATAGCTTCTCAAGTTCAGAGAAGAGTGTATAAAGTTGTTTCTACATGTGGTGAAATCCCACAAGTAGAAAAGAAGGCCCATTATAGGAAACAGCTAGAAATCAGTAAACATTCAGAGCAAATACAAATGAATATCACAGAATAGTGAGAGAACAAGTGTAAAAGACATCAAAATGTAAGTCTCTAGTCTAGAAAGGATGTTGTACACTGCACAAATCCTTGAAATAGAGTTAGTTCACATGAAACCAGTGTTTGAAACCACCAGAATTCACTGAAAAGTAGTATTCAACTGTAAAACAGTTGAAAGACAAGTGTATATAGCTTCTCAAGTTCAGAGAAGAGTGTATAAAGTTGTTTCTACATGTGGTGAAGTCCCACAAGTATACCAGAAGGCCCATTATAAAACACTGGAAGAAAGCATTAGTAATTCAGAGCAAATACTAATGAATATCACAGAATAGTGAGAGAACAAGTGTAAAAGACATCCAAATCAAAGTGTCTAGTCTAGAAAGGATGTTGTACACTGCAGAAATCCTTGAAATAGAGTTAGTTTACATGAAACCAGTGTTTGAAACCACCAGAATTCACTGAAAAGTAGTATTCAACTGTAAAACAGTTGAAAGACAACTGTATATAGCTTCTCAAGTTCAGAGAAGAGTGTATAAAGTTGTTTCTACATGTGGTGAAGTCCCACACGTAGAAAACAAGGGCCATTATGGGAAACAGCTAGAAATCAGTAGTCATTCAGAATAAATACCAATGAATATCTTAGAATTGTGTGAGAACAAGTGTAGAAGACATCAAAATGTAAGTTTCTAGTCTAGAAAGGATGTTATACACTACAGAAATCCTTGAAATAGAGTTACTTCACAAGAAAACAGTGTTTCAACCCACTAGAATTCACTGAAAAGTAGTATTCAACTGTAAAACAGTTGAAAGACAACTGTATATAGCTTCTCAAGTTCAGAGAAGAGTGTATAAAGTTGTTTCTACATGTGGTGAAGTCCCACACGTAGAAAACAAGGGCCATTATGGGAAACAGCTAGAAATCAGTAGTCATTCAGAATAAATACCAATGAATATCTTAGAATTGTGTGAGAACAAGTGTAGAAGACATCAAAATGTAAGTTTCTAGTCTAGAAAGGATGTTATACACTACAGAAATCCTTGAAATTGAGTTACTTCACAAGAAAACAGTGTTTCAACCCACTAGAATTCACTGAAAAGTAGTATTCAACTGTAAAACATTTGAAAGACTAGTGTATATAGCTTCTCTAGTTCAGAGAAGAGTGTATAAAGTTGTTTCTACATGTGGTGAAGTCCCACAAGTAGAAAAGAAGGCCCATTATGGGAAACAGCTAGAAATCAGTAGTCATTCAGAGCAAATACTAATGAATATCACAGAATAGTGACAGAACAAGTGTAAAAGACATGAAAATGTAAGTCTCTAGTCTAGAAAGGATGTTATACACTACCGAAATCATTGAAATAGAGTTACTTCACAAGAAACCAGTGTTTCAAACCACCAGAATTCACTGAAAAGTAGTATTTAACTGTAAAACAGTTGAAAGACAAGTTTATTTAGCTTCGCAAGTCCAGAGAAGAGTGTATAAAGTTGTTTCTACATGTGTTGAAGTCCCACAAGTAGAAAAGAAGGCCCATTATAGGAAACAGCTAGAAATCAGTAGTCATTCAGAGCAAATACTAATGAATATCACAGAATAGTGAGAGAACAAGTGTAAAAGACATCAAATGTAAGTCTTTAGTCTAGAAATGATGTTGTACACTGCACAATTCCTTGAAATAGTGTTAGTTCAAATGAAACCAGTGTTTGAAACCACCAGAATTCACTGAAAAGTAGTACTCAACTGTAAAACAGTTGGAAGACAAGTGTATATAGCTTCTCAAGTTCAGAGAAGTGTGTATAAAGTTGTTTCTACATGTGGTGAAGTCCCACAAGTAGAAAAGAAGGCCCATTATAGGAAACAGCTAGAAATCAGTAGTCATTCATTGCAAATACTAATGAATATCACAGAATAGTGAGAGAACTAGGGTAAAAGACATAAAAATATAAGTCTCTAGTCTAGAAAGGATGTTATACACTACCGAAATCCTTGAAATAGAGTTACTTCACAAGAAACCAGTGTTTCAAACCACCAGAATTCACGGAAAAGTAGTATTTAACTGTAAAACAGTTGAAAGACAAGTTTATATAGTTTCGCAAGTCCAGAGAAGAGTGTATAAAGTTGTTTCTACATGTGATGAAGTCCCACAATTAGAAAAGAAGGCCCATTATGGGAAACAGCTAGTAATCAGTAGTCATTCAGAGCAAATACTACTGAATATCACAGAATAGTGAGAGAACAAGTGTAAAAGACATCAAATGTAAGTCTTTAGTCTAGAAAGGATGTTGTACACTGCACAAATCCTTGAAATAGAGTTAGTTCACATGAAACCAGTGTTTGAAACCACCAGAATTCACTGAAAAGTAGTATTCAACTGTAAAACAGTTGGAATACTAGTGTATATAGCTTCTCTAGTTCAGAGAAGAGTGTATAAAGCTGTTTCTACATGTGGTGAAGTCCCACAAGTAGAAAAGAAGGCCCATTATGGGAAACAGCTTGAAATCAGTACTCATTCACAGCAAATACTAATGAATATCACAGAATAGTGAGAGAACAAGTGTAAAAGACATCAAAATGTAAGTCTCTAGTCTAGAAAGGATGTTGTACACTGCACAAATCCTTGAAATAGAGTTAGTTCACAAGAAAACAGTGTTTCAACCCACTAGAATTCACTGAAAAGTAGTATTCAACTGTAAAACAGTTGAAAGACAAGAGTATATAGCTTCTCAAGTTCAGAGAAGAGTGTATAAAGTTGTTTATACATGTGGTGAAATCCCACAAGTAGAAAAGAAGGCCCATTATAGGAAACAGCTAGAAATCAGTAAACATTCAGAGCAAATACAAATGAATATCACAGAATAGTGAGAGAACAAGTGTAAAAGACATCAAAATGTAAGTCTCTAGTCTAGAAAGGATGTTGTACACTGCACAAATCCTTGAAATAGAGTTAGTTCACATGAAACCAGTGTTTGAAACCACCAGAATTCACTGAAAAGTAGTATTCAACTGTAAAACAGTTGAAAGACAAGTGTATATAGCTTCTCAAGTTCAGAGAAGAGTGTATAAAGTTGTTTCTACATGTGGTGAAGTCCCACAAGTATACCAGAAGGCCCATTATAAAACACTGGAAGAAAGCATTAGTAATTCAGAGCAAATACTAATGAATATCACAGAATAGTGAGAGAACAAGTGTAAAAGACATCCAAATCAAAGTGTCTAGTCTAGAAAGGATGTTGTACACTGCAGAAATCCTTGAAATAGAGTTAGTTTACATGAAACCAGTGTTTCAAACCACCAGAATTCACTGAAAAGTAGTATTTAACTGTAAAACAGTTGAAAGACAAGTTTATTTAGCTTCGCAAGTCCAGAGAAGAGTGTATAAAGTTGTTTCTACATGTGTTGAAGTCCCACAAGTAGAAAAGAAGGCCCATTATAAGAAACAGCTAGAAATCAGTAGTCATTCAGAGCAAATACTAATGAATATCACAGAATAGTGAGAGAACAAGTGTAAAAGACATCAAATGTAAGTCTTTAGTCTAGAAAGGATGTTGTACACTGCACAAATCCTTGAAATAGAGTTAGTTCACATGAAAGCAGTGTTTGAAACCACCAGAATTCACTGAAAAGTAGTATTCAACTGTAAAACAGTTGAAAGACAACTGTATATAGCTTCTCAAGTTCAGAGAAGAGTGTATAAAGTTGTTTCTACATGTGGTGAAGTCCCACACGTAGAAAACAAGGGCCATTATGGGAAACAGCTAGAAATCAGTAGTCATTCAGAATAAATACCAATGAATATCTTAGAATTGTGTGAGAACAAGTGTAGAAGACATCAAAATGTAAGTTTCTAGTCTAGAAAGGATGTTATACACTACAGAAATCCTTGAAATAGAGTTACTTCACAAGAAAACAGTGTTTCAACCCACTAGAATTCACTGAAAAGTAGTATTCAACTGTAAAACAGTTGAAAGACTAGTGTATATAGCTTCTCTAGTTCAGAGAAGAGTGTATAAAGTTGTTTCTACATGTGGTGAAGTCCCACAAGTAGAAAAGAAGGCCCATTATGGGAAACAGCTAGAAATCAGTAGTCATTCAGAGCAAATACTAATGAATATCACAGAATAGTGACAGAACAAGTGTAAAAGACATGAAAATGTAAGTCTCTAGTCTAGAAAGGATGTTATACACTACCGAAATCATTGAAATAGAGTTACTTCACAAGAAACCAGTGTTTCAAACCACCAGAATTCACTGAAAAGTAGTATTTAACTGTAAAACAGTTGAAAGACAAGTTTATTTAGCTTCGCAAGTCCAGAGAAGAGTGTATAACGTTGTTTCTACATGTGTTGAAGTCCCACAAGTAGAAAAGAAGGCCCATTATAGGAAACAGCTAGAAATCAGTAGTCATTCAGAGCATATACTAATGAATATCACAGAATAGTGAGAGAACAAGTGTAAAAGACATTAAATGTAAGTCTTTAGTCTAGAAAGGATGTTGTACACTGCACAAATCCTTGAAATAGTGTTAGTTCAAATGAAACCAGTGTTTGAAACCACCAGAATTCACTGAAAAGTAGTACTCAACTGTAAAACAGTTGGAAGACAAGTGTATATAGCTTCTCAAGTTCAGAGAAGTGTGTATAAAGTTGTTGCTACATGTAGTGAAGTCGCACATTAGAAAAGAAGGCCCATTATAGGAAACAGCTAGAAATCAGTAGTCATTCATTGCAAATACTAATGAATATCACAGAATAGTGAGAGAACTAGGGTAAAAGACATCAAAATGTAAGTCTCTAGTCTAGAAAGGATGTTGTACACTGCACAAATCCTTGAAATAGAGTTAGTTCACAAGAAAACAGTGTTTCAACCCACTAGAATTCACTGAAAAGTAGTATTCAACTGTAAAACAGTTGAAAGACAAGAGTATATAGCTTCTCAAGTTCAGGGAAGAGTGTATAAAGTTGTTTCTACATGTGGTGAAATCCCACAAGTAGAAAAGAAGGCCCATTATAGGAAACAGCTAGAAATCAGTAAACATTCAGAGCAAATACAAATGAATATCACAGAATAGTGAGAGAACAAGTGTAAAAGACATCAAAATGTAAGTCTCTAGTCTAGAAAGGATGTTGTACACTGCACAAATCCTTGAAATAGAGTTAGTTCACATGAAACCAGTGTTTGAAACCACCAGAATTCACTGAAAAGTAGTATTCAACTGTAAAACAGTTGAAAGACAAGTGTATATAGCTTCTCAAGTTCAGAGAAGAGTGTATAAAGTTGTTTCTACATGTGGTGAAGTCCCACAAGTATACCAGAAGGCCCATTATAAAACACTGGAAGAAAGCATTAGTAATTCAGAGCAAATACTAATGAATATCACAGAATAGTGAGAGAACAAGTGTAAAAGACATCCAAATCAAAGTGTCTAGTCTAGAAAGGATGTTGTACACTGCAGAAATCCTTGAAATAGAGTTAGTTCACATGAAAGCAGTGTTTGAAACCACCAGAATTCACTGAAAAGTAGTATTCAACTGTAAAACAGTTGAAAGACAACTGTATATAGCTTCTCAAGTTCAGAGAAGAGTGTATAAAGTTGTTTCTACATGTGGTGAAGTCCCACACGTAGAAAACAAGGGCCATTATGGGAAACAGCTAGAAATCAGTAGTCATTCAGAATAAATACCAATGAATATCTTAGAATTGTGTGAGAACAAGTGTAGAAGACATCAAAATGTAAGTTTCTAGTCTAGAAAGGATGTTATACACTACAGAAATCCTTGAAATAGAGTTACTTCACAAGAAAACAGTGTTTCAACCCACTAGAATTCACTGAAAAGTAGTATTCAACTGTAAAACAGTTGAAAGACTAGTGTATATAGCTTCTCTAGTTCAGAGAAGAGTGTATAAAGTTGTTTCTACATGTGGTGAAGTCCCACAAGTAGAAAAGAAGGCCCATTATGGGAAACAGCTAGAAATCAGTAGTCATTCAGAGCAAATACTAATGAATATCACAGAATAGTGACAGAACAAGTGTAAAAGACATGAAAATGTAAGTCTCTAGTCTAGAAAGGATGTTATACACTACCGAAATCATTGAAATAGAGTTACTTCACAAGAAACCAGTGTTTCAAACCACCAGAATTCACTGAAAAGTAGTATTTAACTGTAAAACAGTTGAAAGACAAGTTTATTTAGCTTCGCAAGTCCAGAGAAGAGTGTATAAAGTTGTTTCTACATGTGTTGAAGTCCCACAAGTAGAAAAGAAGGCCCATTATAGGAAACAGCTAGAAATCAGTAGTCATTCAGAGCAAATACTAATGAATATCACAGAATAGTGAGAGAACAAGTGTAAAAGACATCAAATGTAAGTCTTTAGTCTAGAAAGGATGTTGTACACTGCACAAATCCTTGAAATAGTGTTAGTTCAAATGAAACCAGTGTTTGAAACCACCAGAATTCACTGAAAGGTAGTACTCAACTGTAAAACAGTTGGAAGACAAGTGTATATAGCTTCTCAAGTTCAGAGAAGTGTGTATAAAGTTGTTGCTACATGTAGTGAAGTCGCACATTAGAAAAGAAGGCCCATTATAGGAAACAGCTAGAAATCAGTAGTCATTCATTGCAAATACTAATGAATATCACAGAATATTGAGAGAACTAGGGTAAAAGACATCAAAATGTAAGTCTCTAGTCTAGAAAGGATGTTGTACACTGCACAAATCCTTGAAATAGAGTTAGTTCACAAGAAAACAGTGTTTCAACCCACTAGAATTCACTGAAAAGTAGTATTCAACTGTAAAACAGTTGAAAGACAAGAGTATATAGCTTCTCAAGTTCAGAGAAGAGTGTATAAAGTTGTTTCTACATGTGGTGAAGTCCCACAAGTATACCAGAAGGCCCATTATAAAACACTGGAAGAAAGCATTAGTAATTCAGAGCAAATACTAATGAATATCACAGAATAGTGACAGAACAAGTGTAAAAGACATGAAAATGTAAGTCTCTAGTCTAGAAAGGATGTTGTACACTACCGAAATCATTGAAATAGAGTTACTTCACAAGAAACCAGTGTTTCAAACCACCAGAATTCACTGAAAAGTAGTATTTAACTGTAAAACAGTTGAAAGACAAGTTTATTTAGCTTCGCAAGTCCAGAGAAGAGTGTATAAAGTTGTTTCTACATGTGTTGAAGTCCCACAAGTAGAAAAGAAGGCCCATTATAGGAAACAGCTAGAAATCAGTAGTCATTCAGAGCAAATACTAATGAATATCACAGAATAGTGAGAGAACAAGTGTAAAAGACATCAAATGTAAGTCTTTAGTCTAGAAAGGATGTTGTACACTGCACAAATCCTTGAAATAGTGTTAGTTCAAATGAAACCAGTGTTTGAAACCACCAGAATTCACTGAAAAGTAGTACTCAACTGTAAAACAGTTGGAAGACAAGTGTATATAGCTTCTCAAGTTCAGAGAAGTGTGTATAAAGTTGTTGCTACATGTAGTGAAGTCGCACATTAGAAAAGAAGGCCCATTATAGGAAACAGCTAGAAATCAGTAGTCATTCATTGCAAATACTAATGAATATCACAGAATATTGAGAGAACTAGGGTAAAAGACATCAAAATGTAAGTCTCTAGTCTAGAAAGGAAGTTGTACACTGCACAAATCCTTGAAATAGAGTTAGTTCACAAGAAAACAGTGTTTCAACCCACTAGAATTCACTGAAAAGTAGTATTCAACTGTAAAACAGTTGAAAGACAAGAGTATATAGCTTCTCAAGTTCAGAGAAGAGTGTATAAAGTTGTTTATACATGTGGTGAAATCCCACAAGTAGAAAAGAAGGCCCATTATAGGAAACAGCTAGAAATCAGTAAACATTCAGAGCAAATACTAATGAATATCACAGAATAGTGAGAGAACAAGTGTAAAAGACATCCAAATCAAAGTGTCTAGTCTAGAAAGGATGTTGTACACTGCAGAAATCCTTGAAATAGAGTTAGTTTACATGAAACCAGTGTTTCAAACCACCAGAATTCACTGAAAAGTAGTATTTAACTGTAAAACAGTTGAAAGACAAGTTTATTTAGCTTCGTAAGTCCAGAGAAGAGTGTATAAAGTTGTTTCTACATGTGTTGAAGTCCCACAAGTAGAAAAGAAGGCCCATTATAGGAAACAGCTAGAAATCAGTAGTCATTCAGAGCAAATACTAATGAATATCACAGAATAGTGAGAGAACAAGTGTAAAAGACATCAAATGTAAGTCTTTAGTCTAGAAAGGATGTTGTACACTGCACAAATCCTTGAAATAGAGTTAGTTCACATGAAATCAGTGTTTGAAACCACCAGAATTCACTGAAAAGTAGTATTCAACTGTAAAACAGTTGAAAGACAAGTGTATATAGCTTCTCAAGTTCAGAGAAGTGTGTATAAAGTTGTTGCTACATGTAGTGAAGTCGCACAAGTAGAAAAGAAGGCCCATTATAGGAAACAGCTAGAAATCAGTAGTCATTCATGGCAAATACTAATGAATATCACAGAATAGTGAGAGAACTAGGGTAAAAGACCTCAAAATATAAGTCTCTAGTCTAGAAAGGATGTTATACACTACCGAAATCCTTGAAATAGAATTACTTCACAAGAAACCAGTGTTTCAAACCACCAGAATTCACTGAAAAGTAGTATTTAACTGTAAAACAGTTGAAAGACAAGTTTATATAGCTTCGCAAGTCCAGAGAAGAGTGTATAAAGTTGTTTCTACATGTGATGAAGTCCCACAATTAGAAAAGAAGGCCCATTATGGGAAACAGCTAGTAATCAGTAGTCATTCAGAGCAAATACTACTGAATATCACAGAATAGTGAGAGAACAATTTAAAAGATCAAAATGTACGTTTCTAGAATAGAAAGGATGTTATACACTACAGAAATCCTTGAAATAGAGTTACTTCACAAGAAAACAGTGTTTCAACCCACTAGAATTCACTGAAAAGTAGTATTCAACTGTAAAACAGTTGAAAGACAACTGTATATAGCTTCTCAAGTTCAGAGAAGAGTGTATAAAGTTGTTTCTACATGTGGTGAAGTCCCACACGTAGAAAACAAGGGCCATTATGGGAAACAGCTAGAAATCAGTAGTCATTCAGAATAAATACCAATGAATATCTTAGAATTGTGTGAGAACAAGTGTAGAAGACATCAAAATGTAAGTTTCTAGTCTAGAAAGGATGTTATACACTACAGAAATCCTTGAAATTGAGTTACTTCACAAGAAAACAGTGTTTCAACCCACTAGAATTCACTGAAAAGTAGTATTCAACTGTAAAACATTTGAAAGACTAGTGTATATAGCTTCTCTAGTTCAGAGAAGAGTGTATAAAGTTGTTTCTACATGTGGTGAAGTCCCACAAGTAGAAAAGAAGGCCCATTATGGGAAACAGCTAGAAATCAGTAGTCATTCAGAGCAAATACTAATGAATATCACAGAATAGTGAGAGAACAAGTGTAAAAGACATGAAAATGTAAGTCTCTAGTCTAGAAAGGATGTTATACACTACCGAAATCATTGAAATAGAGTTACTTCACAAGAAACCAGTGTTTCAAACCACCAGAATTCACTGAAAAGTAGTATTTAACTGTAAAAGAGTTGAAAGACAAGTTTATTTAGCTTCTCAAGTTCAGAGAAGAGTGTATAAAGTTGTTTCTACATGTGGTGAAATCCCACAAGTAGAAAAGAAGGCCCATTATAGGAAACAGCTAGAAATCAGTAAACATTCAGAGCAAATACAAATGAATATCACAGAATAGTGAGAGAACAAGTGTAAAAGACATCAAAATGTAAGTCTCTAGTCTAGAAAGGATGTTGTACACTGCACAAATCATTGAAATAGAGTTAGTTCACATGAAACCAGTGTTTGAAACCACCAGAATTCACTGAAAAGTAGTATTCAACTGTAAAACAGTTGAAAGACAAGTGTATATAGCTTCTCAAGTTCAGAGAAGAGTGTATAAAGTTGTTTCTACATGTGGTGAAGTCCCACAAGTATACCAGAAGGCCCATTATAAAACACTGGAAGAAAGCATTAGTAATTCAGAGCAAATACTAATGAATATCACAGAATAGTGAGAGAACAAGTGTAAAAGACATCCAAATCAAAGTGTCTAGTCTAGAAAGGATGTTGTACACTGCAGAAATCCTTGAAATAGAGTGTTTACATGAAACCAGTGTTTCAAACCACCAGAATTCACTGAAAAGTAGTATTTAACTGTAAAACAGTTGAAAGACAAGTTTATTTAGCTTCGTAAGTCCAGAGAAGAGTGTATAAAGTTGTTTCTACATGTGTTGAAGTCCCACAAGTAGAAAAGAAGGTCCATTATAGGAAACAGCTAGAAATCAGTAGTCATTCAGAGCAAATACTAATGAATATCACAGAATAGTGAGAGAACAAGTGTAAAAGACATGAAAATGTAAGTCTCTAGTCTAGAAAGGATGTTATACACTACCGAAATCATTGAAATAGAGTTAGTTCACAAGAAACCAGTGTTTCAAACCACCAGAATTCACTGAAAAGTAGTATTTAACTGTAAAACAGTTGAAAGACAAGTTTATTTAGCTTCGCAAGTCCAGAGAAGAGTGTATAAAGTTGTTTCTACATGTGTTGAAGTCCCACAAGTATACCAGAAGGCCCATTATAAAACACTGGAAGAAAGCATTAGTAATTCAGAGCAAATACTAATGAATATCACAGAATAGTGACAGAACAAGTGTAAAAGACATGAAAATGTAAGTCTCTAGTCTAGAAAGGATGTTATACACTACCGAAATCATTGAAATAGAGTTACTTCACAAGAAACCAGTGTTTCAAACCACCAGAATTCACTGAAAAGTAGTATTTAACTGTAAAACAGTTGAAAGACAAGTTTATTTAGCTTCGCAAGTCCAGAGAAGAGTGTATAGAGTTGTTTCTACATGTGTTGAAGTCCCACAAGTAGAAAAGAAGGCCCATTATAGGAAACAGCTAGAAATCAGTAGTCATTCAGAGCAAATACTAATGAATATCACAGAATAGTGAGAGAACAAGTGTAAAAGACATCAAATGTAAGTCTTTAGTCTAGAAAGGATGTTGTACACTGCACAAATCCTTGAAATAGTGTTAGTTCAAATGAAACCAGTGTTTGAAACCACCAGAATTCACTGAAAAGTAGTACTCAACTGTAAAACAGTTGGAAGACAAGTGTATATAGCTTGTCAAGTTCAGAGAAGTGTGTATAAAGTTGTTGCTACATGTAGTGAAGTCGCACATTAGAAAAGAAGGCCCATTATAGGAAACAGCTAGAAATCAGTAGTCATTCATTGCAAATACTAATGAATATCACAGAATATTGAGAGAACTAGGGTAAAAGACATCAAAATGTAAGTCTCTAGTCTAGAAAGGATGTTGTACACTGCACAAATCCTTGAAATAGAGTTAGTTCACAAGAAAACAGTGTTTCAACCCACTAGAATTCACTGAAAAGTAGTATTCAACTGTAAAACAGTTGAAAGACAAGAGTATATAGCTTCTCAAGTTCAGAGAAGAGTGTATAAAGTTGTTTCTACATGTGGTGAAATCCCACAAGTAGAAAAGAAGGCCCATTATAGGAAACAGCTAGAAATCAGTAAACATTCAGAGCAAATACTAATGAATATCACAGAATAGTGAGAGAACAAGTGTAAAAGACATCCAAATCAAAGTGTCTAGTCTAGAAAGGATGTTGTACACTGCAGAAATCCTTGAAATAGAGTTAGTTTACATGAAACCAGTGTTTCAAACCACCAGAATTCACTGAAAAGTAGTATTTAACTGTAAAACAGTTGAAAGACAAGTTTATTTAGCTTCGTAAGTCCAGAGAAGAGTGTATAAAGTTGTTTCTACATGTGTTGAAGTCCCACAAGTATACCAGAAGGCCCATTATAAAACACTGGAAGAAAGCATTAGTAATTCAGAGCAAATACTAATGAATATCACAGAATAGTGAGAGAACAAGTGTAAAAGACATCCAAATCAAAGTGTCTAGTCTAGAAAGGATGTTGTACACTGCAGAAATCCTTGAAATAGAGTGTTTACATGAAACCAGTGTTTCAAACCACCAGAATTCACTGAAAAGTAGTATTTAACTGTAAAACAGTTGAAAGACAAGTTTATTTAGCTTCGTAAGTCCAGAGAAGAGTGTATAAAGTTGTTTCTACATGTGTTGAAGTCCCACAAGTAGAAAAGAAGGTCCATTATAGGAAACAGCTAGAAATCAGTAGTCATTCAGAGCAAATACTAATGAATATCACAGAATAGTGAGAGAACAAGTGTAAAAGACATGAAAATGTAAGTCTCTAGTCTAGAAAGGATGTTATACACTACCGAAATCATTGAAATAGAGTTAGTTCACAAGAAACCAGTGTTTCAAACCACCAGAATTCACTGAAAAGTAGTATTTAACTGTAAAACAGTTGAAAGACAAGTTTATTTAGCTTCGCAAGTCCAGAGAAGAGTGTATAAAGTTGTTTCTACATGTGTTGAAGTCCCACAAGTATACCAGAAGGCCCATTATAAAACACTGGAAGAAAGCATTAGTAATTCAGAGCAAATACTAATGAATATCACAGAATAGTGACAGAACAAGTGTAAAAGACATGAAAATGTAAGTCTCTAGTCTAGAAAGGATGTTATACACTACCGAAATCATTGAAATAGAGTTACTTCACAAGAAACCAGTGTTTCAAACCACCAGAATTCACTGAAAAGTAGTATTTAACTGTAAAACAGTTGAAAGACAAGTTTATTTAGCTTCGCAAGTCCAGAGAAGAGTGTATAGAGTTGTTTCTACATGTGTTGAAGTCCCACAAGTAGAAAAGAAGGCCCATTATAGGAAACAGCTAGAAATCAGTAGTCATTCAGAGCAAATACTAATGAATATCACAGAATAGTGAGAGAACAAGTGTAAAAGACATCAAATGTAAGTCTTTAGTCTAGAAAGGATGTTGTACACTGCACAAATCCTTGAAATAGTGTTAGTTCAAATGAAACCAGTGTTTGAAACCACCAGAATTCACTGAAAAGTAGTACTCAACTGTAAAACAGTTGGAAGACAAGTGTATATAGCTTGTCAAGTTCAGAGAAGTGTGTATAAAGTTGTTGCTACATGTAGTGAAGTCGCACATTAGAAAAGAAGGCCCATTATAGGAAACAGCTAGAAATCAGTAGTCATTCATTGCAAATACTAATGAATATCACAGAATATTGAGAGAACTAGGGTAAAAGACATCAAAATGTAAGTCTCTAGTCTAGAAAGGATGTTGTACACTGCACAAATCCTTGAAATAGAGTTAGTTCACAAGAAAACAGTGTTTCAACCCACTAGAATTCACTGAAAAGTAGTATTCAACTGTAAAACAGTTGAAAGACAAGAGTATATAGCTTCTCAAGTTCAGAGAAGAGTGTATAAAGTTGTTTCTACATGTGGTGAAATCCCACAAGTAGAAAAGAAGGCCCATTATAGGAAACAGCTAGAAATCAGTAAACATTCAGAGCAAATACTAATGAATATCACAGAATAGTGAGAGAACAAGTGTAAAAGACATCCAAATCAAAGTGTCTAGTCTAGAAAGGATGTTGTACACTGCAGAAATCCTTGAAATAGAGTTAGTTTACATGAAACCAGTGTTTCAAACCACCAGAATTCACTGAAAAGTAGTATTTAACTGTAAAACAGTTGAAAGACAAGTTTATTTAGCTTCGTAAGTCCAGAGAAGAGTGTATAAAGTTGTTTCTACATGTGTTGAAGTCCCACAAGTAGAAAAGAAGGCCCATTATAGGAAACAGCTAGAAATCAGTAGTCATTCAGAGCAAATACTAATGAATATCACAGAATAGTGAGAGAACAAGTGTAAAAGACATCAAATGTAAGTCTTTAGTCTAGAAAGGATGTTGTACACTGCACAAATCCTTGAAATAGAGTTAGTTCACATGAAATCAGTGTTTGAAACCACCAGAATTCACTGAAAAGTAGTATTCAACTGTAAAACAGTTGAAAGACAAGTGTATATAGCTTCTCAAGTTCAGAGAAGTGTGTATAAAGTTGTTGCTACATGTAGTGAAGTCGCACAAGTAGAAAAGAAGGCCCATTATAGGAAACAGCTAGAAATCAGTAGTCATTCATGGCAAATACTAATGAATATCACAGAATAGTGAGAGAACTAGGGTAAAAGACATCAAAATATAAGTCTCTAGTCTAGAAAGGATGTTATACACTACCGAAATCCTTGAAATAGAATTACTTCACAAGAAACCAGTGTTTCAAACCACCAGAATTCACTGAAAAGTAGTATTTAACTGTAAAACAGTTGAAAGACAAGTTTATATAGCTTCGCAAGTCCAGAGAAGAGTGTATAAAGTTGTTTCTACATGTGATGAAGTCCCACAATTAGAAAAGAAGGCCCATTATGGGAAACAGCTAGTAATCAGTAGTCATTCAGAGCAAATACTACTGAATATCACAGAATAGTGAGAGAACAAGTTTAAAAGATCAAAATGTACGTTTCTAGAATAGAAAGGATGTTATACACTACAGAAATCCTTGAAATAGAGTTACTTCACAAGAAAACAGTGTTTCAACCCACTAGAATTCACTGAAAAGTAGTATTCAACTGTAAAACAGTTGAAAGACAACTGTATATAGCTTCTCAAGTTCAGAGAAGAGTGTATAAAGTTGTTTCTACATGTGGTGAAGTCCCACACGTAGAAAACAAGGGCCATTATGGGAAACAGCTAGAAATCAGTAGTCATTCAGAATAAATACCAATGAATATCTTAGAATTGTGTGAGAACAAGTGTAGAAGACATCAAAATGTAAGTTTCTAGTCTAGAAAGGATGTTATACACTACAGAAATCCTTGAAATTGAGTTACTTCACAAGAAAACAGTGTTTCAACCCACTAGAATTCACTGAAAAGTAGTATTCAACTGTAAAACATTTGAAAGACTAGTGTATATAGCTTCTCTAGTTCAGAGAAGAGTGTATAAAGTTGTTTCTACATGTGGTGAAGTCCCACAAGTAGAAAAGAAGGCCCATTATGGGAAACAGCTAGAAATCAGTAGTCATTCAGAGCAAATACTAATGAATATCACAGAATAGTGAGAGAACAAGTGTAAAAGACATGAAAATGTAAGTCTCTAGTCTAGAAAGGATGTTATACACTACCGAAATCATTGAAATAGAGTTACTTCACAAGAAACCAGTGTTTCAAACCACCAGAATTCACTGAAAAGTAGTATTTAACTGTAAAACAGTTGAAAGACAAGTTTATTTAGCTTCTCAAGTTCAGAGAAGAGTGTATAAAGTTGTTTCTACATGTGGTGAAATCCCACAAGTAGAAAAGAAGGCCCATTATAGGAAACAGCTAGAAATCAGTAAACATTCAGAGCAAATACAAATGAATATCACAGAATAGTGAGAGAACAAGTGTAAAAGACATCAAAATGTAAGTCTCTAGTCTAGAAAGGATGTTGTACACTGCACAAATCATTGAAATAGAGTTAGTTCACATGAAACCAGTGTTTGAAACCACCAGAATTCACTGAAAAGTAGTATTCAACTGTAAAACAGTTGAAAGACAAGTGTATATAGCTTCTCAAGTTCAGAGAAGAGTGTATAAAGTTGTTTCTACATGTGGTGAAGTCCCACAAGTATACCAGAAGGCCCATTATAAAACACTGGAAGAAAGCATTAGTAATTCAGAGCAAATACTAATGAATATCACAGAATAGTGAGAGAACAAGTGTAAAAGACATCCAAATCAAAGTGTCTAGTCTAGAAAGGATGTTGTACACTGCAGAAATCCTTGAAATAGAGTTAGTTTACATGAAACCAGTGTTTCAAACCACCAGAATTCACTGAAAAGTAGTATTTAACTGTAAAACAGTTGAAAGACAAGTTTATTTAGCTTCGTAAGTCCAGAGAAGAGTGTATAAAGTTGTTTCTACATGTGTTGAAGTCCCACAAGTAGAAAAGAAGGTCCATTATAGGAAACAGCTAGAAATCAGTAGTCATTCAGAGCAAATACTAATGAATATCACAGAATAGTGAGAGAACAAGTGTAAAAGACATGAAAATGTAAGTCTCTAGTCTAGAAAGGATGTTATACACTACCGAAATCATTGAAATAGAGTTAGTTCACAAGAAACCAGTGTTTCAAACCACCAGAATTCACTGAAAAGTAGTATTTAACTGTAAAACAGTTGAAAGACAAGTTTATTTAGCTTCGCAAGTCCAGAGAAGAGTGTATAAAGTTGTTTCTACATGTGTTGAAGTCCCACAAGTATACCAGAAGGCCCATTATAAAACACTGGAAGAAAGTATTAGTAATTCAGAGCAAATACTAATGAATATCACAGAATAGTGACAGAACAAGTGTAAAAGACATGAAAATGTAAGTCTCTAGTCTAGAAAGGATGTTATACACTACCGAAATCATTGAAATAGAGTTACTTCACAAGAAACCAGTGTTTCAAACCACCAGAATTCACTGAAAAGTAGTATTTAACTGTAAAACAGTTGAAAGACAAGTTTATTTAGCTTCGCAAGTCCAGAGAAGAGTGTATAGAGTTGTTTCTACATGTGTTGAAGTCCCACAAGTAGAAAAGAAGGCCCATTATAGGAAACAGCTAGAAATCAGTAGTCATTCAGAGCAAATACTAATGAATATCACAGAATAGTGAGAGAACAAGTGTAAAAGACATCAAATGTAAGTCTTTAGTCTAGAAAGGATGTTGTACACTGCACAAATCCTTGAAATAGTGTTAGTTCAAATGAAACCAGTGTTTGAAACCACCAGAATTCACTGAAAAGTAGTACTCAACTGTAAAACAGTTGGAAGACAAGTGTATATAGCTTCTCAAGTTCAGAGAAGTGTGTATAAAGTTGTTGCTACATGTAGTGAAGTCGCACATTAGAAAAGAAGGCCCATTATAGGAAACAGCTAGAAATCAGTAGTCATTCATTGCAAATACTAATGAATATCACAGAATATTGAGAGAACTAGGGTAAAAGACATCAAAATGTAAGTCTCTAGTCTAGAAAGGATGTTGTACACTGCACAAATCCTTGAAATAGAGTTAGTTCACAAGAAAACAGTGTTTCAACCCACTAGAATTCACTGAAAAGTAGTATTCAACTGTAAAACAGTTGAAAGACAAGAGTATATAGCTTCTCAAGTTCAGAGAAGAGTGTATAAAGTTGTTTCTACATGTGGTGAAATCCCACAAGTAGAAAAGAAGGCCCATTATAGGAAACAGCTAGAAATCAGTAAACATTCAGAGCAAATACTAATGAATATCACAGAATAGTGAGAGAACAAGTGTAAAAGACATCCAAATCAAAGTGTCTAGTCTAGAAAGGATGTTGTACACTGCAGAAATCCTTAAAATAGTGTTAGTTTACATGAAACCAGTGTTTCAAACCACCAGAATTCACTGAAAAGTAGTATTTAACTGTAAAACAGTTGAAAGACAAGTTTATTTAGCTTCGTAAGTCCAGAGAAGAGTGTATAAAGTTGTTTCTACATGTGTTGAAGTCCCACAAGTAGAAAAGAAGGCCCATTATAGGAAACAGCTAGAAATCAGTAGTCATTCAGAGCAAATACTAATGAATATCACAGAATAGAGAGAGAACAAGTGTAAAAGACATCAAATGTAAGTCTTTAGTCTAGAAAGGATGTTGTACACTGCACAAATCCTTGAAATAGAGTTAGTTCACATGAAATCAGTGTTTGAAACCACCAGAATTCACTGAAAAGTAGTATTCAACTGTAAAACAGTTGAAAGACAAGTGTATATAGCTTCTCAAGTTCAGAGAAGAGTGTATAAAGTTGTTTCTACATGTGGTGAAGTCCCACACGTAGAAAACAAGGGCCATTATGGGAAACAGCTAGAAATCAGTAGTCATTCAGAATAAATACCAATGAATATCTTAGAATTGTGTGAGAACAAGTGTAGAAGACATCAAAATGTAAGTTTCTAGTCTAGAAAGGATGTTATACACTACAGAAATCCTTGAAATAGAGTTACTTCACAAGAAAACAGTGTTTCAACCCACTAGAATTCACTGAAAAGTAGTATTCAACTGTAAAACAGTTGAAAGACTAGTGTATATAGCTTCTCTAGTTCAGAGAAGAGTGTATAAAGTTGTTTCTACATGTGGTGAAGTCCCACAAGTAGAAAAGAAGGCCCATTATGGGAAACAGCTAGAAATCAGTAGTCATTCAGAGCAAATACTAATGAATATCACAGAATAGTGACAGAACAAGTGTAAAAGACATGAAAATGTAAGTCTCTAGTCTAGAAAGGATGTTATACACTACCGAAATCATTGAAATAGAGTTACTTCACAAGAAACCAGTGTTTCAAACCACCAGAATTCACTGAAAAGTAGTATTTAACTGTAAAACAGTTGAAAGACAAGTTTATTTAGCTTCGCAAGTCCAGAGAAGAGTGTATAACGTTGTTTCTACATGTGTTGAAGTCCCACAAGTAGAAAAGAAGGCCCATTATAGGAAACAGCTAGAAATCAGTAGTCATTCAGAGCAAATACTAATGAATATCACAGAATAGTGAGAGAACAAGTGTAAAAGACATCAAATGTAAGTCTTTAGTCTAGAAAGGATGTTGTACACTGCACAAATCCTTGAAATAGTGTTAGTTCAAATGAAACCAGTGTTTGAAACCACCAGAATTCACTGAAAAGTAGTACTCAACTGTAAAACAGTTGGAAGACAAGTGTATATAGCTTCTCAAGTTCAGAGAAGTGTGTATAAAGTTGTTGCTACATGTAGTGAAGTCGCACATTAGAAAAGAAGGCCCATTATAGGAAACAGCTAGAAATCAGTAGTCATTCATTGCAAATACTAATGAATATCACAGAATAGTGAGAGAACTAGGGTAAAAGACATCAAAATGTAAGTCTCTAGTCTAGAAAGGATGTTGTACACTGCACAAATCCTTGAAATAGAGTTAGTTCACAAGAAAACAGTGTTTCAACCCACTAGAATTCACTGAAAAGTAGTATTCAACTGTAAAACAGTTGAAAGACAAGAGTATATAGCTTCTCAAGTTCAGGGAAGAGTGTATAAAGTTGTTTCTACATGTGGTGAAATCCCACAAGTAGAAAAGAAGGCCCATTATAGGAAACAGCTAGAAATCAGTAAACATTCAGAGCAAATACAAATGAATATCACAGAATAGTGAGAGAACAAGTGTAAAAGACATCAAAATGTAAGTCTCTAGTCTAGAAAGGATGTTGTACACTGCACAAATCCTTGAAATAGAGTTAGTTCACATGAAACCAGTGTTTGAAACCACCAGAATTCACTGAAAAGTAGTATTCAACTGTAAAACAGTTGAAAGACAAGTGTATATAGCTTCTCAAGTTCAGAGAAGAGTGTATAAAGTTGTTTCTACATGTGGTGAAGTCCCACAAGTATACCAGAAGGCCCATTATAAAACACTGGAAGAAAGCATTAGTAATTCAGAGCAAATACTAATGAATATCACAGAATAGTGAGAGAACAAGTGTAAAAGACATCCAAATCAAAGTGTCTAGTCTAGAAAGGATGTTGTACACTGCAGAAATCCTTGAAATAGAGTTAGTTTACATGAAACCAGTGTTTCAAACCACCAGAATTCACTGAAAAGTAGTATTTAACTGTAAAACAGTTGAAAGACAAGTTTATTTAGCTTCGCAAGTCCAGAGAAGAGTGTATAAAGTTGTTTCTACATGTGTTGAAGTCCCACAAGTAGAAAAGAAGGCCCATTATAGGAAACAGCTAGAAATCAGTAGTCATTCAGAGCAAATAATAATGAATATCACAGAATAGTGAGAGAACAAGTGTAAAAGACATCAAATGTAAGTCTTTAGTCTAGAAAGGATGTTGTACACTGCACAAATCCTTGAAATAGAGTTAGTTCACATGAAAGCAGTGTTTGAAACCACCAGAATTCACTGAAAAGTAGTATTCAACTGTAAAACAGTTGAAAGACAACTGTATATAGCTTCTCAAGTTCAGAGAAGAGTGTATAAAGTTGTTTCTACATGTGGTGAAGTCCCACACGTAGAAAACAAGGGCCATTATGGGAAACAGCTAGAAATCAGTAGTCATTCAGAATAAATACCAATGAATATCTTAGAATTGTGTGAGAACAAGTGTAGAAGACATCAAAATGTAAGTTTCTAGTCTAGAAAGGATGTTATACACTACAGAAATCCTTGAAATAGAGTTACTTCACAAGAAAACAGTGTTTCAACCCACTAGAATTCACTGAAAAGTAGTATTCAACTGTAAAACAGTTGAAAGACTAGTGTATATAGCTTCTCTAGTTCAGAGAAGAGTGTATAAAGTTGTTTCTACATGTGGTGAAGTCCCACAAGTAGAAAAGAAGGCCCATTATGAGAAACAGCTAGAAATCAGTAGTCATTCAGAGCAAATACTAATGAATATCACAGAATAGTGACAGAACAAGTGTAGAAGACATGAAAATGTAAGTCTCTAGTCTAGAAAGGATGTTATACACTACCGAAATCCTTGAAATAGAGTTACTTCACAAGAAACCAGTGTTTCAAACCACCAGAATTCACGGAAAAGTAGTATTTAACTGTAAAACAGTTGAAAGACAAGTTTATATAGTTTCGCAAGTCCAGAGAAGAGTGTATAAAGTTGTTTCTACATGTGATGAAGTCCCACAATTAGAAAAGAAGGCCCATTATGGGAAACAGCTAGTAATCAGTAGTCATTCAGAGCAAATACTACTGAATATCACAGAATAGTGAGAGAACAAGTGTAAAAGACATCAAAATGTACGTTCCTAGAATAGAAAGGATGTTATACACTACAGAAATCCTTGAAATAGAGTTACTTCACAAGAAAACAGTGTTTCAACCCACTAGAATTCACTGAAAAGTAGTATTCAACTGTAAAACAGTTGAAAGACTAGTGTATATAGCTTCTCTAGTTCAGAGAAGAGTGTATAAAGTTGTTTCTACATGTGGTGAAGTCCCACAAGTAGAAAAGAAGGCCCATTATGGGAAACAGCTAGAAATCAGTAGTCATTCAGAGCAAATACTAATGAATATCACAGAATAGTGACAGAACAAGTGTAAAAGACATGAAAATGTAAGTCTCTAGTCTAGAAAGGATGTTATACACTACCGTAATCATTGAAATAGATTTACTTCACAAGAAACCAGTGTTTCAAACCACCAGAATTCACTGAAAAGTAGTATTTAACTGTAAAACAGTTGAAAGACAAGTTTATTTAGCTTCGCAAGTCCAGAGAAGAGTGTATAAAGTTGTTTCTACATGTGTTGAAGTCCCACAAGTAGAAAAGAAGGCCCATTATAGGAAACAGCTAGAAATCAGTAGTCATTCAGAGCAAATACTAATGAATATCACAGAATAGTGAGAGAACAAGTGTAAAAGACATCAAATGTAAGTCTTTAGTCTAGAAAGGATGTTGTACACTGCACAAATCCTTGAAATAGTGTTAGTTCAAATGAAACCAGTGTTTGAAACCACCAGAATTCACTGAAAAGTAGTACTCAACTGTAAAACAGTTGGAAGACAAGTGTATATAGCTTCTCAAGTTCAGAGAAGTGTGTATAAAGTTGTTGCTACATGTAGTGAAGTCGCACATTAGAAAAGAAGGCCCATTATAGGAAACAGCTAGAAATCAGTAGTCATTCATTGCAAATACTAATGAATATCACAGAATATTGAGAGAACTAGGGTAAAAGACATCAAAATGTAAGTCTCTAGTCTAGAAAGGATGTTGTACACTGCACAAATCCTTGAAATAGAGTTAGTTCACAAGAAAACAGTGTTTCAACCCACTAGAATTCACTGAAAAGTAGTATTCAACTGTAAAACAGTTGAAAGACAAGAGTATATAGCTTCTCAAGTTCAGAGAAGAGTGTATAAAGTTGTTTCTACATGTGGTGAAATCCCACAAGTAGAAAAGAAGGCCCATTATAGGAAACAGCTAGAAATCAGTAAACATTCAGAGCAAATACAAATGAATATCACAGAATAGTGAGAGAACAAGTGTAAAAGACATCAAAATGTAAGTCTCTAGTCTAGAAAGGATGTTGTACACTGCACAAATCCTTGAAATAGAGTTAGTTCACATGAAAGCAGTGTTTGAAACCACCAGAATTCACTGAAAAGTAGTATTCAACTGTAAAACAGTTGAAAGACAACTGTATATAGCTTCTCAAGTTCAGAGAAGAGTGTATAAAGTTGTTTCTACATGTGGTGAAGTCCCACACGTAGAAAACAAGGGCCATTATGGGAAACAGCTAGAAATCAGTAGTCATTCAGAATAAATACCAATGAATATCTTAGAATTGTGTGAGAACAAGTGTAGAAGACATCAAAATGTAAGTTTCTAGTCTAGAAAGGATGTTATACACTACAGAAATCCTTGAAATAGAGTTACTTCACAAGAAAACAGTGTTTCAACCCACTAGAATTCACTGAAAAGTAGTATTCAACTGTAAAACAGTTGAAAGACTAGTGTATATAGCTTCTCTAGTTCAGAGAAGAGTGTATAAAGTTGTTTCTACATGTGGTGAAGTCCCACAAGTAGAAAAGAAGGCCCATTATGGGAAACAGCTAGAAATCAGTAGTCATTCAGAGCAAATACTAATGAATATCACAGAATAGTGACAGAACAAGTGTAAAAGACATGAAAATGTAAGTCTCTAGTCTAGAAAGGATGTTATACACTACCGAAATCATTGAAATAGTTACTTCACAAGAAACCAGTGTTTCAAACCACCAGAATTCACTGAAAAGTAGTATTTAACTGTAAAACAGTTGAAAGACAAGTTTATTTAGCTTCGCAAGTCCAGAGAAGAGTGTATAAAGTTGTTTCTACGTGTGTTGAAGTCCCACAAGTAGAAAAGAAGGCCCATTATAGGAAACAGCTAGAAATCATTAGTCATTCAGAGCAAATACTAATGAATATCACAGAATAGTGAGAGAACAAGTGTAAAAGACATCAAATGTAAGTCTTTAGTCTAGAAAGGATGTTGTACACTGCACAAATCCTTGAAATAGTGTTAGTTCAAATGAAACCAGTGTTTGAAACCACCAGAATTCACTGAAAAGTAGTACTCAACTGTAAAACAGTTGGAAGACAAGTGTATATAGCTTCTCAAGTTCAGAGAAGTGTGTATAAAGTTGTTGCTACATGTAGTGAAGTCGCACATTAGAAAAGAAGGCCCATTATAGGAAACAGCTAGAAATCAGTAGTCATTCATTGCAAATACTAATGAATATCACAGAATATTGAGAGAACTAGGGTAAAAGACATCAAAATGTAAGTCTCTAGTCTAGAAAGGATGTTGTACACTGCACAAATCCTTGAAATAGAGTTAGTTCACATGAAAGCAGTGTTTGAAACCACCAGAATTCACTGAAAAGTAGTATTCAACTGTAAAACAGTTGAAAGACAAGAGTATATAGCTTCTCAAGTTCAGAGAAGAGTGTATAAAGTTGTTTCTACATATGGTGAAATCCCACAAGTAGAAAAGAAGGCCCATTATAAGAAACAGCTAGAAATCAGTAAACATTCAGAGCAAATACAAATGAATATCACAGAATAGTGAGAGAACAAGTGTAAAAGACATCAAAATGTAAGTCTCTAGTCTAGAAAGGATGTTGTACACTGCACAAATCCTTGAAATAGAGTTAGTTCACATGAAAGCAGTGTTTGAAACCACCAGAATTCACTGAAAAGTAGTATTCAACTGTAAAACAGTTGAAAGACAACTGTATATAGCTTCTCAAGTTCAGAGAAGAGTGTATAAAGTTGTTTCTACATGTGGTGAAGTCCCACACGTAGAAAACAAGGGCCATTATGGGAAACAGCTAGAAATCAGTAGTCATTCAGAATAAATACCAATGAATATCTTAGAATTGTGTGAGAACAAGTGTAGAAGACATCAAAATGTAAGTTTCTAGTCTAGAAAGGATGTTATACACTACAGAAATCCTTGAAATAGAGTTACTTCACAAGAAAACAGTGTTTCAACCCACTAGAATTCACTGAAAAGTAGTATTCAACTGTAAAACAGTTGAAAGACTAGTGTATATAGCTTCTCTAGTTCAGAGAAGAGTGTATAAAGTTGTTTCTACATGTGGTGAAGTCCCACAAGTAGAAAAGAAGGCCCATTATGGGAAACAGCTAGAAATCAGTAGTCATTCAGAGCAAATACTAATGAATATCACAGAATAGTGACAGAACAAGTGTAAAAGACATGAAAATGTAAGTCTCTAGTCTAGAAAGGATGTTATACACTACCGAAATCATTGAAATAGAGTTACTTCACAAGAAACCAGTGTTTCAAACCACCAGAATTCACTGAAAAGTAGTATTTAACTGTAAAACAGTTGAAAGACAAGTTTATTTAGCTTCGCAAGTCCAGAGAAGAGTGTATAAAGTTGTTTCTACATGTGTTGAAGTCCCACAAGTAGAAAAGAAGGCCCATTATAGGAAACAGCTAGAAATCAGTAGTCATTCAGAGCAAATACTAATGAATATCACAGAATAGTGAGAGAACAAGTGTAAAAGACATCAAATGTAAGTCTTTAGTCTAGAAAGGATGTTGTACACTGCACAAATCCTTGAAATAGTGTTAGTTCAAATGAAACCAGTGTTTGAAACCACCAGAATTCACTGAAAAGTAGTACTCAACTGTAAAACAGTTGGAAGACAAGTGTATATAGCTTCTCAAGTTCAGAGAAGTGTGTATAAAGTTGTTGCTACATGTAGTGAAGTCGCACATTAGAAAAGAAGGCCCATTATAGGAAACAGCTAAAAATCAGTAGTCATTCATTGCAAATACTAATGAATATCACAGAATATTGAGAGAACTAGGGTAAAAGACATCAAAATGTAAGTCTCTAGTCTAGAAAGGATGTTGTACACTGCACAAATCCTTGAAATAGAGTTAGTTCACATGAAAGCAGTGTTTGAAACCACCAGAATTCACTGAAAAGTAGTATTCAACTGTAAAACAGTTGAAAGACAAGAGTATATAGCTTCTCAAGTTCAGAGAAGAGTGTATAAAGTTGTTTCTACATATGGTGAAATCCCACAAGTAGAAAAGAAGGCCCATTATAAGAAACAGCTAGAAATCAGTAAACATTCAGAGCAAATACAAATGAATATCACAGAATAGTGAGAGAACAAGTGTAAAAGACATCAAAATGTAAGTCTCTAGTCTAGAAAGGATGTTGTACACTGCACAAATCCTTGAAATAGAGTTAGTTCACATGAAAGCAGTGTTTGAAACCACCAGAATTCACTGAAAAGTAGTATTCAACTGTAAAACAGTTGAAAGACAACTGTATATAGCTTCTCAAGTTCAGAGAAGAGTGTATAAAGTTGTTTCTACATGTGGTGAAGTCCCACACGTAGAAAACAAGGGCCATTATGGGAAACAGCTAGAAATCAGTAGTCATTCAGAATAAATACCAATGAATATCTTAGAATTGTGTGAGAACAAGTGTAGAAGACATCAAAATGTAAGTTTCTAGTCTAGAAAGGATGTTATACACTACAGAAATCCTTGAAATAGAGTTACTTCACAAGAAAACAGTGTTTCAACCCACTAGAATTCACTGAAAAGTAGTATTCAACTGTAAAACAGTTGAAAGACTAGTGTATATAGCTTCTCTAGTTCAGAGAAGAGTGTATAAAGTTGTTTCTACATGTGGTGAAGTCCCACAAGTAGAAAAGAAGGCCCATTATGGGAAACAGCTAGAAATCAGTAGTCATTCAGAGCAAATACTAATGAATATCACAGAATAGTGACAGAACAAGTGTAAAAGACATGAAAATGTAAGTCTCTAGTCTAGAAAGGATGTTATACACTACCGAAATCATTGAAATAGAGTTACTTCACAAGAAACCAGTGTTTCAAACCACCAGAATTCACTGAAAAGTAGTATTTAACTGTAAAACAGTTGAAAGACAAGTTTATTTAGCTTCGCAAGTCCAGAGAAGAGTGTATAAAGTTGTTTCTACATGTGTTGAAGTCCCACAAGTAGAAAAGAAGGCCCATTATAGGAAACAGCTAGAAATCAGTAGTCATTCAGAGCAAATACTAATGAATATCACAGAATAGTGAGAGAACAAGTGTAAAAGACATCAAATGTAAGTCTTTAGTCTAGAAAGGATGTTGTACACTGCACAAATCCTTGAAATAGTGTTAGTTCAAATGAAACCAGTGTTTGAAACCACCAGAATTCACTGAAAAGTAGTACTCAACTGTAAAACAGTTGGAAGACAAGTGTATATAGCTTCTCAAGTTCAGAGAAGTGTGTATAAAGTTGTTGCTACATGTAGTGAAGTCGCACATTAGAAAAGAAGGCCCATTATAGGAAACAGCTAGAAATCAGTAGTCATTCATTGCAAATACTAATGAATATCACAGAATATTGAGAGAACTAGGGTAAAAGACATCAAAATGTAAGTCTCTAGTCTAGAAAGGATGTTGTACACTGCACAAATCATTGAAATAGAGTTAGTTCACATGAAACCAGTGTTTGAAACCACCAGAATTCACTGAAAAGTAGTATTCAACTGTAAAACAGTTGAAAGACAAGTATATATAGCTTCTCAAGTTCAGAGAAGAGTGTATAAAGTTGTTTCTACATGTGGTGAAATCCCACAAGTAGAAAAGAAGGCCCATTATAAAACACTGGAAGAAAGCAATAGTAATTCAGAGCAAATACTAATGAATATCACAGAATAGTGAGAGAACAAGTGTAAAAGACATCCAAATCAAAGTGTCTAGTCTAGAAAGGATGTTGTACACTGCAGAAATCCTTGAAATAGAGTTAGTTTACATGAAACCAGTGTTTCAAACCACCAGAATTCACTGAAAAGTAGTATTTAACTGTAAAACAGTTGAAAGACAAGTTTGTTTAGCTTCGTAAGTCCAGAGAAGAGTGTATAAAGTTGTTTCTACATGTGTTGAAGTCCCACAAGTAGAAAAGAAGGTCCATTATAGGAAACAGCTAGAAATCAGTAGTCATTCAGAGCAAATACTAATGAATATCACAGAATAGTGAGAGAACAAGTGTAAAAGACATCAAATGTAAGTCTTTAGTCTAGAAAGGATGTTGTACACTGCACAAATCCTTGAAATAGAGTTAGTTCACATGAAATCAGTGTTTGAAACCACCAGAATTAACTGAAAAGTAGTATTCAACTGTAAAACAGTTGGAAGACAAGTGTATATAGCTTCTCAAGTTCAGCGAAGTGTGTATAAAGTTGTTGCTACATGTAGTGAAGTCGCACAAGTAGAAAAGAAGGCCCATTATAGGAAACAGCTAGAAATCGGTAGTCATTCATGGCAAATACTAATGAATATCACAGAATAGTGAGAGAACTAGGGTAAAAGACATCAAAATATAAGTCTCTAGTCTAGAAAGGATGTTATACACTACCGAAATCCTTGAAATAGAATTACTTCACAAGAAACCAGTGTTTCAAACCACCAGAATTCACGGAAAAGTAGTATTTAACTGTAAAACAGTTGAAAGACAAGTTTATATAGCTTCGCAAGTCCAGAGAAGAGTGTATAAAGTTGTTTCTACATGTGATGAAGGCCCACAATTAGAAAAGAAGGCCCATTATGGGAAACAGCTAGTAATCAGTAGTCATTCAGAGCAAATACTACTGAATATCACAGAATAGTGAGAGAACAAGTGTAAAAGACATCAAAATGTACGTTTCTAGAATAGAAAGGATGTTATACACTACAGAAATCCTTGAAATAGAGTTACTTCACAAGAAAACAGTGTTTCAACCCACTAGAATTCACTGAAAAGTAGTATTCAACTGTAAAACAGTTGAAAGACAACTGTATATAGCTTCTCAAGTTCAGAGAAGAGTGTATAAAGTTGTTTCTACATGTGTTGAAGTCCCACAAGTAGAAAAGAAGGCCCATTATAGGAAACAGCTAGAAATCAGTAGTCATTCAGAGCAAATAATAATGAATATCACAGAATAGTGAGAGAACAAGTGTAAAAGACATCAAATGTAAGTCTTTAGTCTAGAAAGGATGTTGTACACTGCACAAATCCTTGAAATAGAGTTAGTTCACATGAAAGCAGTGTTTGAAACCACCAGAATTCACTGAAAAGTAGTATTCAACTGTAAAACAGTTGAAAGACAACTGTATATAGCTTCTCAAGTTCAGAGAAGAGTGTATAAAGTTGTTTCTACATGTGGTGAAGTCCCACACGTAGAAAACAAGGGCCATTATGGGAAACAGCTAGAAATCAGTAGTCATTCAGAATAAATACCAATGAATATCTTAGAATTGTGTGAGAACAAGTGTAGAAGACATCAAAATGTAAGTTTCTAGTCTAGAAAGGATGTTATACACTACAGAAATCCTTGAAATAGAGTTACTTCACAAGAAAACAGTGTTTCAACCCACTAGAATTCACTGAAAAGTAGTATTCAACTGTAAAACAGTTGAAAGACTAGTGTATATAGCTTCTCTAGTTCAGAGAAGAGTGTATAAAGTTGTTTCTACATGTGGTGAAGTCCCACAAGTAGAAAAGAAGGCCCATTATGGGAAACAGCTAGAAATCAGTAGTCATTCAGAGCAAATACTAATGAATATCACAGAATAGTGACAGAACAAGTGTAAAAGACATGAAAATGTAAGTCTCTAGTCTAGAAAGGATGTTATACACTACCGAAATCATTGAAATAGAGTTACTTCACAAGAAACCAGTGTTTCAAACCACCAGAATTCACTGAAAAGTAGTATTTAACTGTAAAACAGTTGAAAGACAAGTTTATTTAGCTTCGCAAGTCCAGAGAAGAGTGTATAAAGTTGTTTCTACATGTGTTGAAGTCCCACAAGTAGAAAAGAAGGCCCATTATAGGAAACAGCTAGAAATCAGTAGTCATTCAGAGCAAATACTAATGAATATCACAGAATAGTGAGAGAACAAGTGTAAAAGACATCAAATGTAAGTCTTTAGTCTAGAAAGGATGTTGTACACTGCACAAATCCTTGAAATAGTGTTAGTTCAAATGAAACCAGTGTTTGAAACCACCAGAATTCACTGAAAAGTAGTACTCAACTGTAAAACAGTTGGAAGACAAGTGTATATAGCTTCTCAAGTTCAGAGAAGTGTGTATAAAGTTGTTGCTACATGTAGTGAAGTCGCACATTAGAAAAGAAGGCCCATTATAGGAAACAGCTATAAATCAGTAGTCATTCATTGCAAATACTAATGAATATCACAGAATATTGAGAGAACTAGGGTAAAAGACATCAAAATGTAAGTCTCTAGTCTAGAAAGGATGTTGTACACTGCACAAATCATTGAAATAGAGTTAGTTCACATGAAACCAGTGTTTGAAACCACCAGAATTCACTGAAAAGTAGTATTCAACTGTAAAACAGTTGAAAGACAAGTGTATATAGCTTCTCAAGTTCAAAGAAGAGTGTATAAAGTTGTTTCTACATGTGGTGAAATCCCACAAGTAGAAAAGAAGGCCCATTATAAAACACTGGAAGAAAGCAATAGTAATTCAGAGCAAATACTAATGAATATCACAGAATAGTGAGAGAACAAGTGTAAAAGACATCCAAATCAAAGTGTCTAGTCTAGAAAGGATGTTGTACACTGCAGAAATCCTTGAAATAGAGTTAGTTTACATGAAACCAGTGTTTCAAACCACCAGAATTCACTGAAAAGTAGTATTTAACTGTAAAACAGTTGAAAGACAAGTTTGTTTAGCTTCGTAAGTCCAGAGAAGAGTGTATAAAGTTGTTTCTACATGTGTTGAAGTCCCACAAGTAGAAAAGAAGGTCCATTATAGGAAACAGCTAGAAATCAGTAGTCATTCAGAGCAAATACTAATGAATATCACAGAATAGTGAGAGAACAAGTGTAAAAGACATCAAATGTAAGTCTTTAGTCTAGAAAGGATGTTGTACACTGCACAAATCCTTGAAATAGAGTTAGTTCACATGAAATCAGTGTTTGAAACCACCAGAATTAACTGAAAAGTAGTATTCAACTGTAAAACAGTTGGAAGACAAGTGTATATAGCTTCTCAAGTTCAGAGAAGTGTGTATAAAGTTGTTGCTACATGTAGTGAAGTCGCACAAGTAGAAAAGAAGGCCCATTATAGGAAACAGCTAGAAATCGGTAGTCATTCATGGCAAATACTAATGAATATCACAGAATAGTGAGAGAACTAGGGTAAAAGACATCAAAATATAAGTCTCTAGTCTAGAAAGGATGTTATACACTACCGAAATCCTTGAAATAGAATTACTTCACAAGAAACCAGTGTTTCAAACCACCAGAATTCACGGAAAAGTAGTATTTAACTGTAAAACACTTGAAAGACAAGTTTATATAGCTTCGCAAGTCCAGAGAAGAGTGTATAAAGTTGTTTCTACATGTGATGAAGGCCCACAATTAGAAAAGAAGGCCCATTATGGGAAACAGCTAGTAATCAGTAGTCATTCAGAGCAAATACTACTGAATATCACAGAATAGT
Organism: Cnephaeus nilssonii; assembly: GCF_951640355.1. NCBI lineage: Eukaryota > Metazoa > Chordata > Mammalia > Chiroptera > Vespertilionidae > Cnephaeus > Cnephaeus nilssonii. Next base: position 576,185 of record NW_027645439.1, on the reverse strand, counting down.
GAGAGAACAAGTGTAAAAGACATCAAAATGTACGTTTCTAGAATAGAAAGGATGTTATACACTACAGAAATCCTGGAAATAGAGTTACTTCACAAGAAAACAGTGTTTCAACCCACTAGAATTCACTGAAAAGTAGTATTCAACTGTAAAACAGTTGAAAGACAACTGTATATAGCTTCTCAAGTTCAGAGAAGTGTGTATAAAGTTGTTTCTACATGTGGTGAAGTCCCACACGTAGAAAACAAGGGCCATTATGGGAAACAGCTAGAAATCAGTAGTCATTCAGAGGAAATAATAATGATTATCACAGAATAGTGAGAGAACAAGTGTAAAAGACATCAAATGTAAGTCTTTAGTCTAGAAAGGATGTTGTACACTGCACAAATCCTTGAAATAGAGTTAGTTCACATGAAAGCAGTGTTTGAAACCACCAGAATTCACTGAAAAGTAGTATTCAACTGTAAAACAGTTGAAAGACAACTGTATATAGCTTCTCAAGTTCAGAGAAGAGTGTATAAAGTTGTTTCTACATGTGTTGAAGTCCCACAAGTAGAAAAGAAGGCCCATTATAGGAAACAGCTAGAAATCAGTAGTCATTCAGAGCAAATAATAATGAATATCACAGAATAGTGAGAGAACAAGTGTAAAAGACATCAAATGTAAGTCTTTAGTCTAGAAAGGATGTTGTACACTGCACAAATCCTTGAAATAGAGTTAGTTCACATGAAAGCAGTGTTTGAAACCACCAGAATTCACTGAAAAGTAGTATTCAACTGTAAAACAGTTGAAAGACAACTGTATATAGCTTCTCAAGTTCAGAGAAGAGTGTATAAAGTTGTTTCTACATGTGGTGAAGTCCGACACGTAGAAAACAAGGGCCATTATGGGAAACAGCTAGAAATCAGTAGTCATTCAGAATAAATACCAATGAATATCTTAGAATTGTGTGAGAACAAGTGTAGAAGACATCAAAATGTAAGTTTCTAGTCTAGAAAGGATGTTATACACTACAGAAATCCTTGAAATAGAGTTACTTCACAAGAAAACAGTGTTTCAACCCACTAGAATTCACTGAAAAGTAGTATTCAACTGTAAAACAGTTGAAAGACTAGTGTATATAGCTTCTCTAGTTCAGAGAAGAGTGTATAAAGTTGTTTCTACATGTGGTGAAGTCCCACAAGTAGAAAAGAAGGCCCATTATGGGAAACAGCTAGAAATCAGTAGTCATTCAGAGCAAATACTAATGAATATCACAGAATAGTGACAGAACAAGTGTAAAAGACATGAAAATGTAAGTCTCTAGTCTAGAAAGGATGTTATACACTACCGAAATCATTGAAATAGAGTTACTTCACAAGAAACCAGTGTTTCAAACCACCAGAATTCACTGAAAAGTAGTATTTAACTGTAAAACAGTTGAAAGACAAGTTTGTTTAGCTTCGTAAGTCCAGAGAAGAGTGTATAAAGTTGTTTCTACATGTGTTGAAGTCCCACAAGTAGAAAAGAAGGCCCATTATAGGAAACAGCTAGAAATCAGTAGTCATTCAGAGCAAATACTAATGAATATCACAGAATAGTGAGAGAACAAGTGTAAAAGACATCAAATGTAAGTCTTTAGTCTAGAAAGGATGTTGTACACTGCACAAATCCTTGAAATAGAGTTAGTTCACATGAAATCAGTGTTTGAAACCACCAGAATTAACTGAAAAGTAGTATTCAACTGTAAAACAGTTGGAAGACAAGTGTATATAGCTTCTCAAGTTCAGAGAAGTGTGTATAAAGTTGTTGCTACATGTAGTGAAGTCGCACAAGTAGAAAAGAAGGCCCATTATAGGAAACAGCTAGAAATCGGTAGTCATTCATGGCAAATACTAATGAATATCACAGAATAGTGAGAGAACTAGGGTAAAAGACATCAAAATATAAGTCTCTAGTCTAGAAAGGATGTTATACACTACCGAAATCCTTGAAATAGAATTACTTCACAAGAAACCAGTGTTTCAAACCACCAGAATTCACGGAAAAGTAGTATTTAACTGTAAAACAGTTGAAAGACAAGTTTATATAGCTTCGCAAGTCCAGAGAAGAGTGTATAAAGTTGTTTCTACATGTGATGAAGGCCCACAATTAGAAAAGAAGGCCCATTATGGGAAACAGCTAGTAATCAGTAGTCATTCAGAGCAAATACTACTGAATATCACAGAATAGTGAGAGAACAAGTGTAAAAGACATCAAAATGTACGTTTCTAGAATAGAAAGGATGTTATACACTACAGAAATCCTGGAAATAGAGTTACTTCACAAGAAAACAGTGTTTCAACCCACTAGAATTCACTGAAAAGTAGTATTCAACTGTAAAACAGTTGAAAGACAACTGTATATAGCTTCTCAAGTTCAGAGAAGTGTGTATAAAGTTGTTTCTACATGTGGTGAAGTCCCACACGTAGAAAACAAGGGCCATTATGGGAAACAGCTAGAAATCAGTAGTCATTCAGAGCAAATAATAATGAATATCACAGAATAGTGAGAGAACAAGTGTAAAAGACATCAAATGTAAGTCTTTAGTCTAGAAAGGATGTTGTACACTGCACAAATCCTTGAAATAGAGTTAGTTCACATGAAAGCAGTGTTTGAAACCACCAGAATTCACTGAAAAGTAGTATTCAACTGTAAAACAGTTGAAAGACAACTGTATATAGCTTCTCAAGTTCAGAGAAGAGTGTATAAAGTTGTTTCTACATGTGTTGAAGTCCCACAAGTAGAAAAGAAGGCCCATTATAGGAAACAGCTAGAAATCAGTAGTCATTCAGAGCAAATAATAATGAATATCACAGAATAGTGAGAGAACAAGTGTAAAAGACATCAAATGTAAGTCTTTAGTCTAGAAAGGATGTTGTACACTGCACAAATCCTTGAAATAGAGTTAGTTCACATGAAAGCAGTGTTTGAAACCACCAGAATTCACTGAAAAGTAGTATTCAACTGTAAAACAGTTGAAAGACAACTGTATATAGCTTCTCAAGTTCAGAGAAGAGTGTATAAAGTTGTTTCTACATGTGGTGAAGTCCCACACGTAGAAAACAAGGGCCATTATGGGAAACAGCTAGAAATCAGTAGTCATTCAGAATAAATACCAATGAATATCTTAGAATTGTGTGAGAACAAGTGTAGAAGACATCAAAATGTAAGTTTCTAGTCTAGAAAGGATGTTATACACTACAGAAATCCTTGAAATAGAGTTACTTCACAAGAAAACAGTGTTTCAACCCACTAGAATTCACTGAAAAGTAGTATTCAACTGTAAAACAGTTGAAAGACTAGTGTATATAGCTTCTCTAGTTCAGAGAAGAGTGTATAAAGTTGTTTCTACATGTGGTGAAGTCCCACAAGTAGAAAAGAAGGCCCATTATGGGAAACAGCTAGAAATCAGTAGTCATTCAGAGCAAATACTAATGAATATCACAGAATAGTGACAGAACAAGTGTAAAAGACATGAAAATGTAAGTCTCTAGTCTAGAAAGGATGTTATACACTACCGAAATCATTGAAATAGAGTTACTTCACAAGAAACCAGTGTTTCAAACCACCAGAATTCACTGAAAAGTAGTATTTAACTGTAAAACAGTTGAAAGACAAGTTTATTTAGCTTCGCAAGTCCAGAGAAGAGTGTATAAAGTTGTTTCTACATGTGTTGAAGTCCCACAAGTAGAAAAGAAGGCCCATTATAGGAAACAGCTAGAAATCAGTAGTCATTCAGAGCAAATACTAATGAATATCACAGAATAGTGAGAGAACAAGTGTAAAAGACATCAAATGTAAGTCTTTAGTCTAGAAAGGATGTTGTACACTGCACAAATCCTTGAAATAGTGTTAGTTCAAATGAAACCAGTGTTTGAAACCACCAGAATTCACTGAAAAGTAGTACTCAACTGTAAAACAGTTGGAAGACAAGTGTATATAGCTTCTAAAGTTCAGAGAAGTGTGTATAAAGTTGTTGCTACATGTAGTGAAGTCGCACATTAGAAAAGAAGGCCCATTATAGGAAACAGCTAGAAATCAGTAGTCATTCATTGCAAATACTAATGAATATCACAGAATATTGAGAGAACTAGGGTAAAAGACATCAAAATGTAAGTCTCTAGTCTAGAAAGGATGTTGTACACTGCACAAATCATTGAAATAGAGTTAGTTCACATGAAACCAGTGTTTGAAACCACCAGAATTCACTGAAAAGTAGTATTCAACTGTAAAACAGTTGAAAGACAAGTGTATATAGCTTCTCAAGTTCAGAGAAGAGTGTATAAAGTTGTTTCTACATGTGGTGAAATCCCACAAGTAGAAAAGAAGGCCCATTATAGGAAACAGCTAGAAATCAGTAAACATTCAGAGCAAATACAAATGAATATCACAGAATAGTGAGAGAACAAGTGTAAAAGACATCAAAATGTAAGTCTCTAGTCTAGAAAGGATGTTGTACACTGCACAAATCATTGAAATAGAGTTAGTTCACATGAAACCAGTGTTTGAAACCACCAGAATTCACTGAAAAGTAGTATTCAACTGTAAAACAGTTGAAAGACAAGTGTATATAGCTTCTCAAGTTCAGAGAAGAGTGTATAAAGTTGTTTCTACATGTGGTGAAGTCCCACAAGTATACCAGAAGGCCCATTATAAAACACTGGAAGAAAGCATTAGTAATTCAGAGCAAATACTAATGAATATCACAGAATAGTGAGAGAACAAGTGTAAAAGACATCCAAATCAAAGTGTCTAGTCTAGAAAGGATGTTGTACACTGCAGAAATCCTTGAAATAGAGTTAGTTTACATGAAACCAGTGTTTCAAACCACCAGAATTCACTGAAAAGTAGTATTTAACTGTAAAACAGTTGAAAGACAAGTTTATTTAGCTTCGTAAGTCCAGAGAAGAGTGTATAAAGTTGTTTCTACATGTGTTGAAGTCCCACAAGTAGAAAAGAAGGTCCATTATAGGAAACAGCTAGAAATCAGTAGTCATTCAGAGCAAATACTAATGAATATCACAGAATAGTGAGAGAACAAGTGTAAAAGACATCAAATGTAAGTCTTTAGTCTAGAAAGGATGTTGTACACTGCACAAATCCTTGAAATAGAGTTAGTTCACATGAAATCAGTGTTTGAAACCACCAGAATTCACTGAAAAGTAGTATTCAACTGTAAAACAGTTGGAAGACAAGTGTATATAGCTTCTCAAGTTCAGAGAAGTGTGTATAAAGTTGTTGCTACATGTAGTGAAGTCGCACAAGTAGAAAAGAAGGCCCATTATAGGAAACAGCTAGAAATCGGTAGTCATTCATGGCAAATACTAATGAATATCACAGAATAGTGAGAGAACTAGGGTAAAAGACATCAAAATATAAGTCTCTAGTCTAGAAAGGATGTTATACACTACCGAAATCCTTGAAATAGAATTACTTCACAAGAAACCAGTGTTTCAAACCACCAGAATTCACGGAAAAGTAGTATTTAACTGTAAAACAGTTGAAAGACAAGTTTATATAGCTTCGCAAGTCCAGAGAAGAGTGTATAAAGTTGTTTCTACATGTGATGAAGGCCCACAATTAGAAAAGAAGGCCCATTATGGGAAACAGCTAGTAATCAGTAGTCATTCAGAGCAAATACTACTGAATATCACAGAATAGTGAGAGAACAAGTGTAAAAGACATCAAAATGTACGTTTCTAGAATAGAAAGGATGTTATACACTACAGAAATCCTTGAAATAGAGTTACTTCACAAGAAAACAGTGTTTCAACCCACTAGAATTCACTGAAAAGTAGTATTCAACTGTAAAACAGTTGAAAGACAACTGTATATAGCTTCTCAAGTTCAGAGAAGAGTGTATAAAGTTGTTTCTACATGTGGTGAAGTCCCACACGTAGAAAACAAGGGCCATTATGGGAAACAGCTAGAAATCAGTAGTCATTCAGAATAAATACCAATGAATATCTTAGAATTGTGTGAGAACAAGTGTAAAAGACATCAAAATGTACGTTCCTAGAATAGAAAGGATGTTATACACTACAGAAATCCTTAACATAGAGTTACTTCACAAGAAAACAGTGTTTCAACCCACTAGAATTCACTGAAAAGTAGTATTCAACTGTAAAACAGTTGAAAGACTAGTGTATATAGCTTCTCTAGTTCAGAGAAGAGTGTATAAAGTTGTTTCTACATGTGGTGAAGTCCCACAAGTAGAAAAGAAGGCCCATTATGGGAAACAGCTAGAAATCAGTAGTCATTCAGAGCAAATACTAATGAATATCACAGAATAGTGACAGAACAAGTGTAAAAGACATGAAAATGTAAGTCTCTAGTCTAGAAAGGATGTTATACACTACCGAAATCATTGAAATAGAGTTACTTCACAAGAAACCAGTGTTTCAAACCACCAGAATTCACTGAAAAGTAGTATTTAACTGTAAAACAGTTGAAAGACAAGTTTATTTAGCTTCGCAAGTCCAGAGAAGAGTGTATAAAGTTGTTTCTACATGTGTTGAAGTCCCACAAGTAGAAAAGAAGGCCCATTATAGGAAACAGCTAGAAATCAGTAGTCATTCAGAGCAAATACTAATGAATATCACAGAATAGTGAGAGAACAAGTGTAAAAGACATCAAATGTAAGTCTTTAGTCTAGAAAGGATGTTGTACACTGCACAAATCCTTGAAATAGTGTTAGTTCAAATGAAACCAGTGTTTGAAACCACCAGAATTCACTGAAAAGTAGTACTCAACTGTAAAACAGTTGGAAGACAAGTGTATATAGCTTCTCAAGTTCAGAGAAGTGTGTATAAAGTTGTTTCTACATGTGGTGAAGTCCCACAAGTAGAAAAGAAGGCCCATTATAGGAAACAGCTAGAAATCAGTAGTCATTCATTGCAAATACTAATGAATATCACAGAATAGTGAGAGAACTAGGGTAAAAGACATAAAAATATAAGTCTCTAGTCTAGAAAGGATGTTATACACTACCGAAATCCTTGAAATAGAGTTACTTCACAAGAAACCAGTGTTTCAAACCACCAGAATTCACGGAAAAGTAGTATTTAACTGTAAAACAGTTGAAAGACAAGTTTATATAGTTTCGCAAGTCCAGAGAAGAGTGTATAAAGTTGTTTCTACATGTGATGAAGTCCCACAATTAGAAAAGAAGGCCCATTATGGGAAACAGCTAGTAATCAGTAGTCATTCAGAGCAAATACTACTGAATATCACAGAATAGTGAGAGAACAAGTGTAAAAGACATCAAAATGTACGTTCCTAGAATAGAAAGGATGTTATACACTACAGAAATCCTTAACATAGAGTTACTTCACAAGAAAACAGTGTTTCAACCCACTAGAATTCACTGAAAAGTAGTATTCAACTGTAAAACAGTTGAAAGACTAGTGTATATAGCTTCTCTAGTTCAGAGAAGAGTGTATAAAGTTGTTTCTACATGTGGTGAAGTCCCACAAGTAGAAAAGAAGGCCCATTATGGGAAACAGCTAGAAATCAGTAGTCATTCAGAGCAAATACTAATGAATATCACAGAATAGTGAGAGAACAAGTGTAAAAGACATGAAAATGTAAGTCTCTAGTCTAGAAAGGATGTTATACACTACCGAAATCATTGAAATAGAGTTACTTCACAAGAAACCAGTGTTTCAAACCACCAGAATTCACTGAAAAGTAGTATTTAACTGTAAAACAGTTGAAAGACAAGTTTAGCTTCACAAGTCCAGAGAAGAGTGTATAAAGTTGTTTCTACATGTGTTGAAGTCCCACAAGTAGAAAAGAAGGCCCATTATTGGAAACAGCTAGAAATCAGTAGTCATTCAGAGCAAATACTAATGAATATCACAGAATAGTGAGAGAACAAGTGTAAAAGACATCAAATGTAAGTCTTTAGTCTAGAAAGGATGTTGTACACTGCACAAATCCTTGAAATAGTGTTAGTTCAAATGAAACCAGTGTTTGAAACCACCAGAATTCACTGAAAAGTAGTACTCAACTGTAAATCAGTTGGAAGACAAGTGTATATAGCTTCTCAAGTTCAGAGAAGTGTGTATAAAGTTGTTGCTACATGTAGTGAAGTCGCACATTAGAAAAGAAGGCCCATTATAGGAAACAGCTAGAAATCAGTAGTCATTCATTGCAAATACTAATGAATATCACAGAATAGTGAGAGAACTAGGGTAAAAGACATCAAAATGTAAGTCTCTAGTCTAGAAAGGATGTTGTACACTTCACAAATCCTTGAAATAGAGTTAGTTCACAAGAAAACAGTGTTTCAACCCACTAGAATTCACTGAAAAGTAGTATTCAACTGTAAAACAGTTGAAAGACAAGAGTATATAGCTTCTCAAGTTCAGGGAAGAGTGTATAAAGTTGTTTCTACATGTGGTGAAATCCCACAAGTAGAAAAGAAGGCCCATTATAGGAAACAGCTAGAAATCAGTAAACATTCAGAGCAAATACAAATGAATATCACAGAATAGTGAGAGAACAAGTGTAAAAGACATCAAAATGTAAGTCTCTAGTCTAGAAAGGATGTTGTACACTGCACAAATCCTTGAAATAGAGTTAGTTCACATGAAACCAGTGTTTGAAACCACCAGAATTCACTGAAAAGTAGTATTCAACTGTAAAACAGTTGAAAGACAAGTGTATATAGCTTCTCAAGTTCAGAGAAGAGTGTATAAAGTTGTTTCTACATGTGGTGAAGTCCCACAAGTATACCAGAAGGCCCATTATAAAACACTGGAAGAAAGCATTAGTAATTCAGAGCAAATACTAATGAATATCACAGAATAGTGAGAGAACAAGTGTAAAAGACATCCAAATCAAAGTGTCTAGTCTAGAAAGGATGTTGTACACTGCAGAAATCCTTGAAATAGAGTTAGTTTACATGAAACCAGTGTTTCAAACCACCAGAATTCACTGAAAAGTAGTATTTAACTGTAAAACAGTTGAAAGACAAGTTTATTTAGCTTCGCAAGTCCAGAGAAGAGTGTATAAAGTTGTTTCTACATGTGTTGAAGTCCCACAAGTAGAAAAGAAGGCCCATTATAGGAAACAGCTAGAAATCAGTAGTCATTCAGAGCAAATAATAATGAATATCACAGAATAGTGAGAGAACAAGTGTAAAAGACATCAAATGTAAGTCTTTAGTCTAGAAAGGATGTTGTACAGTGCACAAATCCTTGAAATAGAGTTAGTTCACATGAAAGCAGTGTTTGAAACCACCAGAATTCACTGAAAAGTAGTATTCAACTGTAAAACAGTTGAAAGACAACTGTATATAGCTTCTCAAGTTCAGAGAAGAGTGTATAAAGTTGTTTCTACATGTGGTGAAGTCCCACACGTAGAAAACAAGGGCCATTATGGGAAACAGCTAGAAATCAGTAGTCATTCAGAATAAATACCAATGAATATCTTAGAATTGTGTGAGAAGAAGTGTAGAAGACATCAAAATGTAAGTTTCTAGTCTAGAAAGGATGTTATACACTACAGAAATCCTTGAAATAGAGTTACTTCACAAGAAAACAGTGTTTCAACCCACTAGAATTCACTGAAAAGTAGTATTCAACTGTAAAACAGTTGAAAGACTAGTGTATATAGCTTCTCTAGTTCAGAGAAGAGTGTATAAAGTTGTTTCTACATGTGGTGAAGTCCCACAAGTAGAAAAGAAGGCCCATTATGGGAAACAGCTAGAAATCAGTAGTCATTCAGAGCAAATACTAATGAATATCACAGAATAGTGAGAGAACAAGTGTAAAAGACATCAAATGTAAGTCTTTAGTCTAGAAAGGATGTTGTACACTGCACAAATCCTTGAAATAGTGTTAGTTCAAATGAAACCAGTGTTTGAAACCACCAGAATTCACTGAAAAGTAGTACTCAACTGTAAAACAGTTGGAAGACAAGTGTATATAGCTTCTCAAGTTCAGAGAAGTGTGTATAAAGTTGTTGCTACATGTAGTGAAGTCGCACATTAGAAAAGAAGGCCCATTATAGGAAACAGCTAGAAATCAGTAGTCATTCATTGCAAATACTAATGAATATCACAGAATATTGAGAGAACTAGGGTAAAAGACATCAAAATGTAAGTCTCTAGTCTAGAAAGGATGTTGTACACTGCACAAATCCTTGAAATAGAGTTAGTTCACAAGAAAACAGTGTTTCAACCCACTAGAATTCACTGAAAAGTAGTATTCAACTGTAAAACAGTTGAAAGACAAGAGTATATAGCTTCTCAAGTTCAGAGAAGAGTGTATAAAGTTGTTTCTACATGTGGTGAAGTCCCACACGTAGAAAACAAGGGCCATTATGGGAAACAGCTAGAAATCAGTAGTCATTCAGAATAAATACCAATGAATATCTTAGAATTGTGTGAGAACAAGTGTAGAAGACATCAAAATGTAAGTTTCTAGTCTAGAAAGGATGTTATACACTACAGAAATCCTTGAAATAGAGTTACTTCACAAGAAAACAGTGTTTCAACCCACTAGAATTCACTGAAAAGTAGTATTCAACTGTAAAACAGTTGAAAGACTAGTGTATATAGCTTCTCTAGTTCAGAGAAGAGTGTATAAAGTTGTTTCTACATGTGGTGAAGTCCCACAAGTAGAAAAGAAGGCCCATTATGGGAAACAGCTAGAAATCAGTAGTCATTCAGAGCAAATACTAATGAATATCACAGAATAGTGACAGAACAAGTGTAAAAGACATGAAAATGTAAGTCTCTAGTCTAGAAAGGATGTTATACACTACCGAAATCATTGAAATAGAGTTACTTCACAAGAAACCAGTGTTTCAAACCACCAGAATTCACTGAAAAGTAGTATTTAACTGTAAAACAGTTGAAAGACAAGTTTATTTAGCTTCGCAAGTCCAGAGAAGAGTGTATAAAGTTGTTTCTACATGTGTTGAAGTACCACAAGTAGAAAAGAAGGCCCATTATAGGAAACAGCTAGAAATCAGTAGTCATTCAGAGCAAATACTAATGAATATCACAGAATAGTGAGAGAACAAGTGTAAAAGACATCAAATGTAAGTCTTTAGTCTAGAAAGGATGTTGTACACTGCACAAATCCTTGAAATAGTGTTAGTTCAAATGAAACCAGTGTTTGAAACCACCAGAATTCACTGAAAAGTAGTACTCAACTGTAAAACAGTTGGAAGACAAGTGTATATAGCTTCTCAAGTTCAGAGAAGTGTGTATAAAGTTGTTGCTACATGTAGTGAAGTCGCACATTAGAAAAGAAGGCCCATTATAGGAAACAGCTAGAAATCAGTAGTCATTCATTGCAAATACTAATGAATATCACAGAATATTGAGAGAACTAGGGTAAAAGACATCAAAATGTAAGTCTCTAGTCTAGAAAGGATGTTGTACACTGCACAAATCATTGAAATAGAGTTAGTTCACATGAAACCAGTGTTTGAAACCACCAGAATTCACTGAAAAGTAGTATTCAACTGTAAAACAGTTGAAAGACAAGTGTATATAGCTTCTCAAGTTCAGAGAAGAGTGTATAAAGTTGTTTCTACATGTGGTGAAATCCCACAAGTAGAAAAGAAGGCCCATTATAAAACACTGGAAGAAAGCAATAGTAATTCAGAGCAAATACTAATGAATATCACAGAATAGTGAGAGAACAAGTGTAAAAGACATCCAAATCAAAGTGTCTAGTCTAGAAAGGATGTTGTACACTGCAGAAATCCTTGAAATAGAGTTAGTTTACATGAAACCAGTGTTTCAAACCACCAGAATTCACTGAAAAGTAGTATTTAACTGTAAAACAGTTGAAAGACAAGTTTGTTTAGCTTCGTAAGTCCAGAGAAGAGTGTATAAAGTTGTTTCTACATGTGTTGAAGTCCCACAAGTAGAAAAGAAGGTCCATTATAGGAAACAGCTAGAAATCAGTAGTCATTCAGAGCAAATACTAATGAATATCACAGAATAGTGAGAGAACAAGTGTAAAAGACATCAAATGTAAGTCTTTAGTCTAGAAAGGATGTTGTACACTGCACAAATCCTTGAAATAGAGTTAGTTCACATGAAATCAGTGTTTGAAACCACCAGAATTAACTGAAAAGTAGTATTCAACTGTAAAACAGTTGGAAGACAAGTGTATATAGCTTCTCAAGTTCAGAGAAGTGTGTATAAAGTTGTTGCTACATGTAGTGAAGTCGCACAAGTAGAAAAGAAGGCCCATTATAGGAAACAGCTAGAAATCGGTAGTCATTCATGGCAAATACTAATGAATATCACAGAATAGTGAGAGAACTAGGGTAAAAGACATCAAAATATAAGTCTCTAGTCTAGAAAGGATGTTATACACTACCGAAATCCTTGAAATAGAATTACTTCACAAGAAACCAGTGTTTCAAACCACCAGAATTCACGGAAAAGTAGTATTTAACTGTAAAACAGTTGAAAGACAAGTTTATATAGCTTCGCAAGTCCAGAGAAGAGTGTATAAAGTTGTTTCTACATGTGATGAAGGCCCACAATTAGAAAAGAAGGCCCATTATGGGAAACAGCTAGTAATCAGTAGTCATTCAGAGCAAATACTACTGAATATCACAGAATAGTGAGAGAACAAGTGTAAAAGACATCAAAATGTACGTTTCTAGAATAGAAAGGATGTTATACACTACAGAAATCCTTGAAATAGAGTTACTTCACAAGAAAACAGTGTTTCAACCCACTAGAATTCACTGAAAAGTAGTATTCAACTGTAAAACAGTTGAAAGACTAGTGTATATAGCTTCTCTAGTTCAGAGAAGAGTGTATAAAGTTGTTTCTACATGTGGTGAAGTCCCACACGTAGAAAACAAGGGCCATTATGGGAAACAGCTAGAAATCAGTAGTCATTCAGAGCAAATAATAATGAATATCACAGAATAGTGAGAGAACAAGTGTAAAAGACATCAAATGTAAGTCTTTAGTCTAGAAAGGATGTTGTACACTGCACAAATCCTTGAAATAGAGTTAGTTCACATGAAAGCAGTGTTTGAAACCACCAGAATTCACTGAAAAGTAGTATTCAACTGTAAAACAGTTGAAAGACAACTGTATATAGCTTCTCAAGTTCAGAGAAGAGTGTATAAAGTTGTTTCTACATGTGTTGAAGTCCCACAAGTAGAAAAGAAGGCCCATTATAGGAAACAGCTAGAAATCAGTAGTCATTCAGAGCAAATAATAATGAATATCACAGAATAGTGAGAGAACAAGTGTAAAAGACATCAAATGTAAGTCTTTAGTCTAGAAAGGATGTTGTACACTGCACAAATCCTTGAAATAGAGTTAGTTCACATGAAAGCAGTGTTTGAAACCACCAGAATTCACTGAAAAGTAGTATTCAACTGTAAAACAGTTGAAAGACAACTGTATATAGCTTCTCAAGTTCAGAGAAGAGTGTATAAAGTTGTTTCTACATGTGGTGAAGTCCCACACGTAGAAAACAAGGGCCATTATGGGAAACAGCTAGAAATCAGTAGTCATTCAGAATAAATACCAATGAATATCTTAGAATTGTGTGAGAACAAGTGTAGAAGACATCAAAATGTAAGTTTCTAGTCTAGAAAGGATGTTATACACTACAGAAATCCTTGAAATAGAGTTACTTCACAAGAAAACAGTGTTTCAACCCACTAGAATTCACTGAAAAGTAGTATTCAACTGTAAAACAGTTGAAAGACTAGTGTATATAGCTTCTCTAGTTCAGAGAAGAGTGTATAAAGTTGTTTCTACATGTGGTGAAGTCCCACAAGTAGAAAAGAAGGCCCATTATGGGAAACAGCTAGAAATCAGTAGTCATTCAGAGCAAATACTAATGAATATCACAGAATAGTGACAGAACAAGTGTAAAAGACATGAAAATGTAAGTCTCTAGTCTAGAAAGGATGTTATACACTACCGAAATCATTGAAATAGAGTTACTTCACAAGAAACCAGTGTTTCAAACCACCAGAATTCACTGAAAAGTAGTATTTAACTGTAAAACAGTTGAAAGACAAGTTTATTTAGCTTCGCAAGTCCAGAGAAGAGTGTATAAAGTTGTTTCTACATGTGTTGAAGTCCCACAAGTAGAAAAGAAGGCCCATTATAGGAAACAGCTAGAAATCAGTAGTCATTCAGAGCAAATACTAATGAATATCACAGAATAGTGAGAGAACAAGTGTAAAAGACATCAAATGTAAGTCTTTAGTCTAGAAAGGATGTTGTACACTGCACAAATCCTTGAAATAGTGTTAGTTCAAATGAAACCAGTGTTTGAAACCACCAGAATTCACTGAAAAGTAGTACTCAACTGTAAAACAGTTGGAAGACAAGTGTATATAGCTTCTAAAGTTCAGAGAAGTGTGTATAAAGTTGTTGCTACATGTAGTGAAGTCGCACATTAGAAAAGAAGGCCCATTATAGGAAACAGCTAGAAATCAGTAGTCATTCATTGCAAATACTAATGAATATCACAGAATATTGAGAGAACTAGGGTAAAAGACATCAAAATGTAAGTCTCTAGTCTAGAAAGGATGTTGTACACTGCACAAATCATTGAAATAGAGTTAGTTCACATGAAACCAGTGTTTGAAACCACCAGAATTCACTGAAAAGTAGTATTCAACTGTAAAACAGTTGAAAGACAAGTGTATATAGCTTCTCAAGTTCAGAGAAGAGTGTATAAAGTTGTTTCTACATGTGGTGAAATCCCACAAGTAGAAAAGAAGGCCCATTATAGGAAACAGCTAGAAATCAGTAAACATTCAGAGCAAATACAAATGAATATCACAGAATAGTGAGAGAACAAGTGTAAAAGACATCAAAATGTAAGTCTCTAGTCTAGAAAGGATGTTGTACACTGCACAAATCATTGAAATAGAGTTAGTTCACATGAAACCAGTGTTTGAAACCACCAGAATTCACTGAAAAGTAGTATTCAACTGTAAAACAGTTGAAAGACAAGTGTATATAGCTTCTCAAGTTCAGAGAAGAGTGTATAAAGTTGTTTCTACATGTGGTGAAGTCCCACAAGTATACCAGAAGGCCCATTATAAAACACTGGAAGAAAGCATTAGTAATTCAGAGCAAATACTAATGAATATCACAGAATAGTGAGAGAACAAGTGTAAAAGACATCCAAATCAAAGTGTCTAGTCTAGAAAGGATGTTGTACACTGCAGAAATCCTTGAAATAGAGTTAGTTTACATGAAACCAGTGTTTCAAACCACCAGAATTCACTGAAAAGTAGTATTTAACTGTAAAACAGTTGAAAGACAAGTTTATTTAGCTTCGTAAGTCCAGAGAAGAGTGTATAAAGTTGTTTCTACATGTGTTGAAGTCCCACAAGTAGAAAAGAAGGTCCATTATAGGAAACAGCTAGAAATCAGTAGTCATTCAGAGCAAATACTAATGAATATCACAGAATAGTGAGAGAACAAGTGTAAAAGACATCAAATGTAAGTCTTTAGTCTAGAAAGGATGTTGTACACTGCACAAATCCTTGAAATAGAGTTAGTTCACATGAAATCAGTGTTTGAAACCACCAGAATTCACTGAAAAGTAGTATTCAACTGTAAAACAGTTGGAAGACAAGTATATATAGCTTCTCAAGTTCAGAGAAGTGTGTATAAAGTTGTTGCTACATGTGGTGAAGTCGCACAAGTAGAAAAGAAGGCCCATTATAGGAAACAGCTAGAAATCGGTAGTCATTCATGGCAAATACTAATGAATATCACAGAATAGTGAGAGAACTAGGGTAAAAGACATCAAAATATAAGTCTCTAGTCTAGAAAGGATGTTATACACTACCGAAATCCTTGAAATAGAATTACTTCACAAGAAACCAGTGTTTCAAACCACCAGAATTCACGGAAAAGTAGTATTTAACTGTAAAACAGTTGAAAGACAAGTTTATATAGCTTCGCAAGTCCAGAGAAGAGTGTATAAAGTTGTTTCTACATGTGATGAAGGCCCACAATTAGAAAAGAAGGCCCATTATGGGAAACAGCTAGTAATCAGTAGTCATTCAGAGCAAATACTACTGAATATCACAGAATAGTGAGAGAACAAGTGTAAAAGACATCAAAATGTACGTTTCTAGAATAGAAAGGATGTTATACACTACAGAAATCCTTGAAATAGAGTTACTTCACAAGAAAACAGTGTTTCAACCCACTAGAATTCACTGAAAAGTAGTATTCAACTGTAAAACAGTTGAAAGACAACTGTATATAGCTTCTCAAGTTCAGAGAAGAGTGTATAAAGTTGTTTCTACATGTGGTGAAGTCCCACACGTAGAAAACAAGGGCCATTATGGGAAACAGCTAGAAATCAGTAGTCATTCAGAATAAATACCAATGAATATCTTAGAATTGTGTGAGAACAAGTGTAAAAGACATCAAAATGTACGTTCCTAGAATAGAAAGGATGTTATACACTACAGAAATCCTTAACATAGAGTTACTTCACAAGAAAACAGTGTTTCAACCCACTAGAATTCACTGAAAAGTAGTATTCAACTGTAAAACAGTTGAAAGACTAGTGTATATAGCTTCTCTAGTTCAGAGAAGAGTGTATAAAGTTGTTTCTACATGTGGTGAAGTCCCACAAGTAGAAAAGAAGGCCCATTATGGAAAACAGCTAGAAATCAGTAGTCATTCAGAGCAAATACTAATGAATATCACAGAATAGTGACAGAACAAGTGTAAAAGACATGAAAATGTAAGTCTCTAGTCTAGAAAGGATGTTATACACTACCGAAATCATTGAAATAGAGTTACTTCACAAGAAACCAGTGTTTCAAACCACCAGAATTCACTGAAAAGTAGTATTTAACTGTAAAACAGTTGAAAGACAAGTTTATTTAGCTTCGCAAGTCCAGAGAAGAGTGTATAAAGTTGTTTCTACATGTGTTGAAGTCCCACAAGTAGAAAAGAAGGCCCATTATTGGAAACAGCTAGAAATCAGTAGTCATTCAGAGCAAATACTAATGAATATCACAGAATAGTGCGAGAACAAGTGTAAAAGACATCAAATGTAAGTCTTTAGTCTAGAAAGGATGTTGTACACTGCACAAATCCTTGAAATAGTGTTAGTTCAAATGAAACCAGTGTTTGAAACCACCAGAATTCACTGAAAAGTAGTACTCAACTGTAAAACAGTTGGAAGACAAGTGTATATAGCTTCTCAAGTTCAGAGAAGTGTGTATAAAGTTGTTTCTACATGTGGTGAAGTCCCACAAGTAGAAAAGAAGGCCCATTATAGGAAACAGCTAGAAATCAGTAGTCATTCATTGCAAATACTAATGAATATCACAGAATAGTGAGAGAACTAGGGTAAAAGACATAAAAATATAAGTCTCTAGTCTAGAAAGGATGTTATACACTACCGAAATCCTTGAAATAGAGTTACTTCACAAGAAACCAGTGTTTCAAACCACCAGAATTCACGGAAAAGTAGTATTTAACTGTAAAACAGTTGAAAGACAAGTTTATATAGTTTCGCAAGTCCAGAGAAGAGTGTATAAAGTTGTTTCTACATGTGATGAAGTCCCACAATTAGAAAAGAAGGCCCATTATGGGAAACAGCTAGTAATCAGTAGTCATTCAGAGCAAATACTACTGAATATCACAGAATAGTGAGAGAACAAGTGTAAAAGACATCAAAATGTACGTTCCTAGAATAGAAAGGATGTTATACACTACAGAAATCCTTAACATAGAGTTACTTCACAAGAAAACAGTGTTTCAACCCACTAGAATTCACTGAAAAGTAGTATTCAACTGTAAAACAGTTGAAAGACTAGTGTATATAGCTTCTCTAGTTCAGAGAAGAGTGTATAAAGTTGTTTCTACATGTGGTGAAGTCCCACAAGTAGAAAAGAAGGCCCATTATGGGAAACAGCTAGAAATCAGTAGTCATTCAGAGCAAATACTAATGAATATCACAGAATAGTGAGAGAACTAGGGTAAAAGACATCAAAATGTAAGTCTCTAGTCTAGAAAGGATGTTGTACACTTCACAAATCCTTGAAATAGAGTTAGTTCACAAGAAAACAGTGTTTCAACCCACTAGAATTCACTGAAAAGTAGTATTCAACTGTAAAACAGTTGAAAGACAAGAGTATATAGCTTCTCAAGTTCAGGGAAGAGTGTATAAAGTTGTTTCTACATGTGGTGAAATCCCACAAGTAGAAAAGAAGGCCCATTATAGGAAACAGCTAGAAATCAGTAAACATTCAGAGCAAATACAAATGAATATCACAGAATAGTGAGAGAACAAGTGTAAAAGACATCAAAATGTAAGTCTCTAGTCTAGAAAGGATGTTGTACACTGCACAAATCATTGAAATAGAGTTAGTTCACATGAAACCAGTGTTTGAAACCACCAGAATTCACTGAAAAGTAGTATTCAACTGTAAAACAGTTGCAAGACAAGTGTATATAGCTTCTCAAGTTCAGAGAAGAGTGTATAAAGTTGTTTCTACATGTGGTGAAGTCCCACAAGTATACCAGAAGGCCCATTATAAAACACTGGAAGAAAGCATTACTAATTCAGAGCAAATACTAATGAATATCACAGAATACTGAGAGAACAAGTGTAAAAGACATCCAAATCAAAGTGTCTAGTCTAGAAAGGATGTTGTACACTGCAGAAATCCTTGAAATAGAGTTAGTTCACATGAAACCAGTGTTTGAAACCACCAGAATTCACTGAAAAGTAGTGTTGAACTGTAAAACAGTTGGAAGACAAGTGTATATAGCTTCTCAAGTTCAGAGAAGTGTGTATAAAGTTGTTTCTACATGTAGTGAAGTCGCACAAGTAGAAAAGAAGGCCCATTATAGGAAACAGCTAGAAATCAGTAGTCATTCATTGCAAATACTAATGAATATCATAGAATTTTGTGAGAACAAGTGTAGAAGACATCAAAATGTAAGTTTCTAGTCTAGAAAGCATGTTATACACTACAGAAATCCTTGAAATAGAGTTACTTCACAAGTAAACAGTGTTTCAACCCACTAGAATTCACTGAAAGGTAGTATTCAACTGTAAAACAGTTGAAAGACAACTGTATATAGCTTCTCAAGTTCAGAGAAGAGTGTATAAAGTTGTTTCTACATGTGGTGAAGTCCCACACGTAGAAAACAAGGGCCATTATGGGAAACAGCTAGAAATCAGTAGTCATGCAGAGCAAATACTAATGAATATCACAGAATAGTGATAGAACAAGTGTAAAAGACATCAAAATGTAAGTCTCTAGTCTAGAAAGGATGTTGTACACTGCACAAATCCTTGAAATAGAGTTACTTCACAAGAAAACAGTGTTTCAACCCATTAGAATTCACTGAAAAGTAGTATTCAACTGTAAAACAGTTGAAAGACAAGTGTATATAGCTTCTCAAGTTCAGAGAAGAGTGTATAAAGCTGTTTCTACATGTGGTGAAGTCCAACAAGTAGAAAAGAAGGCCCATTATGGGAAACAGCTTGAAATCAGTACTCATTCACAGCAAATACTAATGAATATCACAGAATAGTGAGAGAACAAGTGTAAAAGACATCAAATGTAAGTCTTTAGTCTAGAAAGGATGTTGTACACTGCACAAATCCTTGAAATAGAGT
This sequence comes from Cnephaeus nilssonii, assembly GCF_951640355.1. NCBI lineage: Eukaryota > Metazoa > Chordata > Mammalia > Chiroptera > Vespertilionidae > Cnephaeus > Cnephaeus nilssonii. The sequence continues at coordinate 556,536 of NW_027645439.1, read as the reverse complement.
TAGTTCACATGAAAGCAGTGTTTGAAACCACCAGAATTCACTGAAAAGTAGTATTCAACTGTAAAACAGTTGAAAGACAACTGTATAACTTCTCAAGTTCAGAGAAGAGTGTATAAAGTTGTTTCTACATGTGGTGAAGTCCCACACGTAGAAAACAAGGGCCATTATGGGAAAGAGCTAGAAATCAGTAGTCATTCAGAATAAATACCAATGAATATCTTAGAATTGTGTGAGAACAAGTGTAGAAGACATCAAAATGTAAGTTTCTAGTCTAGAAAGGATGTTATACACTACAGAAATCCTTGAAATAGAGTTACTTCACAAGAAAACAGTGTTTCAACCCACTAGAATTCACTGAAAAGTAGTATTCAACTGTAAAACAGTTGAAAGACTAGTGTATATAGCTTCTCTAGTTCAGAGAAGAGTGTATAAAGTTGTTTCTACATGTGGTGAAGTCCCACAAGTAGAAAAGAAGGCCCATTATGGGAAACAGCTAGAAATCAGTAGTCATTCAGAGCAAATACTAATGAATATCACAGAATAGTGAGAGAACAAGTGTAAAAGACATCAAATGTAAGTCTTTAGTCTAGAAAGGATGTTGTACACTGCAGAAATCCTTGAAATAGAGTTAGTTTACATGAAACCAGTGTTTCAAACCACCAGAATTCACTGAAAAGTAGTATTTAACTGTAAAACAGTTGAAAGACAAGTTTATTTAGCTTCGCAAGTCCAGAGAAGAGTGTATAAAGTTGTTTCTACATGTGTTGAAGTCCCACAAGTAGAAAAGAAGGCCCATTATAGGAAACAGCTAGAAATCAGTAGTCATTCAGAGCAAATAATAATGAATATCACAGAATAGTGAGAGAACAAGTGTAAAAGACATCAAATGTAAGTCTTTAGTCTAGAAAGTATGTTGTACACTGCACAAGTCCTTGAAATAGAGTTAGTTCACATGAAACCAGTGTTTGAAACCACCAGAATTCACTGAAAAGTAGTGTTGAACTGTAAAACAGTTGGAAGACAAGTGTATATAGCTTCTCAAGTTCAGAGAAGTGTGTATAAAGTTGTTTCTACATGTAGTGAAGTCGCACAAGTAGAAAAGAAGGCCCATTATAGGAAACAGCTAGAAATCAGTAGTCATTCATTGCAAATACTAATGAATATCATAGAATTTTGTGAGAACAAGTGTAGAAGACATCAAAATGTAAGTTTCTAGTCTAGAAAGCATGTTATACACTACAGAAATCCTTGAAATAGAGTTACTTCACAAGTAAACAGTGTTTCAACCCACTAGAATTCACTGAAAGGTAGTATTCAACTGTAAAACAGTTGAAAGACAACTGTATATAGCTTCTCAAGTTCAGAGAAGAGTGTATAAAGTTGTTTCTACATGTGGTGAAGTCCCACACGTAGAAAACAAGGGCCATTATGGGAAACAGCTAGAAATCAGTAGTCATGCAGAGCAAATACTAATGAATATCACAGAATAGTGATAGAACAAGTGTAAAAGACATCAAAATGTAAGTCTCTAGTCTAGAAAGGATGTTGTACACTGCACAAATCCTTGAAATAGAGTTACTTCACAAGAAAACAGTGTTTCATCCCATTAGAATTCACTGAAAAGTAGTATTCAACTGTAAAACAGTTGAAAGACAAGTGTATATAGCTTCTCAAGTTCAGAGAAGAGTGTATAAAGTTGTTTCTACATGTGGTGAAGTCCCACAAGTATACCAGAAGGCCCATTATAAAACACTGGAAGAAAGCATTAGTAATTCAGAGCAAATACTAATGAATATCACAGAATAGTGAGAGAACAAGTGTAAAAGACATCAAATGTAAGTCTCTAGTCTAGAAAGGATGTTGTACACTGCACAAATCCTTGAAATAGAGTTAGTTCACATGAAAGCAGTGTTTGAAACCACCAGAATTCACTGAAAAGTAGTATTCAACTGTAAAACAGTTGAAAGACAACTGTATAACTTCTCAAGTTCAGAGAAGAGTGTATAAAGTTGTTTCTACATGTGGTGAAGTCCCACACGTAGAAAACAAGGGCCATTATGGGAAAGAGCTAGAAATCAGTAGTCATTCAGAATAAATACCAATGAATATCTTAGAATTGTGTGAGAACAAGTGTAGAAGACATCAAAATGTAAGTTTCTAGTCTAGAAAGGATGTTATACACTACAGAAATCCTTGAAATAGAGTTACTTCACAAGAAAACAGTGTTTCAACCCACTAGAATTCACTGAAAAGTAGTATTCAACTGTAAAACAGTTGAAAGACTAGTGTATATAGCTTCTCTAGTTCAGAGAAGAGTGTATAAAGTTGTTTCTACATGTGGTGAAGTCCCACAAGTAGAAAAGAAGGCCCATTATGGCAAACAGCTAGAAATCAGTAGTCATTCAGAGCAAATACTAATGAATATCACAGAATAGTGACAGAACAAGTGTAAAAGACATGAAAATGTAAGTCTCTAGTCTAGAAAGGATGTTATACACTACCGAAATCATTGAAATAGAGTTACTTCACAAGAAACCAGTGTTTCAAACCACCAGAATTCACTGAAAAGTAGTATTTAACTGTAAAACAGTTGAAAGACAAGTTTATTTAGCTTCGCAAGTCCAGAGAAGAGTGTATAAAGTTGTTTCTACATGTGTTGAAGTCCCACAAGTAGAAAAGAAGGCCCATTATAGGAAACAGCTAGAAATCAGTAGTCATTCAGAGCAAATACTAATGAATATCACAGAATAGTGAGAGAACAAGTGTAAAAGACATCAAATGTAAGTCTTTAGTCTAGAAAGGATGTTGTACACTGCACAAATCCTTGAAATAGTGTTAGTTCAAATGAAACCAGTGTTTGAAACCACCAGAATTCACTGAAAAGTAGTACTCAACTGTAAAACAGTTGGAAGACAAGTGTATATAGCTTCTCAAGTTCAGAGAAGTGTGTATAAAGTTGTTGCTACATGTAGTGAAGTCGCACATTAGAAAAGAAGGCCCATTATAGGAAACAGCTAGAAATCAGTAGTCATTCATTGCAAATACTAATGAATATCACAGAATATTGAGAGAACTAGGGTAAAAGACATCAAAATGTAAGTCTCTAGTCTAGAAAGGATGTTGTACACTGCACAAATCCTTGAAATAGAGTTAGTTCACAAGAAAACAGTGTTTCAACCCACTAGAATTCACTGAAAAGTAGTATTCAACTGTAAAACAGTTGAAAGACAAGTTTATTTAGCTTCGTAAGTCCAGAGAAGAGTGTATAAAGTTGTTTCTACATGTGTTGAAGTCCCACAAGTAGAAAAGAAGGCCCATTATAGGAAACAGCTAGAAATCAGTAGTCATTCAGAGCAAATACTAATGAATATCACAGAATAGTGAGAGAACAAGTGTAAAAGACATCAAATGTAAGTCTTTAGTCTAGAAAGGATGTTGTACACTGCACAAATCCTTGAAATAGAGTTAGTTCACATGAAACCAGTGTTTGAAACCACCAGAATTCACTGAAAAGTAGTGTTGAACTGTAAAACAGTTGGAAGACAAGTGTATATAGCTTCTCAAGTTCAGAGAAGTGTGTATAAAGTTGTTTCTACATGTAGTGAAGTCGCACAAGTAGAAAAGAAGGCCCTTTTTAGGAAACAGCTAGAAATCAGTAGTCATTCATTGCAAATACTAATGAATATCATAGAATTTTGTGAGAACAAGTGTAGAAGACATCAAAATGTAAGTTTCTAGTCTAGAAAGCATGTTATACACTACAGAAATCCTTGAAATAGAGTTACTTCACAAGTAAACAGTGTTTCAACCCACTAGAATTCACTGAAAGGTAGTATTCAACTGTAAAACAGTTGAAAGACAACTGTATATAGCTTCTCAAGTTCAGAGAAGAGTGTATAAAGTTGTTTCTACATGTGGTGAAGTCCCACACGTAGAAAACAAGGGCCATTATGGGAAACAGCTAGAAATCAGTAGTCATGCAGAGCAAATACTAATGAATATCACAGAATAGTGATAGAACAAGTGTAAAAGACATCAAAATGTAAGTCTCTAGTCTAGAAAGGATGTTGTACACTGCACAAATCCTTGAAATAGAGTTACTTCACAAGAAAACAGTGTTTCATCCCATTAGAATTCACTGAAAAGTAGTATTCAACTGTAAAACAGTTGAAAGACAAGTGTATATAGCTTCTCAAGTTCAGAGAAGAGTGTATAAAGCTGTTTCTACATGTGGTGAAGTCCCACAAGTAGAAAAGAAGGCCCATTATGGGAAACAGCTTGAAATCAGTACTCATTCACAGCAAATACTAATGAATATCACAGAATAGTGAGAGAACAAGTGTAAAAGACATCAAAATGTAAGTCTCTAGTCTAGAAAGGATGTTGTACACTGCACAAATCCTTGAAATAGAGTTAGTTCACAAGAAAACAGTGTTTCAACCCACTAGAATTCACTGAAAAGTAGTATTCAACTGTAAAACAGTTGAAAGACAAGAGTATATAGCTTCTCAAGTTCAGAGAAGAGTGTATAAAGTTGTTTCTACATGTGGTGAAGTCCCACAAGTATACCAGAAGGCCCATTATAAAACACTGGAAGAAAGCATTAGTAATTCAGAGCAAATACTAATGAATATCACAGAATAGTGAGAGAACAAGTGTAAAAGACATCCAAATCAAAGTGTCTAGTCTAGAAAGGATGTTGTACACTGCAGAAATCCTTGAAATAGAGTTAGTTTACATGAAACCAGTGTTTCAAACCACCAGAATTCACTGAAAAGTAGTATTTAACTGTAAAACAGTTGAAAGACAAGTTTATTTAGCTTCGCAAGTCCAGAGAAGAGTGTATAAAGTTGTTTCTACATGTGTTGAAGTCCCACAAGTAGAAAAGAAGGCCCATTATAGGAAACAGCTAGAAATCAGTAGTCATTCAGAGCAAATAATAATGAATATCACAGAATAGTGAGAGAACAAGTGTAAAAGACATCAAATGTAAGTCTTTAGTCTAGAAAGGATGTTGTACACTGCACAAATCCTTGAAATAGAGTTAGTTCACATGAAAGCAGTGTTTGAAACCACCAGAATTCACTGAAAAGTAGTATTCAACTGTACAACAGTTGAAAGACTAGTGTATATAGCTTCTCTAGTTCAGAGAAGAGTGTATAAAGTTGTTTCTACATGTGGTGAAGTCCCACAAGTAGAAAAGAAGGCCCATTATGGGAAACAGCTAGAAATCAGTAGTCATTCAGAGCAAATACTAATGAATATCACAGAATAGTGAGAGAACAAGTGTAAAAGACATCAAATGTAAGTCTTTAGTCTAGAAAGGATGTTGTACACTGCATAAATCCTTGAAATAGTGTTAGTTCAAATGAAACCAGTGTTTGAAACCACCAGAATTCACTGTAAAGTAGTACTCAACTGTAAATCAGTTGGAAGACAAGTGTATATAGCTTCTCAAGTTCAGAGAAGTGTGTATAAAGTTGTTGCTACATGTAGTGAAGTCGCACATTAGAAAAGAAGGCCCATTATAGGAAACAGCTAGAAATCAGTAGTCATTCATTGCAAATACTAATGAATATCACAGAATATTGAGAGAACTAGGGTAAAAGACATCAAAATGTAAGTCTCTAGTCTAGAAAGGATGTTGTACACTGCACAAATCCTTGAAATAGAGTTAGTTCACAAGAAAACAGTGTTTCAACCCACTAGAATTCACTGAAAAGTAGTATTCAACTGTAAAACAGTTGAAAGACAAGAGTATATAGCTTCTCAAGTTCAGAGAAGAGTGTATAAAGTTGTTTCTACATGTGGTGAAATCCCACAAGTAGAAAAGAAGGCCCATTATAGGAAACAGCTAGAAATCAGTAAACATTCAGAGCAAATACAAATGAATATCACAGAATAGTGAGAGAACAAGTGTAAAAGACATCAAAATGTAAGTCTCTAGTCTAGAAAGGATGTTGTACACTGCACAAATCATTGAAATAGAGTTAGTTCACATGAAACCAGTGTTTGAAACCACCAGAATTCACTGAAAAGTAGTATTCAACGGTAAAACAGTTGCAAGACAAGTGTATATAGCTTCTCAAGTTCAGAGAAGAGTGTATAAAGTTGTTTCTACATGTGGTGAAGTCCCACAAGTATACCAGAAGGCCCATTATAAAACACTGGAAGAAAGCATTAGTAATTCAGAGCAAATACTAATGAATATCACAGAATACTGAGAGAACAAGTGTAAAAGACATCCAAATCAAAGTGTCTAGTCTAGAAAGGATGTTGTACACTGCAGAAATCCTTGAAATAGAGTTAGTTTACATGAAACCAGTGTTTCAAACCACCAGAATTCACTGAAAAGTAGTATTTAACTGTAAAACATTTGAAAGACAAGTTTATTTAGCTTCGTAAGTCCAGAGAAGAGTGTATAAAGTTGTTTCTACATGTGTTGAAGTCCCACAAGTAGAAAAGAAGGCCCATTATAGGAAACAGCTAGAAATCAGTAGTCATTCAGAGCAAATACTAATGAATATCACAGAATAGTGAGAGAACAAGTGTAAAAGACATCAAATGTAAGTCTTTAGTCTAGAAAGGATGTTGTACACTGCACAAATCCTTGAAATAGAGTTAGTTCACATGAAATCAGTGTTTGAAACCACCAGAATTCACTGAAAAGTAGTATTCAACTGTAAAACAGTTGGAAGACAAGTGTATATAGCTTCTCAAGTTCAGAGAAGTGTGTATAAAGTTGTTGCTACATGTAGTGAAGTCGCACAAGTAGAAAAGAAGGCCCATTATAGGAAACAGCTAGAAATCAGTAGTCATTCATGGCAAATACTAATGAATATCACAGAATAGTGAGAGAACTAGGGTAAAAGACATCAAAATATAAGTCTCTAGTCTAGAAAGGATGTTATACACTACCGAAATCCTTTAAATAGAATTACTTCACAAGAAACCAGTGTTTCAAACCACCAGAATTCACGGAAAAGTAGTATTTAACTGTAAAACAGTTGAAAGACAAGTTTATATAGCTTCGCAAGTCCAGAGAAGAGTGTATAAAGTTGTTTCTACATGTGATGAAGGCCCACAATTAGAAAAGAAGGCCCATTATGGGAAACAGCTAGTAATCAGTAGTCATTCAGAGCCAATACTACTGAATATCACAGAATAGTGAGAGAACAAGTGTAAAAGACATCAAAATGTACGTTTCTAGAATAGAAAGGATGTTATACACTACAGAAATCCTTGAAATAGAGTTACTTCACAAGAAAACAGTGTTTCAACCCACTAGAATTCACTGAAAAGTAGTATTCAACTGTAAAACATTTGAAAGACTAGTGTATATAGCTTCTCTAGTTCAGAGAAGAGTGTATAAAGTTGTTTCTACATGTGGTGAAGTCCCACAAGTAGAAAAGAAGGCCCATTATGGGAAACAGCTAGAAATCAGTAGTCATTCAGAGCAAATACTAATGAATATCACAGAATAGTGACAGAACAAGTGTAAAAGACATGAAAATGTAAGTCTCTAGTCTAGAAAGGATGTTATACACTACCGAAATCATTGAAATAGAGTTACTTCACAAGAAACCAGTGTTTCAAACCACCAGAATTCACTGAAAAGTAGTATTTAACTGTAAAACAGTTGAAAGACAAGTTTATTTAGCTTCGCAAGTCCAGAGAAGAGTGTATAAAGTTGTTTCCACATGTGTTGAAGTCCCACAAGTAGAAAAGAAGGCCCATTATTGGAAACAGCTAGAAATCAGTAGTCATTCAGAGCAAATACTAATGAATATCACAGAATAGTGAGAGAACAAGTGTAAAACACATCAAATGTAAGTCTTTAGTCTAGAAATGATGTTGTACACTGCACAAATCCTTGAAATAGTGTTAGTTCAAATGAAACCAGTGTTTGAAACCACCAGAATTCACTGAAAAGTAGTACTCAACTGTAAAACAGTTGGAAGACAAGTGTATATAGCTTCTCAAGTTCAGAGAAGTGTGTATAAAGTTGTTTCTACATGTGGTGAAGTCCCACAAGTAGAAAAGAAGGCCCATTATAGGAAACAGCTAGAAATCAGTAGTCATTCATTGCAAATACTAATGAATATCACAGAATAGTGAGAGAACTAGGGTAAAAGACATTAAAATATAAGTCTCTAGTCTAGAAATGATGTTATACACTACCGAAATCCTTGAAATAGAGTTACTTCACAAGAAACCAGTGTTTCAAACCACCAGAATTCACGGAAAAGTAGTATTTAACTGTAAAACAGTTGAAAGACAAGTTTATATAGTTTCGCAAGTCCAGAGAAGAGTGTATAAAGTTGTTTCTACATGTGATGAAGTCCCACAATTAGAAAAGAAGGCCCATTATGGGAAACAGCTAGTAATCAGTAGTCATTCAGAGCAAATACTATTGAATATCACAGAATAGTGAGAGAACAAGTGTAAAAGACATCAAAATGTACGTTCCTAGAATAGAAAGGATGTTATACACTACAGAAATCCTTGAAATAGAGTTACTTCACAAGAAAACAGTGTTTCAACCCACTAGAATTCACTGAAAAGTAGTATTCAACTGTAAAACAGTTGAAAGACTAGTGTATATAGCTTCTCTAGTTCAGAGAAGAGTGTATAAAGTTGTTTCTACATGTGGTGAAGTCCCACAAGTAGAAAAGAAGGCCCATTATGGGAAACAGGTAGATATCAGTAGTCATTCAGAGCAAATACTAATGAATATCACAGAATAGTGACAGAACAAGTGTAAAAGACATGAAAATGTAAGTCTCTAGTCTAGAAAGGATGTTATACACTACCGAAATCATTGAAATAGATTTACTTCACAAGAAACCAGTGTTTCAAACCACCAGAATTCACTGAAAAGTAGTATTTAACTGTAAAACAGTTGAAAGACAAGTTTATTTAGCTTCGCAAGTCCAGAGAAGAGTGTATAAAGTTGTTTCTACATGTGTTGAAGTCCCACAAGTAGAAAAGAAGGCCCATTATAGGAAACAGCTAGAAATCAGTAGTCATTCAGAGCAAATACTAATGAATATCACAGAATAGTGAGAGAACAAGTGTAAAACACATCAAATGTAAGTCTTTAGTCTAGAAAGGATGTTGTACACTGCACAAATCCTTGAAATAGTGTTAGTTCAAATGAAACCAGTGTTTGAAACCACCAGAATTCACTGAAAAGTAGTACTCAACTGTAAAACAGTTGGAAGACAAGTGTATATAGCTTCTCAAGTTCAGAGAAGTGTGTATAAAGTTGTTGCTACATGTAGTGAAGTCGCACATTAGAAAAGAAGGCCCATTATAGGAAACAGCTAGAAATCAGTAGTCATTCATGGCAAATACTAATGAATATCACAGAATAGTGAGAGAACTAGGGTAAAAGACATCAAAATGTAAGTCTCTAGTCTAGAAAGGATGTTGTACACTGCACAAATCCTTGAAATAGAGTTAGTTCACAAGAAAACAGTGTTTCAACCCACTAGAATTCACTGAAAAGTAGTATTCAACTGTAAAACAGTTGAAAGACAAGTTTATTTAGCTTCGCAAGTCCAGAGAAGAGTGTATAAAGTTGTTTCTACATGTGTTGAAGTCCCACAAGTAGAAAAGAAGGCCCATTATAGGAAACAGCTAGAAATCAGTAGTCATTCAGAGCAAATACTAATGAATATCACAGAATAGTGAGAGAACAAGTGTAAAAGACATCAAATGTAAGTCTTTAGTCTAGAAAGGATGTTGTACACTGCACAAATCCTTGAAATAGAGTTAGTTCACATGAAACCAGTGTTTGAAACCACCAGAATTCACTGAAAAGTAGTATTCAACTGTAAAACAGTTGCAAGACAACTGTATATAGCTTCTCAAGTTCAGAGAAGAGTGTATAAAGTTGTTTCTACATGTGGTGAAGTCCCACAAGTATACCAGAAGGCCCATTATAAAACACTGGAAGAAAGCATTAGTAATTCAGAGCAAATACTAATGAATATCACAGAATAGTGAGAGAACAAGTGTAAAAGACATCCAAATCAAAGTGTCTAGTCTAGAAAGATTGTTGTACACTGCAGAAATCCTTGAAATAGAGTTAGTTTACATGAAACCAGTGTTTCAAACCACCAGAATTCACTGAAAAGTAGTATTTAACTGTAAAACAGTTGAAAGACAAGTTTATTTAGCTTCGTAAGTCCAGAGAAGAGTGTATAAAGTTGTTTTACATGTGTTGAAGTCCCACAAGTAGAAAAGAAGGCCCATTATAGGAAACAGCTAGAAATCAGTAGTCATTCAGAGCAAATACTAATGAATATCACAGAATAATGAGAGAACAAGTGTAAAAGACATCAAATGTAAGTCTTTAGTCTAGAAAGGATGTTGTACACTGCACAAATCCTTGAAATAGAGTTAGTTCACATGAAATCAGTGTTTGAAACCACCAGAATTCACTGAAAAGTAGTATTCAACTGTAAAACAGTTGGAAGACAAGTGTATATAGCTTCTCAAGTTCAGAGAAGAGTGTATAAAGTTGTTTCTACATGTGGTGAAGTCCCACAAGTATACCAGAAGGCCCATTATAAAACACTGGAAGAAAGCATTAGTAATTCAGAGCAAATACTAATGAATATCACAGAATACTGAGAGAACAAGTGTAAAAGACATCCAAATCAAAGTGTCTAGTCTAGAAAGGATGTTGTACACTGCAGAAATCCTTGAAATAGAGTTAGTTTACATGAAACCAGTGTTTCAAACCACCAGAATTCACTGAAAAGTAGTATTTAACTGTAAAACATTTGAAAGACAAGTTTATTTAGCTTCGTAAGTCCAGAGAAGAGTGTATAAAGTTGTTTCTACATGTGTTGAAGTCCCACAAGTAGAAAAGAAGGCCCATTATAGGAAACAGCTAGAAATCAGTAGTCATTCAGAGCAAATACTAATGAATATCACAGAATAGTGAGAGAACAAGTGTAAAAGACATCAAATGTAAGTCTTTAGTCTAGAAAGGATGTTGTACACTGCACAAATCCTTGAAATAGAGTTAGTTCACATGAAATCAGTGTTTGAAACCACCAGAATTCACTGAAAAGTAGTATTCAACTGTAAAACAGTTGGAAGACAAGTGTATATAGCTTCTCAAGTTCAGAGAAGTGTGTATAAAGTTGTTGCTACATGTAGTGAAGTCGCACAAGTAGAAAAGAAGGCCCATTATAGGAAACAGCTAGAAATCAGTAGTCATTCATGGCAAATACTAATGAATATCACAGAATAGTGAGAGAACTAGGGTAAAAGACATCAAAATATAAGTCTCTAGTCTAGAAAGGATGTTATACACTACCGAAATCCTTGAAATAGAATTACTTCACAAGAAACCAGTGTTTCAAACCACCAGAATTCACGGAAAAGTAGTATTTAACTGTAAAACAGTTGAAAGACAAGTTTATATAGCTTCGCAAGTCCAGAGAAGAGTGTATAAAGTTGTTTCTACATGTGATGAAGGCCCACAATTAGAAAAGAAGGCCCATTATGGGAAACAGCTAGTAATCAGTAGTCATTCAGAGCAAATACTACTGAATATCACAGAATAGTGAGAGAACAAGTGTAAAAGACATCAAAATGTACGTTTCTAGAATAGAAAGGATGTTATACACTACAGAAATCCTTGAAATAGAGTTACTTCACAAGAAAACAGTGTTTCAACCCACTAGAATTCACTGAAAAGTAGTATTCAACTGTAAAACATTTGAAAGACTAGTGTATATAGCTTCTCTAGTTCAGAGAAGAGTGTATAAAGTTGTTTCTACATGTGGTGAAGTCCCACAAGTAGAAAAGAAGGCCCATTATGGGAAACAGCTAGAAATCAGTAGTCATTCAGAGCAAATACTAATGAATATCACAGAATAGTGACAGAACAAGTGTAAAAGACATGAAAATGTAAGTCTCTAGTCTAGAAAGGATGTTATACACTACCGAAATCATTGAAATAGAGTTACTTCACAAGAAACCAGTGTTTCAAACCACCAGAATTCACTGAAAAGTAGTATTTAACTGTAAAACAGTTGAAAGACAAGTTTATTTAGCTTCGCAAGTCCAGAGAAGAGTGTATAAAGTTGTTTCCACATGTGTTGAAGTCCCACAAGTAGAAAAGAAGGCCCATTATTGGAAACAGCTAGAAATCAGTAGTCATTCAGAGCAAATACTAATGAATATCACAGAATAGTGAGAGAACAAGTGTAAAAGACATCAAATGTAAGTCTTTAGTCTAGAAATGATGTTGTACACTGCACAAATCCTTGAAATAGTGTTAGTTCAAATGAAACCAGTGTTTGAAACCACCAGAATTCACTGAAAAGTAGTACTCAACTGTAAAACAGTTGGAAGACAAGTGTATATAGCTTCTCAAGTTCAGAGAAGTGTGTATAAAGTTGTTTCTACATGTGGTGAAGTCCCACAAGTAGAAAAGAAGGCCCATTATAGGAAACAGCTAGAAATCAGTAGTCATTCATTGCAAATACTAATGAATATCACAGAATAGTGAGAGAACTAGGGTAAAAGACATTAAAATATAAGTCTCTAGTCTAGAAATGATGTTATACACTACCGAAATCCTTGAAATAGAGTTACTTCACAAGAAACCAGTGTTTCAAACCACCAGAATTCACGGAAAAGTAGTATTTAACTGTAAAACAGTTGAAAGACAAGTTTATATAGTTTCGCAAGTCCAGAGAAGAGTGTATAAAGTTGTTTCTACATGTGATGAAGTCCCACAATTAGAAAAGAAGGCCCATTATGGGAAACAGCTAGTAATCAGTAGTCATTCAGAGCAAATACTATTGAATATCACAGAATAGTGAGAGAACAAGTGTAAAAGACATCAAAATGTACGTTCCTAGAATAGAAAGGATGTTATACACTACAGAAATCCTTGAAATAGAGTTACTTCACAAGAAAACAGTGTTTCAACCCACTAGAATTCACTGAAAAGTAGTATTCAACTGTAAAACAGTTGAAAGACAAGTGTATATAGCTTCTCAAGTTCAGAGAAGAGTGTATAAAGTTGTTTCTACATGTGGTGAAGTCCCACAAGTATACCAGAAGGCCCATTATAAAACACTGGAAGAAAGCATTAGTAATTCAGAGCAAATACTAATGAATATCACAGAATAGTGAGAGAACAAGTGTAAAAGACATCCAAATCAAAGTGTCTAGTCTAGAAAGGATGTTGTACACTGCAGAAATCCTTGAAATAGAGTTAGTTTACATGAAACCAGTGTTTCAAACCACCAGAATTCACTGAAAAGTAGTATTTAACTGTAAAACAGTTGAAAGACAAGTTTATTTAGCTTCGTAAGTCCAGAGAAGAGTGTATAAAGTTGTTTCTACATGTGTTGAAGTCCCACAAGTAGAAAAGAAGGCCCATTATAGGAAACAGCTAGAAATCAGTAGTCATTCAGAGCAAATACTAATGAATATCACAGAATAGTGAGAGAACAAGTGTAAAAGACATCAAATGTAAGTCTTTAGTCTAGAAAGGATGTTGTACACTGCACAAATCCTTGAAATAGAGTTAGTTCACATGAAACCAGTGTTTGAAACCACCAGAATTCACTGAAAAGTAGTGTTGAACTGTAAAACAGTTGGAAGACAAGTGTATATAGCTTCTCAAGTTCAGAGAAGTGTGTATAAAGTTGTTTCTACATGTAGTGAAGTCGCACAAGTAGAAAAGAAGGCCCATTATAGGAAACAGCTAGAAATCAGTAGTCATTCATTGCAAATACTAATGAATATCATAGAATTTTGTGAGAACAAGTGTAGAAGACATCAAAATGTAAGTTTCTAGTCTAGAAAGCATGTTATACACTACAGAAATCCTTGAAATAGAGTTACTTCCCAAGTAAACAGTGTTTCAACCCACTAGAATTCACTGAAAGGTAGTATTCAACTGTAAAACAGTTGAAAGACAACTGTATATAGCTTCTCAAGTTCAGAGAAGAGTGTATAAAGTTGTTTCTACATGTGGTGAAGTCCCACACGTAGAAAACAAGGGCCATTATGGGAAACAGCTAGAAATCAGTAGTCATTCAGAATAAATACCAATGAATATCTTAGAATTGTGTGAGAACAAGTGTAGAAGACATCAAAATGTAAGTTTCTAGTCTAGAAAGGATGTTATACACTACAGAAATCCTTGAAATTGAGTTACTTCACAAGAAAACAGTGTTTCAACCCACTAGAATTCACTGAAAAGTAGTATTCAACTGTAAAACATTTGAAAGACTAGTGTATATAGCTTCTCTAGTTCAGAGAAGAGTGTATAAAGTTGTTTCTACATGTGGTGAAGTCCCACAAGTAGAAAAGAAGGCCCATTATAAGAAACAGCTAGAAATCAGTAGTCATTCAGAGCAAATACTAATGAATATCACAGAATAGTGAGAGAACAAGTGTAAAAGACATCAAATGTAAGTCTTTAGTCTAGAAAGGATGATGTACACTGCACAAATCCTTGAAATAGTGTTAGTTCAAATGAAACCAGTGTTTGAAACCACCAGAATTCACTGAAAAGTAGTACTCAACTGTAAAACAGTTGGAAGACAAGTGTATATAGCTTCTCAAGTTCAGAGAAGTGTGTATAAAGTTGTTGCTACATGTAGTGAAGTCGCACATTAGAAAAGAAGGCCCATTATAGGAAACAGCTAGAAATCAGTAGTCATTCATTGCAAATACTAATGAATATCACAGAATAGTGAGAGAACTAGGGTAAAAGACATCAAAATGTAAGTCTCTAGTCTAGAAAGGATGTTGTACACTGCACAAATCCTTGAAATAGAGTTAGTTCACAAGAAAACAGTGTTTCAACCCACTAGAATTCACTGAAAAGTAGTATTCAACTGTAAAACAGTTGAAAGACAAGAGTATATAGCTTCTCAAGTTCAGTGAAGAGTGTATAAAGTTGTTTCTACATGTGGTGAAATCCCACAAGTAGAAAAGAAGGCCCATTATAGGAAACAGCTAGAAATCAGTAAACATTCAGAGCAAATACAAATGAATATCACAGAATAGTGAGAGAACAAGTGTAAAAGACATCCAAATCAAAGTGTCTAGTCTAGAAAGGATGTTGTACACTGCAGAAATCCTTGAAATAGAGTTAGTTTACATGAAACCAGTGTTTCAAACCACCAGAATTCACTGAAAAGTAGTATTTAACTGTAAAACAGTTGAAAGACAAGTTTATTTAGCTTCGCAAGTCCAGAGAAGAGTGTATAAAGTTGTTTCTACATGTGTTGAAGTCCCACAAGTAGAAAAGAAGGCCCATTATAGGAAACAGCTAGAAATCAGTAGTCATTCAGAGCAAATAATAATGAATATCACAGAATAGTGAGAGAACAAGTGTAAAAGACATCAAATGTAAGTCTTTAGTCTAGAAAGGATGTTGTACACTGCACAAATCCTTGAAATAGAGTTAGTTCACATGAAAGCAGTGTTTGAAACCACCAGAATTCACTGAAAAGTAGTATTCAACTGTAAAACAGTTGAAAGACAACTGTATATAGCTTCTCAAGTTCAGAGAAGAGTGTATAAAGTTGTTTCTACATGTGGTGAAGTCCCACACGTAGAAAACAAGGGCCATTATGGGAAACAGCTAGAAATCAGTAGTCATTCAGAATAAATACCAATGAATATCTTAGAATTGTGTGAGAACAAGTGTAGAAGACATCAAAATGTAAGTTTCTAGTCTAGAAAGGATGTTATACACTACAGAAATCCTTGAAATAGAGTTACTTCACAAGAAAACAGTGTTTCAACCCACTAGAATTCACTGAAAAGTAGTATTCAACTGTAAAACAGTTGAAAGACTAGTGTATATAGCTTCTCTAGTTCAGAGAAGAGTGTATAAAGTTGTTTCTACATGTGGTGAAGTCCCACAAGTAGAAAAGAAGGCCCATTATGGGAAACAGCTAGAAATCAGTAGTCATTCAGAGCAAATACTAATGAATATCACAGAATAGTGAGAGAACAAGTGTAAAAGACATCAAATGTAAGTCTTTAGTCTAGAAAGGATGTTGTACACTGCACAAATCCTTGAAATAGTGTTAGTTCAAATGAAACCAGTGTTTGAAACCACCAGAATTCACTGAAAAGTAGTACTCAACTGTAAAACAGTTGGAAGACAAGTGTATATAGCTTCTCAAGTTCAGAGAAGAGTGTATAAAGTTGTTTCTACATGTGGTGAAATCCCACAAGTAGAAAAGAAGGCCCATTATAGGAAACAGCTAGAAATCAGTAAACATTCAGAGCAAATACAAATGAATATCACAGAATAGTGAGAGAACAAGTGTAAAAGACATCAAAATGTAAGTCTCTAGTCTAGAAAGGATGTTGTACACTGCACAAATCATTGAAATAGAGTTAGTTCACATGAAACCAGTGTTTGAAACCACCAGAATTCACTGAAAAGTAGTATTCAACTGTAAAACAGTTGCAAGACAAGTGTATATTGCTTCTCAAGTTCAGAGAAGAGTGTATAAAGTTGTTTCTACATGTGGTGAAGTCCCACAAGTATACCAGAAGGCCCATTATAAAACACTGGAAGAAAGCATTAGTAATTCAGAGCAAATACTAATGAATATCACAGAATACTGAGAAAACAAGTGTAAAAGACATCCAAATCAAAGTGTCTAGTCTAGAAAGGATGTTGTACACTGCAGAAATCCTTGAAATAGAGTTAGTTTACATGAAACCAGTGTTTCAAACCACCAGAATTCACTGAAAAGTAGTATTTAACTGTAAAACAGTTGAAAGACAAGTTTATTTAGCTTCGTAAGTCCAGAGAAGAGTGTATAAAGTTGTTTCTACATGTGTTGAAGTCCCACAAGTAGAAAAGAAGGCCCATTATAGGAAACAGCTAGAAATCAGTAGTCATTCAGAGCAAATACTAATGAATATCACAGAATAGTGAGAGAACAAGTGTAAAAGACATCAAAATATAAGTCTCTAGTCTAGAAAGGATGTTATACACTACCGAAATCCTTGAAATAGAATTACTTCACAAGAAACCAGTGTTTCAAACCACCAGAATTCACGGAAAAGTAGTATTTAACTGTAAAACAGTTGAAAGACAAGTTTATATAGCTTCGCAAGTCCAGAGAAGAGTGTATAAAGTTGTTTCTACATGTGATGAAGGCCCACAATTAGAAAAGAAGGCCCATTATGGGAAACAGCTAGTAATCAGTAGTCATTCAGAGCAAATACTACTGAATATCACAGAATAGTGAGAGAACAAGTGTAAAAGACATCAAAATGTACGTTTCTAGAATAGAAAGGATGTTATACACTACAGAAATCCTTGAAATAGAGTTACTTCACAAGAAAACAGTGTTTCAACCCACTAGAATTCACTGAAAAGTAGTATTCAACTGTAAAACAGTTGAAAGACAACTGTATATAGCTTCTCAAGTTCAGAGAAGAGTGTATAAAGCTGTTTCTACATGTGGTGAAGTCCCACAAGTAGAAAAGAAGGCCCATTATGGGAAACAGCTTGAAATCAGTACTCATTCACAGCAAATACTAATGAATATCACAGAATAGTGAGAGAACAAGTGTAAAAGACATCAAAATGTAAGTCTCTAGTCTAGAAAGGATGTTGTACACTGCACAAATCCTTGAAATAGAGTTAGTTCACAAGAAAACAGTGTTTCAACCCACTAGAATTCACTGAAAAGTAGTATTCAACTGTAAAACAGTTGAAAGACAAGAGTATATAGCTTCTCAAGTTCAGAGAAGAGTGTATAAAGTTGTTTCTACATGTGGTGAAATCCCACAAGTAGAAAAGAAGGCCCATTATAGGAAACAGCTAGAAATCAGTAAACATTCAGAGCAAATACAAATGAATATCACAGAATAGTGAGAGAACAAGTGTAAAAGACATCAAAATGTAAGTCTCTAGTCTAGAAAGGATGTTGTACACTGCACAAATCCTTGAAATAGAGTTAGTTCACATGAAACCAGTGTTTGAAACCACCAGAATTCACTGAAAAGTAGTATTCAACTGTAAAACAGTTGAAAGACAAGTGTATATAGCTTCTCAAGTTCAGAGAAGAGTGTATAAAGTTGTTTCTACATGTGGTGAAGTCCCACAAGTATACCAGAAGGCCCATTATAAAACACTGGAAGAAAGCATTAGTAATTCAGAGCAAATACTAATGAATATCACAGAATAGTGAGAGAACAAGTGTAAAAGACATCCAAATCAAAGTGTCTAGTCTAGAAAGGATGTTGTACACTGCAGAAATCCTTGAAATAGAGTTAGTTTACATGAAACCAGTGTTTCAAACCACCAGAATTCACTGAAAAGTAGTATTTAACTGTAAAACAGTTGAAAGACAAGTGTATTTAGCTTCACAAGTCCAGAGAAGAGTGTATAAAGTTGTTTCTACATGTGTTGAAGTCCCACAAGTAGAAAAGAAGGCCCATTATAGGAAACAGCTAGAAATCAGTAGTCATTCAGAGCAAATAATAATGAATATCACAGAATAGTGAGAGAACAAGTGTAAAAGACATCAAATGTAAGTCTTTAGTCTAGAAAGGATGTTGTACACTGCACAAATCCTTGAAATAGAGTTAGTTCACATGAAAGCAGTGTTTGAAACCACCAGAATTCACTGAAAAGTAGTATTCAACTGTACAACAGTTGAAAGACAACTGTATAACTTCTCAAGTTCAGAGAAGAGTGTATAAAGTTGTTTCTACATGTGGTGAAGTCCCACACGTAGAAAACAAGGGCCATTATGGGAAACAGCTAGAAATCAGTAGTCATTCAGAATAAATACCAATGAATATCTTAGAATTGTGTGAGAACAAGTGTAGAAGACATCAAAATGTAAGTTTCTAGTCTAGAAAGGATGTTATACACTACAGAAATCCTTGAAATAGAGTTACTTCACAAGAAAACAGTGTTTCAACCCACTAGAATTCACTGAAAAGTAGTATTCAACTGTAAAACAGTTGAAAGACTAGTGTATATAGCTTCTCTAGTTCAGAGAAGAGTGTATAAAGTTGTTTCTACATGTGGTGAAGTCCCACAAGTAGAAAAGAAGGCCCATTATGGGAAACAGCTAGAAATCAGTAGTCATTCAGAGCAAATACTAATGAATATCACAGAATATTGAGAGAACTAGGGTAAAAGACATGAAAATGTAAGTCTCTAGTCTAGAAAGGATGTTGTACACTGCACAAATCCTTGAAATAGAGTTAGTTCACAAGAAAACAGTGTTTCAACCCACTAGAATTCACTGAAAAGTAGTATTCAACTGTAAAACAGTTGAAAGACAAGAGTATATAGCTTCTCAAGTTCAGAGAAGAGTGTATAAAGTTGTTTCTACATGTGGTGAAATCCCACAAGTAGAAAAGAAGGCCCATTATAGGAAACAGCTAGAAATCAGTAAACATTCAGAGCAAATACAAATGAATATCACAGAATAGTGAGAGAACAAGTGTAAAAGACATCAAAATGTAAGTCTCTAGTCTAGAAAGGATGTTGTACACTGCACAAATCATTGAAATAGAGTTAGTTCACATGAAACCAGTGTTTGAAACCACCAGAATTCACTGAAAAGTAGTATTCAACTGTAAAACAGTTGCAAGACAAGTGTATATAGCTTCTCAAGTTCAGAGAAGAGTGTATAAAGTTGTTTCTACATGTGGTGAAGTCCCACAAGTATACCAGAAGGCCCATTATAAAACACTGGAAGAAAGCATTAGTAATTCAGAGCAAATACTAATGAATATCACAGAATAGTGAGAGAACAAGTGTAAAAGACATCCAAATCAAAGTGTCTAGTCTAGAAAGGATGTTGTACACTGCAGAAATCCTTGAAATAGAGTTAGTTTACATGAAACCAGTGTTTCAAACCACCAGAATTCACTGAAAAGTAGTATTTAACTGTAAAACAGTTGAAAGACAAGTTTATTTAGCTTCGTAAGTCCAGAGAAGAGTGTATAAAGTTGTTTCTACATGTGTTGAAGTCCCACAAGTAGAAAAGAAGGCCCATTATAGGAAACAGCTAGAAATCAGTAGTCATTCAGAGCAAATACTAATGAATATCACAGAATAGTGAGAGAACAAGTGTAAAAGACATCAAATGTAAGTCTTTAGTCTAGAAAGGATGTTGTACACTGCACAAATCCTTGAAATAGAGTTAGTTCACATGAAATCAGTGTTTGAAACCACCAGAATTCACTGAAAAGTAGTATTCAACTGTACAACAGTTGGAAGACAAGTGTATATAGCTTCTCAAGTTCAGAGAAGTGTGTATAAAGTTGTTGCTACATGTAGTGAAGTCGCACAAGTAGAAAAGAAGGCCCATTATAGGAAACAGCTAGAAATCAGTAGTCATTCATGGCAAATACTAATGAATATCACAGAATAGTGAGAGAACTAGGGTAAAAGACATCAAAATATAAGTCTCTAGTCTAGAAAGGATGTTATACACTACCGAAATCCTTGAAATAGAATTACTTCACAAGAAACCAGTGTTTCAAACCACCAGAATTCACGGAAAAGTTGTATTTAACTGTAAAACAGTTGAAAGACAAGTTTATATAGCTTCGCAAGTCCAGAGAAGAGTGTATAAAGTTGTTTCTACATGTGATGAAGGCCAACAATTAGAAAAGAAGGCCCATTATGGGAAACAGCTAGTAATCAGTAGTCATTCAGAGCAAATACTACTGAATATCACAGAATAGTGAGAGAACAAGTGTAAAAGACATCAAAATGTACGTTTCTAGAATAGAAAGGATGTTATACACTACAGAAATCCTTGAAATAGAGTTACTTCACAAGAAAACAGTGTTTCAACCCACTAGAATTCACTGAAAAGTAGTATTCAACTGTAAAACAGTTGAAAGACAACTGTATATAGCTTCTCAAGTTCAGAGAAGAGTGTATAAAGTTGTTTCTACATGTGGTGAAGTCCCACACGTAGAAAACAAGGGCCATTATGGGAAACAGCTAGAAATCAGTATTCATTCAGAATAAATACCAATGAATATCTTAGAATTGTGTGAGAACAAGTGTAGAAGACATCAAAATGTAAGTTTCTAGTCTAGAAAGGATGTTATACACTACAGAAATCCTTGAAATTGAGTTACTTCACAAGAAAACAGTGTTTCAACCCACTAGAATTCACTGAAAAGTAGTATTCAACTGTAAAACATTTGAAAGACTAGTGTATATAGCTTCTCTAGTTCAGAGAAGAGTGTATAAAGTTGTTTCTACATGTGGTGAAGTCCCACAAGTAGAAAAGAAGGCCCATTATGGGAAACAGCTAGAAATCAGTAGTCATTCAGAGCAAATACTAATGAATATCACAGAATAGTGACAGAACAAGTGTAAAAGACATGAAAATGTAAGTCTCTAGTCTAGAAAGGATGTTATACACTACCGAAATCATTGAAATAGAGTTACTTCACAAGAAACCAGTGTTTCAAACCACCAGAATTCACTGAAAAGTAGTATTTAACTGTAAAACAGTTGAAAGACAAGTTTATTTAGCTTCGCAAGTCCAGAGAAGAGTGTATAAAGTTGTTTCTACATGTGTTGAAGTCCCACAAGTAGAAAAGAAGGCCCATTATAGGAAACAGCTAGAAATCAGTAGTCATTCAGAGCAAATACTAATGAATATCACAGAATAGTGAGAGAACAAGTGTAAAAGACATCAAATGTAAGTCTTTAGTCTAGAAATGATGTTGTACACTGCACAAATCCTTGAAATAGTGTTAGTTCAAATGAAACCAGTGTTTGAAACCACCAGAATTCACTGAAAAGTAGTACTCAACTGTAAAACAGTTGGAAGACAAGTGTATATAGCTTCTCAAGTTCAGAGAAGTGTGTATAAAGTTGTTTCTACATGTGGTGAAGTCCCACAAGTAGAAAAGGAGGCCCATTATAGGAAACAGCTAGAAATCAGTAGTCATTCATTGCAAATACTAATGAATATCACAGAATAGTGAGAGAACTAGGGTAAAAGACATAAAAATATAAGTCTCTAGTCTAGAAAGGATGTTATACACTACCGAAATCCTTGAAATAGAGTTACGTCACAAGAAACCAGTGTTTCAAACCACCAGAATTCACGGAAAAGTAGTATTTAACTGTAAAACAGTTGAAAGACAAGTTTATATAGTTTCGCAAGTCCAGAGAAGAGTGTATAAAGTTGTTTCTACATGTGATGAAGTCCCACAATTAGAAAAGAAGGCCCATTATGGGAAACAGCTAGTAATCAGTAGTCATTCAGAGCCAATACTACTGAATATCACAGAATAGTGAGAGAACAAGTGTAAAAGACATCAAAATGTACGTTCCTAGAATAGAAAGGATGTTATACACTACAGAAATCCTTGAAATAGAGTTACTTCACAAGAAAACAGTGTTTCAACCCACTAGAATTCACTGAAAAGTAGTATTCAACTGTAAAACAGTTGAAAGACTAGTGTATAAAGCTTCTCTAGTTCAGAGAAGAGTGTATAAAGTTGTTTCTACATGTGGTGAAGTCCCACAAGTAGAAAAGAAGGCCCATTATAGGAAACAGCTAGAAATCAGTAGTCTTTCAGAGCAAATACTAATGAATATCACAGAATAGTGAGAGAACAAGTGTAAAAGACATCAAATGTAAGTCTTTAGTCTAGAAAGGATGTTGTACACTGCACAAATCCTTGAAATAGAGTTAGTTCACATGAAATCAGTGTTTGAAACCACCAGAATTCACTGAAAAGTAGTATTCAACTGTAAAACAGTTGGAAGACAAGTGTATATAGCTTCTCAAGTTCAGAGAAGTGTGTATAAAGTTGTTGCTACATGTAGTGAAGTCGCACAAGTAGAAAAGAAGGCCCATTATAGGAAACAGCTAGAAATCAGTAGTCATTCATGGCAAATACTAATGAATATCACAGAATAGTGAGAGAACTAGGGTAAAAGACATCAAAATATAAGTCTCTAGTCTAGAAAGGATGTTATACACTACCGAAATCCTTGAAATAGAATTACTTCACAAGAAACCAGTGTTTCAAACCACCAGAATTCACGGAAAAGTAGTATTTAACTGTAAAACAGTTGAAAGACAAGTTTATATAGCTTCGCAAGTCCAGAGAAGAGTGTATAAAGTTGTTTCTACATGTGATGAAGGCCCACAATTAGAAAAGAAGGCCCATTATGGGAAACAGCTAGTAATCAGTAGTCATTCAGAGCAAATACTACTGAATATCACAGAATAGTGAGAGAACAAGTGTAAAAGACATCAAAATGTACGTTTCTAGAATAGAAAGGATGTTATACACTACAGAAATCCTTGAAATAGAGTTACTTCACAAGAAAACAGTGTTTCAACCCACTAGAATTCACTGAAAAGTAGTATTCAACTGTAAAACAGTTGAAAGACAACTGTATATAGCTTCTCAAGTTCAGAGAAGAGTGTATAAAGTTGTTTCTACATGTGGTGAAGTCCCACACGTAGAAAACAAGGGCCATTATGGGAAACAGATAGAAATCAGTATTCATTCAGAATAAATACCAATGAATATCTTAGAATTGTGTGAGAACAAGTGTAGAAGACATCAAAATGTAAGTTTCTAGTCTAGAAAGGATGTTATACACTACAGAAATCCTTGAAATTGAGTTACTTCACAAGAAAACAGTGTTTCAACCCACTAGAATTCACTGAAAAGTAGTATTCAACTGTAAAACATTTGAAAGACTAGTGTATATAGCTTCTCTAGTTCAGAGAAGAGTGTATAAAGTTGTTTCTACATGTGGTGAAGTCCCACAAGTAGAAAAGAAGGCCCATTATGGGAAACAGCTAGAAATCAGTAGTCATTCAGAGCAAATACTAATGAATATCACAGAATAGTGACAGAACAAGTGTAAAAGACATGAAAATGTAAGTCTCTAGTCTAGAAAGGATGTTATACACTACCGAAATCATTGAAATAGAGTTACTTCACAAGAAACCAGTGTTTCAAACCACCAGAATTCACTGAAAAGTAGTATTTAACTGTAAAACAGTTGAAAGACAAGTTTATTTAGCTTCGCAAGTCCAGAGAAGAGTGTATAAAGTTGTTTCTACATGTGTTGAAGTCCCACAAGTAGAAAAGAAGGCCCATTATAGGAAACAGCTGGAAATCAGTAGTCATTCAGAGCAAATACTAATGAATATCACAGAATAGTGAGAGAACAAGTGTAAAAGACATCAAATGTAAGTCTTTAGTCTAGAAATGATGTTGTACACTGCACAAATCCTTGAAATAGTGTTAGTTCAAATGAAACCAGTGTTTGAAACCACCAGAATTCACTGAAAAGTAGTACTCAACTGTAAAACAGTTGGAAGACAAGTGTATATAGCTTCTCAAGTTCAGAGAAGTGTGTATAAAGTTGTTTCTACATGTGGTGAAGTCCCACAAGTAGAAAAGGAGGCCCATTATAGGAAACAGCTAGAAATCAGTAGTCATTCATTGCAAATACTAATGAATATCACAGAATAGTGAGAGAACTAGGGTAAAAGACATAAAAATATAAGTCTCTAGTCTAGAAAGGATGTTATACACTACCGAAATCCTTGAAATAGAGTTACTTCACAAGAAACCAGTGTTTCAAACCACCAGAATTCACGGAAAAGTAGTATTTAACTGTAAAACAGTTGAAAGACAAGTTTATATAGTTTCGCAAGTCCAGAGAAGAGTGTATAAAGTTGTTTCTACATGTGATGAAGTCCCACAATTAGAAAAGAAGGCCCATTATGGGAAACAGCTAGTAATCAGTAGTCATTCAGAGCCAATACTACTGAATATCACAGAATAGTGAGAGAACAAGTGTAAAAGACATCAAAATGTACGTTCCTAGAATAGAAAGGATGTTATACACTACAGAAATCCTTGAAATAGAGTTACTTCACAAGAAAACAGTGTTTCAACCCACTAGAATTCACTGAAAAGTAGTATTCAACTGTAAAACAGTTGAAAGACTAGTGTATATAGCTTCTCTAGTTCAGAGAAGAGTGTATAAAGTTGTTTCTACATGTGGTGAAGTCCCACAAGTAGAAAAGAAGGCCCATTATAGGAAACAGCTAGAAATCAGTAGTCTTTCAGAGCAAATACTAATGAATATCACAGAATAGTGAGAGAACAAGTGTAAAAGACATCAAATGTAAGTCTTTAGTCTAGAAAGGATGTTGTACACTGCACAAATCCTTGAAATAGAGTTAGTTCACATGAAATCAGTGTTTGAAACCACCAGAATTCACTGAAAAGTAGTATTCAACTGTAAAACAGTTGGAAGACAAGTGTATATAGCTTCTCAAGTTCAGAGAAGTGTGTATAAAGTTGTTGCTACATGTAGTGAAGTCGCACAAGTAGAAAAGAAGGCCCATTATAGGAAACAGCTAGAAATCAGTAGTCATTCATGGCAAATACTAATGAATATCACAGAATAGTGAGAGAACTAGGGTAAAAGACATCAAAATATAAGTCTCTAGTCTAGAAAGGATGTTATACACTACCGAAATCCTTGAAATAGAATTACTTCACAAGAAACCAGTGTTTCAAACCACCAGAATTCACGGAAAAGTAGTATTTAACTGTAAAACAGTTGAAAGACAAGTTTATATAGCTTCGCAAGTCCAGAGAAGAGTGTATAAAGTTGTTTCTACATGTGATGAAGGCCCACAATTAGAAAAGAAGGCCCATTATGGGAAACAGCTAGTAATCAGTAGTCATTCAGAGCAAATACTACTGAATATCACAGAATAGTGAGAGAACAAGTGTAAAAGACATCAAAATGTACGTTTCTAGAATAGAAAGGATGTTATACACTACAGAAATCCTTGAAATAGAGTTACTTCACAAGAAAACAGTGTTTCAACCCACTAGAATTCACTGAAAAGTAGTATTCAACTGTAAAACAGTTGAAAGACAACTGTATATAGCTTCTCAAGTTCAGAGAAGAGTGTATAAAGTTGTTTCTACATGTGGTGAAGTCCCACACGTAGAAAACAAGGGCCATTATGGGAAACAGATAGAAATCAGTATTCATTCAGAATAAATACCAATGAATATCTTAGAATTGTGTGAGAACAAGTGTAGAAGACATCAAAATGTAAGTTTCTAGTCTAGAAAGGATGTTATACACTACAGAAATCCTTGAAATTGAGTTACTTCACAAGAAAACAGTGTTTCAACCCACTAGAATTCACTGAAAAGTAGTATTCAACTGTAAAACATTTGAAAGACTAGTGTATATAGCTTCTCTAGTTCAGAGAAGAGTGTATAAAGTTGTTTCTACATGTGGTGAAGTCCCACAAGTAGAAAAGAAGGCCCATTATGGGAAACAGCTAGAAATCAGTAGTCATTCAGAGCAAATACTAATGAATATCACAGAATAGTGACAGAACAAGTGTAAAAGACATGAAAATGTAAGTCTCTAGTCTAGAAAGGATGTTATACACTACCGAAATCATTGAAATAGAGTTACTTCACAAGAAACCAGTGTTTCAAACCACCAGAATTCACTGAAAAGTAGTATTTAACTGTAAAACAGTTGAAAGACAAGTTTATTTAGCTTCGCAAGTCCAGAGAAGAGTGTATAAAGTTGTTTCTACATGTGTTGAAGTCCCACAAGTAGAAAAGAAGGCCCATTATAGGAAACAGCTGGAAATCAGTAGTCATTCAGAGCAAATACTAATGAATATCACAGAATAGTGAGAGAACAAGTGTAAAAGACATCAAATGTAAGTCTTTAGTCTAGAAAGGATGTTGTACACTGCACAAATCCTTGAAATAGAGTTAGTTCACATGAAACCAGTGTTTGAAACCACCAGAATTCACTGAAAAGTAGTATTCAACTGTAAAACAGTTGGAAGACAAGTGTATATAGCTTCTCAAGTTCAGAGAAGTGTGTATAAAGTTGTTGCTACATGTAGTGAAGTCGCACAAGTAGAAAAGAAGGCCCATTATAGGAAACAGCTAGAAATCAGTAGTCATTCATGGCAAATACTAATGAATATCACAGAATAGTGAGAGAACTAGGGTAAAAGACATCAAAATATAAGTCTCTAGTCTAGAAAGGATGTTATACACTACCGAAATCCTTGAAATAGAATTACTTCACAAGAAACCAGTGTTTCAAACCACCAGAATTCACGGAAAAGTAGTATTTAACTGTAAAACAGTTGAAAGACAAGTTTATATAGCTTCGCAAGTCCAGAGAAGAGTGTATAAAGTTGTTTCTACATGTGATGAAGGCCCACAATTAGAAAAGAAGGCCCATTATGGGAAACAGCTAGTAATCAGTAGTCATTCAGAGCAAATACTACTGAATATCACAGAATAGTGAGAGAACAAGTGTAAAAGACATCAAAATGTACGTTTCTAGAATAGAAAGGATGTTATACACTACAGAAATCCTTGAAATAGAGTTACTTCACAAGAAAACAGTGTTTCAACCCACTAGAATTCACTGAAAAGTAGTATTCAACTGTAAAACAGTTGAAAGACAACTGTATATAGCTTCTCAAGTTCAGAGAAGAGTGTATAAAGTTGTTTCTACATGTGGTGAAGTCCCACACGTAGAAAACAAGGGCCATTATGGGAAACAGCTAGAAATCAGTAGTCATTCAGAATAAATACCAATGAATATCTTAGAATTGTGTGAGAACAAGTGTAGAAGACATCAAAATGTAAGTTTCTAGTCTAGAAAGGATGTTATACACTACAGAAATCCTTGAAATTGAGTTACTTCACAAGAAAACAGTGTTTCAACCCACTAGAATTCACTGAAAAGTAGTATTCAACTGTAAAACATTTGAAAGACTAGTGTATATAGCTTCTCTAGTTCAGAGAAGAGTGTATAAAGTTGTTTCTACATGTGGTGAAGTCCCATAAGTAGAAAAGAAGGCCCATTATGGGAAACAGCTAGAAATCAGTAGTCATTCAGAGCAAATACTAATGAATATCACAGAATAGTGACAGAACAAGTGTAAAAGACATGAAAATGTAAGTCTCTAGTCTAGAAAGGATGTTATACACTACCGAAATCATTGAAATAGAGTTACTTCACAAGAAACCAGTGTTTCAAACCACCAGAATTCACTGAAAAGTAGTATTTAACTGTAAAACAGTTGAAAGACAAGTTTATTTAGCTTCGCAAGTCCAGAGAAGAGTGTATAAAGTTGTTTCTACATGTGTTGAAGTCCCACAAGTAGAAAAGAAGGCCCATTATAGGAAACAGCTAGAAATCAGTAGTCATTCAGAGCAAATACTAATGAATATCACAGAATAGTGAGAGAACAAGTGTAAAAGACATCAAATGTAAGTCTTTAGTCTAGAAATGATGTTGTACACTGCACAAATCCTTGAAATAGTGTTAGTTCAAATGAAACCAGTGTTTGAAACCACCAGAATTCACTGAAAAGTAGTACTCAACTGTAAAACAGTTGGAAGACAAGTGTATATAGCTTCTCAAGTTCAGAGAAGTGTGTATAAAGTTGTTTCTACATGTGGTGAAGTCCCACAAGTAGAAAAGGAGGCCCATTATAGGAAACAGCTAGAAATCAGTAGTCATTCATTGCAAATACTAATGAATATCACAGAATAGTGAGAGAACTAGGGTAAAAGACATAAAAATATAAGTCTCTAGTCTAAAAAGGATGTTATACACTACCGAAATCCTTGAAATAGAGTTACTTCACAAGAAACCAGTGTTTCAAACCACCAGAATTCACGGAAAAGTAGTATTTAACTGTAAAACAGTTGAAAGACAAGTTTATATAGTTTCGCAAGTCCAGAGAAGAGTGTATAAAGTTGTTTCTACATGTGATGAAGTCCCACAATTAGAAAAGAAGGCCCATTATGGGAAACAGCTAGTAATCAGTAGTCATTCAGAGCAAATACTACTGAATATCACAGAATAGTGAGAGAACAAGTGTAAAAGACATCAAAATGTACGTTCCTAGAATAGAAAGGATGTTATACACTACAGAAATCCTTGAAATAGAGTTACTTCACAAGAAAACAGTGTTTCAACCCACTAGAATTCACTGAAAAGTAGTATTCAACTGTAAAACAGTTGAAAGACTAGTGTATATAGCTTCTCTAGTTCAGAGAAGAGTGTATAAAGTTGTTTCTACATGTGGTGAAGTCCCACAAGTAGAAAAGAAGGCCCATTATAGGAAACAGCTAGAAATCAGTAGTCTTTCAGAGCAAATACTAATGAATATCACAGAATAGTGAGAGAACAAGTGTAAAAGACATCAAATGTAAGTCTTTAGTCTAGAAAGGATGTTGTACACTGCACAAATCCTTGAAATAGAGTTAGTTCACATGAAACCAGTGTTTGAAACCACCAGAATTCACTGAAAAGTAGTATTCAACTGTAAAACAGTTGGAATACTAGTGTATATAGCTTCTCTAGTTCAGAGAAGAGTGTATAAAGCTGTTTCTACATGTGGTGAAGTCCCACAAGTAGAAAAGAAGGCCCATTATGGGAAACAGCTTGAAATCAGTACTCATTCACAGCAAATACTAATGAATATCACTGAATAGTGAGAGAACAAGTGTAAAAGACATCAAATGTAAGTCTTTAGTCTAGAAAGGATGTTGTACACTGCACAAATCCTTGAAATAGAGTTAGTTCACATGAAACCAGTGTTTGAAACCACCAGAATTCACTGAAAAGTAGTATTCAACTGTAAAACAGTTGAAAGACAAGGGTATACAGCTTCTCAAGTTCAGAGAAGAGTGTATAAAGTTGTTTCTACATGTGGTGAAGTCCCACAAGTATACCAGAAGGCCCATTATAAAACACTGGAAGAAAGCATTAGTAATTCAGAGCAAATACTAATGAATATCACAGAATAGTGAGAGAACAAGTGTAAAAGACATCCAAATCAAAGTGTCTAGTCTAGAAAGGATGTTGTACACTGCAGAAATCCTTGAAATAGAGTTAGGTTACATGAAACCAGTGTTTCAAACCACCAGAATTCACTGAAAAGTAGTATTTAACTGTAAAACAGTTGAAAGACAAGTTTATTTAGCTTCGCAAGTCCAGAGAAGAGTGTATAAAGTTGTTTCTACATGTGTTGAAGTCCCACAAGTAGAAAAGAAGGCCCATTATAGGAAACAGCTAGAAATCAGTAGTCATTCAGAGCAAATACTAATGAATATCACAGAATAGTGAGAGAACAAGTGTAAAAGACATCAAATGTAAGTCTTTAGTCTAGAAAGGATGTTGTACACTGCACAAATCCTTGAAATAGAGTTAGTTCACATGAAACCAGTGTTTGAAACCACCAGAATTCACTGAAAAGTAGTATTCAACTGTAAAACAGTTGGAAGACAAGTGTATATAGCTTCTCAATTTCAGAGAAGTGTGTATAAAGTTGTTGCTACATGTAGTGAAGTCGCACAAGTAGAAAAGAAGGCCCATTATAGGAAACAGCTAGAAATCAGTAGTCATTCAGAGCAAATACTAATGAATATCACAGAATAGTGACAAAACAAGTGTAAAAGTCATCAAAATGTACGTTTCTAGTCTAGAAAGGATGTTATACACTACAGAAATCCTTGAAATAGAGTTACTTCACAAGAAAACAGTGTTTCCACCCACTAGAATTCACTGAAAAGTAGTATTCAACTGTAAAACAGTTGAAAGACTAGTGTATATAGCTTCTCTAGTTCAGAGAAGAGTGTATAAAGTTGTTTCTACATGTGGTGAAGTCCCACACGTAGAAAACAAGGGCCATTATGGGAAACAGCTAGAAATCAGTAGTCATTCACAGCAAATACTAATGAATATCACAGAATAGTGAGAGAACAAGTGTAAAAGACATCAAAATGTAAGTCTCTAGTCTAGAAAGGATGTTGTACACTGCACAAATCCTTGAAATAGAGTTACTTCACAAGAAAACAGTGTTTCAACCCACTAGAATTCACTGAAAAGTAGTATTCAACTGTAAAACAGTTGAAAGACAACTGTATATAGCTTCTCAAGTTCAGAGAAGAGTGTATAAAGTTGTTTCTACATGTGGTGAAGTCCCACACGTAGAAAACAAGGGCCATTATGGGAAACAGCTAGAAACCAGTAGTCATTCAGAATAAATACCAATGAATATCTTAGAATTGTGTGAGAACAAGTGTAGAAGACATCAAAATGTAAGTTTCTAGTCTAGAAAGGATGTTATACACTACAGAAATCCTTGAAATAGAGTTAGTTCACATGAAACCAGTGTTTGAAACCACCAGAATTCACTGAAAAGTAGTATTCAACTGTAAAACAGTTGAAAGACAAGAGTATATAGCTTCTCAAGTTCAGAGAAGAGTGTATAAAGTTGTTTCTACATGTGGTGAAATCCCACAAGTAGAAAAGAAGGCCCATTATAGGAAACTGCTAGAAATCAGTAAACATTCAGAGCAAATACCAATGAATATCTTAGAATTGTGTGAGAACAAGTGTAGAAGACATCAAAATGTAAGTCTCTAGTCTAGAAAGGATGTTGTACACTGCACAAATCCTTGAAATAGAGTTAGTTCACATGAAACCAGTGTTTGAAACCACCAGAATTCACTGAAAAGTAGTATTCAACTGTAAAACAGTTGAAAGACAAGGGTATACAGCTTCTCAAGTTCAGAGAAGAGTGTATAAAGTTGTTTCTACATGTGGTGAAGTCCCACAAGTATACCAGAAGGCCCATTATAAAACACTGGAAGAAAGCATTAGTAATTCAGAGCAAATACTAATGAATATCACAGAATAGTGAGAGAACAAGTGTAAAAGACATCCAAATCAAAGTGTCTAGTCTAGAAAGGATGTTGTACACTGCACAAATCCTTGAAATAGAGTTAGTTCACATGAAACCAGTGTTTGAAACCACCAGAATTCACTGAAAAGTAGTATTCAACTGTAAAACAGTTGGAAGACAAGTGTATATAGCTTCTCAAGTTCAGAGCAGTGTGTATAAAGGTGTTGCTACATGTAGTGAAGTCGCACAAGTAGAAAAGAAGGCCCATTATAGGAAACAGCTAGAAATCAGTAGTCATTCAGAGCAAATACTAATGAATATCACAGAATAGTGACAGAACAAGTGTAAAAGTCATCAAAATGTACGTTTCTAGTCTAGAAAGGATGTTATACACTACAGAAATCCTTGAAATAGAGTTACTTCACAAGAAAACAGTGTTTCCACCCACTAGAATTCACTGAAAAGTAGTATTCAACTGTAAAACAGTTGAAAGACAAGTGTATATAGCCTCTCAACTTCAGAGAAGAGTGTATAAAGTTGTTTCTACATGTGGTGAAGTCCCACAAGTAGAAAAGAAGGCCCATTATAGGAAACAGCTAGAAATCAGTAGTCATTCAGAATAAATACCAATGAATATCTTAGAATTGTGTGAGAACAAGTGTAGAAGACATCAAAATGTAAGTTTCTAGTATAGAAAGGATGTTATACAGTACAGAAATCCTTGAAATAGAGTTACTTCACAAGAAAACAGTGTTTCAACCCACTAGAATTCACTGAAAAGTAGTATTCAACTGTAAAACAGTTGAAAGACAAGAATATATAGCTTCTCTAGTTCAGAGAAGAGTGTATAAAGTTGTTTCTACATGTGGTGAAGTCCCACAAGTAGAAAAGAAGGCCCATTATAGGAAACAGCTAGAAATCAGTAGTCTTTCAGAGCAAATACTAATGAATATCACAGAATAGTGAGAGAACAAGTGTAAAAGACATCAAATGTAAGTCTTTAGTCTAGAAAGGATGTTGTACACTGCACAAATCCTTGAAATAGAGTTAGTTCACATGAAACCACTGTTTGAAACCACCAGAATTCACTGAAAAGTAGTACTCAACTGTAAAACAGTTGGAAGACAAGTGTATATAGCTTCTCAAGTTCAGAGAAGTGTGTATAAAGTTGTTGCTACATGTAGTGAAGTCGCACATTAGAAAAGAAGGCCCATTATAGGAAACAGCTAGAAATCAGTAGTCATTCATTGCAAATACTAATGAATATCACAGAATAGTGAGAGAACTAGGGTAAAAGACATCAAAATATAAGTCTCTAGTCTAGAAAGGATGTTATACACTACCGAAATCCTTGAAATAGAGTTACTTCACAAGAAACCAGTGTTTCAAACCACCAGAATTCACGGAAAAGTAGTATTTAACTGTAAAACAGTTGAAAGACAAGTTTATATAGTTTCGCAAGTCCAGAGAAGAGTGTATAAAGTTGTTTCTACATGTGATGAAGTCCCACAATTAGAAAAGAAGGCCCATTATGGGAAACAGCTAGTAATCAGTAGTCATTCAGAGCAAATACTACTGAATATCACAGAATAGTGAGAGAACAAGTGTAAAAGACATCAAAATGTACGTTCCTAGAATAGAAAGGATGTTATACACTACAGAAATCCTTGAAATAGAGTTACTTCACAGGAAAACAGTGTTTCAACCCACTAGAATTCACTGAAAGGTAGTATTCAACAGTAAAACAGTTGAAAGACAACTGTATATAGCTTCTCAAGTTCAGAGAAGAGTGTATAAAGTTGTTTCTACATGTGGTGAAGTCCCACACGTAGAAAACAAGGGCCATTACGGGAAACAGCTAGAAATCAGTAGTCATGCAGAGCAAATACTAATGAATATCACAGAATAGTGATAGAACAAGTGTAAAAGACATCAAAATGTAAGTCTCTAGTCTAGAAAGGATGTTGTACACTGCACAAATCCTTGAAATAGAGTTACTTCACAAGAAAACAGTGTTTCAACCCATTAGATTTCACTGAAAAGTAGTATTCAACTGTAAAACAGTTGAAAGACAAGTGTATATAGCTTCTCAAGTTCAGAGAAGAGTGTATAAAGCTGTTTCTACATGTGGTGAAGTCCCACAAGTAGAAAAGAAGGCCCATTATGGGAAACAGCTTGAAATCAGTACTCATTCACAGCAAATACTAATGAATATCACAGAATAGTGAGAGAACAAGTGTAAAAGACATCAAAATGTAAGTCTCTAGTCTAGAAAGGATGTTGTACACTGCACAAATCCTTGAAATAGAGTTAGTTCACAAGAAAACAGTGTTTCCACCCACTAGATTTCACTGAAAAGTAGTATTCAAGTGTAAAACAGTTGAAAGACAAGTGTATATAGCCTCTCAACTTCAGAGAAGAGTGTATAAAGTTGTTTCTACATGTGGTGAAGTCCCACAAGTAGAAAAGAAGGCCCATTATAGGAAACAGCTAGAAATCAGTAGTCATTCAGAATAAATACCAATGAATATCTTAGAATTGTGTGAGAACAAGTGTAGAAGACATCAAAATGTAAGTTTCTAGTATAGAAAGGATGTTATACAGTACAGAAATCCTTGAAATAGAGTTACTTCACAAGAAAACAGTGTTTCAACCCACTAGAATTCACTGAAAAGTAGTATTCAACTGTAAAACAGTTGAAAGACTAGTGTATATAGCTTCTCTAGTTCAGAGAAGAGTGTATAAAGTTGTTGCTACATGTAGTGAAGTCGCACAAGTAGAAAAGAAGGCCCATTATAGGAAACAGCTAGAAATCTGTAGTCATTCATTGCAAATACTAATGAATACCATAGAATTGTGTGAGAACAAGTGTAGAAGACATCAAAATGTAAGTTTCTAGTCTAGAAAGGATGTTATACACTACAGAAATCCTTGAAATAGAGTTACTTCACAAGAAAACAGTGTTTCAACCCACTAGAATTCACTGAAAAGTAGTATTCAACTGTAAAACAGTTGAAAGACAACTGTATATAGCTTCTCAAGTTCAGAGAAGAGTGTATAAAGTTGTTTCTACATGTGGTGAAGTCCCACACGTAGAAAACAAGGGCCATTATGGGAAACAGCTAGAAACCAGTAGTCATTCAGAATAAATACCAATGAATATCTTAGAATTGTGTGAGAACAAGTGTAGAAGACATCAAAATGTAAGTTTCTAGTCTAGAAAGGATGTTATACACTACAGAAATCCTTGAAATAGAGTTAGTTCACATGAAACCAGTGTTTGAAACCACCAGAATTCACTGAAAAGTAGTATTCAACTGTAAAACAGTTGAAAGACAAGAGTATATAGCTTCTCAAGTTCAGAGAAGAGTGTATAAAGTTGTTTCTACATGTGGTGAAATCCCACAAGTAGAAAAGAAGGCCCATTATAGGAAACTGCTAGAAATCAGTAAACATTCAGAGCAAATACCAATGAATATCTTAGAATTGTGTGAGAACAAGTGTAGAAGACATCAAAATGTAAGTCTCTAGTCTAGAAAGGATGTTGTACACTGCACAAATCCTTGAAATAGAGTTAGTTCACATGAAACCAGTGTTTGAAACCACCAGAATTCACTGAAAAGTAGTATTCAACTGTAAAACAGTTGAAAGACAAGGGTATACAGCTTCTCAAGTTCAGAGAAGAGTGTATAAAGTTGTTTCTACATGTGGTGAAGTCCCACAAGTATACCAGAAGGCCCATTATAAAACACTGGAAGAAAGCATTAGTAATTCAGAGCAAATACTAATGAATATCACAGAATAGTGAGAGAACAAGTGTAAAAGACATCCAAATCAAAGTGTCTAGTCTAGAAAGGATGTTGTACACTGCAGAAATCCTTGAAATAGAGTTAGGTTACATGAAATCAGTGTTTCAAACCACCAGAATTCACTGAAAAGTAGTATTTAACTGTAAAACAGTTGAAAGACAAGTTTATTTAGCTTCGCAAGTCCAGAGAAGAGTGTATAAAGTTGTTTCTACATGTGTTGAAGTCCCACAAGTAGAAAAGAAGGCCCATTATAGGAAACAGCTAGAAATCAGTAGTCATTCAGAGCAAATACTAATGAATATCACAGAATAGTGAGAGAACAAGTGTAAAAGACATCAAATGTAAGTCTTTAGTCTAGAAAGGATGTTGTACACTGCACAAATCCTTGAAATAGAGTTAGTTCACATGAAACCAGTGTTTGAAACCACCAGAATTCACTGAAAAGTAGTATTCAACTGTAAAACAGTTGGAAGACAAGTGTATATGGCTTCTCAAGTTCAGAGAAGTGTGTATAAAGGTGTTGCTACATGTAGTGAAGTCGCACAAGTAGAAAAGAAGGCCCATTATAGGAAACAGCTAGAAATCAGTAGTCATTCAGAGCAAATACTAATGAATATCACAGAATAGTGACAGAACAAGTGTAAAAGTCATCAAAATGTACGTTTCTAGTCTAGAAAGGATGTTATACACTACACAAATCCTTGAAATAGAGTTACTTCACAAGAAAACAGTGTTTCCACCCACTAGAATTCACTGAAAAGTAGTATTCAACTGTAAAACAGTTGAAAGACAAGTGTATATAGCCTCTCAACTTCAGAGAAGAGTGTATAAAGTTGTTTCTACATGTGGTGAAGTCCCACAAGTAGAAAAGAAGGCCCATTATAGGAAACAGCTAGAAATCAGTAGTCTTTCAGAGCAAATACTAATGAATATCACAGAATAGTGAGAGAACAAGTGTAAAAGACATCAAATGTAAGTCTTTAGTCTAGAAAGGATGTTGTACACTGCACAAATCCTTGAAATAGAGTTAGTTCACATGAAACCACTGTTTGAAACCACCAGAATTCACTGAAAAGTAGTACTCAACTGTAAAACAGTTGGAAGACAAGTGTATATAGCTTCTCAAGTTCAGAGAAGTGTGTATAAAGTTGTTGCTACATGTAGTGAAGTCGCACATTAGAAAAGAAGGCCCATTATAGGAAACAGCTAGAAATCAGTAGTCATTCATTGCAAATACTAATGAATATCACAGAATAGTGAGAGAACTAGGGTAAAAGACATAAAAATATAAGTCTCTAGTCTAGAAAGGATGTTATACACTACCGAAATCCTTGAAATAGAGTTACTTCACAAGAAACCAGTGTTTCAAACCACCAGAATTCACGGAAAAGTAGTATTTAACTGTAAAACAGTTGAAAGACAAGTTTATATAGTTTCGCAAGTCCAGAGAAGAGTGTATAAAGTTGTTTCTACATGTGATGAAGTCCCACAATTAGAAAAGAAGGCCCATTATGGGAAACAGCTAGTAATCAGTAGTCATTCAGAGCAAATACTACTGAATATCACAGAATAGTGAGAGAACAAGTGTAAAAGACATCAAAATGTACGTTCCTAGAATAGAAAGGATGTTATACACTACAGAAATCCTTGAAATAGAGTTACTTCACAGGAAAACAGTGTTTCAACCCACTAGAATTCACTGAAAGGTAGTATTCAACAGTAAAACAGTTGAAAGACAACTGTATATAGCTTCTCAAGTTCAGAGAAGAGTGTATAAAGTTGTTTCTACATGTGGTGAAGTCCCACACGTAGAAAACAAGGGCCATTACGGGAAACAGCTAGAAATCAGTAGTCATGCAGAGCAAATACTAATGAATATCACAGAATAGTGATAGAACAAGTGTAAAAGACATCAAAATGTAAGTCTCTAGTCTAGAAAGGATGTTGTACACTGCACAAATCCTTGAAATAGAGTTACTTCACAAGAAAACAGTGTTTCAACCCATTAGATTTCACTGAAAAGTAGTATTCAACTGTAAAACAGTTGAAAGACAAGTGTATATAGCTTCTCAAGTTCAGAGAAGAGTGTATAAAGCTGTTTCTACATGTGGTGAAGTCCCCCAAGTAGAAAAGAAGGCCCATTATGGGAAACAGCTTGAAATCAGTACTCATTCACAGCAAATACTAATGAATATCACAGAATAGTGAGAGAACAAGTGTAAAAGACATCAAAATGTAAGTCTCTAGTCTAGAAAGGATGTTGTACACTGCACAAATCCTTGAAATAGAGTTAGTTCACAAGAAAACAGTGTTTCAACCCACTAGAATTCACTGAAAAGTAGTATTCAACTGTAAAACAGTTGAAAGACAAGAGTATATAGCTTCTCAAGTTCAGAGAAGAGTGTATAAAGTTGTTTCTACATGTGGTGAAATCCCACAAGTATACCAGAAGGCCCATTATAAAACACTGGAAGAAAGCATTAGTAATTCAGAGCAAATACTAATGAATATCACAGAATAGTGAGAGAACAAGTGTAAAAGACATCCAAATCAAAGTGTCTAGTCTAGAAAGGATGTTGTACACTGCAGAAATCCTTGAAATAGAGTTAGTTTACATGAAACCAGTGTTTCAAACCACCAGAATTCACTGAAAAGTAGTATTTAACTGTAAAACAGTTGAAAGACAAGTTTATTTAGCTTCGCAAGTCCAGAGAAGAGTGTATAAAGTTGTTTCTACATGTGTTGAAGTCCCACAAGTAGAAAAGAAGGCCCATTATAGGAAACAGCTAGAAATCAGTAGTCATTCAGAGCAAATAATAATGAATATCACAGAATAGTGAGAGAACAAGTGTAAAAGACATCAAATGTAAGTCTTTAGTCTAGAAAGGATGTTGTACACTGCACAAATCCTTGAAATAGAGTTAGTTCACATGAAAGCAGTGTTTGAAACCACCAGAATTCACTGAAAAGTAGTATTCAACTGTAAAACAGTTGAAAGACAATTGTATATAGCTTCTCAAGTTCAGAGAAGAGTGTATAAACTTGTTTCTACATGTGGTGAAGTCCCACACGTAGAAAACAAGGGCCATTATGGGAAACAGCTAGAAATCAGTAGTCATTCAGAATAAATACCAATGAATATCTTAGAATTGTGTGAGAACAAGTGTAGAAGACATCAAAATGTAAGTTTCTAGTCTAGAAAGGATGTTATACACTACAGAAATCCTTGAAATAGAGTTACTTCACAAGAAAACAGTGTTTCAACCCACTAGAATTCACTGAAAAGTAGTATTCAACTGTAAAACAGTTGAAAGACTAGTGTATATAGCTTCTCTAGTTCAGAGAAGAGTGTATAAAGTTGTTTCTACATGTGGTGAAGTCCCACAAGTAGAAAAGAAGGCCCATTATGGGAAACAGCTAGAAATCAGTAGTCATTCAGAGCAAATACTAATGAATATCACAGAATAGTGACAGAACAAGTGTAAAAGACATGAAAATGTAAGTCTCTAGTCTAGAAAGGATGTTATAGACTACCGAAATCATTGAAATAGAGTTACTTCACAAGAAACCAGTGTTTCAAACCACCAGAATTCATTGAAAAGTAGTATTTAACTGTAAAACAGTTGAAAGACAAGTTTATTTAGCTTCGCAAGTCCAGAGAAGAGTGTATAAAGTTGTTTCTACATGTGTTGAAGTCCCACAAGTAGAAAAGAAGGCCCATTATAGGAAACAGCTAGAAATCAGTAGTCATTCAGAGCAAATACTAATGAATATCACAGAATAGTGAGAGAACAAGTGTAAAAGACATCAAATGTAAGTCTTTAGTCTAGAAAGGATGTTGTACACTGCACAAATCCTTGAAATAGTGTTAGTTCAAATGAAACCAGTGTTTGAAACCACCAGAATTCACGGAAAAGTAGTACTCAACTGTAAAACAGTTGAAAGACAAGT
This sequence comes from Cnephaeus nilssonii, assembly GCF_951640355.1. Lineage (NCBI taxonomy): Eukaryota > Metazoa > Chordata > Mammalia > Chiroptera > Vespertilionidae > Cnephaeus > Cnephaeus nilssonii. The sequence continues at coordinate 517,001 of NW_027645439.1, read as the reverse complement.
TTATATAGTTTCGCAAGTCCAGAGAAGAGTGTATAAAGTTGTTTCTACATGTGATGAAGTCCCACAATTAGAAAAGAAGGCCCATTATGGGAAACAGCTAGTAATCAGTAGTCATTCAGAGCAAATACTAATGAATATCACAGAATAGTGAGAGAACAAGTGTAAAAGACATCAAAATGTACGTTCCTAGAATAGAAAGGATGTTATACACTACAGAAATCCTTGAAATAGAGTTACTTCACAAGAAAACAGTGTTTCAACCCACTAGAATTCACTGAAAAGTAGTATTCAACTGTAAAACAGTTGAAAGACAAGAATATATAGCTTCTCTAGTTCAGAGAAGAGTGTATAAAGTTGTTTCTACATGTGGTGAAGTCCCACAAGTAGAAAAGAAGGCCCATTATAGGAAACAGCTAGAAATCTGTAGTCATTCATTGCAAATACTAATGAATACCATAGAATTGTGTGAGAACAAGTGTAGAAGACATCAAAATGTAAGTTTCTAGTCTAGAAAGGATGTTATACACTACAGAAATCCTTGAAATAGAGTTACTTCACAAGAAAACAGTGTTTCAACCCACTAGAATTCACTGAAAAGTAGTATTCAACTGTAAAACAGTTGAAAGACAACTGTATATAGCTTCTCAAGTTCAGAGAAGAGTGTATAAAGTTGTTTCTACATGTGGTGAAGTCCCACACGTAGAAAACAAGGGCCATTATGGGAAACAGCTAGAAACCAGTAGTCATTCAGAATAAATACCAATGAATATCTTAGAATTGTGTGAGAACAAGTGTAGAAGACATCAAAATGTAAGTTTCTAGTCTAGAAAGGATGTTATACACTACAGAAATCCTTGAAATAGAGTTAGTTCACATGAAACCAGTGTTTGAAACCACCAGAATTCACTGAAAAGTAGTATTTAACTGTAAAACAGTTGAAAGACAAGAGTATATAGCTTCTCAAGTTCAGAGAAGAGTGTATAAAGTTGTTTCTACATGTGGTGAAATCCCACAAGTAGAAAAGAAGGCCCATTATAGGAAACTGCTAGAAATCAGTAAACATTCAGAGCAAATACCAATGAATATCTTAGAATTGTGTGAGAACAAGTGTAGAAGACATCAAAATGTAAGTCTCTAGTCTAGAAAGGATGTTGTACACTGCACAAATCCTTGAAATAGAGTTAGTTCACATGAAACCAGTGTTTGAAACCACCAGAATTCACTGAAAAGTAGTATTCAACTGTAAAACAGTTGAAAGACAAGGGTATACAGCTTCTCAAGTTCAGAGAAGAGTGTATAAAGTTGTTTCTACATGTGGTGAAGTCCCACAAGTATACCAGAAGGCCCATTATAAAACACTGGAAGAAAGCATTAGTAATTCAGAGCAAATACTAATGAATATCACAGAATAGTGAGAGAACAAGTGTAAAAGACATCCAAATCAAAGTGTCTAGTCTAGAAAGGATGTTGTACACTGCAGAAATCCTTGAAATAGAGTTAGGTTACATGAAATCAGTGTTTCAAACCACCAGAATTCACTGAAAAGTAGTACTCAACTGTAAAACAGTTGAAAGACAAGTTTATTTAGCTTCGCAAGTCCAGAGAAGAGTGTATAAAGTTGTTTCTACATGTGTTGAAGTCCCACAAGTAGAAAAGAAGGCCCATTATAGGAAACAGCTAGAAATCAGTAGTCATTCAGAGCAAATACTAATGAATATCACAGAATAGTGAGAGAACAAGTGTAAAAGACATCAAATGTAAGTCTTTAGTCTAGAAAGGATGTTGTACACTGCACAAATCCTTGAAATAGAGTTAGTTCACATGAAACCAGTGTTTGAAACCACCAGAATTCACTGAAAAGTAGTATTCAACTGTAAAACAGTTGGAAGACAAGTGTATATAGCTTCTCAAGTTCAGAGAAGTGTGTATAAAGGTGTTGCTACATGTAGTGAAGTCGCACAAGTAGAAAAGAAGGCCCATTATAGGAAACAGCTAGAAATCAGTAGTCATTCAGAGCAAATACTAATGAATATCACAGAATAGTGACAGAACAAGTGTAAAAGTCATCAAAATGTACGTTTCTAGTCTAGAAAGGATGTTATACACTACACAAATCCTTGAAATAGAGTTACTTCACAAGAAAACAGTGTTTCCACCCACTAGAATTCACTGAAAAGTAGTATTCAACTGTAAAACAGTTGAAAGACAAGTGTATATAGCCTCTCAACTTCAGAGAAGAGTGTATAAAGTTGTTTCTACATGTGGTGAAGTCCCACAAGTAGAAAAGAAGGCCCATTATAGGAAACAGCTAGAAATCAGTAGTCTTTCAGAGCAAATACTAATGAATATCACAGAATAGTGAGAGAACAAGTGTAAAAGACATCAAATGTAAGTCTTTAGTCTAGAAAGGATGTTGTACACTGCACAAATCCTTGAAATAGAGTTAGTTCACATGAAACCACTGTTTGAAACCACCAGAATTCACTGAAAAGTAGTACTCAACTGTAAAACAGTTGGAAGACAAGTGTATATAGCTTCTCAAGTTCAGAGAAGTGTGTATAAAGTTGTTGCTACATGTAGTGAAGTCGCACATTAGAAAAGAAGGCCCATTATAGGAAACAGCTAGAAATCAGTAGTCATTCATTGCAAATACTAATGAATATCACAGAATAGTGAGAGAACTAGGGTAAAAGACATCAAAATATAAGTCTCTAGTCTAGAAAGGATGTTATACACTACCGAAATCCTTGAAATAGAGTTACTTCACAAGAAACCAGTGTTTCAAACCACCAGAATTCACGGAAAAGTAGTATTTAACTGTAAAACAGTTGAAAGACAAGTTTATATAGTTTCGCAAGTCCAGAGAAGAGTGTATAAAGTTGTTTCTACATGTGATGAAGTCCCACAATTAGAAAAGAAGGCCCATTATGGGAAACAGCTAGTAATCAGTAGTCATTCAGAGCAAATACTACTGAATATCACAGAATAGTGAGAGAACAAGTGTAAAAGACATCAAAATGTACGTTCCTAGAATAGAAAGGATGTTATACACTACAGAAATCCTTGAAATAGAGTTACTTCACAGGAAAACAGTGTTTCAACCCACTAGAATTCACTGAAAGGTAGTATTCAACAGTAAAACAGTTGAAAGACAACTGTATATAGCTTCTCAAGTTCAGAGAAGAGTGTATAAAGTTGTTTCTACATGTGGTGAAGTCCCACACGTAGAAAACAAGGGCCATTACGGGAAACAGCTAGAAATCAGTAGTCATGCAGAGCAAATACTAATGAATATCACAGAATAGTGATAGAACAAGTGTAAAAGACATCAAAATGTAAGTCTCTAGTCTAGAAAGGATGTTGTACACTGCACAAATCCTTGAAATAGAGTTACTTCACAAGAAAACAGTGTTTCAACCCATTAGATTTCACTGAAAAGTAGTATTCAACTGTAAAACAGTTGAAAGACAAGTGTATATAGCTTCTCAAGTTCAGAGAAGAGTGTATAAAGCTGTTTCTACATTGTGAAGTCCCCCAAGTAGAAAAGAAGGCCCATTATGGGAAACAGCTTGAAATCAGTACTCATTCACAGCAAATACTAATGAATATCACAGAATAGTGAGAGAACAAGTGTAGAAGACATCAAAATGTAAGTTTCTAGTATAGAAAGGATGTTATACAGTACAGAAATCCTTGAAATAGAGTTACTTCACAAGAAAACAGTGTTTCAACCCACTAGAATTCACTGAAAAGTAGTATTCAACTGTAAAACAGTTGAAAGACTAGTGTATATAGCTTCTCTAGTTCAGAGAAGAGTGTATAAAGTTGTTGCTACATGTAGTGAAGTCGCACAAGTAGAAAAGAAGGCCCATTATAGGAAACAGCTAGAAATCTGTAGTCATTCATTGCAAATACTAATGAATACCATAGAATTGTGTGAGAACAAGTGTAGAAGACATCAAAATGTAAGTTTCTAGTCTAGAAAGGATGTTATACACTACAGAAATCCTTGAAATAGAGTTACTTCACAAGAAAACAGTGTTTCAACCCACTAGAATTCACTGAAAAGTAGTATTCAACTGTAAAACAGTTGAAAGACAACTGTATATAGCTTCTCAAGTTCAGAGAAGAGTGTATAAAGTTGTTTCTACATGTGGTGAAGTCCCACACGTAGAAAACAAGGGCCATTATGGGAAACAGCTAGAAACCAGTAGTCATTCAGAATAAATACCAATGAATATCTTAGAATTGTGTGAGAACAAGTGTAGAAGACATCAAAATGTAAGTTTCTAGTCTAGAAAGGATGTTATACACTACAGAAATCCTTGAAATAGAGTTAGTTCACATGAAACCAGTGTTTGAAACCACCAGAATTCACTGAAAAGTAGTATTCAACTGTAAAACAGTTGAAAGACAAGAGTATATAGCTTCTCAAGTTCAGAGAAGAGTGTATAAAGTTGTTTCTACATGTGGTGAAATCCCACAAGTAGAAAAGAAGGCCCATTATAGGAAACTGCTAGAAATCAGTAAACATTCAGAGCAAATACCAATGAATATCTTAGAATTGTGTGAGAACAAGTGTAGAAGACATCAAAATGTAAGTCTCTAGTCTAGAAAGGATGTTGTACACTGCACAAATCCTTGAAATAGAGTTAGTTCACATGAAACCAGTGTTTGAAACCACCAGAATTCACTGAAAAGTAGTATTCAACTGTAAAACAGTTGAAAGACAAGGGTATACAGCTTCTCAAGTTCAGAGAAGAGTGTATAAAGTTGTTTCTACATGTGGTGAAGTCCCACAAGTATACCAGAAGGCCCATTATAAAACACTGGAAGAAAGCATTAGTAATTCAGAGCAAATACTAATGAATATCACAGAATAGTGAGAGAACAAGTGTAAAAGACATCCAAATCAAAGTGTCTAGTCTAGAAAGGATGTTGTACACTGCAGAAATCCTTGAAATAGAGTTAGGTTACATGAAATCAGTGTTTCAAACCACCAGAATTCACTGAAAAGTAGTATTTAACTGTAAAACAGTTGAAAGACAAGTTTATTTAGCTTCGCAAGTCCAGAGAAGAGTGTATAAAGTTGTTTCTACATGTGTTGAAGTCCCACAAGTAGAAAAGAAGGCCCATTATAGGAAACAGCTAGAAATCAGTAGTCATTCAGAGCAAATACTAATGAATATCACAGAATAGTGAGAGAACAAGTGTAAAAGACATCAAATGTAAGTCTTTAGTCTAGAAAGGATGTTGTACACTGCACAAATCCTTGAAATAGAGTTAGTTCACATGAAACCAGTGTTTGAAACCACCAGAATTCACTGAAAAGTAGTATTCAACTGTAAAACAGTTGGAAGACAAGTGTATATAGCTTCTCAAGTTCAGAGAAGTGTGTATAAAGGTGTTGCTACATGTAGTGAAGTCGCACAAGTAGAAAAGAAGGCCCATTATAGGAAACAGCTAGAAATCAGTAGTCATTCAGAGCAAATACTAATGAATATCACAGAATAGTGACAGAACAAGTGTAAAAGTCATCAAAATGTACGTTTCTAGTCTAGAAAGGATGTTATACACTACACAAATCCTTGAAATAGAGTTACTTCACAAGAAAACAGTGTTTCCACCCACTAGAATTCACTGAAAAGTAGTATTCAACTGTAAAACAGTTGAAAGACAAGTGTATATAGCCTCTCAACTTCAGAGAAGAGTGTATAAAGTTGTTTCTACATGTGGTGAAGTCCCACAAGTAGAAAAGAAGGCCCATTATAGGAAACAGCTAGAAATCAGTAGTCTTTCAGAGCAAATACTAATGAATATCACAGAATAGTGAGAGAACAAGTGTAAAAGACATCAAATGTAAGTCTTTAGTCTAGAAAGGATGTTGTACACTGCACAAATCCTTGAAATAGAGTTAGTTCACATGAAACCACTGTTTGAAACCACCAGAATTCACTGAAAAGTAGTACTCAACTGTAAAACAGTTGGAAGACAAGTGTATATAGCTTCTCAAGTTCAGAGAAGTGTGTATAAAGTTGTTGCTACATGTAGTGAAGTCGCACATTAGAAAAGAAGGCCCATTATAGGAAACAGCTAGAAATCAGTAGTCATTCATTGCAAATACTAATGAATATCACAGAATAGTGAGAGAACTAGGGTAAAAGACATCAAAATATAAGTCTCTAGTCTAGAAAGGATGTTATACACTACCGAAATCCTTGAAATAGAGTTACTTCACAAGAAACCAGTGTTTCAAACCACCAGAATTCACGGAAAAGTAGTATTTAACTGTAAAACAGTTGAAAGACAAGTTTATATAGTTTCGCAAGTCCAGAGAAGAGTGTATAAAGTTGTTTCTACATGTGATGAAGTCCCACAATTAGAAAAGAAGGCCCATTATGGGAAACAGCTAGTAATCAGTAGTCATTCAGAGCAAATACTACTGAATATCACAGAATAGTGAGAGAACAAGTGTAAAAGACATCAAAATGTACGTTCCTAGAATAGAAAGGATGTTATACACTACAGAAATCCTTGAAATAGAGTTACTTCACAGGAAAACAGTGTTTCAACCCACTAGAATTCACTGAAAGGTAGTATTCAACAGTAAAACAGTTGAAAGACAACTGTATATAGCTTCTCAAGTTCAGAGAAGAGTGTATAAAGTTGTTTCTACATGTGGTGAAGTCCCACACGTAGAAAACAAGGGCCATTACGGGAAACAGCTAGAAATCAGTAGTCATGCAGAGCAAATACTAATGAATATCACAGAATAGTGAGAGAACAAGTGTAAAAGACATCAAAATGTAAGTCTCTAGTCTAGAAAGGATGTTGTACACTGCACAAATCCTTGAAATAGAGTTAGTTCACAAGAAAACAGTGTTTCAACCCACTAGAATTCACTGAAAAGTAGTATTCAACTGTAAAACAGTTGAAAGACAAGAGTATATAGCTTCTCAAGTTCAGAGAAGAGTGTATAAAGTTGTTTCTACATGTGGTGAAATCCCACAAGTATACCAGAAGGCCCATTATAAAACACTGGAAGAAAGCATTAGTAATTCAGAGCAAATACTAATGAATATCACAGAATAGTGAGAGAACAAGTGTAAAAGACATCCAAATCAAAGTGTCTAGTCTAGAAAGGATGTTGTACACTGCAGAAATCCTTGAAATAGAGTTAGTTTACATGAAACCAGTGTTTCAAACCACCAGAATTCACTGAAAAGTAGTATTTAACTGTAAAACAGTTGAAAGACAAGTTTATTTAGCTTCGCAAGTCCAGAGAAGAGTGTATAAAGTTGTTTCTACATGTGTTGAAGTCCCACAAGTAGAAAAGAAGGCCCATTATAGGAAACAGCTAGAAATCAGTAGTCATTCAGAGCAAATAATAATGAATATCACAGAATAGTGAGAGAACAAGTGTAAAAGACATCAAATGTAAGTCTTTAGTCTAGAAAGGATGTTGTACACTGCACAAATCCTTGAAATAGAGTTAGTTCACATGAAAGCAGTGTTTGAAACCACCAGAATTCACTGAAAAGTAGTATTCAACTGTAAAACAGTTGAAAGACAATTGTATATAGCTTCTCAAGTTCAGAGAAGAGTGTATAAACTTGTTTCTACATGTGGTGAAGTCCCACACGTAGAAAACAAGGGCCATTATGGGAAACAGCTAGAAATCAGTAGTCATTCAGAATAAATACCAATGAATATCTTAGAATTGTGTGAGAACAAGTGTAGAAGACATCAAAATGTAAGTTTCTAGTCTAGAAAGGATGTTATACACTACAGAAATCCTTGAAATAGAGTTACTTCACAAGAAAACAGTGTTTCAACCCACTAGAATTCACTGAAAAGTAGTATTCAACTGTAAAACAGTTGAAAGACTAGTGTATATAGCTTCTCTAGTTCAGAGAAGAGTGTATAAAGTTGTTTCTACATGTGGTGAAGTCCCACAAGTAGAAAAGAAGGCCCATTATGGGAAACAGCTAGAAATCAGTAGTCATTCAGAGCAAATACTAATGAATATCACAGAATAGTGACAGAACAAGTGTAAAAGACATGAAAATGTAAGTCTCTCGTCTAGAAAGGATGTTATAGACTACCGAAATCATTGAAATAGAGTTACTTCACAAGAAACCAGTGTTTCAAACCACCAGAATTCATTGAAAAGTAGTATTTAACTGTAAAACAGTTGAAAGACAAGTTTATTTAGCTTCGCAAGTCCAGAGAAGAGTGTATAAAGTTGTTTCTACATGTGTTGAAGTCCCACAAGTAGAAAAGAAGGCCCATTATAGGAAACAGCTAGAAATCAGTAGTCATTCAGAGCAAATACTAATGAATATCACAGAATAGTGAGAGAACAAGTGTAAAAGACATCAAATGTAAGTCTTTAGTCTAGAAAGGATGTTGTACACTGCACAAATCCTTGAAATAGTGTTAGGTCAAATGAAACCAGTGTTTGAAACCACCAGAATTCACGGAAAAGTAGTACTCAACTGTAAAACAGTTGAAAGACAAGTTTATATAGTTTCGCAAGTCCAGAGAAGAGTGTATAAAGTTGTTTCTACATGTGATGAAGTCCCACAATTAGAAAAGAAGGCCCATTATGGGAAACAGCTAGTAATCAGTAGTCATTCAGAGCAAATACTAATGAATATCACAGAATAGTGAGAGAACAAGTGTAAAAGACATCAAAATGTACGTTCCTAGAATAGAAAGGATGTTATACACTACAGAAATCCTTGAAATAGAGTTACTTCACAAGAAAACAGTGTTTCAACCCACTAGAATTCACTGAAAAGTAGTATTCAACTGTAAAACAGTTGAAAGACAAGAATATATAGCTTCTCTAGTTCAGAGAAGAGTGTATAAAGTTGTTTCTACATGTGGTGAAGTCCCACAAGTAGAAAAGAAGGCCCATTATAGGAAACAGCTAGAAATCAGTAGTCATTCAGAATAAATACCAATGAATATCTTAGAATTGTGTGAGAACAAGTGTAGAAGACATCAAAATGTAAGTTTCTAGTATAGAAAGGATGTTATACAGTACAGAAATCCTTGAAATAGAGTTACTTCACAAGAAAACAGTGTTTCAACCCACTAGAATTCACTGAAAAGTAGTATTCAACTGTAAAACAGTTGAAAGACTAGTGTATATAGCTTCTCTAGTTCAGAGAAGAGTGTATAAAGTTGTTGCTACATGTAGTGAAGTCGCACAAGTAGAAAAGAAGGCCCATTATAGGAAACAGCTAGAAATCTGTAGTCATTCATTGCAAATACTAATGAATACCATAGAATTGTGTGAGAACAAGTGTAGAAGACATCAAAATGTAAGTTTCTAGTCTAGAAAGGATGTTATACACTACAGAAATCCATGAAATAGAGTTACTTCACAAGAAAACAGTGTTTCAACCCACTAGAATTCACTGAAAAGTAGTATTCAACTGTAAAACAGTTGAAAGACAACTGTATATAGCTTCTCAAGTTCAGAGAAGAGTGTATAAAGTTGTTTCTACATGTGGTGAAGTCCCACACGTAGAAAACAAGGGCCATTATGGGAAACAGCTAGAAACCAGTAGTCATTCAGAATAAATACCAATGAATATCTTAGAATTGTGTGAGAACAAGTGTAGAAGACATCAAAATGTAAGTTTCTAGTCTAGAAAGGATGTTATACACTACAGAAATCCTTGAAATAGAGTTAGTTCACATGAAACCAGTGTTTGAAACCACCAGAATTCACTGAAAAGTAGTATTCAACTGTAAAACAGTTGAAAGACAAGAGTATATAGCTTCTCAAGTTCAGAGAAGAGTGTATAAAGTTGTTTCTACATGTGGTGAAATCCCACAAGTAGAAAAGAAGGCCCATTATAGGAAACTGCTAGAAATCAGTAAACATTCAGAGCAAATACCAATGAATATCTTAGAATTGTGTGAGAACAAGTGTAGAAGACATCAAAATGTAAGTCTCTAGTCTAGAAAGGATGTTGTACACTGCACAAATCCTTGAAATAGAGTTAGTTCACATGAAACCAGTGTTTGAAACCACCAGAATTCACTGAAAAGTAGTATTCAACTGTAAAACAGTTGAAAGACAAGGGTATACAGCTTCTCAAGTTCAGAGAAGAGTGTATAAAGTTGTTTCTACATGTGGTGAAGTCCCACAAGTATACCAGAAGGCCCATTATAAAACACTGGAAGAAAGCATTAGTAATTCAGAGCAAATACTAATGAATATCACAGAATAGTGAGAGAACAAGTGTAAAAGACATCCAAATCAAAGTGTCTAGTGTAGAAAGGATGTTGTACACTGCAGAAATCCTTGAAATAGAGTTAGGTTACATGAAATCAGTGTTTCAAACCACCAGAATTCACTGAAAAGTAGTATTTAACTGTAAAACAGTTGAAAGACAAGTTTATTTAGCTTCGCAAGTCCAGAGAAGAGTGTATAAAGTTGTTTCTACATGTGTTGAAGTCCCACAAGTAGAAAAGAAGGCCCATTATAGGAAACAGCTAGAAATCAGTAGTCATTCAGAGCAAATACTAATGAATATCACAGAATAGTGAGAGAACAAGTGTAAAAGACATCAAATGTAAGTCTTTAGTCTAGAAAGGATGTTGTACACTGCACAAATCCTTGAAATAGAGTTAGTTCACATGAAACCAGTGTTTGAAACCACCAGAATTCACTGAAAAGTAGTATTCAACTGTAAAACAGTTGGAAGACAAGTGTATATAGCTTCTCAAGTTCAGAGAAGTGTGTATAAAGGTGTTGCTACATGTAGTGAAGTCGCACAAGTAGAAAAGAAGGCCCATTATAGGAAACAGCTAGAAATCAGTAGTCATTCAGAGCAAATACTAATGAATATCACAGAATAGTGACAGAACAAGTGTAAAAGTCATCAAAATGTACGTTTCTAGTCTAGAAAGGATGTTATACACTACACAAATCCTTGAAATAGAGTTACTTCACAAGAAAACAGTGTTTCCACCCACTAGAATTCACTGAAAAGTAGTATTCAACTGTAAAACAGTTGAAAGACAAGTGTATATAGCCTCTCAACTTCAGAGAAGAGTGTATAAAGTTGTTTCTACATGTGGTGAAGTCCCACAAGTAGAAAAGAAGGCCCATTATAGGAAACAGCTAGAAATCAGTAGTCTTTCAGAGCAAATACTAATGAATATCACAGAATAGTGAGAGAACAAGTGTAAAAGACATCAAATGTAAGTCTTTAGTCTAGAAAGGATGTTGTACACTGCACAAATCCTTGAAATAGAGTTAGTTCACATGAAACCACTGTTTGAAACCACCAGAATTCACTGAAAAGTAGTACTCAACTGTAAAACAGTTGGAAGACAAGTGTATATAGCTTCTCAAGTTCAGAGAAGTGTGTATAAAGTTGTTGCTACATGTAGTGAAGTCGCACATTAGAAAAGAAGGCCCATTATAGGAAACAGCTAGAAATCAGTAGTCATTCATTGCAAATACTAATGAATATCACAGAATAGTGAGAGAACTAGGGTAAAAGACATCAAAATATAAGTCTCTAGTCTAGAAAGGATGTTATACACTACCGAAATCCTTGAAATAGAGTTACTTCACAAGAAACCAGTGTTTCAAACCACCAGAATTCACGGAAAAGTAGTATTTAACTGTAAAACAGTTGAAAGACAAGTTTATATAGTTTCGCAAGTCCAGAGAAGAGTGTATAAAGTTGTTTCTACATGTGATGAAGTCCCACAATTAGAAAAGAAGGCCCATTATGGGAAACAGCTAGTAATCAGTAGTCATTCAGAGCAAATACTACTGAATATCACAGAATAGTGAGAGAACAAGTGTAAAAGACATCAAAATGTACGTTCCTAGAATAGAAAGGATGTTATACACTACAGAAATCCTTGAAATAGAGTTACTTCACAGGAAAACAGTGTTTCAACCCACTAGAATTCACTGAAAGGTAGTATTCAACAGTAAAACAGTTGAAAGACAACTGTATATAGCTTCTCAAGTTCAGAGAAGAGTGTATAAAGTTGTTTCTACATGTGGTGAAGTCCCACACGTAGAAAACAAGGGCCATTACGGGAAACAGCTAGAAATCAGTAGTCATGCAGAGCAAATACTAATGAATATCACAGAATAGTGATAGAACAAGTGTAAAAGACATCAAAATGTAAGTCTCTAGTCTAGAAAGGATGTTGTACACTGCACAAATCCTTGAAATAGAGTTACTTCACAAGAAAACAGTGTTTCAACCCATTAGATTTCACTGAAAAGTAGTATTCAACTGTAAAACAGTTGAAAGACAAGTGTATATAGCTTCTCAAGTTCAGAGAAGAGTGTATAAAGCTGTTTCTACATGTGGTGAAGTCCCCCAAGTAGAAAAGAAGGCCCATTATGGGAAACAGCTTGAAATCAGTACTCATTCACAGCAAATACTAATGAATATCACAGAATAGTGAGAGAACAAGTGTAAAAGACATCAAAATGTAAGTCTCTAGTCTAGAAAGGATGTTGTACACTGCACAAATCCTTGAAATAGAGTTAGTTCACAAGAAAACAGTGTTTCAACCCACTAGAATTCACTGAAAAGTAGTATTCAACTGTAAAACAGTTGAAAGACAAGAGTATATAGCTTCTCAAGTTCAGAGAAGAGTGTATAAAGTTGTTTCTACATGTGGTGAAATCCCACAAGTATACCAGAAGGCCCATTATAAAACACTGGAAGAAAGCATTAGTAATTCAGAGCAAATACTAATGAATATCACAGAATAGTGAGAGAACAAGTGTAAAAGACATCCAAATCAAAGTGTCTAGTCTAGAAAGGATGTTGTACACTGCAGAAATCCTTGAAATAGAGTTAGTTTACATGAAACCAGTGTTTCAAACCACCAGAATTCACTGAAAAGTAGTATTTAACTGTAAAACAGTTGAAAGACAAGTTTATTTAGCTTCGCAAGTCCAGAGAAGAGTGTATAAAGTTGTTTCTACATGTGTTGAAGTCCCACAAGTAGAAAAGAAGGCCCATTATAGGAAACAGCTAGAAATCAGTAGTCATTCAGAGCAAATACTAATGAATATCACAGAATAGTGAGAGAACAAGTGTAAAAGACATCAAATGTAAGTCTTTAGTCTAGAAAGGATGTTGTACACTGCACAAATCCTTGAAATAGAGTTAGTTCACATGAAAGCAGTGTTTGAAACCACCAGAATTCACTGAAAAGTAGTATTCAACTGTAAAACAGTTGAAAGACAATTGTATATAGCTTCTCAAGTTCAGAGAAGAGTGTATAAACTTGTTTCTACATGTGGTGAAGTCCCACACGTAGAAAACAAGGGCCATTATGGGAAACAGCTAGAAATCAGTAGTCATTCAGAATAAATACCAATGAATATCTTAGAATTGTGTGAGAACAAGTGTAGAAGACATCAAAATGTAAGTTTCTAGTCTAGAAAGGATGTTATACACTACAGAAATCCTTGAAATAGAGTTACTTCACAAGAAAACAGTGTTTCAACCCACTAGAATTCACTGAAAAGTAGTATTCAACTGTAAAACAGTTGAAAGACTAGTGTATATAGCTTCTCTAGTTCAGAGAAGAGTGTACAAAGTTGTTTCTACATGTGGTGAAGTCCCACAAGTAGAAAAGAAGGCCCATTATGGGAAACAGCTAGAAATCAGTAGTCATTCAGAGCAAATACTAATGAATATCACAGAATAGTGACAGAACAAGTGTAAAAGACATGAAAATGTAAGTCTCTAGTCTAGAAAGGATGTTATAGACTACCGAAATCATTGAAATAGAGTTACTTCACAAGAAACCAGTGTTTCAAACCACCAGAATTCATTGAAAAGTAGTATTTAACTGTAAAACAGTTGAAAGACAAGTTTATTTAGCTTCGCAAGTCCAGAGAAGAGTGTATAAAGTTGTTTCTACATGTGTTGAAGTCCCACAAGTAGAAAAGAAGGCCCATTATAGGAAACAGCTAGAAATCAGTAGTCATTCAGAGCAAATACTAATGAATATCACAGAATAGTGAGAGAACAAGTGTAAAAGACATCAAATGTAAGTCTTTAGTCTAGAAAGGATGTTGTACACTGCACAAATCCTTGAAATAGTGTTAGTTCAAATGAAACCAGTGTTTGAAACCACCAGAATTCACGGAAAAGTAGTACTCAACTGTAAAACAGTTGAAAGACAAGTTTATATAGTTTCGCAAGTCCAGAGAAGAGTGTATAAAGTTGTTTCTACATGTGATGAAGTCCCACAATTAGAAAAGAAGGCCCATTATGGGAAACAGCTAGTAATCAGTAGTCATTCAGAGCAAATACTAATGAATATCACAGAATAGTGAGAGAACAAGTGTAAAAGACATCAAAATGTACGTTCCTAGAATAGAAAGGATGTTATACACTACAGAAATCCTTGAAATAGAGTTACCTCACAAGAAAACAGTGTTTCAACCCACTAGAATTCACTGAAAAGTAGTATTCAACTGTAAAACAGTTGAAAGACAAGAATATATAGCTTCTCTAGTTCAGAGAAGAGTGTATAAAGTTGTTTCTACATGTGGTGAAGTCCCACAAGTAGAAAAGAAGGCCCATTATAGGAAACAGCTAGAAATCAGTAGTCATTCAGAATAAATACCAATGAATATCTTAGAATTGTGTGAGAACAAGTGTAGAAGACATCAAAATGTAAGTTTCTAGTATAGAAAGGATGTTATACAGTACAGAAATCCTTGAAATAGAGTTACTTCACAAGAAAACAGTGTTTCAACCCACTAGAATTCACTGAAAAGTAGTATTCAACTGTAAAACAGTTGAAAGACTAGTGTATATAGCTTCTCTAGTTCAGAGAAGAGTGTATAAAGTTGTTGCTACATGTAGTGAAGTCGCACAAGTAGAAAAGAAGGCCCATTATAGGAAACAGCTAGAAATCTGTAGTCATTCATTGCAAATACTAATGAATACCATAGAATTGTGTGAGAACAAGTGTAGAAGACATCAAAATGTAAGTTTCTAGTCTAGAAAGGATGTTATACACTACAGAAATCCTTGAAATAGAGTTACTTCACAAGAAAACAGTGTTTCAACCCACTAGAATTCACTGAAAAGTAGTATTCAACTGTAAAACAGTTGAAAGACAACTGTATATAGCTTCTCAAGTTCAGAGAAGAGTGTATAAAGTTGTTTCTACATGTGGTGAAGTCCCACACGTAGAAAACAAGGGCCATTATGGGAAACAGCTAGAAACCAGTAGTCATTCAGAATAAATACCAATGAATATCTTAGAATTGTGTGAGAACAAGTGTAGAAGACATCAAAATGTAAGTTTCTAGTCTAGAAAGGATGTTATACACTACAGAAATCCTTGAAATAGAGTTAGTTCACATGAAACCAGTGTTTGAAACCACCAGAATTCACTGAAAAGTAGTATTCAACTGTAAAACAGTTGAAAGACAAGAGTATATAGCTTCTCAAGTTCAGAGAAGAGTGTATAAAGTTGTTTCTACATGTGGTGAAATCCCACAAGTAGAAAAGAAGGCCCATTATAGGAAACTGCTAGAAATCAGTAAACATTCAGAGCAAATACCAATGAATATCTTAGAATTGTGTGAGAACAAGTGTAGAAGACATCAAAATGTAAGTCTCTAGTCTAGAAAGGATGTTGTACACTGCACAAATCCTTGAAATAGAGTTAGTTCACATGAAACCAGTGTTTGAAACCACCAGAATTCACTGAAAAGTAGTATTCAACTGTAAAACAGTTGAAAGACAAGGGTATACAGCTTCTCAAGTTCAGAGAAGAGTGTATAAAGTTGTTTCTACATGTGGTGAAGTCCCACAAGTATACCAGAAGGCCCATTATAAAACACTGGAAGAAAGCATTAGTAATTCAGAGCAAATACTAATGAATATCACAGAATAGTGAGAGAACAAGTGTAAAAGACATCCAAATCAAAGTGTCTAGTCTAGAAAGGATGTTGTACACTGCAGAAATCCTTGAAATAGAGTTAGGTTACATGAAATCAGTGTTTCAAACCACCAGAATTCACTGAAAAGTAGTATTTAACTGTAAAACAGTTGAAAGACAAGTTTATTTAGCTTCGCAAGTCCAGAGAAGAGTGTATAAAGTTGTTTCTACATGTGTTGAAGTCCCACAAGTAGAAAAGAAGGCCCATTATAGGAAACAGCTAGAAATCAGTAGTCATTCAGAGCAAATACTAATGAATATCACAGAATAGTGAGAGAACAAGTGTAAAAGACATCAAATGTAAGTCTTTAGTCTAGAAAGGATGTTGTACACTGCACAAATCCTTGAAATAGAGTTAGTTCACATGAAACCAGTGTTTGAAACCACCAGAATTCACTGAAAAGTAGTATTCAACTGTAAAACAGTTGGAAGACAAGTGTATATAGCTTCTCAAGTTCAGAGAAGTGTGTATAAAGGTGTTGCTACATGTAGTGAAGTCGCACAAGTAGAAAAGAAGGCCCATTATAGGAAACAGCTAGAAATCAGTAGTCATTCAGAGCAAATACTAATGAATATCACAGAATAGTGACAGAACAAGTGTAAAAGTCATCAAAATGTACGTTTCTAGTCTAGAAAGGATGTTATACACTACACAAATCCTTGAAATAGAGTTACTTCACAAGAAAACAGTGTTTCCACCCACTAGAATTCACTGAAAAGTAGTATTCAACTGTAAAACAGTTGAAAGACAAGTGTATATAGCCTCTCAACTTCAGAGAAGAGTGTATAAAGTTGTTTCTACATGTGGTGAAGTCCCACAAGTAGAAAAGAAGGCCCATTATAGGAAACAGCTAGAAATCAGTAGTCTTTCAGAGCAAATACTAATGAATATCACAGAATAGTGAGAGAACAAGTGTAAAAGACATCAAATGTAAGTCTTTAGTCTAGAAAGGATGTTGTACACTGCACAAATCCTTGAAATAGAGTTAGTTCACATGAAACCACTGTTTGAAACCACCAGAATTCACTGAAAAGTAGTACTCAACTGTAAAACAGTTGGAAGACAAGTGTATATAGCTTCTCAAGTTCAGAGAAGTGTGTATAAAGTTGTTGCTACATGTAGTGAAGTCGCACATTAGAAAAGAAGGCCCATTATAGGAAACAGCTAGAAATCAGTAGTCATTCATTGCAAATACTAATGAATATCACAGAATAGTGAGAGAACTAGGGTAAAAGACATCAAAATATAAGTCTCTAGTCTAGAAAGGATGTTATACACTACCGAAATCCTTGAAATAGAGTTACTTCACAAGAAACCAGTGTTTCAAACCACCAGAATTCACGGAAAAGTAGTATTTAACTGTAAAACAGTTGAAAGACAAGTTTATATAGTTTCGCAAGTCCAGAGAAGAGTGTATAAAGTTGTTTCTACATGTGATGAAGTCCCACAATTAGAAAAGAAGGCCCATTATGGGAAACAGCTAGTAATCAGTAGTCATTCAGAGCAAATACTACTGAATATCACAGAATAGTGAGAGAACAAGTGTAAAAGACATCAAAATGTACGTTCCTAGAATAGAAAGGATGTTATACACTACAGAAATCCTTGAAATAGAGTTACTTCACAGGAAAACAGTGTTTCAACCCACTAGAATTCACTGAAAGGTAGTATTCAACAGTAAAACAGTTGAAAGACAACTGTATATAGCTTCTCAAGTTCAGAGAAGAGTGTATAAAGTTGTTTCTACATGTGGTGAAGTCCCACACGTAGAAAACAAGGGCCATTACGGGAAACAGCTAGAAATCAGTAGTCATGCAGAGCAAATACTAATGAATATCACAGAATAGTGAGAGAACAAGTGTAAAAGACATCAAAATGTAAGTCTCTAGTCTAGAAAGGATGTTGTACACTGCACAAATCCTTGAAATAGAGTTAGTTCACAAGAAAACAGTGTTTCAACCCACTAGAATTCACTGAAAAGTAGTATTCAACTGTAAAACAGTTGAAAGACAAGAGTATATAGCTTCTCAAGTTCAGAGAAGAGTGTATAAAGTTGTTTCTACATGTGGTGAAATCCCACAAGTATACCAGAAGGCCCATTATAAAACACTGGAAGAAAGCATTAGTAATTCAGAGCAAATACTAATGAATATCACAGAATAGTGAGAGAACAAGTGTAAAAGACATCCAAATCAAAGTGTCTAGTCTAGAAAGGATGTTGTACACTGCAGAAATCCTTGAAATAGAGTTAGTTTACATGAAACCAGTGTTTCAAACCACCAGAATTCACTGAAAAGTAGTATTTAACTGTAAAACAGTTGAAAGACAAGTTTATTTAGCTTCGCAAGTCCAGAGAAGAGTGTATAAAGTTGTTTCTACATGTGTTGAAGTCCCACAAGTAGAAAAGAAGGCCCATTATAGGAAACAGCTAGAAATCAGTAGTCATTCAGAGCAAATAATAATGAATATCACAGAATAGTGAGAGAACAAGTGTAAAAGACATCAAATGTAAGTCTTTAGTCTAGAAAGGATGTTGTACACTGCACAAATCCTTGAAATAGAGTTAGTTCACATGAAAGCAGTGTTTGAAACCACCAGAATTCACTGAAAAGTAGTATTCAACTGTAAAACAGTTGAAAGACAATTGTATATAGCTTCTCAAGTTCAGAGAAGAGTGTATAAACTTGTTTCTACATGTGGTGAAGTCCCACACGTAGAAAACAAGGGCCATTATGGGAAACAGCTAGAAATCAGTAGTCATTCAGAATAAATACCAATGAATATCTTAGAATTGTGTGAGAACAAGTGTAGAAGACATCAAAATGTAAGTTTCTAGTCTAGAAAGGATGTTATACACTACAGAAATCCTTGAAATAGAGTTACTTCACAAGAAAACAGTGTTTCAACCCACTAGAATTCACTGAAAAGTAGTATTCAACTGTAAAACAGTTGAAAGACTAGTGTATATAGCTTCTCTAGTTCAGAGAAGAGTGTATAAAGTTGTTTCTACATGTGGTGAAGTCCCACAAGTAGAAAAGAAGGCCCATTATGGGAAACAGCTAGAAATCAGTAGTCATTCAGAGCAAATACTAATGAATATCACAGAATAGTGACAGAACAAGTGTAAAAGACATGAAAATGTAAGTCTCTCGTCTAGAAAGGATGTTATAGACTACCGAAATCATTGAAATAGAGTTACTTCACAAGAAACCAGTGTTTCAAACCACCAGAATTCATTGAAAAGTAGTATTTAACTGTAAAACAGTTGAAAGACAAGTTTATTTAGCTTCGCAAGTCCAGAGAAGAGTGTATAAAGTTGTTTCTACATGTGTTGAAGTCCCACAAGTAGAAAAGAAGGCCCATTATAGGAAACAGCTAGAAATCAGTAGTCATTCAGAGCAAATACTAATGAATATCACAGAATAGTGAGAGAACAAGTGTAAAAGACATCAAATGTAAGTCTTTAGTCTAGAAAGGATGTTGTACACTGCACAAATCCTTGAAATAGTGTTAGTTCAAATGAAACCAGTGTTTGAAACCACCAGAATTCACGGAAAAGTAGTACTCAACTGTAAAACAGTTGAAAGACAAGTTTATATAGTTTCGCAAGTCCAGAGAAGAGTGTATAAAGTTGTTTCTACATGTGATGAAGTCCCACAATTAGAAAAGAAGGCCCATTATGGGAAACAGCTAGTAATCAGTAGTCATTCAGAGCAAATACTAATGAATATCACAGAATAGTGAGAGAACAAGTGTAAAAGACATCAAAATGTACGTTCCTAGAATAGAAAGGATGTTATACACTACAGAAATCCTTGAAATAGAGTTACTTCACAAGAAAACAGTGTTTCAACCCACTAGAATTCACTGAAAAGTAGTATTCAACTGTAAAACAGTTGAAAGACAAGAATATATAGCTTCTCTAGTTCAGAGAAGAGTGTATAAAGTTGTTTCTACATGTGGTGAAGTCCCACAAGTAGAAAAGAAGGCCCATTATAGGAAACAGCTAGAAATCAGTAGTCATTCAGAATAAATACCAATGAATATCTTAGAATTGTGTGAGAACAAGTGTAGAAGACATCAAAATGTAAGTTTCTAGTATAGAAAGGATGTTATACAGTACAGAAATCCTTGAAATAGAGTTACTTCACAAGAAAACAGTGTTTCAACCCACTAGAATTCACTGAAAAGTAGTATTCAACTGTAAAACAGTTGAAAGACTAGTGTATATAGCTTCTCTAGTTCAGAGAAGAGTGTATAAAGTTGTTGCTACATGTAGTGAAGTCGCACAAGTAGAAAAGAAGGCCCATTATAGGAAACAGCTAGAAATCTGTAGTCATTCATTGCAAATACTAATGAATACCATAGAATTGTGTGAGAACAAGTGTAGAAGACATCAAAATGTAAGTTTCTAGTCTAGAAAGGATGTTATACACTACAGAAATCCTTGAAATAGAGTTACTTCACAAGAAAACAGTGTTTCAACCCACTAGAATTCACTGAAAAGTAGTATTCAACTGTAAAACAGTTGAAAGACAACTGTATATAGCTTCTCAAGTTCAGAGAAGAGTGTATAAAGTTGTTTCTACATGTGGTGAAGTCCCACACGTAGAAAACAAGGGCCATTATGGGAAACAGCTAGAAACCAGTAGTCATTCAGAATAAATACCAATGAATATCTTAGAATTGTGTGAGAACAAGTGTAGAAGACATCAAAATGTAAGTTTCTAGTCTAGAAAGGATGTTATACACTACAGAAATCCTTGAAATAGAGTTAGTTCACATGAAACCAGTGTTTGAAACCACCAGAATTCACTGAAAAGTAGTATTCAACTGTAAAACAGTTGAAAGACAAGAGTATATAGCTTCTCAAGTTCAGAGAAGAGTGTATAAAGTTGTTTCTACATGTGGTGAAATCCCACAAGTAGAAAAGAAGGCCCATTATAGGAAACTGCTAGAAATCAGTAAACATTCAGAGCAAATACCAATGAATATCTTAGAATTGTGTGAGAACAAGTGTAGAAGACATCAAAATGTAAGTCTCTAGTCTAGAAAGGATGTTGTACACTGCACAAATCCTTGAAATAGAGTTAGTTCACATGAAACCAGTGTTTGAAACCACCAGAATTCACTGAAAAGTAGTATTCAACTGTAAAACAGTTGAAAGACAAGGGTATACAGCTTCTCAAGTTCAGAGAAGAGTGTATAAAGTTGTTTCTACATGTGGTGAAGTCCCACAAGTATACCAGAAGGCCCATTATAAAACACTGGAAGAAAGCATTAGTAATTCAGAGCAAATACTAATGAATATCACAGAATAGTGAGAGAACAAGTGTAAAAGACATCCAAATCAAAGTGTCTAGTCTAGAAAGGATGTTGTACACTGCAGAAATCCTTGAAATAGAGTTAGGTTACATGAAATCAGTGTTTCAAACCACCAGAATTCACTGAAAAGTAGTATTTAACTGTAAAACAGTTGAAAGACAAGTTTATTTAGCTTCGCAAGTCCAGAGAAGAGTGTATAAAGTTGTTTCTACATGTGTTGAAGTCCCACAAGTAGAAAAGAAGGCCCATTATAGGAAACAGCTAGAAATCAGTAGTCATTCAGAGCAAATACTAATGAATATCACAGAATAGTGAGAGAACAAGTGTAAAAGACATCAAATGTAAGTCTTTAGTCTAGAAAGGATGTTGTACACTGCACAAATCCTTGAAATAGAGTTAGTTCACATGAAACCAGTGTTTGAAACCACCAGAATTCACTGAAAAGTAGTATTCAACTGTAAAACAGTTGGAAGACAAGTGTATATAGCTTCTCAAGTTCAGAGAAGTGTGTATAAAGGTGTTGCTACATGTAGTGAAGTCGCACAAGTAGAAAAGAAGGCCCATTATAGGAAACAGCTAGAAATCAGTAGTCATTCAGAGCAAATACTAATGAATATCACAGAATAGTGACAGAACAAGTGTAAAAGTCATCAAAATGTACGTTTCTAGTCTAGAAAGGATGTTATACACTACACAAATCCTTGAAATAGAGTTACTTCACAAGAAAACAGTGTTTCCACCCACTAGAATTCACTGAAAAGTAGTATTCAACTGTAAAACAGTTGAAAGACAAGTGTATATAGCCTCTCAACTTCAGAGAAGAGTGTATAAAGTTGTTTCTACATGTGGTGAAGTCCCACAAGTAGAAAAGAAGGCCCATTATAGGAAACAGCTAGAAATCAGTAGTCTTTCAGAGCAAATACTAATGAATATCACAGAATAGTGAGAGAACAAGTGTAAAAGACATCAAATGTAAGTCTTTAGTCTAGAAAGGATGTTGTACACTGCACAAATCCTTGAAATAGAGTTAGTTCACATGAAACCACTGTTTGAAACCACCAGAATTCACTGAAAAGTAGTACTCAACTGTAAAACAGTTGGAAGACAAGTGTATATAGCTTCTCAAGTTCAGAGAAGTGTGTATAAAGTTGTTGCTACATGTAGTGAAGTCGCACATTAGAAAAGAAGGCCCATTATAGGAAACAGCTAGAAATCAGTAGTCATTCATTGCAAATACTAATGAATATCACAGAATAGTGAGAGAACTAGGGTAAAAGACATCAAAATATAAGTCTCTAGTCTAGAAAGGATGTTATACACTACCGAAATCCTTGAAATAGAGTTACTTCACAAGAAACCAGTGTTTCAAACCACCAGAATTCACGGAAAAGTAGTATGTAACTGTAAAATAGTTGAAAGACAAGTTTATATAGTTTCGCAAGTCCAGAGAAGAGTGTATAAAGTTGTTTCTACATGTGATGAAGTCCCACAATTAGAAAAGAAGGCCCATTATGGGAAACAGCTAGTAATCAGTAGTCATTCAGAGCAAATACTACTGAATATCACAGAATAGTGAGAGAACAAGTGTAAAAGACATCAAAATGTACGTTCCTAGAATAGAAAGGATGTTATACACTACAGAAATCCTTGAAATAGAGTTACTTCACAGGAAAACAGTGTTTCAACCCACTAGAATTCACTGAAAGGTAGTATTCAACAGTAAAACAGTTGAAAGACAACTGTATATAGCTTCTCAAGTTCAGAGAAGAGTGTATAAAGTTGTTTCTACATGTGGTGAAGTCCCACACGTAGAAAACAAGGGCCATTACGGGAAACAGCTAGAAATCAGTAGTCATGCAGAGCAAATACTAATGAATATCACAGAATAGTGATAGAACAAGTGTAAAAGACATCAAAATGTAAGTCTCTAGTCTAGAAAGGATGTTGTACACTGCACAAATCCTTGAAATAGAGTTACTTCACAAGAAAACAGTGTTTCAACCCATTAGATTTCACTGAAAAGTAGTATTCAACTGTAAAACAGTTGAAAGACAAGTGTATATAGCTTCTCAAGTTCAGAGAAGAGTGTATAAAGCTGTTTCTACATGTGGTGAAGTCCCCCAAGTAGAAAAGAAGGCCCATTATGGGAAACAGCTTGAAATCAGTACTCATTCACAGCAAATACTAATGAATATCACAGAATAGTGAGAGAACAAGTGTAAAAGACATCAAAATGTAAGTCTCTAGTCTAGAAAGGATGTTGTACACTGCACAAATCCTTGAAATAGAGTTAGTTCACAAGAAAACAGTGTTTCAACCCACTAGAATTCACTGAAAAGTAGTATTCAACTGTAAAACAGTTGAAAGACAAGAGTATATAGCTTCTCAAGTTCAGAGAAGAGTGTATAAAGTTGTTTCTACATGTGGTGAAATCCCACAAGTATACCAGAAGGCCCATTATAAAACACTGGAAGAAAGCATTAGTAATTCAGAGCAAATACTAATGAATATCACAGAATAGTGAGAGAACAAGTGTAAAAGACATCCAAATCAAAGTGTCTAGTCTAGAAAGGATGTTGTACACTGCAGAAATCCTTGAAATAGAGTTAGTTTACATGAAACCAGTGTTTCAAACCACCAGAATTCACTGAAAAGTAGTATTTAACTGTAAAACAGTTGAAAGACAAGTTTATTTAGCTTCGCAAGTCCAGAGAAGAGTGTATAAAGTTGTTTCTACATGTGTTGAAGTCCCACAAGTAGAAAAGAAGGCCCATTATAGGAAACAGCTAGAAATCAGTAGTCATTCAGAGCAAATAATAATGAATATCACAGAATAGTGAGAGAACAAGTGTAAAAGACATCAAATGTAAGTCTTTAGTCTAGAAAGGATGTTGTACACTGCACAAATCCTTGAAATAGAGTTAGTTCACATGAAAGCAGTGTTTGAAACCACCAGAATTCACTGAAAAGTAGTATTCAACTGTAAAACAGTTGAAAGACAATTGTATATAGCTTCTCAAGTTCAGAGAAGAGTGTATAAACTTGTTTCTACATGTGGTGAAGTCCCACACGTAGAAAACAAGGGCCATTATGGGAAACAGCTAGAAATCAGTAGTCATTCAGAATAAATACCAATGAATATCTTAGAATTGTGTGAGAACAAGTGTAGAAGACATCAAAATGTAAGTTTCTAGTCTAGAAAGGATGTTATACACTACAGAAATCCTTGAAATAGAGTTACTTCACAAGAAAACAGTGTTTCAACCCACTAGAATTCACTGAAAAGTAGTATTCAACTGTAAAACAGTTGAAAGACTAGTGTATATAGCTTCTCTAGTTCAGAGAAGAGTGTATAAAGTTGTTTCTACATGTGGTGAAGTCCCACAAGTAGAAAAGAAGGCCCATTATGGGAAACAGCTAGAAATCAGTAGTCATTCAGAGCAAATACTAATGAATATCACAGAAGAGTGACAGAACAAGTGTAAAAGACATGAAAATGTAAGTCTCTAGTCTAGAAAGGATGTTATAGACTACCGAAATCATTGAAATAGAGTTACTTCACAAGAAACCAGTGTTTCAAACCACCAGAATTCATTGAAAAGTAGTATTTAACTGTAAAACAGTTGAAAGACAAGTTTATTTAGCTTCGCAAGTCCAGAGAAGAGTGTATAAAGTTGTTTCTACATGTGTTGAAGTCCCACAAGTAGAAAAGAAGGCCCATTATAGGAAACAGCTAGAAATCAGTAGTCATTCAGAGCAAATACTAATGAATATCACAGAATAGTGAGAGAACAAGTGTAAAAGACATCAAATGTAAGTCTTTAGTCTAGAAAGGATGTTGTACACTGCACAAATCCTTGAAATAGTGTTAGTTCAAATGAAACCAGTGTTTGAAACCACCAGAATTCACGGAAAAGTAGTACTCAACTGTAAAACAGTTGAAAGACAAGTTTATATAGTTTCGCAAGTCCAGAGAAGAGTGTATAAAGTTGTTTCTACATGTGATGAAGTCCCACAATTAGAAAAGAAGGCCCATTATGGGAAACAGCTAGTAATCAGTAGTCATTCAGAGCAAATACTAATGAATATCACAGAATAGTGAGAGAACAAGTGTAAAAGACATCAAAATGTACGTTCCTAGAATAGAAAGGATGTTATACACTACAGAAATCCTTGAAATAGAGTTACTTCACAAGAAAACAGTGTTTCAACCCACTAGAATTCACTGAAAAGTAGTATTCAACTGTAAAACAGTTGAAAGACAAGAATATATAGCTTCTCTAGTTCAGAGAAGAGTGTATAAAGTTGTTTCTACATGTGGTGAAGTCCCACAAGTAGAAAAGAAGGCCCATTATAGGAAACAGCTAGAAATCAGTAGTCTTTCAGAGCAAATACTAATGAATATCACAGAATAGTGAGAGAACAAGTGTAAAAGACATCAAATGTAAGTCTTTAGTATAGAAAGGATGTTGTACACTGCACAAATCCTTGAAATAGAGTTAGTTCACATGAAACCAGTGTTTGAAACCACCAGAATTCACTGAAAAGTAGTATTCAACTGTAAAACAGTTGGAAGACAAGTGTATATAGCTTCTCAAGTTCAGAGAAGTGTGTATAAAGTTGTTTCTACATGTAGTGAAGTCGCACAAGTAGAAAAGAAGGCCCATTATAGGAAACAGCTAGAAATCAGTAGTCATTCATTGCAAATACTAATGAATATCATAGAATTTTGTGAGAACAAGTGTAGAAGACATCAAAATGTAAGTTTCTAGTCTAGAAAGGATGTTATACACTACAGAAATCCTTGAAATAGAGTTACTTCACAAGTAAACAGTGTTTCAACCCACTAGAATTCACTGAAAGGTAGTATTCAACTGTAAAACAGTTGAAAGACAACTGTATATAGCTTCTCAAGTTCAGAGAAGAGTGTATAAAGTTGTTTCTACATGTGGTGAAGTCCCACACGTAGAAAACAAGGGCCATTATGGGAAACAGCTAGAAATCAGTAGTCATTCAGAGCAAATACTAATGAATAGCACAGAATAGTGAGATAACAAGTGTAAAAGACATCAAAATGTAAGTCTCTAGTCTAGAAAGGATGTTGTACACTGCACAAATCCTTGAAATAGAGTTACTTCACAAGAAAACAGTGTTTCAACCCATTAGAATTCACTGAAAAGTAGTATTCAACTGTAAAACAGTTGAAAGACAAGTGTATATAGCTTCTCAAGTTCAGAGAAGAGTGTATAAAGCTGTTTCTACATGTGGTGAAGTCCCACAAGTAGAAAAGAAGGCCCATTATGGGAAACAGCTTGAAATCAGTACTCATTCACAGCAAATACTAATGAATATCACAGAATAGTGAGAGAACAAGTGTAAAAGACATCAAAATGTAAGTCTCTAGTCTAGAAAGGATGTTGTACACTGCACAAATCCTTGAAATAGAGTTAGTTCACAAGAAAACAGTGTTTCAACCCACTAGAATTCACTGAAAAGTAGTATTCAACTGTAAAACAGTTGAAAGACAAGAGTATATAGCTTCTCAAGTTCAGAGAAGAGTGTATAAAGTTGTTTCTACATGTGGTGAAATCCCACAAGTATACCAGAAGGCCCATTATAAAACACTGGAAGAAAGCATTAGTAATTCAGAGCAAATACTAATGAATATCACAGAATAGTGAGAGAACAAGTGTAAAAGACATCCAAATCAAAGTGTCTAGTCTAGAAAGGATGTTGTACACTGCAGAAATCCTTGAAATAGAGTTAGTTTACATGAAACCAGTGTTTCAAACCACCAGAATTCACTGAAAAGTAGTATTTAACTGTAAAACAGTTGAAAGACAAGTTTATTTAGCTTCGCAAGTCCAGAGAAGAGTGTATAAAGTTGTTTCTACATGTGTTGAAGTCCCACAAGTAGAAAAGAAGGCCCATTATAGGAAACAGCTAGAAATCAGTAGTCATTCAGAGCAAATAATAATGAATATCACAGAATAGTGAGAGAACAAGTGTAAAAGACATCAAATGTAAGTCTTTAGTCTAGAAAGGATGTTGTACACTGCACAAATCCTTGAAATAGAGTTAGTTCACATGAAAGCAGTGTTTGAAACCACCAGAATTCACTGAAAAGTAGTATTCAACTGTAAAACAGTTGAAAGACAACTGTATATAGCTTCTCAAGTTCAGAGAAGAGTGTATAAACTTGTTTCTACATGTGGTGAAGTCCCACACGTAGAAAACAAGGGCCATTATGGGAAACAGCTAGAAATCAGTAGTCATTCAGAATAAATACCAATGAATATCTTAGAATTGTGTGAGAACAAGTGTAGAAGACATCAAAATGTAAGTTTCTAGTCTAGAAAGGATGTTATACACTACAGAAATCCTTGAAATAGAGTTACTTCACAAGAAAACAGTGTTTCAACCCACTAGAATTCACTGAAAAGTAGTATTCAACTGTAAAACAGTTGAAAGACTAGTGTATATAGCTTCTCTAGTTCAGAGAAGAGTGTATAAAGTTGTTTCTACATGTGGTGAAGTCCCACAAGTAGAAAAGAAGGCCCATTATGGGAAACAGCTAGAAATCAGTAGTCATTCAGAGCAAATACTAATGAATATCACAGAATAGTGACAGAACAAGTGTAAAAGACATGAAAATGTAAGTCTCTAGTCTAGAAAGGATGTTATAGACTACCGAAATCATTGAAATAGAGTTACTTCACAAGAAACCAGTGTTTCAAACCACCAGAATTCATTGAAAAGTAGTATTTAACTGTAAAACAGTTGAAAGACAAGTTTATTTAGCTTCGCAAGTCCAGAGAAGAGTGTATAAAGTTGTTTCTACATGTGTTGAAGTCCCACAAGTAGAAAAGAAGGCCCATTATAGGAAACAGCTAGAAATCAGTAGTCATTCAGAGCAAATACTAATGAATATCACAGAATAGTGAGAGAACAAGTGTAAAAGACATCAAATGTAAGTCTTTAGTCTAGAAAGGATGTTGTACACTGCACAAATCCTTGAAATAGTGTTAGTTCAAATGAAACCAGTGTTTGAAACCACCAGAATTCACGGAAAAGTAGTACTCAACTGTAAAACAGTTGAAAGACAAGTTTATATAGTTTCGCAAGTCCAGAGAAGAGTGTATAAAGTTGTTTCTACATGTGATGAAGTCCCACAATTAGAAAAGAAGGCCCATTATGGGAAACAGCTAGTAATCAGTAGTCATTCAGAGCAAATACTAATGAATATCACAGAATAGTGAGAGAACAAGTGTAAAAGACATCAAAATGTACGTTCCTAGAATAGAAAGGATGTTATACACTACAGAAATCCTTGAAATAGAGTTACTTCACAAGAAAACAGTGTTTCAACCCACTAGAATTCACTGAAAAGTAGTATTCAACTGTAAAACAGTTGAAAGACAAGAATATATAGCTTCTCTAGTTCAGAGAAGAGTGTATAAAGTTGTTTCTACATGTGGTGAAGTCCCACAAGTAGAAAAGAAGGCCCATTATAGGAAACAGCTAGAAATCAGTAGTCTTTCAGAGCAAATACTAATGAATATCACAGAATAGTGAGAGAACAAGTGTAAAAGACATCAAATGTAAGTCTTTAGTATAGAAAGGATGTTGTACACTGCACAAATCCTTGAAATAGAGTTAGTTCACATGAAACCAGTGTTTGAAGCCACCAGAATTCACTGAAAAGTAGTATTCAACTGTAAAACAGTTGGAAGACAAGTGTATATAGCTTCTCAAGTTCAGAGAAGTGTGTATAAAGTTGTTTCTACATGTAGTGAAGTCGCACAAGTAGAAAAGAAGGCCCATTATAGGAAACAGCTAGAAATCAGTAGTCATTCATTGCAAATACTAATGAATATCATAGAATTTTGTGAGAACAAGTGTAGAAGACATCAAAATGTAAGTTTCTAGTCTAGAAAGGATGTTATACACTACAGAAATCCTTGAAATAGAGTTACTTCACAGGTAAACAGTGTTTCAACCCACTAGAATTCACTGAAAGGTAGTATTCAACTGTAAAACAGTTGAAAGACAACTGTATATAGCTTCTCAAGTTCAGAGAAGAGTGTATAAAGTTGTTTCTACATGTGGTGAAGTCCCACACGTAGAAAACAAGGGCCATTATGGGAAACAGCTAGAAATCAGTAGTCATTCAGAGCAAATACTAATGAATAGCACAGAATAGTGAGAGAACAAGTGTAAAAGACATCAAAATGTAAGTCTCTAGTCTAGAAAGGATGTTGTACACTGCACAAATCCTTGAAATAGAGTTACTTCACAAGAAAACAGTGTTTCAACCCATTAGAATTCACTGAAAAGTAGTATTCAACTGTAAAACAGTTGAAAGACAAGTGTATATAGCTTCTCAAGTTCAGAGAAGAGTGTATAAAGCTGTTTCTACATGTGGTGAAGTCCCACAAGTAGAAAAGAAGGCCCATTATGGGAAACAGCTTGAAATCAGTACTCATTCACAGCAAATACTAATGAATATCACAGAATAGTGAGAGAACAAGTGTAAAAGACATCAAAATGTAAGTCTCTAGTCTAGAAAGGATGTTGTACACTGCACAAATCCTTGAAATAGAGTTACTTCACAAGAAAACAGTGTTTCAACCCACTAGAATTCACTGAAAAGTAGTATTCAACTGTAAAACAGTTGAAAGACAACTGTATATAGCTTCTCAAGTTCAGAGAAGAGTGTATAAAGTTGTTTCTACATGTGGTGAAGTCCCACACGTAGAAAACAAGGGCCATTATGGGAAACAGCTAGAAACCAGTGGTCATTCAGAATAAATACCAATGAATATCTTAGAATTGTGTGAGAACAAGTGTAGAAGACATCAAAATGTAAGTCTCTAGTCTAGAAAGGATGTTGTACACTGCACAAATCCTTGAAATAGAGTTAGTTCACATGAAACCAGTGTTTGAAACCACCAGAATTCACTGAAAAGTAGTATTCAACTGTAAAACAGTTGAAAGACAAGGGTATACAGCTTCTCAAGTTCAGAGAAGAGTGTATAAAGTTGTTTCTACATGTGGTGAAGTCCCACAAGTATACCAGAAGGCCCATTATAAAACACTGGAAGAAAGCATTAGTAATTCAGAGCAAATACTAATGAATATCACAGAATAGTGAGAGAACAAGTGTAAAAGACATCCAAATCAAAGTGTCTAGTCTAGAAAGGATGTTGTACACTGCAGAAATCCTTGAAATAGAGTTAGGTTACATGAAACCAGTGTTTCAAACCACCAGAATTCACTGAAAAGTAGTATTTAACTGTAAAACAGTTGAAAAACAAGTTTATTTAGCTTCGCAAGTCCAGAGAAGAGTGTATAAAGTTGTTTCTACATGTGTTGAAGTCCCACAAGTAGAAAAGAAGGCCCATTATAGGAAACAGCTAGAAATCAGTAGTCATTCAGAGCAAATACTAATGAATATCACAGAATAGTGAGAGAACAAGTGTAAAAGACATCAAATGTAAGTCTTTAGTCTAGAAAGGATGTTGTACACTGCACAAATCCTTGAAATAGAGTTAGTTCACATGAAACCAGTGTTTGAAACCACCAGAATTCACTGAAAAGTAGTATTCAACTGTAAAACAGTTGGAAGACAAGTGTATATAGCTTCTCAAGTTCAGAGAAGTGTGTATAAAGGTGTTGCTACATGTAGTGAAGTCGCACAACTAGAAAAGAAGGCCCATTATAGGAAACAGCTAGTAATCAGTAGTCATTCAGAGCAAATACTAATGAATATCACAGAATAGTGACAGAACAAGTGTAAAAGTCATCAAAATGTACGTTTCTAGTCTAGAAAGGATGTTATACACTACAGAAATCCTTGAAATAGAGTTACTTCACAAGAAAACAGTGTTTCCACCCACTAGAATTCACTGAAAAGTAGGATTCAACTGTAAAACAGTTGAAAGACAAGTGTATATAGCCTATCAACTTCAGAGAAGAGTGTATAAAGTTGTTTCTACATGTGGTGAAGTCCCACAAGTAGAAAAGAAGGCCCATTATAGGAAACAGCTAGAAATCAGTAGTCATTCAGAATAAATACCAATGAATATCTTAGAATTGTGTGAGAACAAGTGTAGAAGACATCAAAATGTAAGTTTCTAGTATAGAAAGGATGTTATACAGTACAGAAATCCTTGAAATAGAGTTACTTCACAAGAAAACAGTGTTTCAACCCACTAGAATTCCCTGAAAAGTAGTATTCAACTGTAAAACAGTTGAAAGACAAGAATATATAGCTTCTCTAGTTCAGAGAAGAGTGTATAAAGTTGTTTCTACATGTGGTGAAGTCCCACAAGTAGAAAAGAAGGCCCATTATAGGAAACAGCTAGAAATCAGTAGTCTTTCAGAGCAAATACTAATGAATATCACAGAATAGTGAGAGAACAAGTGTAAAAGACATCAAATGTAAGTCTTTAGTCTAGAAAGGATGTTGTACACTGCACAAATCCTTGAAATAGAGTTAGTTCACATGAAACCACTGTTTGAAACCACCAGAATTCACTGAAAAGTAGTACTCAACTGTAAAACAGTTGGAAGACAAGTGTATATAGCTTCTCAAGTTCAGAGAAGTGTGTATAAAGTTGTTGCTACATGTAGTGAAGTCGCACATTAGAAAAGAAGGCCCATTATAGGAAACAGCTAGAAATCAGTAGTCATTCATTGCAAATACTAATGAATATCACAGAATAGTGAGAGAACTAGGGTAAAAGACATCAAAATATAAGTCTCTAGTCTAGAAAGGATGTTATACACTACCGAAATCCTTGAAATAGACTTACTTCACAAGAAACCAGTGTTTCAAACCACCAGAATTCACGGAAAAGTAGTATTTAACTGTAAAACAGTTGAAAGACAAGTTTATATAGTTTCGCAAGTCCAGAGAAGAGTGTATAAAGTTGTTTCTACATGTGATGAAGTCCCACAATTAGAAAAGAAGGCCCATTATGGGAAACAGCTAGTAATCAGTAGTCATTCAGAGCAAATACTACTGAATATCACAGAATAGTGAGAGAACAAGTGTAAAAGACATCAAAATGTACGTTCCTAGAATAGAAAGGATATTATACACTACAGAAATCCTTGAAATAGAGTTACTTCACAAGAAAACAGTGTTTCAACCCACTAGAATTCACTTAAAAGTAGTATTCAACTGTAAAACAGTTGAAAGACAAGAATATATAGCTTCTCTAGTTCAGAGAAGAGTGTATAAAGTTGTTTCTACATGTGGTGAAGTCCCACAAGTAGAAAAGAAGGCCCATTATAGGAAACAGCTAGAAATCAGTAGTCTTTCAGAGCAAATACTAATGAATATCACAGAATAGTGAGAGAACAAGTGTAAAAGACATCAAATGTAAGTCTTTAGTCTAGAAAGGATGTTGTACACTGCAGAAATCCTTGAAATACTGTTAGTTCAAATGAAACCAGTGTTTGAAACCACCAGAATTCACTGAAAAGTAGTACTCAACTGTAAAACAGTTGGAAGACAAGTGTATATAGCTTCTCAAGTTCAGAGAAGTGTGTATAAAGTTGTTTCTACATGTAGTGAAGTCGCACAAGTAGAAAAGAAGGCCCATTATAGGAAACAGCTAGAAATCAGTAGTCATTCATTGCAAATACTAATGAATATCATAGAATTTTGTGAGAACAAGTGTAGAAGACATCAAAATGTAAGTTTCTAGTCTAGAAAGGATGTTGTACACTGCAGAAATCCTTGAAATAGAGTTAGTTTACATGAAACCAGTGTTTCAAACCACCAGAATTCACTGAAAAGTAGTATTTAACTGTAAAACAGTTGAAAGACAAGTTTATTTAGCTTCGCAAGTCCAGAGAAGAGTGTATAAAGTTGTTTCTACATGTGTTGAAGTCCCACAAGTAGAAAAGAAGGCCCATTATAGGAAACAGCTAGAAATCAGTAGTCATTCAGAGCAAATAATAATGAATATCACAGAATAGTGAGAGAACAAGTGTAAAAGACATCAAATGTAAGTCTTTAGTTTAGAAGGGATGTTGTACACTGCACAAATCCTTGAAATAGAGTTAGTTCACATGAAAGCAGTGTTTGAAACCACCAGAATTCACTGAAAAGTAGTATTCAACTGTAAAACAGTTGAAAGACAACTGTATATAGCTTCTCAAGTTCAGAGAAGAGTGTATAAAGTTGTTTCTACATGTGGTGAAGTCCCACACGTAGAAAACAAGGGCCATTATGGGAAACAGCTAGAAATCAGTAGTCATTCAGAATAAATACCAATGAATATCTTAGAATTGTGTGAGAACAAGTGTAGAAGACATCAAAATGTAAGTTTCTAGTCTAGAAAGGATGTTATACACTACAGAAATCCTTGAAATAGAGTTACTTCACAAGAAAACAGTGTTTCAACCCACTAGAATTCACTGAAAAGTAGTATTCAACTGTAAAACAGTTGAAAGACTAGTGTATATAGCTTCTCTAGTTCAGAGAAGAGTGTATAAAGTTGTTTCTACATGTGGTGAAGTCCCACAAGTAGAAAAGAAGGCCCATTATGGGAAACAGCTAGAAATCAGTAGTCATTCAGAGCAAATACTAATGAATATCACAGAATAGTGACAGAACAAGTGTAAAAGACATGAAAATGTAAGTCTCTAGTCTAGAAAGGATGTTATAGACTACCGAAATCATTGAAATAGAGTTACTTCACAAGAAATCAGTGTTTCAAACCACCAGAATTCATTGAAAAGTAGTATTTAACTGTAAAACAGTTGAAAGACAAGTTTATTTAGCTTCGCAAGTCCAGAGAAGAGTGTATAAAGTTGTTTCTACATGTGTTGAAGTCCCACAAGTAGAAAAGAAGGCCCATTATAGGAAACAGCTAGAAATCAGTAGTCATTCATTGCAAATACTAATGAATATCATAGAATTTTGTGAGAACAAGTGTAGAAGACATCAAAATGTAAGTTTCTAGTCTAGAAAGGATGTTATACACTACAGAAATCCTTGAAATAGAGTTACTTCACAAGTAAACAGTGTTTCAACCCACTAGAATTCACTGAAAGGTAGTATTCAACTGTAAAACAGTTGAAAGACAACTGTATATAGCTTCTCAAGTTCAGAGAAGAGTGTATAAAGTTGTTTCTACATGTGGTGAAGTCCCACACGTAGAAAACAAGGGCCATTATGGGAAACAGCTAGAAATCAGTAGTCATTCAGAGCAAATACTAATGAATAGCACAGAATAGTGAGAGAACAAGTGTAAAAGACATCAAAATGTAAGTCTCTAGTCTAGAAAGGATGTTGTACACTGCACAAATCCTTGAAATAGAGTTACTTCACAAGAAAACAGTGTTTCAACCCATTAGAATTCACTGAAAAGTAGAATTCAACTGTAAAACAGTTGAAAGACAAGTGTATATAGCTTCTCAAGTTCAGAGAAGAGTGTATAAAGCTGTTTCTACATGTGGTGAAGTCCCACAAGTAGAAAAGAAGGCCCATTATGGGAAACAGCTAGAAATCAGTAGTCATTCACAGCAAATACTAATGAATATCACAGAATAGTGACAGAACAAGTGTAAAAGACATCAAATGTAAGTCTTTAGTCTAGAAAGGATGTTATACACTACCGAAATCCTTGAAATAGAGTTACTTCACAAGAAACCAGTGTTTCAAACCACCAGAATTCACTGAAAAGTAGTATTTAACTGTACAACAGTTGAAAGACAAGTTTATATAGCTTCGCAAGTCCAGAGAAGAGTGTATAAAGTTGTTGCTACATGTAGTGAAGTCGCACAAGTAGAAAAGAAGGCCCATGATAGGAAACAGCTAGAAATCTGTAGTCATTCATTGCAAATACTAATGAATACCATAGAATTGTGTGAGAACAAGTGTAGAAGACATCAAAATGTAAGTTTCTAGTCTAGAAAGGATGTTATACACTACAGAAATCCTTGAAATAGAGTTACTTCACAAGAAAACAGTGTTTCAACCCACTAGAATTCACTGAAAAGTAGTATTCAACTGTAAAACAGTTGAAAGACTAGTGTATATAGCTTCTCTAGTTCAGAGAAGAGTGTATAAAGTTGTTTCTACATGTGTTGACGTCCCACAAGTAGAAAAGAAGGCCCATTATAGGAAACAGCTAGAAATCAGTAGTCATTCAGAGCAAATACTAATGAATATCACAGAATAGTGAGAGAACAAGTGTAAAAGACATCAAATGTAAGTCTTTAGTCTAGAAAGGATGTTGTACACTGCAGAAATCCTTGAAATTCTGTTAGTTCAAATGAAACCAGTGTTTGAAACCACCAGAATTCACTGAAAAGTAGTACTCAACTGTAAAACAGTTGGAAGACAAGTGTATATAGCTTCTCAAGTTCAGAGAAGTGTGTATAATGTTGTTGCTACATGTAGTGAAGTCGCACATTAGAAAAGAAGGCCCATTATAGGAAACAGCTAGAAATCAGTAGTCATTCATTGCAAATACTAATGAATATCACAGAATAGTGAGAGAACTAGGGTAAAAGACATCAAAATATAAGTCTCTAGTCTAGAAAGGATGTTATACACTACCGAAATCCTTGAAATAGAGTTACTTCACAAGAAACCAGTGTTTCAAACCACCAGAATTCACGGAAAAGTAGTATTTAACTGTAAAACAGTTGAAAGACAAGTTTATATAGTTTCGCAAGTCCAGAGAAGAGTGTATAAAGTTGTTTCTACATGTGGTGAAGTCCCACACGTAGAAAACAAGGGCCATTATGGGAAACAGCTAGAAATCAGTAGTCATTCACAGCAAATACTAATGAATATCACAGAATAGTGAGAGAACAAGTGTAAAAGACATCAAAATGTAAGTCTCTAGTCTAGAAAGGATGTTGTACACTGCACAAATCCTTGAAATAGAGTTACTTCACAAGAAAACAGTGTTTCGACCCATTAGAATTCACTGAAAAGTAGTATTCAACTGTAAAACAGTTGAAAGACAAGAATATATAGCTTCTCTAGTTCAGAGAAGAGTGTATAAAGTTGTTTGTACATGTGGTGAAGTCCCACAAGTAGAAAAGAAGGCCCATTATAGGAAACAGCTAGAAATCAGTAGTCTTTCAGAGCAAATACTAATGAATATCACAGAATAGTGAGAGAACAAGTGTAAAAGACATCAAATGTAAGTCTTTAGTCTAGAAAGGATGTTGTACACTGCAGAAATCCTTGAAATACTGTTAGTTCAAATGAAACCAGTGTTTGAAACCACCAGAATTCACTGAAAAGTAGTACTCAACTGTAAAACAGTTGAAAGACAAGTGTATATAGCTTCTCAAGTTCAGAGAAGAGTGTATAAATCTGTTTCTACATGTGGTGAAGTCCCACAAGTAGAAAAGAAGGCCCATTATAGGAAACTGCTAGAAATCAGTAAACATTCAGAGCAAATACAAATGAATATCACAGAATAGTGAGAGAACAAGTGTAAAAGACATCAAAATGTAAGTCTCTAGTCTAGAAAGGATGTTGTACACTGCACAAATCCTTGAAATAGAGTTAGTTCACATGAAACCAGTGTTTGAAACCACCAGAATTCACTGAAAAGTAGTATTCAACTGTAAAACAGTTGAAAGACAAGGGTATACAGCTTCTCAAGTTCAGAGAAGAGTGTATAATGTTGTTTCTACATGTGGTGAAGTCCCACAAGTATACCAGAAGGCCCATTATAAAACACTGGAAGAAAGCATTAGTAATTCAGAGCAAATACTAATGAATATCACAGAATAGTGAGAGAACAAGTGTAAAAGACATCCAAATCAAAGTGTCTAGTCTAGAAAGGATGTTGTACACTGCAGAAATCCTTGAAATAGAGTTAGGTTACATGAAACCAGTGTTTCAAACCACCAGAATTCACTGAAAAGTAGTATTTAACTGTAAAACAGTTGAAAGACAAGTTTATTTAGCTTCGCAAGTCCAGAGAAGAGTGTATAAAGTTGTTTCTACATGTGTTGAAGTCCCACAAGTAGAAAAGAAGGCCCATTATAGGAAACAGCTAGAAATCAGTAGTCATTCAGAGCAAATACTAATGAATATCACAGAATAGTGAGAGAACAAGTGTAAAAGACATCAAATGTAAGTCTTTAGTCTAGAAAGGATGTTGTACACTGCACAAATCCTTGAAATAGAGTTAGTTCACATGAAACCAGTGTTTGAAACCACCAGAATTCACTGAAAAGTAGTATTCAACTGTAAAACAGTTGAAAGACAAGGGTATACAGCTTCTCAAGTTCAGAGAAGAGTGTATAAAGTTGTTTCTACATGTGGTGAAGTCCCACAAGTATACCAGAAGGCCCATTATAAAACACTGGAAGAAAGCATTAGTAATTCAGAGCAAATACTAATGAATATCACAGAATAGTGAGAGAACAAGTGTAAAAGACATCCAAATCAAAGTGTCTAGTCTAGAAAGGATGTTGTACACTGCAGAAATCCTTGAAATAGAGTTAGTTTACATGAAACCAGTGTTTGAAACCACCAGAATTCACTGAAAAGTAGTATTCAACTGTAAAACAGTTGGAAGACAAGTGTATATAGCTTCTCAAGTTCAGAGAAGTGTGTGTAAAGTTGTTGCTACATGTAGTGAAGTCGCACAAGTAGAAAAGAAGGCCCATTATAGGAAACAGCTAGAAATCAGTAGTCATTCAGAGCAAATACTAATGAATATCACAGAATAGTGACAAAACAAGTGTAAAAGTCATCAAAATGTACGTTTCTAGTCTAGAAAGGATGTTATACACTACAGAAATCCTTGAAATAGAGTTACTTCACAAGAAAACAGTGTTTCCACCCACTAGATTTCACTGAAAAGTAGTATTCAACTGTAAAACAGTTGAAAGACAAGTGTATATAGCCTCTCAACTTCAGAGAAGAGTGTATAAAGTTGTTTCTACATGTGGTGAAGTCCCACAAGTAGAAAAGAAGGCCCATTATAGGAAACAGCTAGAAATCTGTAGTCATTCATTGCAAATACTAATGAATACCATAGAATTGTGTGAGAACAAGTGTAGAAGACATCAAAATGTAAGTTTCTAGTCTAGAAAGGATGTTATACAGTACAGAAATCCTTGAAATAGAGTTACCTCACAAGAAAACAGTGTTTCAACCCACTAGAATTCACTGAAAAGTAGTATTCAACTGTAAAACAGTTGAAAGACTAGTGTATATAGCTCCTCTAGTTCAGAGAAGAGTGTATAAAGTTGTTTCTACATGTGTTGAAGTCCCACAAGTAGAAAAGAAGGCCCATTATGGGAAACAGCTAGAAATCAGTAGTCATTCAAAGCAAATACTAATGAATATCACAGAATAGTGACAGAACAAGTGTAAAAGACATCAAATGTAAGTCTTTAGTCTAGAAAGGATGTTATACACTACCGAAATCCTTGAAATAGAGTTACTTCACAAGAAACCAGTGTTTCAAACCACCAGAATTCACAGAAAAGTAGTATTTAACTGTACAACAGTTGAAAGACAAGTTTATATAGCTTCGCAAGTCCAGAGAAGAGTGTATAAAGTTGTTGCTACATGTAGTGAAGTCGCACAAGTAGAAAAGAAGGCCCAGGATAGGAAACAGCTAGAAATCTGTAGTCATTCATTGCAAATACTAATGAATACCATAGAATTGTGTGAGAACAAGTGTAGAAGACATCAAAATGTAAGTTTCTAGTCTAGAAAGGATGTTATACACTACAGAAATCCTTGAAATAGAGTTACTTCACAAGAAAACAGTGTTTCAACCCACTAGAATTCACTGAAAAGTAGTATTCAACTGTAAAACAGTTGAAAGACTAGTGTATATAGCTTCTCTAGTTCAGAGAAGAGTGTATAAAGTTGTTTCTACATGTGTTGACGTCCCACAAGTAGAAAAGAAGGCCCATTATAGGAAACAGCTAGAAATCAGTAGTCATTCAGAGCAAATACTAATGAATATCACAGAATAGTGAGAGAACAAGTGTAAAAGACATCAAATGTAAGTCTTTAGTCTAGAAAGGATGTTGTACACTGCAGAAATCCTTGAAATTCTGTTAGTTCAAATGAAACCAGTGTTTGAAACCACCAGAATTCACTGAAAAGTAGTACTCAACTGTAAAACAGTTGGAAGACAAGTGTATATAGCTTCTCAAGTTCAGAGAAGTGTGTATAATGTTGTTGCTACATGTAGTGAAGTCGCACATTAGAAAAGAAGGCCCATTATAGGAAACAGCTAGAAATCAGTAGTCATTCATTGCAAATACTAATGAATATCACAGAATAGTGAGAGAACTAGGGTAAAAGACATCAAAATATAAGTCTCTAGTCTAGAAAGGATGTTATACACTACCGAAATCCTTGAAATAGAGTTACTTCACAAGAAACCAGTGTTTCAAACCACCAGAATTCACGGAAAAGTAGTATTTAACTGTAAAACAGTTGAAAGACAAGTTTATATAGTTTCGCAAGTCCAGAGAAGAGTGTATAAAGTTGTTTCTACATGTGGTGAAGTCCCACACGTAGAAAACAAGGGCCATTATGGGAAACAGCTAGAAATCAGTAGTCATTCACAGCAAATACTAATGAATATCACAGAATAGTGAGAGAACAAGTGTAAAAGACATCAAAATGTAAGTCTCTAGTCTAGAAAGGATGTTGTACACTGCACAAATCCTTGAAATAGAGTTACTTCACAAGAAAACAGTGTTTCAACCCATTAGAATTCACTGAAAAGTAGTATTCAACTGTAAAACAGTTGAAAGACAAGAATATATAGCTTCTCTAGTTCAGAGAAGAGTGTATAAAGTTGTTTGTACATGTGGTGAAGTCCCACAAGTAGAAAAGAAGGCCCATTATAGGAAACAGCTAGAAATCAGTAGTCTTTCAGAGCAAATACTAATGAATATCACAGAATAGTGAGAGAACAAGTGTAAAAGACATCAAATGTAAGTCTTTAGTCTAGAAAGGATGTTGTACACTGCAGAAATCCTTGAAATACTGTTAGTTCAAATGAAACCAGTGTTTGAAACCACCAGAATTCACTGAAAAGTAGTACTCAACTGTAAAACAGTTGAAAGACAAGTGTATATAGCTTCTCAAGTTCAGAGAAGAGTGTATAAATCTGTTTCTACATGTGGTGAAGTCCCACAAGTAGAAAAGAAGGCCCATTATAGGAAACTGCTAGAAATCAGTAAACATTCAGAGCAAATACAAATGAATATCACAGAATAGTGAGAGAACAAGTGTAAAAGACATCAAAATGTAAGTCTCTAGTCTAGAAAGGATGTTGTACACTGCACAAATCCTTGAAATAGAGTTAGTTCACATGAAACCAGTGTTTGAAACCACCAGAATTCACTGAAAAGTAGTATTCAACTGTAAAACAGTTGAAAGACAAGGGTATACAGCTTCTCAAGTTCAGAGAAGAGTGTATAAAGTTGTTTCTACATGTGGTGAAGTCCCACAAGTATACCAGAAGGCCCATTATAAAACACTGGAAGAAAGCATTAGTAATTCAGAGCAAATACTAATGAATATCACAGAATAGTGAGAGAACAAGTGTAAAAGACATCCAAATCAAAGTGTCTAGTCTAGAAAGGATGTTGTACACTGCAGAAATCCTTGAAATAGAGTTAGGTTACATGAAACCAGTGTTTCAAACCACCAGAATTCACTGAAAAGTAGTATTTAACTGTAAAACAGTTGAAAGACAAGTTTATTTAGCTTCGCAAGTCCAGAGAAGAGTGTATAAAGTTGTTTCTACATGTGTTGAAGTCCCACAAGTAGAAAAGAAGGCCCATTATAGGAAACAGCTAGAAATCAGTAGTCATTCAGAGCAAATACTAATGAATATCACAGAATAGTGAGAGAACAAGTGTAAAAGACATCAAATGTAAGTCTTTAGTCTAGAAAGGATGTTGTACACTGCACAAATCCTTGAAATAGAGTTAGTTCACATGAAACCAGTGTTTGAAACCACCAGAATTCACTGAAAAGTAGTATTCAACTGTAAAACAGTTGAAAGACAAGGGTATACAGCTTCTCAAGTTCAGAGAAGAGTGTATAAAGTTGTTTCTACATGTGGTGAAGTCCCACAAGTATACCAGAAGGCCCATTATAAAACACTGGAAGAAAGCATTAGTAATTCAGAGCAAATACTAATGAATATCACAGAATAGTGAGAGAACAAGTGTAAAAGACATCCAAATCAAAGTGTCTAGTCTAGAAAGGATGTTGTACACTGCAGAAATCCTTGAAATAGAGTTAGGTTACATGAAACCAGTGTTTCAAACCACCAGAATTCACTGAAAAGTAGTATTCAACTGTAAAACAGTTGGAAGACAAGTGTATATAGCTTCTCAAGTTCAGAGAAGTGTGTGTAAAGTTGTTGCTACATGTAGTGAAGTCGCACAAGTAGAAAAGAAGGCCCATTATAGGAAACAGCTAGAAATCAGTAGTCATTCAGAGCAAATACTAATGAATATCACAGAATAGTGACAAAACAAGTGTAAAAGTCATCAAAATGTACGTTTCTAGTCTAGAAAGGATGTTATACACTACAGAAATCCTTGAAATAGAGTTACTTCACAAGAAAACAGTGTTTCCACCCACTAGATTTCACTGAAAAGTAGTATTCAACTGTAAAACAGTTGAAAGACAAGTGTATATAGCCTCTCAACTTCAGAGAAGAGTGTATAAAGTTGTTTCTACATGTGGTGAAGTCCCACAAGTAGAAAAGAAGGCCCATTATAGGAAACAGCTAGAAATCTGTAGTCATTCATTGCAAATACTAATGAATACCATAGAATTGTGTGAGAACAAGTGTAGAAGACATCAAAATGTAAGTTTCTAGTCTAGAAAGGATGTTATACAGTACAGAAATCCTTGAAATAGAGTTACCTCACAAGAAAACAGTGTTTCAACCCACTAGAATTCACTGAAAAGTAGTATTCAACTGTAAAACAGTTGAAAGACTAGTGTATATAGCTCTTCTAGTTCAGAGAAGAGTGTATAAAGTTGTTTCTACATGTGTTGAAGTCCCACAAGTAGAAAAGAAGGCCCATTATGGGAAACAGCTAGAAATCAGTAGTCATTCAAAGCAAATACTAATGAATATCACAGAATAGTGACAGAACAAGTGTAAAAGACATCAAATGTAAGTCTTTAGTCTAGAAAGGATGTTATACACTACCGAAATCCTTGAAATAGAGTTACTTCACAAGAAACCAGTGTTTCAAACCACCAGAATTCACTGAAAAGTAGTATTTAACTGTACAACAGTTGAAAGACAAGTTTATATAGCTTCGCAAGTCCAGAGAAGAGTGTATAAAGTTGTTGCTACATGTAGTGAAGTCGCACAAGTAGAAAAGAAGGCCCATGATAGGAAACAGCTAGAAATCTGTAGTCATTCATTGCAAATACTAATGAATACCATAGAATTGTGTGAGAACAAGTGTAGAAGACATCAAAATGTAAGTTTCTAGTCTAGAAAGGATGTTATACACTACAGAAATCCTTGAAATAGAGTTACTTCACAAGAAAACAGTGTTTCAACCCACTAGAATTCACTGAAAAGTAGTATTCAACTGTAAAACAGTTGAAAGACTAGTGTATATAGCTTCTCTAGTTCACAGAAGAGTGTATAAAGTTGTTTCTACATGTGTTGAAGTCCCACAAGTAGAAAAGAAGGCCCATTATTGGAAACAGCTAGAAATCAGTAGTCATTCAGAGCAAATATTAATGAATATCACAGAATAGTGAGAGAACAAGTGTAAAAGACATGAAATGTAAGTCTTTAGTCTAGAAAGGATGTTGTACACTGCAGAAATCCTTGAAATTCTGTTAGTTCAAATGAAACCAGTGTTTGAAACCACCAGAATTCACTGAAAAGTAGTACTCAACTGTAAAACAGTTGGAAGACAAGTGTATATAGCTTCTCAAGTTCAGAGAAGTGTGTATAATGTTGTTGCTACATGTAGTGAAGTCGCACATTAGAAAAGAAGGCCCATTATAGGAAACAGCTAGAAATCAGTAGTCATTCATTGCAAATACTAATGAATAGCACAGAATAGTGAGAGAACAAGTGTAAAAGACATCAAAATGTAAGTCTCTAGTCTAGAAAGGATGTTGTACACTGCACAAATCCTTGAAATAGAGTTACTTCACAAGAAAACAGTGTTTCAACCCATTAGAATTCAC
Source organism: Cnephaeus nilssonii (assembly GCF_951640355.1). Lineage (NCBI taxonomy): Eukaryota > Metazoa > Chordata > Mammalia > Chiroptera > Vespertilionidae > Cnephaeus > Cnephaeus nilssonii. The sequence goes on along the minus strand of NW_027645439.1, from coordinate 473,481 downwards.
TGAAAAGTAGAATTCAACAGTAAAACAGTTGAAAGACAAGTGTATATAGCTTCTCAAGTTCAGAGAAGAGTGTATAAAGCTGTTTCTACATGTGGTGAAGTCCCACAAGTAGAAAAGAAGGCCCATTATGGGAAACAGCTAGAAATCAGTAGTCATTCACAGCAAATACTAATGAATATCACAGAATAGTGACAGAACAAGTGTAAAAGACATCAAATGTAAGTCTTTAGTCTAGAAAGGATGTTATACACTACCGAAATCCTTGAAATAGAGTTACTTCACAAGAAACCAGTGTTTCAAACCACCAGAATTCACTGAAAAGTAGTATTTAACTGTACAACAGTTGAAAGACAAGTTTATATAGCTTCGCAAGTCCAGAGAAGAGTGTATAAAGTTGTTGCTACATGTAGTGAAGTCGCACAAGTAGAAAAGAAGGCCCATGATAGGAAACAGCTAGAAATCTGTAGTCATTCATTGCAAATACTAATGAATACCATAGAATTGTGTGAGAACAAGTGTAGAAGACATCAAAATGTAAGTTTCTAGTCTAGAAAGGATGTTATACACTACAGAAATCCTTGAAATAGAGTTACTTCACAAGAAAACAGTGTTTCAACCCACTAGAATTCACTGAAAAGTAGTATTCAACTGTAAAACAGTTGAAAGACTAGTGTATATAGCTTCTCTAGTTCAGAGAAGAGTGTATAAAGTTGTTTCTACATGTGTTGACGTCCCACAAGTAGAAAAGAAGGCCCATTATAGGAAACAGCTAGAAATCAGTAGTCATTCAGAGCAAATACTAATGAATATCACAGAATAGTGAGAGAACAAGTGTAAAAGACATCAAATGTAAGTCTTTAGTCTAGAAAGGATGTTGTACACTGCAGAAATCCTTGAAATTCTGTTAGTTCAAATGAAACCAGTGTTTGAAACCACCAGAATTCACTGAAAAGTAGTACTCAACTGTAAAACAGTTGGAAGACAAGTGTATATAGCTTCTCAAGTTCAGAGAAGTGTGTATAATGTTGTTGCTACATGTAGTGAAGTCGCACATTAGAAAAGAAGGCCCATTATAGGAAACAGCTAGAAATCAGTAGTCATTCAGAGCAAATACTAATGAATATCACAGAATAGTGAGAGAACAAGTGTAAAAGACATCAAATGTAAGTCTTTAGTCTAGAAAGGATGTTGTACACTGCACAAATCCTTGAAATAGAGTTAGTTCACATGAAACCAGTGTTTGAAACCACCAGAATTCACTGAAAAGTAGTATTCAACTGTAAAACAGTTGGAAGACAAGTGTATATAGCTTCTCAAGTTCAGAGAAGTGTGTGTAAAGTTGTTGCTACATGTAGTGAAGTCGCACAAGTAGAAAAGAAGGCCCATTATAGGAAACAGCTAGAAATCAGTAGTCATTCAGAGCAAATACTAATGAATATCACAGAATAGTGACAAAACAAGTGTAAAAGTCATCAAAATGTACGTTTCTAGTCTAGAAAGGATGTTATACACTACAGAAATCCTTGAAATAGAGTTACTTCACAAGAAAACAGTGTTTCCACCCACTAGATTTCACTGAAAAGTAGTATTCAACTGTAAAACAGTTGAAAGACAAGTGTATATAGCCTCTCAACTTCAGAGAAGAGTGTATAAAGTTGTTTCTACATGTGGTGAAGTCCCACAAGTAGAAAAGAAGGCCCATTATAGGAAACAGCTAGAAATCTGTAGTCATTCATTGCAAATACTAATGAATACCATAGAATTGTGTGAGAACAAGTGTAGAAGACATCAAAATGTAAGTTTCTAGTCTAGAAAGGATGTTATACAGTACAGAAATCCTTGAAATAGAGTTACCTCACAAGAAAACAGTGTTTCAACCCACTAGAATTCACTGAAAAGTAGTATTCAACTGTAAAACAGTTGAAAGACTAGTGTATATAGCTCCTCTAGTTCAGAGAAGAGTGTATAAAGTTGTTTCTACATGTGTTGAAGTCCCACAAGTAGAAAAGAAGGCCCATTATGGGAAACAGCTAGAAATCAGTAGTCATTCAAAGCAAATACTAATGAATATCACAGAATAGTGACAGAACAAGTGTAAAAGACATCAAATGTAAGTCTTTAGTCTAGAAAGGATGTTATACACTACCGAAATCCTTGAAATAGAGTTACTTCACAAGAAACCAGTGTTTCAAACCACCAGAATTCACTGAAAAGTAGTATTTAACTGTACAACAGTTGAAAGACAAGTTTATATAGCTTCGCAAGTCCAGAGAAGAGTGTATAAAGTTGTTGCTACATGTAGTGAAGTCGCACAAGTAGAAAAGAAGGCCCATGATAGGAAACAGCTAGAAATCTGTAGTCATTCATTGCAAATACTAATGAATACCATAGAATTGTGTGAGAACAAGTGTAGAAGACATCAAAATGTAAGTTTCTAGTCTAGAAAGGATGTTATACACTACAGAAATCCTTGAAATAGAGTTACTTCACAAGAAAACAGTGTTTCAACCCACTAGAATTCACTGAAAAGTAGTATTCAACTGTAAAACAGTTGAAAGACTAGTGTATATAGCTTCTCTAGTTCACAGAAGAGTGTATAAAGTTGTTTCTACATGTGTTGAAGTCCCACAAGTAGAAAAGAAGGCCCATTATTGGAAACAGCTAGAAATCAGTAGTCATTCAGAGCAAATACTAATGAATATCACAGAATAGTGAGAGAACAAGTGTAAAAGACATGAAATGTAAGTCTTTAGTCTAGAAAGGATGTTGTACACTGCAGAAATCCTTGAAATTCTGTTAGTTCAAATGAAACCAGTGTTTGAAACCACCAGAATTCACTGAAAAGTAGTACTCAACTGTAAAACAGTTGGAAGACAAGTGTATATAGCTTCTCAAGTTCAGAGAAGTGTGTATAATGTTGTTGCTACATGTAGTGAAGTCGCACATTAGAAAAGAAGGCCCATTATAGGAAACAGCTAGAAATCAGTAGTCATTCATTGCAAATACTAATGAATAGCACAGAATAGTGAGAGAACAAGTGTAAAAGACATCAAAATGTAAGTCTCTAGTCTAGAAAGGATGTTGTACACTGCACAAATCCTTGAAATAGAGTTACTTCACAAGAAAACAGTGTTTCAACCCATTAGAATTCACTGAAAAGTAGAATTCAACTGTAAAACAGTTGAAAGACAAGTGTATATAGCTTCTCAAGTTCAGAGAAGAGTGTATAAAGCTGTTTCTACATGTGGTGAAGTCCCACAAGTAGAAAAGAAGGCCCATTATGGGAAACAGCTAGAAATCAGTAGTCATTCACAGCAAATACTAATGAATATCACAGAATAGTGACAGAACAAGTGTAAAAGACATCAAATGTAAGTCTTTAGTCTAGAAAGGATGTTATACACTACCGAAATCCTTGAAATAGAGTTACTTCACAAGAAACCAGTGTTTCAAACCACCAGAATTCACTGAAAAGTAGTATTTAACTGTACAACAGTTGAAAGACAAGTTTATATAGCTTCGCAAGTCCAGAGAAGAGTGTATAAAGTTGTTGCTACATGTAGTGAAGTCGCACAAGTAGAAAAGAAGGCCCATGATAGGAAACAGCTAGAAATCTGTAGTCATTCATTGCAAATACTAATGAATACCATAGAATTGTGTGAGAACAAGTGTAGAAGACATCAAAATGTAAGTTTCTAGTCTAGAAAGGATGTTATACACTACAGAAATCCTTGAAATAGAGTTACTTCACAAGAAAACAGTGTTTCAACCCACTAGAATTCACTGAAAAGTAGTATTCAACTGTAAAACAGTTGAAAGACTAGTGTATATAGCTTCTCTAGTTCAGAGAAGAGTGTATAAAGTTGTTTCTACATGTGTTGACGTCCCACAAGTAGAAAAGAAGGCCCATTATAGGAAACAGCTAGAAATCAGTAGTCATTCAGAGCAAATACTAATGAATATCACAGAATAGTGAGAGAACAAGTGTAAAAGACATCAAATGTAAGTCTTTAGTCTAGAAAGGATGTTGTACACTGCAGAAATCCTTGAAATTCTGTTAGTTCAAATGAAACCAGTGTTTGAAACCACCAGAATTCACTGAAAAGTAGTACTCAACTGTAAAACAGTTGGAAGACAAGTGTATATAGCTTCTCAAGTTCAGAGAAGTGTGTATAATGTTGTTGCTACATGTAGTGAAGTCGCACATTAGAAAAGAAGGCCCATTATAGGAAACAGCTAGAAATCAGTAGTCATTCATTGCAAATACTAATGAATATCACAGAATAGTGAGAGAACTAGGGTAAAAGACATCAAAATATAAGTCTCTAGTCTAGAAAGGATGTTATACACTACCGAAATCCTTGAAATAGAGTTACTTCACAAGAAACCAGTGTTTCAAACCACCAGAATTCACGGAAAGGTAGTATTTAACTGTAAAACAGTTGAAAGACAAGTTTATATAGTTTCGCAAGTCCAGAGAAGAGTGTATAAAGTTGTTTCTACATGTGGTGAAGTCCCACACGTAGAAAACAAGGGCCATTATGGGAAACAGCTAGAAATCAGTAGTCATTCACAGCAAATACTAATGAATATCACAGAATAGTGAGAGAACAAGTGTAAAAGACATCAAAATGTAAGTCTCTAGTCTAGAAAGGATGTTGTACACTGCACAAATCCTTGAAATAGAGTTACTTCACAAGAAAACAGTGTTTCAACCCATTAGAATTCACTGAAAAGTAGTATTCAACTGTAAAACAGTTGAAAGACAAGAATATATAGCTTCTCTAGTTCAGAGAAGAGTGTATAAAGTTGTTTGTACATGTGGTGAAGTCCCACAAGTAGAAAAGAAGGCCCATTATAGGAAACAGCTAGAAATCAGTAGTCTTTCAGAGCAAATACTAATGAATATCACAGAATAGTGAGAGAACAAGTGTAAAAGACATCAAATGTAAGTCTTTAGTCTAGAAAGGATGTTGTACACTGCAGAAATCCTTGAAATACTGTTAGTTCAAATGAAACCAGTGTTTGAAACCACCAGAATTCACTGAAAAGTAGTACTCAACTGTAAAACAGTTGAAAGACAAGTGTATATAGCTTCTCAAGTTCAGAGAAGAGTGTATAAATCTGTTTCTACATGTGGTGAAGTCCCACAAGTAGAAAAGAAGGCCCATTATAGGAAACTGCTAGAAATCAGTAAACATTCAGAGCAAATACAAATGAATATCACAGAATAGTGAGAGAACAAGTGTAAAAGACATCAAAATGTAAGTCTCTAGTCTAGAAAGGATGTTGTACACTGCACAAATCCTTGAAATAGAGTTAGTTCACATGAAACCAGTGTTTGAAACCACCAGAATTCACTGAAAAGTAGTATTCAACTGTAAAACAGTTGAAAGACAAGGGTATACAGCTTCTCAAGTTCAGAGAAGAGTGTATAAAGTTGTTTCTACATGTGGTGAAGTCCCACAAGTATACCAGAAGGCCCATTATAAAACACTGGAAGAAAGCATTAGTAATTCAGAGCAAATACTAATGAATATCACAGAATAGTGAGAGAACAAGTGTAAAAGACATCCAAATCAAAGTGTCTAGTCTAGAAAGGATGTTGTACACTGCAGAAATCCTTGAAATAGAGTTAGGTTACATGAAACCAGTGTTTCAAACCACCAGAATTCACTGAAAAGTAGTATTTAACTGTAAAACAGTTGAAAGACAAGTTTATTTAGCTTCGCAAGTCCAGAGAAGAGTGTATAAAGTTGTTTCTACATGTGTTGAAGTCCCACAAGTAGAAAAGAAGGCCCATTATAGGAAACAGCTAGAAATCAGTAGTCATTCAGAGCAAATACTAATGAATATCACAGAATAGTGAGAGAACAAGTGTAAAAGACATCAAATGTAAGTCTTTAGTCTAGAAAGGATGTTGTACACTGCACAAATCCTTGAAATAGAGTTAGTTCACATGAAACCAGTGTTTGAAACCACCAGAATTCACTGAAAAGTAGTATTCAACTGTAAAACAGTTGAAAGACAAGGGTATACAGCTTCTCAAGTTCAGAGAAGAGTGTATAAAGTTGTTTCTACATGTGGTGAAGTCCCACAAGTATACCAGAAGGCCCATTATAAAACACTGGAAGAAAGCATTAGTAATTCAGAGCAAATACTAATGAATATCACAGAATAGTGAGAGAACAAGTGTAAAAGACATCCAAATCAAAGTGTCTAGTCTAGAAAGGATGTTGTACACTGCAGAAATCCTTGAAATAGAGTTAGGTTACATGAAACCAGTGTTTCAAACCACCAGAATTCACTGAAAAGTAGTATTTAACTGTAAAACAGTTGAAAGACAAGTTTATTTAGCTTCGCAAGTCCAGAGAAGAGTGTATAAAGTTGTTTCTACATGTGTTGAAGTAACACAAGTAGAAAAGAAGGCCCATTATAGGAAACAGCTAGAAATCAGTAGTCATTCAGAGCAAATACTAATGAATATCACAGAATAGTGAGAGAACAAGTGTAAAAGACATCAAATGTAAGTCTTTAGTCTAGAAAGGATGTTGTACACTGCACAAATCCTTGAAATAGAGTTAGTTCACATGAAACCAGTGTTTGAAACCACCAGAATTCACTGAAAAGTAGTATTCAACTGTAAAACAGTTGGAAGACAAGTGTATATAGCTTCTCAAGTTCAGAGAAGTGTGTGTAAAGTTGTTGCTACATGTAGTGAAGTCGCACAAGTAGAAAAGAAGGCCCATTATAGGAAACAGCTAGAAATCAGTAGTCATTCAGAGCAAATACTAATGAATATCACAGAATAGTGACAAAACAAGTGTAAAAGTCATCAAAATGTACGTTTCTAGTCTAGAAAGGATGTTATACACTACAGAAATCCTTGAAATAGAGTTACTTCACAAGAAAACAGTGTTTCCACCCACTAGATTTCACTGAAAAGTAGTATTCAACTGTAAAACAGTTGAAAGACAAGTGTATATAGCCTCTCAACTTCAGAGAAGAGTGTATAAAGTTGTTTCTACATGTGGTGAAGTCCCACAAGTAGAAAAGAAGGCCCATTATAGGAAACAGCTAGAAATCTGTAGTCATTCATTGCAAATACTAATGAATACCATAGAATTGTGTGAGAACAAGTGTAGAAGACATCAAAATGTAAGTTTCTAGTCTAGAAAGGATGTTATACAGTACAGAAATCCTTGAAATAGAGTTACCTCACAAGAAAACAGTGTTTCAACCCACTAGAATTCACTGAAAAGTAGTATTCAACTGTAAAACAGTTGAAAGACTAGTGTATATAGCTCCTCTAGTTCAGAGAAGAGTGTATAAAGTTGTTTCTACATGTGTTGAAGTCCCACAAGTAGAAAAGAAGGCCCATTATGGGAAACAGCTAGAAATCAGTAGTCATTCAAAGCAAATACTAATGAATATCACAGAATAGTGACAGAACAAGTGTAAAAGACATCAAATGTAAGTCTTTAGTCTAGAAAGGATGTTATACACTACCGAAATCCTTGAAATAGAGTTACTTCACAAGAAACCAGTGTTTCAAACCACCAGAATTCACTGAAAAGTAGTATTTAACTGTACAACAGTTGAAAGACAAGTTTATATAGCTTCGCAAGTCCAGAGAAGAGTGTATAAAGTTGTTGCTACATGTAGTGAAGTCGCACAAGTAGAAAAGAAGGCCCAGGATAGGAAACAGCTAGAAATCTGTAGTCATTCATTGCAAATACTAATGAATACCATAGAATTGTGTGAGAACAAGTGTAGAAGACATCAAAATGTAAGTTTCTAGTCTAGAAAGGATGTTATACACTACAGAAATCCTTGAAATAGAGTTACTTCACAAGAAAACAGTGTTTCAACCCACTAGAATTCACTGAAAAGTAGTATTCAACTGTAAAACAGTTGAAAGACTAGTGTATATAGCTTCTCTAGTTCAGAGAAGAGTGTATAAAGTTGTTTCTACATGTGTTGACGTCCCACAAGTAGAAAAGAAGGCCCATTATAGGAAACAGCTAGAAATCAGTAGTCATTCAGAGCAAATACTAATGAATATCACAGAATAGTGAGAGAACAAGTGTAAAAGACATCAAATGTAAGTCTTTAGTCTAGAAAGGATGTTGTACACTGCAGAAATCCTTGAAATTCTGTTAGTTCAAATGAAACCAGTGTTTGAAACCACCAGAATTCACTGAAAAGTAGTACTCAACTGTAAAACAGTTGGAAGACAAGTGTATATAGCTTCTCAAGTTCAGAGAAGTGTGTATAATGTTGTTGCTACATGTAGTGAAGTCGCACATTAGAAAAGAAGGCCCATTATAGGAAACAGCTAGAAATCAGTAGTCATTCATTGCAAATACTAATGAATATCACAGAATAGTGAGAGAACTAGGGTAAAAGACATCAAAATATAAGTCTCTAGTCTAGAAAGGATGTTATACACTACCGAAATCCTTGAAATAGAGTTACTTCACAAGAAACCAGTGTTTCAAACCACCAGAATTCACGGAAAAGTAGTATTTAACTGTAAAACAGTTGAAAGACAAGTTTATATAGTTTCGCAAGTCCAGAGAAGAGTGTATAAAGTTGTTTCTACATGTGGTGAAGTCCCACACGTAGAAAACAAGGGCCATTATGGGAAACAGCTAGAAATCAGTAGTCATTCACAGCAAATACTAATGAATATCACAGAATAGTGAGAGAACAAGTGTAAAAGACATCAAAATGTAAGTCTCTAGTCTAGAAAGGATGTTGTACACTGCACAAATCCTTGAAATAGAGTTACTTCACAAGAAAACAGTGTTTCAACCCATTAGAATTCACTGAAAAGTAGTATTCAACTGTAAAACAGTTGAAAGACAAGAATATATAGCTTCTCTAGTTCAGAGAAGAGTGTATAAAGTTGTTTGTACATGTGGTGAAGTCCCACAAGTAGGAAAGAAGGCCCATTATAGGAAACAGCTAGAAATCAGTAGTCTTTCAGAGCAAATACTAATGAATATCACAGAATAGTGAGAGAACAAGTGTAAAAGACATCAAATGTAAGTCTTTAGTCTAGAAAGGATGTTGTACACTGCAGAAATCCTTGAAATACTGTTAGTTCAAATGAAACCAGTGTTTGAAACCACCAGAATTCACTGAAAAGTAGTACTCAACTGTAAAACAGTTGAAAGACAAGTGTATATAGCTTCTCAAGTTCAGAGAAGAGTGTATAAATCTGTTTCTACATGTGGTGAAGTCCCACAAGTAGAAAAGAAGGCCCATTATAGGAAACTGCTAGAAATCAGTAAACATTCAGAGCAAATACAAATGAATATCACAGAATAGTGAGAGAACAAGTGTAAAAGACATCAAAATGTAAGTCTCTAGTCTAGAAAGGATGTTGTACACTGCACAAATCCTTGAAATAGAGTTAGTTCACATGAAACCAGTGTTTGAAACCACCAGAATTCACTGAAAAGTAGTATTCAACTGTAAAACAGTTGAAAGACAAGGGTATACAGCTTCTCAAGTTCAGAGAAGAGTGTATAAAGTTGTTTCTACATGTGGTGAAGTCCCACAAGTATACCAGAAGGCCCATTATAAAACACTGGAAGAAAGCATTAGTAATTCAGAGCAAATACTAATGAATATCACAGAATAGTGAGAGAACAAGTGTAAAAGACATCCAAATCAAAGTGTCTAGTCTAGAAAGGATGTTGTACACTGCAGAAATCCTTGAAATAGAGTTAGGTTACATGAAACCAGTGTTTCAAACCACCAGAATTCACTGAAAAGTAGTATTTAACTGTAAAACAGTTGAAAGACAAGTTTATTTAGCTTCGCAAGTCCAGAGAAGAGTGTATAAAGTTGTTTCTACATGTGTTGAAGTCCCACAAGTAGAAAAGAAGGCCCATTATAGGAAACAGCTAGAAATCAGTAGTCATTCAGAGCAAATACTAATGAATATCACAGAATAGTGAGAGAACAAGTGTAAAAGACATCAAATGTAAGTCTTTAGTCTAGAAAGGATGTTGTACACTGCACAAATCCTTGAAATAGAGTTAGTTCACATGAAACCAGTGTTTGAAACCACCAGAATTCACTGAAAAGTAGTATTCAACTGTAAAACAGTTGGAAGACAAGTGTATATAGCTTCTCAAGTTCAGAGAAGTGTGTGTAAAGTTGTTGCTACATGTAGTGAAGTCGCACAAGTAGAAAAGAAGGCCCATTATAGGAAACAGCTAGAAATCAGTAGTCATTCAGAGCAAATACTAATGAATATCACAGAATAGTGACAAAACAAGTGTAAAAGTCATCAAAATGTACGTTTCTAGTCTAGAAAGGATGTTATACACTACAGAAATCCTTGAAATAGAGTTACTTCACAAGAAAACAGTGTTTCCACCCACTAGATTTCACTGAAAAGTAGTATTCAACTGTAAAACAGTTGAAAGACAAGTGTATATAGCCTCTCAACTTCAGAGAAGAGTGTATAAAGTTGTTTCTACATGTGGTGAAGTCCCACAAGTAGAAAAGAAGGCCCATTATAGGAAACAGCTAGAAATCTGTAGTCATTCATTGCAAATACTAATGAATACCATAGAATTGTGTGAGAACAAGTGTAGAAGACATCAAAATGTAAGTTTCTAGTCTAGAAAGGATGTTATACAGTACAGAAATCCTTGAAATAGAGTTACCTCACAAGAAAACAGTGTTTCAACCCACTAGAATTCACTGAAAAGTAGTATTCAACTGTAAAACAGTTGAAAGACTAGTGTATATAGCTCCTCTAGTTCAGAGAAGAGTGTATAAAGTTGTTTCTACATGTGTTGAAGTCCCACAAGTAGAAAAGAAGGCCCATTATGGGAAACAGCTAGAAATCAGTAGTCATTCAAAGCAAATACTAATGAATATCACAGAATAGTGACAGAACAAGTGTAAAAGACATCAAATGTAAGTCTTTAGTCTAGAAAGGATGTTATACACTACCGAAATCCTTGAAATAGAGTTACTTCACAAGAAACCAGTGTTTCAAACCACCAGAATTCACTGAAAAGTAGTATTTAACTGTACAACAGTTGAAAGACAAGTTTATATAGCTTCGCAAGTCCAGAGAAGAGTGTATAAAGTTGTTGCTACATGTAGTGAAGTCGCACAAGTAGAAAAGAAGGCCCAGGATAGGAAACAGCTAGAAATCTGTAGTCATTCATTGCAAATACTAATGAATACCATAGAATTGTGTGAGAACAAGTGTAGAAGACATCAAAATGTAAGTTTCTAGTCTAGAAAGGATGTTATACACTACAGAAATCCTTGAAATAGAGTTACTTCACAAGAAAACAGTGTTTCAACCCACTAGAATTCACTGAAAAGTAGTATTCAACTGTAAAACAGTTGAAAGACTAGTGTATATAGCTTCTCTAGTTCAGAGAAGAGTGTATAAAGTTGTTTCTACATGTGTTGACGTCCCACAAGTAGAAAAGAAGGCCCATTATAGGAAACAGCTAGAAATCAGTAGTCATTCAGAGCAAATACTAATGAATATCACAGAATAGTGAGAGAACAAGTGTAAAAGACATCAAATGTAAGTCTTTAGTCTAGAAAGGATGTTGTACACTGCAGAAATCCTTGAAATTCTGTTAGTTCAAATGAAACCAGTGTTTGAAACCACCAGAATTCACTGAAAAGTAGTACTCAACTGTAAAACAGTTGGAAGACAAGTGTATATAGCTTCTCAAGTTCAGAGAAGTGTGTATAATGTTGTTGCTACATGTAGTGAAGTCGCACATTAGAAAAGAAGGCCCATTATAGGAAACAGCTAGAAATCAGTAGTCATTCATTGCAAATACTAATGAATATCACAGAATAGTGAGAGAACTAGGGTAAAAGACATCAAAATATAAGTCTCTAGTCTAGAAAGGATGTTATACACTACCGAAATCCTTGAAATAGAGTTACTTCACAAGAAACCAGTGTTTCAAACCACCAGAATTCACGGAAAAGTAGTATTTAACTGTAAAACAGTTGAAAGACAAGTTTATATAGTTTCGCAAGTCCAGAGAAGAGTGTATAAAGTTGTTTCTACATGTGGTGAAGTCCCACACGTAGAAAACAAGGGCCATTATGGGAAACAGCTAGAAATCAGTAGTCATTCACAGCAAATACTAATGAATATCACAGAATAGTGAGAGAACAAGTGTAAAAGACATCAAAATGTAAGTCTCTAGTCTAGAAAGGATGTTGTACACTGCACAAATCCTTGAAATAGAGTTACTTCACAAGAAAACAGTGTTTCAACCCATTAGAATTCACTGAAAAGTAGTATTCAACTGTAAAACAGTTGAAAGACAAGAATATATAGCTTCTCTAGTTCAGAGAAGAGTGTATAAAGTTGTTTGTACATGTGGTGAAGTCCCACAAGTAGGAAAGAAGGCCCATTATAGGAAACAGCTAGAAATCAGTAGTCTTTCAGAGCAAATACTAATGAATATCACAGAATAGTGAGAGAACAAGTGTAAAAGACATCAAATGTAAGTCTTTAGTCTAGAAAGGATGTTGTACACTGCAGAAATCCTTGAAATACTGTTAGTTCAAATGAAACCAGTGTTTGAAACCACCAGAATTCACTGAAAAGTAGTACTCAACTGTAAAACAGTTGAAAGACAAGTGTATATAGCTTCTCAAGTTCAGAGAAGAGTGTATAAATCTGTTTCTACATGTGGTGAAGTCCCACAAGTAGAAAAGAAGGCCCATTATAGGAAACTGCTAGAAATCAGTAAACATTCAGAGCAAATACAAATGAATATCACAGAATAGTGAGAGAACAAGTGTAAAAGACATCAAAATGTAAGTCTCTAGTCTAGAAAGGATGTTGTACACTGCACAAATCCTTGAAATAGAGTTAGTTCACATGAAACCAGTGTTTGAAACCACCAGAATTCACTGAAAAGTAGTATTCAACTGTAAAACAGTTGAAAGACAAGGGTATACAGCTTCTCAAGTTCAGAGAAGAGTGTATAAAGTTGTTTCTACATGTGGTGAAGTCCCACAAGTATACCAGAAGGCCCATTATAAAACACTGGAAGAAAGCATTAGTAATTCAGAGCAAATACTAATGAATATCACAGAATAGTGAGAGAACAAGTGTAAAAGACATCCAAATCAAAGTGTCTAGTCTAGAAAGGATGTTGTACACTGCAGAAATCCTTGAAATAGAGTTAGGTTACATGAAACCAGTGTTTCAAACCACCAGAATTCACTGAAAAGTAGTATTTAACTGTAAAACAGTTGAAAGACAAGTTTATTTAGCTTCGCAAGTCCAGAGAAGAGTGTATAAAGTTGTTTCTACATGTGTTGAAGTCCCACAAGTAGAAAAGAAGGCCCATTATAGGAAACAGCTAGAAATCAGTAGTCATTCAGAGCAAATACTAATGAATATCACAGAATAGTGAGAGAACAAGTGTAAAAGACATCAAATGTAAGTCTTTAGTCTAGAAAGGATGTTGTACACTGCACAAATCCTTGAAATAGAGTTAGTTCACATGAAACCAGTGTTTGAAACCACCAGAATTCACTGAAAAGTAGTATTCAACTGTAAAACAGTTGGAAGACAAGTGTATATAGCTTCTCAAGTTCAGAGAAGTGTGTGTAAAGTTGTTGCTACATGTAGTGAAGTCGCACAAGTAGAAAAGAAGGCCCATTATAGGAAACAGCTAGAAATCAGTAGTCATTCAGAGCAAATACTAATGAATATCACAGAATAGTGACAAAACAAGTGTAAAAGTCATCAAAATGTACGTTTCTAGTCTAGAAAGGATGTTATACACTACAGAAATCCTTGAAATAGAGTTACTTCACAAGAAAACAGTGTTTCCACCCACTAGATTTCACTGAAAAGTAGTATTCAACTGTAAAACAGTTGAAAGACAAGTGTATATAGCCTCTCAACTTCAGAGAAGAGTGTATAAAGTTGTTTCTACATGTGGTGAAGTCCCACAAGTAGAAAAGAAGGCCCATTATAGGAAACAGCTAGAAATCTGTAGTCATTCATTGCAAATACTAATGAATACCATAGAATTGTGTGAGAACAAGTGTAGAAGACATCAAAATGTAAGTTTCTAGTCTAGAAAGGATGTTATACAGTACAGAAATCCTTGAAATAGAGTTACCTCACAAGAAAACAGTGTTTCAACCCACTAGAATTCACTGAAAAGTAGTATTCAACTGTAAAACAGTTGAAAGACTAGTGTATATAGCTCCTCTAGTTCAGAGAAGAGTGTATAAAGTTGTTTCTACATGTGTTGAAGTCCCACAAGTAGAAAAGAAGGCCCATTATGGGAAACAGCTAGAAATCAGTAGTCATTCAAAGCAAATACTAATGAATATCACAGAATAGTGACAGAACAAGTGTAAAAGACATCAAATGTAAGTCTTTAGTCTAGAAAGGATGTTATACACTACCGAAATCCTTGAAATAGAGTTACTTCACAAGAAACCAGTGTTTCAAACCACCAGAATTCACTGAAAAGTAGTATTTAACTGTACAACAGTTGAAAGACAAGTTTATATAGCTTCGCAAGTCCAGAGAAGAGTGTATAAAGTTGTTGCTACATGTAGTGAAGTCGCACAAGTAGAAAAGAAGGCCCAGGATAGGAAACAGCTAGAAATCTGTAGTCATTCATTGCAAATACTAATGAATACCATAGAATTGTGTGAGAACAAGTGTAGAAGACATCAAAATGTAAGTTTCTAGTCTAGAAAGGATGTTATACACTACAGAAATCCTTGAAATAGAGTTACTTCACAAGAAAACAGTGTTTCAACCCACTAGAATTCACTGAAAAGTAGTATTCAACTGTAAAACAGTTGAAAGACTAGTGTATATAGCTTCTCTAGTTCAGAGAAGAGTGTATAAAGTTGTTTCTACATGTGTTGACGTCCCACAAGTAGAAAAGAAGGCCCATTATAGGAAACAGCTAGAAATCAGTAGTCATTCAGAGCAAATACTAATGAATATCACAGAATAGTGAGAGAACAAGTGTAAAAGACATCAAATGTAAGTCTTTAGTCTAGAAAGGATGTTGTACACTGCAGAAATCCTTGAAATTCTGTTAGTTCAAATGAAACCAGTGTTTGAAACCACCAGAATTCACTGAAAAGTAGTACTCAACTGTAAAACAGTTGGAAGACAAGTGTATATAGCTTCTCAAGTTCAGAGAAGTGTGTATAATGTTGTTGCTACATGTAGTGAAGTCGCACATTAGAAAAGAAGGCCCATTATAGGAAACAGCTAGAAATCAGTAGTCATTCATTGCAAATACTAATGAATATCACAGAATAGTGAGAGAACTAGGGTAAAAGACATCAAAATATAAGTCTCTAGTCTAGAAAGGATGTTATACACTACCGAAATCCTTGAAATAGAGTTACTTCACAAGAAACCAGTGTTTCAAACCACCAGAATTCACGGAAAAGTAGTATTTAACTGTAAAACAGTTGAAAGACAAGTTTATATAGTTTCGCAAGTCCAGAGAAGAGTGTATAAAGTTGTTTCTACATGTGGTGAAGTCCCACACGTAGAAAACAAGGGCCATTATGGGAAACAGCTAGAAATCAGTAGTCATTCACAGCAAATACTAATGAATATCACAGAATAGTGAGAGAACAAGTGTAAAAGACATCAAAATGTAAGTCTCTAGTCTAGAAAGGATGTTGTACACTGCACAAATCCTTGAAATAGAGTTACTTCACAAGAAAACAGTGTTTCAACCCATTAGAATTCACTGAAAAGTAGTATTCAACTGTAAAACAGTTGAAAGACAAGAATATATAGCTTCTCTAGTTCAGAGAAGAGTGTATAAAGTTGTTTGTACATGTGGTGAAGTCCCACAAGTAGGAAAGAAGGCCCATTATAGGAAACAGCTAGAAATCAGTAGTCTTTCAGAGCAAATACTAATGAATATCACAGAATAGTGAGAGAACAAGTGTAAAAGACATCAAATGTAAGTCTTTAGTCTAGAAAGGATGTTGTACACTGCAGAAATCCTTGAAATACTGTTAGTTCAAATGAAACCAGTGTTTGAAACCACCAGAATTCACTGAAAAGTAGTACTCAACTGTAAAACAGTTGAAAGACAAGTGTATATAGCTTCTCAAGTTCAGAGAAGAGTGTATAAATCTGTTTCTACATGTGGTGAAGTCCCACAAGTAGAAAAGAAGGCCCATTATAGGAAACTGCTAGAAATCAGTAAACATTCAGAGCAAATACAAATGAATATCACAGAATAGTGAGAGAACAAGTGTAAAAGACATCAAAATGTAAGTCTCTAGTCTAGAAAGGATGTTGTACACTGCACAAATCCTTGAAATAGAGTTAGTTCACATGAAACCAGTGTTTGAAACCACCAGAATTCACTGAAAAGTAGTATTCAACTGTAAAACAGTTGAAAGACAAGGGTATACAGCTTCTCAAGTTCAGAGAAGAGTGTATAAAGTTGTTTCTACATGTGGTGAAGTCCCACAAGTATACCAGAAGGCCCATTATAAAACACTGGAAGAAAGCATTAGTAATTCAGAGCAAATACTAATGAATATCACAGAATAGTGAGAGAACAAGTGTAAAAGACATCCAAATCAAAGTGTCTAGTCTAGAAAGGATGTTGTACACTGCAGAAATCCTTGAAATAGAGTTAGGTTACATGAAACCAGTGTTTCAAACCACCAGAATTCACTGAAAAGTAGTATTTAACTGTAAAACAGTTGAAAGACAAGTTTATTTAGCTTCGCAAGTCCAGAGAAGAGTGTATAAAGTTGTTTCTACATGTGTTGAAGTCCCACAAGTAGAAAAGAAGGCCCATTATAGGAAACAGCTAGAAATCAGTAGTCATTCAGAGCAAATACTAATGAATATCACAGAATAGTGAGAGAACAAGTGTAAAAGACATCAAATGTAAGTCTTTAGTCTAGAAAGGATGTTGTACACTGCACAAATCCTTGAAATAGAGTTAGTTCACATGAAACCAGTGTTTGAAACCACCAGAATTCACTGAAAAGTAGTATTCAACTGTAAAACAGTTGGAAGACAAGTGTATATAGCTTCTCAAGTTCAGAGAAGTGTGTGTAAAGTTGTTGCTACATGTAGTGAAGTCGCACAAGTAGAAAAGAAGGCCCATTATAGGAAACAGCTAGAAATCAGTAGTCATTCAGAGCAAATACTAATGAATATCACAGAATAGTGACAAAACAAGTGTAAAAGTCATCAAAATGTACGTTTCTAGTCTAGAAAGGATGTTATACACTACAGAAATCCTTGAAATAGAGTTACTTCACAAGAAAACAGTGTTTCCACCCACTAGATTTCACTGAAAAGTAGTATTCAACTGTAAAACAGTTGAAAGACAAGTCTATATAGCCTCTCAACTTCAGAGAAGAGTGTATAAAGTTGTTTCTACATGTGGTGAAGTCCCACAAGTAGAAAAGAAGGCCCATTATAGGAAACAGCTAGAAATCTGTAGTCATTCATTGCAAATACTAATGAATACCATAGAATTGTGTGAGAACAAGTGTAGAAGACATCAAAATGTAAGTTTCTAGTCTAGAAAGGATGTTATACAGTACAGAAATCCTTGAAATAGAGTTACCTCACAAGAAAACAGTGTTTCAACCCACTAGAATTCACTGAAAAGTAGTATTCAACTGTAAAACAGTTGAAAGACTAGTGTATATAGCTCCTCTAGTTCAGAGAAGAGTGTATAAAGTTGTTTCTACATGTGTTGAAGTCCCACAAGTAGAAAAGAAGGCCCATTATGGGAAACAGCTAGAAATCAGTAGTCATTCAAAGCAAATACTAATGAATATCACAGAATAGTGACAGAACAAGTGTAAAAGACATCAAATGTAAGTCTTTAGTCTAGAAAGGATGTTATACACTACCGAAATCCTTGAAATAGAGTTACTTCACAAGAAACCAGTGTTTCAAACCACCAGAATTCACTGAAAAGTAGTATTTAACTGTACAACAGTTGAAAGACAAGTTTATATAGCTTCGCAAGTCCAGAGAAGAGTGTATAAAGTTGTTGCTACATGTAGTGAAGTCGCACAAGTAGAAAAGAAGGCCCAGGATAGGAAACAGCTAGAAATCTGTAGTCATTCATTGCAAATACTAATGAATACCATAGAATTGTGTGAGAACAAGTGTAGAAGACATCAAAATGTAAGTTTCTAGTCTAGAAAGGATGTTATACACTACAGAAATCCTTGAAATAGAGTTACTTCACAAGAAAACAGTGTTTCAACCCACTAGAATTCACTGAAAAGTAGTATTCAACTGTAAAACAGTTGAAAGACTAGTGTATATAGCTTCTCTAGTTCACAGAAGAGTGTATAAAGTTGTTTCTACATGTGTTGAAGTCCCACAAGTAGAAAAGAAGGCCCATTATAGGAAACAGCTAGAAATCAGTAGTCATTCAGAGCAAATACTAATGAATATCACAGAATAGTGAGAGAACAAGTGTAAAAGACATGAAATGTAAGTCTTTAGTCTAGAAAGGATGTTGTACACTGCAGAAATCCTTGAAATTCTGTTAGTTCAAATGAAACCAGTGTTTGAAACCACCAGAATTCACTGAAAAGTAGTACTCAACTGTAAAACAGTTGGAAGACAAGTGTATATAGCTTCTCAAGTTCAGAGAAGTGTGTATAATGTTGTTGCTACATGTAGTGAAGTCGCACATTAGAAAAGAAGGCCCATTATAGGAAACAGCTAGAAATCAGTAGTCATTCATTGCAAATACTAATGAATATCACAGAATAGTGAGAGAACTAGGGTAAAAGACATCAAAATATAAGTCTCTAGTCTAGAAAGGATGTTATACACTACCGAAATCCTTGAAATAGAGTTACTTCACAAGAACCCAGTGTTTCAAACCACCAGAATTCACGGAAAAGTAGTATTTAACTGTAAAACAGTTGAAAGACAAGTTTATATAGTTTCGCAAGTCCAGAGAAGAGTGTATAAAGTTGTTTCTACATGTGGTGAAGTCCCACACGTAGAAAACAAGGGCCATTATGGGAAACAGCTAGAAATCAGTAGTCATTCACAGCAAATACTAATGAATATCACAGAATAGTGAGAGAACAAGTGTAAAAGACATCAAAATGTAAGTCTCTAGTCTAGAAAGGATGTTGTACACTGCACAAATCCTTGAAATAGAGTTACTTCACAAGAAAACAGTGTTTCAACCCATTAGAATTCACTGAAAAGTAGTATTCAACTGTAAAACAGTTGAAAGACAAGAATATATAGATTCTCTAGTTCAGAGAAGAGTGTATAAAGTTGTTTCTACATGTGGTGAAGTCCCACAAGTAGAAAAGAAGGCCCATTATAGGAAACAGCTAGAAATCAGTAGTCTTTCAGAGCAAATACTAATGAATATCACAGAATAGTGAGAGAACAAGTGTAAAAGACATCAAATGTAAGTCTTTAGTCTAGAAAGGATGTTGTACACTGCAGAAATCCTTGAAATACTGTTAGTTCAAATGAAACCAGTGTTTGAAACCACCAGAATTCACTGAAAAGTAGTACTCAACTGTAAAACAGTTGAAAGACAAGTGTATATAGCTTCTCAAGTTCAGAGAAGAGTGTATAAAGCTGTTTCTACATGTGGTGAAGTCCCACAAGTAGAAAAGAAGGCCCATTATAGGAAACTGCTAGAAATCAGTAAACATTCAGAGCAAATACAAATGAATATCACAGAATAGTGAGAGAACAAGTGTAAAAGACATCAAAATGTAAGTCTCTAGTCTAGAAAGGATGTTGTACACTGCACAAATCCTTGAAATAGAGTTAGTTCACATGAAACCAGTGTTTGAAAGCACCAGAATTCACTGAAAAGTAGTATTCAACTGTAAAACAGTTGAAAGACAAGGGTATACAGCTTCTCAAGTTCAGAGAAGAGTGTATAAAGTTGTTTCTACATGTGGTGAAGTCCCACAAGTATACCAGAAGGCCCATTATAAAACACTGGAAGAAAGCATTAGTAATTCAGAGCAAATACTAATGAATATCACAGAATAGTGAGAGAACAAGTGTAAAAGACATCCAAATCAAAGTGTCTAGTCTAGAAAGGATGTTGTACACTGCAGAAATCCTTGAAATAGAGTTAGGTTACATGAAACCAGTGTTTCAAACCACCAGAATTCACTGAAAAGTAGTATTTAACTGTAAAACAGTTGAAAGACAAGTTTATTTAGCTTCGCAAGTCCAGAGAAGAGTGTATAAAGTTGTTTCTACATGTGTTGAAGTAACACAAGTAGAAAAGAAGGCCCATTATAGGAAACAGCTAGAAATCAGTAGTCATTCAGAGCAAATACTAATGAATATCACAGAATAGTGAGAGAACAAGTGTAAAAGACATCAAATGTAAGTCTTTAGTCTAGAAAGGATGTTGTACACTGCACAAATCCTTGAAATAGAGTTAGTTCACATGAAACCAGTGTTTGAAACCACCAGAATTCACTGAAAAGTAGTATTCAACTGTAAAACAGTTGGAAGACAAGTGTATATAGCTTCTCAAGTTCAGAGAAGTGTGTGTAAAGTTGTTGCTACATGTAGTGAAGTCGCACAAGTAGAAAAGAAGGCCCATTATAGGAAACAGCTAGAAATCAGTAGTCATTCAGAGCAAATACTAATGAATATCACAGAATAGTGACAAAACAAGTGTAAAAGTCATCAAAATGTACGTTTCTAGTCTAGAAAGGATGTTATACACTACAGAAATCCTTGAAATAGAGTTACTTCACAAGAAAACAGTGTTTCCACCCACTAGATTTCACTGAAAAGTAGTATTCAACTGTAAAACAGTTGAAAGACAAGTGTATATAGCCTCTCAACTTCAGAGAAGAGTGTATAAAGTTGTTTCTACATGTGGTGAAGTCCCACAAGTAGAAAAGAAGGCCCATTATAGGAAACAGCTAGAAATCTGTAGTCATTCATTGCAAATACTAATGAATACCATAGAATTGTGTGAGAACAAGTGTAGAAGACATCAAAATGTAAGTTTCTAGTCTAGAAAGGATGTTATACAGTACAGAAATCCTTGAAATAGAGTTACCTCACAAGAAAACAGTGTTTCAACCCACTAGAATTCACTGAAAAGTAGTATTCAACTGTAAAACAGTTGAAAGACTAGTGTATATAGCTCCTCTAGTTCAGAGAAGAGTGTATAAAGTTGTTTCTACATGTGTTGAAGTCCCACAAGTAGAAAAGAAGGCCCATTATGGGAAACAGCTAGAAATCAGTAGTCATTCAAAGCAAATACTAATGAATATCACAGAATAGTGACAGAACAAGTGTAAAAGACATCAAATGTAAGTCTTTAGTCTAGAAAGGATGTTATACACTACCGAAATCCTTGAAATAGAGTTACTTCACAAGAAACCAGTGTTTCAAACCACCAGAATTCACTGAAAAGTAGTATTTAACTGTACAACAGTTGAAAGACAAGTTTATATAGCTTCGCAAGTCCAGAGAAGAGTGTATAAAGTTGTTGCTACATGTAGTGAAGTCGCACAAGTAGAAAAGAAGGCCCATGATAGGAAACAGCTAGAAATCTGTAGTCATTCATTGCAAATACTAATGAATACCATAGAATTGTGTGAGAACAAGTGTAGAAGACATCAAAATGTAAGTTTCTAGTCTAGAAAGGATGTTATACACTACAGAAATCCTTGAAATAGAGTTACTTCACAAGAAAACAGTGTTTCAACCCACTAGAATTCACTGAAAAGTAGTATTCAACTGTAAAACAGTTGAAAGACTAGTGTATATAGCTTCTCTAGTTCACAGAAGAGTGTATAAAGTTGTTTCTACATGTGTTGAAGTCCCACAAGTAGAAAAGAAGGCCCATTATAGGAAACAGCTAGAAATCAGTAGTCATTCAGAGCAAATACTAATGAATATCACAGAATAGTGAGAGAACAAGTGTAAAAGACATGAAATGTAAGTCTTTAGTCTAGAAAGGATGTTGTACACTGCAGAAATCCTTGAAATTCTGTTAGTTCAAATGAAACCAGTGTTTGAAACCACCAGAATTCACTGAAAAGTAGTACTCAACTGTAAAACAGTTGGAAGACAAGTGTATATAGCTTCTCAAGTTCAGAGAAGTGTGTATAATGTTGTTGCTACATGTAGTGAAGTCGCACATTAGAAAAGAAGGCCCATTATAGGAAACAGCTAGAAATCAGTAGTCATTCATTGCAAATACTAATGAATATCACAGAATAGTGAGAGAACTAGGGTAAAAGACATCAAAATATAAGTCTCTAGTCTAGAAAGGATGTTATACACTACCGAAATCCTTGAAATAGAGTTACTTCACAAGAACCCAGTGTTTCAAACCACCAGAATTCACGGAAAAGTAGTATTTAACTGTAAAACAGTTGAAAGACAAGTTTATATAGTTTCGCAAGTCCAGAGAAGAGTGTATAAAGTTGTTTCTACATGTGGTGAAGTCCCACACGTAGAAAACAAGGGCCATTATGGGAAACAGCTAGAAATCAGTAGTCATTCACAGCAAATACTAATGAATATCACAGAATAGTGAGAGAACAAGTGTAAAAGACATCAAAATGTAAGTCTCTAGTCTAGAAAGGATGTTGTACACTGCACAAATCCTTGAAATAGAGTTACTTCACAAGAAAACAGTGTTTCAACCCATTAGAATTCACTGAAAAGTAGTATTCAACTGTAAAACAGTTGAAAGACAAGAATATATAGATTCTCTAGTTCAGAGAAGAGTGTATAAAGTTGTTTCTACATGTGGTGAAGTCCCACAAGTAGAAAAGAAGGCCCATTATAGGAAACAGCTAGAAATCAGTAGTCTTTCAGAGCAAATACTAATGAATATCACAGAATAGTGAGAGAACAAGTGTAAAAGACATCAAATGTAAGTCTTTAGTCTAGAAAGGATGTTGTACACTGCAGAAATCCTTGAAATACTGTTAGTTCAAATGAAACCAGTGTTTGAAACCACCAGAATTCACTGAAAAGTAGTACTCAACTGTAAAACAGTTGAAAGACAAGTGTATATAGCTTCTCAAGTTCAGAGAAGAGTGTATAAAGCTGTTTCTACATGTGGTGAAGTCCCACAAGTAGAAAAGAAGGCCCATTATAGGAAACTGCTAGAAATCAGTAAACATTCAGAGCAAATACAAATGAATATCACAGAATAGTGAGAGAACAAGTGTAAAAGACATCAAAATGTAAGTCTCTAGTCTAGAAAGGATGTTGTACACTGCACAAATCCTTGAAATAGAGTTAGTTCACATGAAACCAGTGTTTGAAACCACCAGAATTCACTGAAAAGTAGTATTCAACTGTAAAACAGTTGAAAGACAAGGGTATACAGCTTCTCAAGTTCAGAGAAGAGTGTATAAAGTTGTTTCTACATGTGGTGAAGTCCCACAAGTATACCAGAAGGCCCATTATAAAACACTGGAAGAAAGCATTAGTAATTCAGAGCAAATACTAATGAATATCACAGAATAGTGAGAGAACAAGTGTAAAAGACATCCAAATCAAAGTGTCTAGTCTAGAAAGGATGTTGTACACTGCAGAAATCCTTGAAATAGAGTTAGGTTACATGAAACCAGTGTTTCAAACCACCAGAATTCACTGAAAAGTAGTATTTAACTGTAAAACAGTTGAAAGACAAGTTTATTTAGCTTCGCAAGTCCAGAGAAGAGTGTATAAAGTTGTTTCTACATGTGTTGAAGTAACACAAGTAGAAAAGAAGGCCCATTATAGGAAACAGCTAGAAATCAGTAGTCATTCAGAGCAAATACTAATGAATATCACAGAATAGTGAGAGAACAAGTGTAAAAGACATCAAATGTAAGTCTTTAGTCTAGAAAGGATGTTGTACACTGCACAAATCCTTGAAATAGAGTTAGTTCACATGAAACCAGTGTTTGAAACCACCAGAATTCACTGAAAAGTAGTATTCAACTGTAAAACAGTTGGAAGACAAGTGTATATAGCTTCTCAAGTTCAGAGAAGTGTGTGTAAAGTTGTTGCTACATGTAGTGAAGTCGCACAAGTAGAAAAGAAGGCCCATTATAGGAAACAGCTAGAAATCAGTAGTCATTCAGAGCAAATACTAATGAATATCACAGAATAGTGACAAAACAAGTGTAAAAGTCATCAAAATGTACGTTTCTAGTCTAGAAAGGATGTTATACACTACAGAAATCCTTGAAATAGAGTTACTTCACAAGAAAACAGTGTTTCCACCCACTAGATTTCACTGAAAAGTAGTATTCAACTGTAAAACAGTTGAAAGACAAGTGTATATAGCCTCTCAACTTCAGAGAAGAGTGTATAAAGTTGTTTCTACATGTGGTGAAGTCCCACAAGTAGAAAAGAAGGCCCATTATAGGAAACAGCTAGAAATCTGTAGTCATTCATTGCAAATACTAATGAATACCATAGAATTGTGTGAGAACAAGTGTAGAAGACATCAAAATGTAAGTTTCTAGTCTAGAAAGGATGTTATACAGTACAGAAATCCTTGAAATAGAGTTACCTCACAAGAAAACAGTGTTTCAACCCACTAGAATTCACTGAAAAGTAGTATTCAACTGTAAAACAGTTGAAAGACTAGTGTATATAGCTCCTCTAGTTCAGAGAAGAGTGTATAAAGTTGTTTCTACATGTGTTGAAGTCCCACAAGTAGAAAAGAAGGCCCATTATGGGAAACAGCTAGAAATCAGTAGTCATTCAAAGCAAATACTAATGAATATCACAGAATAGTGACAGAACAAGTGTAAAAGACATCAAATGTAAGTCTTTAGTCTAGAAAGGATGTTATACACTACCGAAATCCTTGAAATAGAGTTACTTCACAAGAAACCAGTGTTTCAAACCACCAGAATTCACTGAAAAGTAGTATTTAACTGTACAACAGTTGAAAGACAAGTTTATATAGCTTCGCAAGTCCAGAGAAGAGTGTATAAAGTTGTTGCTACATGTAGTGAAGTCGCACAAGTAGAAAAGAAGGCCCATGATAGGAAACAGCTAGAAATCTGTAGTCATTCATTGCAAATACTAATGAATACCATAGAATTGTGTGAGAACAAGTGTAGAAGACATCAAAATGTAAGTCTCTAGTCTAGAAAGGATGTTGTACACTGCACAAATCCTTGAAATAGAGTTACTTCACAAGAAAACAGTGTTTCAACCCATTAGAATTCACTGAAAAGTAGTATTCAACTGTAAAACAGTTGAAAGACAAGAATATATAGATTCTCTAGTTCAGAGAAGAGTGTATAAAGTTGTTTCTACATGTGGTGAAGTCCCACAAGTAGAAAAGAAGGCCCATTATAGGAAACAGCTAGAAATCAGTAGTCTTTCAGAGCAAATACTAATGAATATCACAGAATAGTGAGAGAACAAGTGTAAAAGACATCAAATGTAAGTCTTTAGTCTAGAAAGGATGTTGTACACTGCAGAAATCCTTGAAATACTGTTAGTTCAAATGAAACCAGTGTTTGAAACCACCAGAATTCACTGAAAAGTAGTACTCAACTGTAAAACAGTTGAAAGACAAGTGTATATAGCTTCTCAAGTTCAGAGAAGAGTGTATAAAGCTGTTTCTACATGTGGTGAAGTCCCACAAGTAGAAAAGAAGGCCCATTATAGGAAACTGCTAGAAATCAGTAAACATTCAGAGCAAATACAAATGAAT
The DNA here is from genome assembly GCF_951640355.1 of Cnephaeus nilssonii. Classification (NCBI taxonomy): domain Eukaryota; kingdom Metazoa; phylum Chordata; class Mammalia; order Chiroptera; family Vespertilionidae; genus Cnephaeus; species Cnephaeus nilssonii. The sequence continues at coordinate 447,748 of NW_027645439.1, read as the reverse complement.
ATCACAGAATAGTGAGAGAACAAGTGTAAAAGACATCAAAATGTAAGTCTCTAGTCTAGAAAGGATGTTGTACACTGCACAAATCCTTGAAATAGAGTTAGTTCACATGAAACCAGTGTTTGAAACCACCAGAATTCACTGAAAAGTAGTATTCAACTGTAAAACAGTTGAAAGACAAGGGTATACAGCTTCTCAAGTTCAGAGAAGAGTGTATAAAGTTGTTTCTACATGTGGTGAAGTCCCACAAGTATACCAGAAGGCCCATTATAAAACACTGGAAGAAAGCATTAGTAATTCAGAGCAAATACTAATGAATATCACAGAATAGTGAGAGAACAAGTGTAAAAGACATCCAAATCAAAGTGTCTAGTCTAGAAAGGATGTTGTACACTGCAGAAATCCTTGAAATAGAGTTAGGTTACATGAAACCAGTGTTTCAAACCACCAGAATTCACTGAAAAGTAGTATTTAACTGTAAAACAGTTGAAAGACAAGTTTATTTAGCTTCGCAAGTCCAGAGAAGAGTGTATAAAGTTGTTTCTACATGTGTTGAAGTAACACAAGTAGAAAAGAAGGCCCATTATAGGAAACAGCTAGAAATCAGTAGTCATTCAGAGCAAATACTAATGAATATCACAGAATAGTGAGAGAACAAGTGTAAAAGACATCAAATGTAAGTCTTTAGTCTAGAAAGGATGTTGTACACTGCACAAATCCTTGAAATAGAGTTAGTTCACATGAAACCAGTGTTTGAAACCACCAGAATTCACTGAAAAGTAGTATTCAACTGTAAAACAGTTGGAAGACAAGTGTATATAGCTTCTCAAGTTCAGAGAAGTGTGTGTAAAGTTGTTGCTACATGTAGTGAAGTCGCACAAGTAGAAAAGAAGGCCCATTATAGGAAACAGCTAGAAATCAGTAGTCATTCAGAGCAAATACTAATGAATATCACAGAATAGTGACAAAACAAGTGTAAAAGTCATCAAAATGTACGTTTCTAGTCTAGAAAGGATGTTATACACTACAGAAATCCTTGAAATAGAGTTACTTCACAAGAAAACAGTGTTTCCACCCACTAGATTTCACTGAAAAGTAGTATTCAACTGTAAAACAGTTGAAAGACAAGTGTATATAGCCTCTCAACTTCAGAGAAGAGTGTATAAAGTTGTTTCTACATGTGGTGAAGTCCCACAAGTAGAAAAGAAGGCCCATTATAGGAAACAGCTAGAAATCTGTAGTCATTCATTGCAAATACTAATGAATACCATAGAATTGTGTGAGAACAAGTGTAGAAGACATCAAAATGTAAGTTTCTAGTCTAGAGAGGATGTTATACAGTACAGAAATCCTTGAAATAGAGTTACCTCACAAGAAAACAGTGTTTCAACCCACTAGAATTCACTGAAAAGTAGTATTCAACTGTAAAACAGTTGAAAGACTAGTGTATATAGCTCCTCTAGTTCAGAGAAGAGTGTATAAAGTTGTTTCTACATGTGTTGAAGTCCCACAAGTAGAAAAGAAGGCCCATTATGGGAAACAGCTAGAAATCAGTAGTCATTCAAAGCAAATACTAATGAATATCACAGAATAGTGACAGAACAAGTGTAAAAGACATCAAATGTAAGTCTTTAGTCTAGAAAGGATGTTATACACTACCGAAATCCTTGAAATAGAGTTACTTCACAAGAAACCAGTGTTTCAAACCACCAGAATTCACTGAAAAGTAGTATTTAACTGTACAACAGTTGAAAGACAAGTTTATATAGCTTCGCAAGTCCAGAGAAGAGTGTATAAAGTTGTTGCTACATGTAGTGAAGTCGCACAAGTAGAAAAGAAGGCCCATGATAGGAAACAGCTAGAAATCTGTAGTCATTCATTGCAAATACTAATGAATACCATAGAATTGTGTGAGAACAAGTGTAGAAGACATCAAAATGTAAGTTTCTAGTCTAGAAAGGATGTTATACACTACAGAAATCCTTGAAATAGAGTTACTTCACAAGAAAACAGTGTTTCAACCCACTAGAATTCACTGAAAAGTAGTATTCAACTGTAAAACAGTTGAAAGACTAGTGTATATAGCTTCTCTAGTTCACAGAAGAGTGTATAAAGTTGTTTCTACATGTGTTGAAGTCCCACAAGTAGAAAAGAAGGCCCATTATAGGAAACAGCTAGAAATCAGTAGTCATTCAGAGCAAATACTAATGAATATCACAGAATAGTGAGAGAACAAGTGTAAAAGACATGAAATGTAAGTCTTTAGTCTAGAAAGGATGTTGTACACTGCAGAAATCCTTGAAATTCTGTTAGTTCAAATGAAACCAGTGTTTGAAACCACCAGAATTCACTGAAAAGTAGTACTCAACTGTAAAACAGTTGGAAGACAAGTGTATATAGCTTCTCAAGTTCAGAGAAGTGTGTATAATGTTGTTGCTACATGTAGTGAAGTCGCACATTAGAAAAGAAGGCCCATTATAGGAAACAGCTAGAAATCAGTAGTCATTCATTGCAAATACTAATGAATATCACAGAATAGTGAGAGAACTAGGGTAAAAGACATCAAAATATAAGTCTCTAGTCTAGAAAGGATGTTATACACTACCGAAATCCTTGAAATAGAGTTACTTCACAAGAACCCAGTGTTTCAAACCACCAGAATTCACGGAAAAGTAGTATTTAACTGTAAAACAGTTGAAAGACAAGTTTATATAGTTTCGCAAGTCCAGAGAAGAGTGTATAAAGTTGTTTCTACATGTGGTGAAGTCCCACACGTAGAAAACAAGGGCCATTATGGGAAACAGCTAGAAATCAGTAGTCATTCACAGCAAATACTAATGAATATCACAGAATAGTGAGAGAACAAGTGTAAAAGACATCAAAATGTAAGTCTCTAGTCTAGAAAGGATGTTGTACACTGCACAAATCCTTGAAATAGAGTTACTTCACAAGAAAACAGTGTTTCAACCCATTAGAATTCACTGAAAAGTAGTATTCAACTGTAAAACAGTTGAAAGACAAGAATATATAGATTCTCTAGTTCAGAGAAGAGTGTATAAAGTTGTTTCTACATGTGGTGAAGTCCCACAAGTAGAAAAGAAGGCCCATTATAGGAAACAGCTAGAAATCAGTAGTCTTTCAGAGCAAATACTAATGAATATCACAGAATAGTGAGAGAACAAGTGTAAAAGACATCAAATGTAAGTCTTTAGTCTAGAAAGGATGTTGTACACTGCAGAAATCCTTGAAATACTGTTATTTCAAATGAAACCAGTGTTTGAAACCACCAGAATTCACTGAAAAGTAGTACTCAACTGTAAAACAGTTGAAAGACAAGTGTATATAGCTTCTCAAGTTCAGAGAAGAGTGTATAAAGCTGTTTCTACATGTGGTGAAGTCCCACAAGTAGAAAAGAAGGCCCATTATAGGAAACTGCTAGAAATCAGTAAACATTCAGAGCAAATACAAATGAATATCACAGAATAGTGAGAGAACAAGTGTAAAAGACATCAAAATGTAAGTCTCTAGTCTAGAAAGGATGTTGTACACTGCACAAATCCTTGAAATAGAGTTAGTTCACATGAAACCAGTGTTTGAAACCACCAGAATTCACTGAAAAGTAGTATTCAACTGTAAAACAGTTGAAAGACAAGGGTATACAGCTTCTCAAGTTCAGAGAAGAGTGTATAAAGTTGTTTCTACATGTGGTGAAGTCCCACAAGTATACCAGAAGGCCCATTATAAAACACTGGAAGAAAGCATTAGTAATTCAGAGCAAATACTAATGAATATCACAGAATAGTGAGAGAACAAGTGTAAAAGACATCCAAATCAAAGTGTCTAGTCTAGAAAGGATGTTGTACACTGCAGAAATCCTTGAAATAGAGTTAGGTTACATGAAACCAGTGTTTCAAACCACCAGAATTCACTGAAAAGTAGTATTTAACTGTAAAACAGTTGAAAGACAAGTTTATTTAGCTTCGCAAGTCCAGAGAAGAGTGTATAAAGTTGTTTCTACATGTGTTGAAGTAACACAAGTAGAAAAGAAGGCCCATTATAGGAAACAGCTAGAAATCAGTAGTCATTCAGAGCAAATACTAATGAATATCACAGAATAGTGAGAGAACAAGTGTAAAAGACATCAAATGTAAGTCTTTAGTCTAGAAAGGATGTTGTACACTGCACAAATCCTTGAAATAGAGTTAGTTCACATGAAACCAGTGTTTGAAACCACCAGAATTCACTGAAAAGTAGTATTCAACTGTAAAACAGTTGGAAGACAAGTGTATATAGCTTCTCAAGTTCAGAGAAGTGTGTATAAAGTTGTTGCTACATGTAGTGAAGTCGCACAAGTAGAAAAGAAGGCCCATTATAGGAAACAGCTAGAAATCAGTAGTCATTCAGAGCAAATACTAATGAATATCACAGAATAGTGACAAAACAAGTGTAAAAGTCATCAAAATGTACGTTTCTAGTCTAGAAAGGATGTTATACACTACAGAAATCCTTGAAATAGAGTTACTTCACAAGAAAACAGTGTTTCCACCCACTAGATTTCACTGAAAATTAGTATTCAACTGTAAAACAGTTGAAAGACAAGTGTATATAGCCTCTCAACTTCAGAGAAGAGTGTATAAAGTTGTTTCTACATGTGGTGAAGTCCCACAAGTAGAAAAGAAGGCCCATTATAGGAAACAGCTGGAAATCTGTAGTCATTCATTGCAAATACTAATGAATACTATAGAATTGTGTGAGAATAAGTGTAGAAGACATCAAAATGTAAGTTTCTAGTCTAGAAAGGATGTTATACAGTACAGAAATCCTTAAAATAGAGTTACCTCACAAGAAAACAGTGTTTCAACCCACTAGAATTCACTGAAAAGTAGTATTCAACTGTAAAACAGTTGAAAGACTAGTGTATATAGCTCCTCTAGTTCAGAGAAGAGTGTATAAAGTTGTTTCTACATGTGTTGAAGTCCCACAAGTAGAAAAGAAGGCCCATTATGGGAAACAGCTAGAAATCAGTAGTCATTCAAAGCAAATACTAATGAATATCACAGAATAGTGACAGAACAAGTGTAAAAGACATCAAATGTAAGTCTTTAGTCTAGAAAGGATGTTATACACTACCGAAATCCTTGAAATAGAGTTACTTCACAAGAAACCAGTGTTTCAAACCACCAGAATTCACTGAAAAGTAGTATTTAACTGTACAACAGTTGAAAGACAAGTTTATATAGCTTCGCAAGTCCAGAGAAGAGTGTATAAAGTTGTTGCTACATGTAGTGAAGTCGCACAAGTAGAAAAGAAGGCCCATGATAGGAAACAGCTAGAAATCTGTAGTCATTCATTGCAAATACTAATGAATACCATAGAATTGTGTGAGAACAAGTGTAGAAGACATCAAAATGTAAGTTTCTAGTCTAGAAAGGATGTTATACACTACAGAAATCCTTGAAATAGAGTTACCTCACAAGAAAACAGTGTTTCAACCCACTAGAATTCACTGAAAAGTAGTATTCAACTGTAAAACAGTTGAAAGACTAGTGTATATAGCTTCTCTAGTTCACAGAAGAGTTTATAAAGTTGTTTCTACATGTGTTGAAGTCCCACAAGTAGAAAAGAAGGCCAAATTATAGGAAACAGCTAGAAATCAGTAGTCATTCAGAGCAAATACTAATGAATATCACAGAATAGTGAGAGAACAAGTGTAAAAGACATCAAATGTAAGTCTTTAGTCTAGAAAGGATGTTGTACACTGCAGAAATCCTTGAAATTCTGTTAGTTCAAATGAAACCAGTGTTTGAAACCACCAGAATTCACTGAAAAGTAGTACTCAACTGTAAAACAGTTGGAAGACAAGTGTATATAGCTTCTCAAGTTCAGAGAAGTGTGTATAATGTTGTTGCTACATGTAGTGAAGTCGCACATTAGAAAAGAAGGCCCATTATAGGAAACAGCTAGAAATCAGTAGTCATTCATTGCAAATACTAATGAATATCACAGAATAGTGAGAGAACTAGGGTAAAAGACATCAAAATATAAGTCTCTAGTCTAGAAAGGATGTTATACACTACCGAAATCCTTGAAATAGAGTTACTTCACAAGAAACCAGTGTTTCAAACCACCAGAATTCACGGAAAAGTAGTACTCAACTGTAAAACAGTTGAAAGACAAGTGTATATAGCTTCTCAAGTTCAGAGAAGAGTGTATAAAGCTGTTTCTACATGTGGTGAAGTCCCACAAGTAGAAAAGAAGGCCCATTATAGGAAACTGCTAGAAATCAGTAAACATTCAGAGCAAATACAAATGAATATCACAGAATAGTGAGAGAACAAGTGTAAAAGACATCAAAATGTAAGTCTCTAGTCTAGAAAGGATGTTGTACACTGCACAAATCCTTGAAATAGAGTTAGTTCACATGAAACCAGTGTTTGAAACCACCAGAATTCACTGAAAAGTAGTATTCAACTGTAAAACAGTTGAAAGACAAGGGTATACAGCTTCTCAAGTTCAGAGAAGAGTGTATAAAGTTGTTTCTACATGTGGTGAAGTCCCACAAGTATACCAGAAGGCCCATTATAAAACACTGGAAGAAAGCATTAGTAATTCAGAGCAAATACTAATGAATATCACAGAATAGTGAGAGAACAAGTGTAAAAGACATCCAAATCAAAGTGTCTAGTCTAGAAAGGATGTTGTACACTGCAGAAATCCTTGAAATAGAGTTAGGTTACATGAAACCAGTGTTTCAAACCACCAGAATTCACTGAAAAGTAGTATTTAACTGTAAAACAGTTGAAAGACAAGTTTATTTAGCTTCGCAAGTCCAGAGAAGAGTGTATAAAGTTGTTTCTACATGTGTTGAAGTCCCACAAGTAGAAAAGAAGGCCCATTATAGGAAACAGCTAGAAATCAGTAGTCATTCAGAGCAAATACTAATGAATATCACAGAATAGTGAGAGAACAAGTGTAAAAGACATCAAATGTAAGTCTTTAGTCTAGAAAGGATGTTGTACACTGCACAAATCCTTGAAATAGAGTTAGTTCACATGAAACCAGTGTTTGAAACCACCAGAATTCACTGAAAAGTAGTATTCAACTGTAAAACAGTTGAAAGACAAGGGTATACAGCTTCTCAAGTTCAGAGAAGAGTGTATAAAGTTGTTTCTACATGTGGTGAAGTCCCACAAGTATACCAGAAGGCCCATTATAAAACACTGGAAGAAAGCATTAGTAATTCAGAGCAAATACTAATGAATATCACAGAATAGTGAGAGAACAAGTGTAAAAGACATCCAAATCAAAGTGTCTAGTCTAGAAAGGATGTTGTACACTGCAGAAATCCTTGAAATAGAGTTAGGTTACATGAAACCAGTGTTTCAAACCACCAGAATTCACTGAAAAGTAGTATTTAACTGTAAAACAGTTGAAAGACAAGTTTATTTAGCTTCGCAAGTACAGAGAAGAGTGTATAAAGTTGTTTCTACATGTGTTGAAGTCCCACAAGTAGAAAAGAAGGCCCATTATAGGAAACAGCTAGAAATCAGTAGTCATTCAGAGCAAATACTAATGAATATCACAGAATAGTGAGAGAACAAGTGTAAAAGACATCAAATGTAAGTCTTTAGTCTAGAAAGGATGTTGTACTCTGCACAAATCCTTGAAATAGAGTTAGTTCACATGAAACCAGTGTTTGAAACCACCAGAATTCACTGAAAAGTAGTATTCAACTGTAAAACAGTTGAAAGACAAGGGTATACAGCTTCTCAAGTTCAGAGAAGAGTGTATAAAGTTGTTTCTACATGTGGTGAAGTCCCACAAGTATACCAGAAGGCCCATTATAAAACACTGGAAGAAAGCATTAGTAATTCAGAGCAAATACTAATGAATATCACAGAATAGTGAGAGAACAAGTGTAAAAGACATCCAAATCAAAGTGTCTAGTCTAGAAAGGATGTTGTACACTGCAGAAATCCTTGAAATAGAGTTAGGTTACATGAAACCAGTGTTTCAAACCACCAGAATTCACTGAAAAGTAGTATTTAACTGTAAAACAGTTGAAAGACAAGTTTATTTAGCTTCGCAAGTCCAGAGAAGAGTGTATAAAGTTGTTTCTACATGTGTTGAAGTCCCACAAGTAGAAAAGAAGGCCCATTATAGGAAACAGCTAGAAATCAGTAGTCATTCAGAGCAAATACTAATGAATATCACAGAATAGTGAGAGAACAAGTGTAAAAGACATCAAATGTAAGTCTTTAGTCTAGAAAGGATGTTGTACACTGCACAAATCCTTGAAATAGAGTTAGTTCACATGAAACCAGTGTTTGAAACCACCAGTATTCACTGAAAAGTAGTATTCAACTGTAAAACAGTTGGAAGACAAGTGTATATAGCTTCTCAAGTTCAGAGAAGTGTGTATAAAGTTGTTGCTACATGTAGTGAAGTCGCACAAGTAGAAAAGAAGGCCCATTATAGGAAACAGCTAGAAATCAGTAGTCATTCAGAGCAAATACTAATGAATATCACAGAATAGTGACAAAACAAGTGTAAAAGTCATCAAAATGTACGTTTCTAGTCTAGAAAGGATGTTATACACTACAGAAATCCTTGAAATAGAGTTACTTCACAAGAAAACAGTGTTTCCACCCACTAGATTTCACTGAAAAGTAGTATTCAACTGTAAAACAGTTGAAAGACAAGTGTATATAGCCTCTCAACTTCAGAGAAGAGTGTATAAAGTTGTTTCTACATGTGGTGAAGTCCCACAAGTAGAAAAGAAGGCCCATTATAGGAAACAGCTAGAAATCTGTAGTCATTCATTGCAAATACTAATGAATACCATAGAATTGTGTGAGAACAAGTGTAGAAGACATCAAAATGTAAGTTTCTAGTTTAGAAAGGATGTTATACACTACAGAAATCCTTGAAATAGAGTTACTTCACAAGAAAACAGTGTTTCAACCCACTAGAATTCACTGAAAAGTAGTATTCAACTGTAAAACAGTTGAAAGACAACTGTATATAGCTTCTCAAGTTCAGAGAAGAGTGTATAAAGTTGTTTCTACATGTGGTGAAGTCCCACACGTAGAAAACAAGGGCCATTATGGGAAACAGCTAGAAACCAGTAGTCATTCAGAATAAATACCAATGAATATCTTAGAATTGTGTGAGAACAAGTGTAGAATACATCAAAATGTAAGTTTCTAGTCTAGAAAGGATGTTATACACTACAGAAATCCTTGAAATAGAGTTAGTTCACATGAAACCAGTGTTTGAAACCACCAGAATTCACTGAAAAGTAGTATTCAACTGTAAAACAGTTGAAAGACAAGAGTATATAGCTTCTCAAGTTCAGAGAAGAGTGTATAAAGTTGTTTCTACATGTGGTGAAATCCCACAAGTAGAAAAGAAGGCCCATTATAGGAAACTGCTAGAAATCAGTAAACATTCAGAGCAAATACAAATGAATATCACAGAATAGTGAGAGAACAAGTGTAAAAGACATCAAAATGTAAGTCTCTAGTCTAGAAAGGATGTTGTACACTGCACAAATCCTTGAAATAGAGTTAGTTCACATGAAACCAGTGTTTGAAACCACCAGAATTCACTGAAAAGTAGTATTCAACTGTAAAACAGTTGAAAGACAAGGGTATACAGCTTCTCAAGTTCAGAGAAGAGTGTATAAAGTTGTTTCTACATGTGGTGAAGTCCCACAAGTATACCAGAAGGCCCATTATAAAACACTGGAAGAAAGCATTAGTAATTCAGAGCAAATACTAATGAATATCACAGAATAGTGAGAGAACAAGTGTAAAAGACATCCAAATCAAAGTGTCTAGTCTAGAAAGGATGTTGTACACTGCAGAAATCCTTGAAATAGAGTTAGGTTACATGAAACCAGTGTTTCAAACCACCAGAATTCACTGAAAAGTAGTATTTAACTGTAAAACAGTTGAAAGACAAGTTTATTTAGCTTCGCAAGTCCAGAGAAGAGTGTATAAAGTTGTTTCTACATGTGTTGAAGTCCCACAAGTAGAAAAGAAGGCCCATTATAGGAAACAGCTAGAAATCAGTAGTCATTCAGAGCAAATACTAATGAATATCACAGAATAGTGAGAGAACAAGTGTAAAAGACATCAAATGTAAGTCTTTAGTCTAGAAAGGATGTTGTACACTGCACAAATCCTTGAAATAGAGTTAGTTCACATGAAACCACTGTTTGAAACCACCAGAATTCACTGAAAAGTAGTATTCAACTGTAAAACAGTTGGAAGACAAGTGTATATAGCTTCTCAAGTTCAGAGAAGTGTGTATAAAGTTGTTGCTACATGTAGTGAAGTCGCACAAGTAGAAAAGAAGGCCCATTATAGGAAACAGCTAGAAATCAGTAGTCATTCAGAGCAAATACTAATGAATATCACAGAATAGTGACAGAACAAGTGTAAAAGTCATCAAAATGTACGTTTCTAGTCTAGAAAGGATGTTATACACTACAGAAATCCTTGAAATAGAGTTACTTCACAAGAAAACAGTGTTTCCACCCACTAGAATTCACTGAAAAGTAGTATTCAACTGTAAAATAGTTGAAAGACAAGTGTATATAGCCTCTCAACTTCAGAGAAGAGTGTATAAAGTTGTTTCTACATGTGGTGAAGTCCCACAAGTAGAAAAGAAGGCCCATTATAGGAAACAGCTAGAAATCAGTAGTCATTCAGAATAAATACCAATGAATATCTTAGAATTGTGTGAGAACAAGTGTAGAAGACATCAAAATGTAAGTTTCTAGTATAGAAAGGATGTTATACAGTACAGAAATCCTTGAAATAGAGTTACTTCACAAGAAAACAGTGTTTCAACCCACTAGAATTCACTGAAAAGTAGTATTCAACTGTAAAACAGTTGAAAGACTAGTGTATATAGCTTCTCTAGTTCAGAGAAGAGTGTATAAAGTTGTTGCTACATGTAGTGAAGTCGCACAAGTAGAAAAGAAGGCCCATTATAGGAAACAGCTAGAAATCTGTAGTCATTCATTGCAAATACTAATGAATACCATAGAATTGTGTGAGAACAAGTGTAGAAGACATCAAAATGTAAGTTTCTAGTCTAGAAAGGATGTTATACACTACAGAAATCCTTGAAATAGAGTTAGTTCACATGAAACCAGTGTTTGAAACCACCAGAATTCACTGAAAAGTAGTATTCAACTGTAAAACAGTTGAAAGACAAGGGTATACAGCTTCTCAAGTTCAGAGAAGAGTGTATAAAGTTGTTTCTACATGTGGTGAAGTCCCACAAGTATACCAGAAGGCCCATTATAAAACACTGGAAGAAAGCATTAGTAATTCAGAGCAAATACTAATGAATATCACTGAATAGTGAGAGAACAAGTGTAAAAGACATCCAAATCAAAGTGACTAGTCTAGAAAGGATGTTGTACACTGCACAAATCCTTGAAATAGAGTTAGTTCACATGAAACCAGTGTTTGAAACCACCAGAATTCACTGAAAAGTAGTATTCAACTGTAAAACAGTTGAAAGACAAGTGTATATAGCTTCTCAAGTTCAGAGAAGAGTGTATAAAGTTGTTTCTACATGTGGTGAAGTCCCAAAAGTATACCAGAAGGCCCATTATAAAACACTGGAAGAAAGCATTAGTAATTCAGAGCAAATACTAATGAATATCACAGAATAGTGAGAGAACAAGTGTAAAAGACATCCAAATCAAAGTGTCTAGTCTAGAAAGGATGTTGTACACTGCAGAAATCCTTGAAATAGAGTTAGTTTACATGAAACCAGTGTTTCAAACCACCAGAATTCACTGAAAAGTAGTATTTAACTGTAAAACAGTTGAAAGACAAGTTTATTTAGCTTCGCAAGTCCAGAGAAGAGTGTATAAAGTTGTTTCTACATGTGTTGAAGTCCCACAAGTAGAAAAGAAGGCCCATTATAGGAAACAGCTAGAAATCAGTAGTCATTCAGAGCAAATAATAATGAATATCACAGAATAGTGAGAGAACAAGTGTAAAAGACATCAAATGTAAGTCTTTAGTCTAGAAAGGATGTTGTACACTGCACAAATCCTTGAAATAGAGTTAGTTCACATGAAACCAGTGTTTGAAACCACCAGAATTCACTGAAAAGTAGTATTCAACTGTAAAACAGTTGGAAGACATGTGTGTATAGCTTCTCAAGTTCAGAGAAGTGTGTATAAAGGTGTTGCTACATGTAGTGAAGTCGCACAAGTAGAAAAGAAGGCCCATTATAGGAAACAGCTAGAAATCAGTAGTCATTCAGAGCAAATACTAATGAATATCACAGAATAGTGACAGAACAAGTGTAAAAGTCATCAAAATGTACGTTTCTAGTCTAGAAAGGATGTTATACACTACAGAAATCCTTGAAATAGAGTTACTTCACAAGAAAACAGTGTTTCCACCCACTAGAATTCACTGAAAAGTAGTATTCAACTGTAAAACAGTTGAAAGACAAGTGTATATAGCCTCTCAACTTCAGAGAAGAGTGTATAAAGTTGTTTCTACATTTGGTGAAGTCCCACAAGTAGAAAAGAAGGCCCATTATAGGAAACAGCTAGAAATCAGTAGTCATTCAGAATAAATACCAATGAATATCTTAGAATTGTGTGAGAACAAGTGTAGAAGACATCAAAATGTAAGTTTCTAGTATAGAAAGGATGTTATACAGTACAGAAATCCTTGAAATAGAGTTACTTCACAAGAAAACAGTGTTTCAACCCACTAGAATTCACTGAAAAGTAGTATTCAACTGTAAAACAGTTGAAAGACAAGAATATATAGCTTCTCTAGTTCAGAGAAGAGTGTATAAAGTTGTTTCTACATGTGGTGAAGTCCCACAAGTAGAAAAGAAGGCCCATTATAGGAAACAGCTAGAAATCAGTAGTCTTTCAGAGCAAATACTAATGAATATCACAGAATAGTGAGAGAACAAGTGTAAAAGACATCAAATGTAAGTCTTTAGTCTAGAAAGGATGTTGTACACTGCACAAATCCTTGAAATAGAGTTAGTTCACATGAAACTACTGTTTGAAACCACCAGAATTCACTGAAAAGTAGTACTCAACTGTAAAACAGTTGGAAGACAAGTGTATATAGCTTCTCAAGTTCAGAGAAGTGTGTATAAAGTTGTTGCTACATGTAGTGAAGTCGCACATTAGAAAAGAAGGCCCATTATAGGAAACAGCTAGAAATCAGTAGTCATTCATTGCAAATACTAATGAATATCACAGAATAGTGAGAGAACTAGGGTAAAAGACATGAAAATATAAGTCTCTAGTCTAGAAAGGATGTTATACACTACCGAAATCCTTGAAATAGAGTTACTTCACAAGAAACCAGTGTTTCAAACCACCAGAATTCACGGAAAAGTAGTATTTAACTGTAAAACAGTTGAAAGACAAGTTTATATAGTTTCGCAAGTCCAGAGAAGAGTGTATAAAGTTGTTTCTACATGTGATGAAGTCCCACAATTAGAAAAGAAGGCCCATTATGGGAAACAGCTAGTAATCAGTAGTCATTCAGAGCAAATACTACTGAATATCACAGAATAGTGAGAGAACAAGTGTAAAAGACATCAAAATGTACGTTCCTAGAATAGAAAGGATGTTATACACTACAGAAATCCTTGAAATAGAGTTACTTCACAAGAAAACAGTGTTTCAACCCACTAGAATTCACTGAAAAGTAGTATTCAACTGTAAAACAGTTGAAAGACTAGTGTATATAGCTTCTCTAGTTCAGAGAAGAGTGTATAAAGTTGTTGCTACATGTAGTGAAGTCGCACAAGTAGAAAAGAAGGCCCATTATAGGAAACAGCTAGAAATCTGTAGTCATTCATTGCAAATACTAATGAATACCATAGAATTGTATGAGAACAAGTGTAGAAGACATCAAAATGTAAGTTTCTAGTCTAGAAAGGATGTTATACACTACAGAAATCCTTGAAATAGAGTTACTTCCCAAGTAAACAGTGTTTCAACCCACTAGAATTCACTGAAAGGTAGTATTCAACTGTAAAACAGTTGAAAGACAACTGTATATAGCTTCTCAAGTTCAGAGAAGAGTGTATAAAGTTGTTTCTACATGTGGTGAAGTCCCACACGTAGAAAACAAGGGCCATTATGGGAAACAGCTAGAAATCAGTAGTCATGCAGAGCAAATACTAATGAATATCACAGAATAGTGAGAGAACAAGTGTAAAAGACATCAAAATGTACGTTCCTAGAATAGAAAGGATGTTATACACTACAGAAATCCTTGAAATAGAGTTACTTCACAAGAAAACAGTGTTTCAACCCACTAGAATTCACTGAAAAGTAGTATTCAACTGTAAAACAGTTGAAAGACAAGAATATATAGCTTCTCTAGTTCAGAGAAGAGTGTATAAAGTTGTTTCTACATGTGGTGAAGTCCCACAAGTAGAAAAGAAGGCCCATTATAGGAAACAGCTAGAAATCAGTAGTCTTTCAGAGCAAATACTAATGAATATCACAGAATAGTGAGAGAACAAGTGTAAAAGACATCAAATGTAAGTCTTTATATAGAAAGGATGTTGTACACTGCACAAATCCTTGAAATAGAGTTAGTTCACATGAAACCAGTGTTTGAAACCACCAGAATTCACTGAAAAGTAGTATTCAACTGTAAAACAGTTGGAAGACAAGTGTATATAGCTTCTCAAGTTCAGAGAAGTGTGTATAAAGTTGTTTCTACATGTAGTGAAGTCGCACAAGTAGAAAAGAAGGCCCATTATAGGAAACAACTAGAAATCAGTAGTCATTCATTGCAAATACTAATGAATATCATAGAATTTTGTGAGAACAAGTGTAGAAGACATCAAAATGTAAGTTTCTAGTCTAGAAAGGATGTTATACACTACAGAAATCCTTGAAATAGAGTTACTTCACAAGTAAACAGTGTTTCAACCCACTAGAATTCACTGAAAGGTAGTATTCAACTGTAAAACAGTTGAAAGACAACTGTATATAGCTTCTCAAGTTCAGAGAAGAGTGTATAAAGTTGTTTCTACATGTGGTGAAGTCCCACACGTAGAAAACAAGGGCCATTATGGGAAACAGCTAGAAATCAGTAGTCATTCAGAGCAAATACTAATGAATAGCACAGAATAGTGAGAGAACAAGTGTAAAAGACATCAAAATGTAAGTCTCTAGTCTAGAAAGGATGTTGTACACTGCACAAATCCTTGAAATAGAGTTACTTCACAAGAAAACAGTGTTTCAACCCATTAGAATTCACTGAAAAGTAGTATTCAACTGTAAAACAGTTGAAAGACAAGTGTATATAGCTTCTCAAGTTCAAAGAAGAGTGTATAAAGCTGTTTCTACATGTGGTGAAGTCCCACAAGTAGAAAAGAAGGCCCATTATGGGAAACAGCTTGAAATCAGTACTCATTCACAGCAAATACTAATGAATATCACAGAATAGTGAGAGAACAAGTGTAAAAGACATCAAAATGTAAGTCTCTAGTCTAGAAAGGATGTTGTACACTGCACAAATCCTTGAAATAGAGTTAGTTCACAAGAAAACAGTGTTTCAACCCACTAGAATTCACTGAAAAGTAGTATTCAACTGTAAAACAGTTGAAAGACAAGAGTATATAGCTTCTCAAGTTCAGAGAAGAGTGTATAAAGTTGTTTCTACATGTGGTGAAATCCCACAAGTAGAAAAGAAGGCCCATTATAGGAAACAGCTAGAAATCAGTAAACATTCAGAGCAAATACTAATGAATATCACAGAATAGTGAGAGAACAAGTGTAAAAGACATCAAATGTAAGTCTTTAGTCTAGAAAGGATGTTGTACACTGCACAAATCCTTGAAATAGAGTTAGTTCACATGAAACCAGTGTTTGAAACCACCAGAATTCACTGAAAAGTAGTATTCAACTGTAAAACAGTTGGAAGACAAGTGTATATAGCTTCTCAAGTTCAGAGAAGTGTGTATAAAGTTGTTGCTACATGTAGTGAAGTCGCACAAGTAGAAAAGAAGGCCCATTATAGGAAACAGCTAGAAATCAGTAGTCATTCAGAGCAAATACTAATGAATATCACAGAATAGTGACAAAACAAGTGTAAAAGTCATCAAAATGTACGTTTCTAGTCTAGAAAGGATGTTATACACTACAGAAATCCTTGAAATAGAGTTACTTCACAAGAAAACAGTGTTTCCACCCACTAGATTTCACTGAAAATTAGTATTCAACTGTAAAACAGTTGAAAGACAAGTGTATATAGCCTCTCAACTTCAGAGAAGAGTGTATAAAGTTGTTTCTACATGTGGTGAAGTCCCACAAGTAGAAAAGAAGGCCCATTATAGGAAACAGCTGGAAATCTGTAGTCATTCATTGCAAATACTAATGAATACTATAGAATTGTGTGAGAATAAGTGTAGAAGACATCAAAATGTAAGTTTCTAGTCTAGAAAGGATGTTATACAGTACAGAAATCCTTAAAATAGAGTTACCTCACAAGAAAACAGTGTTTCAACCCACTAGAATTCACTGAAAAGTAGTATTCAACTGTAAAACAGTTGAAAGACTAGTGTATATAGCTCCTCTAGTTCAGAGAAGAGTGTATAAAGTTGTTTCTACATGTGTTGAAGTCCCACAAGTAGAAAAGAAGGCCCATTATGGGAAACAGCTAGAAATCAGTAGTCATTCAAAGCAAATACTAATGAATATCACAGAATAGTGACAGAACAAGTGTAAAAGACATCAAATGTAAGTCTTTAGTCTAGAAAGGATGTTATACACTACCGAAATCCTTGAAATAGAGTTACTTCACAAGAAACCAGTGTTTCAAACCACCAGAATTCACTGAAAAGTAGTATTTAACTGTACAACAGTTGAAAGACAAGTTTATATAGCTTCGCAAGTCCAGAGAAGAGTGTATAAAGTTGTTGCTACATGTAGTGAAGTCGCACAAGTAGAAAAGAAGGCCCATGATAGGAAACAGCTAGAAATCTGTAGTCATTCATTGCAAATACTAATGAATACCATAGAATTGTGTGAGAACAAGTGTAGAAGACATCAAAATGTAAGTTTCTAGTCTAGAAAGGATGTTATACACTACAGAAATCCTTGAAATAGAGTTACCTCACAAGAAAACAGTGTTTCAACCCACTAGAATTCACTGAAAAGTAGTATTCAACTGTAAAACAGTTGAAAGACTAGTGTATATAGCTTCTCTAGTTCACAGAAGAGTTTATAAAGTTGTTTCTACATGTGTTGAAGTCCCACAAGTAGAAAAGAAGGCCAAATTATAGGAAACAGCTAGAAATCAGTAGTCATTCAGAGCAAATACTAATGAATATCACAGAATAGTGAGAGAACAAGTGTAAAAGACATCAAATGTAAGTCTTTAGTCTAGAAAGGATGTTGTACACTGCAGAAATCCTTGAAATTCTGTTAGTTCAAATGAAACCAGTGTTTGAAACCACCAGAATTCACTGAAAAGTAGTACTCAACTGTAAAACAGTTGGAAGACAAGTGTATATAGCTTCTCAAGTTCAGAGAAGTGTGTATAATGTTGTTGCTACATGTAGTGAAGTCGCACATTAGAAAAGAAGGCCCATTATAGGAAACAGCTAGAAATCAGTAGTCATTCATTGCAAATACTAATGAATATCACAGAATAGTGAGAGAACTAGGGTAAAAGACATCAAAATATAAGTCTCTAGTCTAGAAAGGATGTTATACACTACCGAAATCCTTGAAATAGAGTTACTTCACAAGAAACCAGTGTTTCAAACCACCAGAATTCACGGAAAAGTAGTACTCAACTGTAAAACAGTTGAAAGACAAGTGTATATAGCTTCTCAAGTTCAGAGAAGAGTGTATAAAGCTGTTTCTACATGTGGTGAAGTCCCACAAGTAGAAAAGAAGGCCCATTATAGGAAACTGCTAGAAATCAGTAAACATTCAGAGCAAATACAAATGAATATCACAGAATAGTGAGAGAACAAGTGTAAAAGACATCAAAATGTAAGTCTCTAGTCTAGAAAGGATGTTGTACACTGCACAAATCCTTGAAATAGAGTTAGTTCACATGAAACCAGTGTTTGAAACCACCAGAATTCACTGAAAAGTAGTATTCAACTGTAAAACAGTTGAAAGACAAGGGTATACAGCTTCTCAAGTTCAGAGAAGAGTGTATAAAGTTGTTTCTACATGTGGTGAAGTCCCACAAGTATACCAGAAGGCCCATTATAAAACACTGGAAGAAAGCATTAGTAATTCAGAGCAAATACTAATGAATATCACAGAATAGTGAGAGAACAAGTGTAAAAGACATCCAAATCAAAGTGTCTAGTCTAGAAAGGATGTTGTACACTGCAGAAATCCTTGAAATAGAGTTAGGTTACATGAAACCAGTGTTTCAAACCACCAGAATTCACTGAAAAGTAGTATTTAACTGTAAAACAGTTGAAAGACAAGTTTATTTAGCTTCGCAAGTCCAGAGAAGAGTGTATAAAGTTGTTTCTACATGTGTTGAAGTCCCACAAGTAGAAAAGAAGGCCCATTATAGGAAACAGCTAGAAATCAGTAGTCATTCAGAGCAAATACTAATGAATATCACAGAATAGTGAGAGAACAAGTGTAAAAGACATCAAATGTAAGTCTTTAGTCTAGAAAGGATGTTGTACACTGCACAAATCCTTGAAATAGAGTTAGTTCACATGAAACCAGTGTTTGAAACCACCAGAATTCACTGAAAAGTAGTATTCAACTGTAAAACAGTTGAAAGACAAGGGTATACAGCTTCTCAAGTTCAGAGAAGAGTGTATAAAGTTGTTTCTACATGTGGTGAAGTCCCACAAGTATACCAGAAGGCCCATTATAAAACACTGGAAGAAAGCATTAGTAATTCAGAGCAAATACTAATGAATATCACAGAATAGTGAGAGAACAAGTGTAAAAGACATCCAAATCAAAGTGTCTAGTCTAGAAAGGATGTTGTACACTGCAGAAATCCTTGAAATAGAGTTAGGTTACATGAAACCAGTGTTTCAAACCACCAGAATTCACTGAAAAGTAGTATTTAACTGTAAAACAGTTGAAAGACAAGTTTATTTAGCTTCGCAAGTCCAGAGAAGAGTGTATAAAGTTGTTTCTACATGTGTTGAAGTCCCACAAGTAGAAAAGAAGGCCCATTATAGGAAACAGCTAGAAATCAGTAGTCATTCAGAGCAAATACTAATGAATATCACAGAATAGTGAGAGAACAAGTGTAAAAGACATCAAATGTAAGTCTTTAGTCTAGAAAGGATGTTGTACTCTGCACAAATCCTTGAAATAGAGTTAGTTCACATGAAACCAGTGTTTGAAACCACCAGAATTCACTGAAAAGTAGTATTCAACTGTAAAACAGTTGAAAGACAAGGGTATACAGCTTCTCAAGTTCAGAGAAGAGTGTATAAAGTTGTTTCTACATGTGGTGAAGTCCCACAAGTATACCAGAAGGCCCATTATAAAACACTGGAAGAAAGCATTAGTAATTCAGAGCAAATACTAATGAATATCACAGAATAGTGAGAGAACAAGTGTAAAAGACATCCAAATCAAAGTGTCTAGTCTAGAAAGGATGTTGTACACTGCAGAAATCCTTGAAATAGAGTTAGGTTACATGAAACCAGTGTTTCAAACCACCAGAATTCACTGAAAAGTAGTATTTAACTGTAAAACAGTTGAAAGACAAGTTTATTTAGCTTCGCAAGTCCAGAGAAGAGTGTATAAAGTTGTTTCTACATGTGTTGAAGTCCCACAAGTAGAAAAGAAGGCCCATTATAGGAAACAGCTAGAAATCAGTAGTCATTCAGAGCAAATACTAATGAATATCACAGAATAGTGAGAGAACAAGTGTAAAAGACATCAAATGTAAGTCTTTAGTCTAGAAAGGATGTTGTACACTGCACAAATCCTTGAAATAGAGTTAGTTCACATGAAACCAGTGTTTGAAACCACCAGTATTCACTGAAAAGTAGTATTCAACTGTAAAACAGTTGGAAGACAAGTGTATATAGCTTCTCAAGTTCAGAGAAGTGTGTATAAAGTTGTTGCTACATGTAGTGAAGTCGCACAAGTAGAAAAGAAGGCCCATTATAGGAAACAGCTAGAAATCAGTAGTCATTCAGAGCAAATACTAATGAATATCACAGAATAGTGACAAAACAAGTGTAAAAGTCATCAAAATGTACGTTTCTAGTCTAGAAAGGATGTTATACACTACAGAAATCCTTGAAATAGAGTTACTTCACAAGAAAACAGTGTTTCCACCCACTAGATTTCACTGAAAAGTAGTATTCAACTGTAAAACAGTTGAAAGACAAGTGTATATAGCCTCTCAACTTCAGAGAAGAGTGTATAAAGTTGTTTCTACATGTGGTGAAGTCCCACAAGTAGAAAAGAAGGCCCATTATAGGAAACAGCTAGAAATCTGTAGTCATTCATTGCAAATACTAATGAATACCATAGAATTGTGTGAGAACAAGTGTAGAAGACATCAAAATGTAAGTTTCTAGTTTAGAAAGGATGTTATACACTACAGAAATCCTTGAAATAGAGTTACTTCACAAGAAAACAGTGTTTCAACCCACTAGAATTCACTGAAAAGTAGTATTCAACTGTAAAACAGTTGAAAGACAACTGTATATAGCTTCTCAAGTTCAGAGAAGAGTGTATAAAGTTGTTTCTACATGTGGTGAAGTCCCACACGTAGAAAACAAGGGCCATTATGGGAAACAGCTAGAAACCAGTAGTCATTCAGAATAAATACCAATGAATATCTTAGAATTGTGTGAGAACAAGTGTAGAATACATCAAAATGTAAGTTTCTAGTCTAGAAAGGATGTTATACACTACAGAAATCCTTGAAATAGAGTTAGTTCACATGAAACCAGTGTTTGAAACCACCAGAATTCACTGAAAAGTAGTATTCAACTGTAAAACAGTTGAAAGACAAGAGTATATAGCTTCTCAAGTTCAGAGAAGAGTGTATAAAGTTGTTTCTACATGTGGTGAAATCCCACAAGTAGAAAAGAAGGCCCATTATAGGAAACTGCTAGAAATCAGTAAACATTCAGAGCAAATACAAATGAATATCACAGAATAGTGAGAGAACAAGTGTAAAAGACATCAAAATGTAAGTCTCTAGTCTAGAAAGGATGTTGTACACTGCACAAATCCTTGAAATAGAGTTAGTTCACATGAAACCAGTGTTTGAAACCACCAGAATTCACTGAAAAGTAGTATTCAACTGTAAAACAGTTGAAAGACAAGGGTATACAGCTTCTCAAGTTCAGAGAAGAGTGTATAAAGTTGTTTCTACATGTGGTGAAGTCCCACAAGTATACCAGAAGGCCCATTATAAAACACTGGAAGAAAGCATTAGTAATTCAGAGCAAATACTAATGAATATCACAGAATAGTGAGAGAACAAGTGTAAAAGACATCCAAATCAAAGTGTCTAGTCTAGAAAGGATGTTGTACACTGCAGAAATCCTTGAAATAGAGTTAGGTTACATGAAACCAGTGTTTCAAACCACCAGAATTCACTGAAAAGTAGTATTTAACTGTAAAACAGTTGAAAGACAAGTTTATTTAGCTTCGCAAGTCCAGAGAAGAGTGTATAAAGTTGTTTCTACATGTGTTGAAGTCCCACAAGTAGAAAAGAAGGCCCATTATAGGAAACAGCTAGAAATCAGTAGTCATTCAGAGCAAATACTAATGAATATCACAGAATAGTGAGAGAACAAGTGTAAAAGACATCAAATGTAAGTCTTTAGTCTAGAAAGGATGTTGTACACTGCACAAATCCTTGAAATAGAGTTAGTTCACATGAAACCACTGTTTGAAACCACCAGAATTCACTGAAAAGTAGTATTCAACTGTAAAACAGTTGGAAGACAAGTGTATATAGCTTCTCAAGTTCAGAGAAGTGTGTATAAAGTTGTTGCTACATGTAGTGAAGTCGCACAAGTAGAAAAGAAGGCCCATTATAGGAAACAGCTAGAAATCAGTAGTCATTCAGAGCAAATACTAATGAATATCACAGAATAGTGACAGAACAAGTGTAAAAGTCATCAAAATGTACGTTTCTAGTCTAGAAAGGATGTTATACACTACAGAAATCCTTGAAATAGAGTTACTTCACAAGAAAACAGTGTTTCCACCCACTAGAATTCACTGAAAAGTAGTATTCAACTGTAAAATAGTTGAAAGACAAGTGTATATAGCCTCTCAACTTCAGAGAAGAGTGTATAAAGTTGTTTCTACATGTGGTGAAGTCCCACAAGTAGAAAAGAAGGCCCATTATAGGAAACAGCTAGAAATCAGTAGTCATTCAGAATAAATACCAATGAATATCTTAGAATTGTGTGAGAACAAGTGTAGAAGACATCAAAATGTAAGTTTCTAGTATAGAAAGGATGTTATACAGTACAGAAATCCTTGAAATAGAGTTACTTCACAAGAAAACAGTGTTTCAACCCACTAGAATTCACTGAAAAGTAGTATTCAACTGTAAAACAGTTGAAAGACTAGTGTATATAGCTTCTCTAGTTCAGAGAAGAGTGTATAAAGTTGTTGCTACATGTAGTGAAGTCGCACAAGTAGAAAAGAAGGCCCATTATAGGAAACAGCTAGAAATCTGTAGTCATTCATTGCAAATACTAATGAATACCATAGAATTGTGTGAGAACAAGTGTAGAAGACATCAAAATGTAAGTTTCTAGTCTAGAAAGGATGTTATACACTACAGAAATCCTTGAAATAGAGTTAGTTCACATGAAACCAGTGTTTGAAACCACCAGAATTCACTGAAAAGTAGTATTCAACTGTAAAACAGTTGAAAGACAAGGGTATACAGCTTCTCAAGTTCAGAGAAGAGTGTATAAAGTTGTTTCTACATGTGGTGAAGTCCCACAAGTATACCAGAAGGCCCATTATAAAACACTGGAAGAAAGCATTAGTAATTCAGAGCAAATACTAATGAATATCACTGAATAGTGAGAGAACAAGTGTAAAAGACATCCAAATCAAAGTGACTAGTCTAGAAAGGATGTTGTACACTGCACAAATCCTTGAAATAGAGTTAGTTCACATGAAACCAGTGTTTGAAACCACCAGAATTCACTGAAAAGTAGTATTCAACTGTAAAACAGTTGAAAGACAAGTGTATATAGCTTCTCAAGTTCAGAGAAGAGTGTATAAAGTTGTTTCTACATGTGGTGAAGTCCCAAAAGTATACCAGAAGGCCCATTATAAAACACTGGAAGAAAGCATTAGTAATTCAGAGCAAATACTAATGAATATCACAGAATAGTGAGAGAACAAGTGTAAAAGACATCCAAATCAAAGTGTCTAGTCTAGAAAGGATGTTGTACACTGCAGAAATCCTTGAAATAGAGTTAGTTTACATGAAACCAGTGTTTCAAACCACCAGAATTCACTGAAAAGTAGTATTTAACTGTAAAACAGTTGAAAGACAAGTTTATTTAGCTTCGCAAGTCCAGAGAAGAGTGTATAAAGTTGTTTCTACATGTGTTGAAGTCCCACAAGTAGAAAAGAAGGCCCATTATAGGAAACAGCTAGAAATCAGTAGTCATTCAGAGCAAATAATAATGAATATCACAGAATAGTGAGAGAACAAGTGTAAAAGACATCAAATGTAAGTCTTTAGTCTAGAAAGGATGTTGTACACTGCACAAATCCTTGAAATAGAGTTAGTTCACATGAAACCAGTGTTTGAAACCACCAGAATTCACTGAAAAGTAGTATTCAACTGTAAAACAGTTGGAAGACATGTGTGTATAGCTTCTCAAGTTCAGAGAAGTGTGTATAAAGGTGTTGCTACATGTAGTGAAGTCGCACAAGTAGAAAAGAAGGCCCATTATAGGAAACAGCTAGAAATCAGTAGTCATTCAGAGCAAATACTAATGAATATCACAGAATAGTGACAGAACAAGTGTAAAAGTCATCAAAATGTACGTTTCTAGTCTAGAAAGGATGTTATACACTACAGAAATCCTTGAAATAGAGTTACTTCACAAGAAAACAGTGTTTCCACCCACTAGAATTCACTGAAAAGTAGTATTCAACTGTAAAACAGTTGAAAGACAAGTGTATATAGCCTCTCAACTTCAGAGAAGAGTGTATAAAGTTGTTTCTACATTTGGTGAAGTCCCACAAGTAGAAAAGAAGGCCCATTATAGGAAACAGCTAGAAATCAGTAGTCATTCAGAATAAATACCAATGAATATCTTAGAATTGTGTGAGAACAAGTGTAGAAGACATCAAAATGTAAGTTTCTAGTATAGAAAGGATGTTATACAGTACAGAAATCCTTGAAATAGAGTTACTTCACAAGAAAACAGTGTTTCAACCCACTAGAATTCACTGAAAAGTAGTATTCAACTGTAAAACAGTTGAAAGACAAGAATATATAGCTTCTCTAGTTCAGAGAAGAGTGTATAAAGTTGTTTCTACATGTGGTGAAGTCCCACAAGTAGAAAAGAAGGCCCATTATAGGAAACAGCTAGAAATCAGTAGTCTTTCAGAGCAAATACTAATGAATATCACAGAATAGTGAGAGAACAAGTGTAAAAGACATCAAATGTAAGTCTTTAGTCTAGAAAGGATGTTGTACACTGCACAAATCCTTGAAATAGAGTTAGTTCACATGAAACTACTGTTTGAAACCACCAGAATTCACTGAAAAGTAGTACTCAACTGTAAAACAGTTGGAAGACAAGTGTATATAGCTTCTCAAGTTCAGAGAAGTGTGTATAAAGTTGTTGCTACATGTAGTGAAGTCGCACATTAGAAAAGAAGGCCCATTATAGGAAACAGCTAGAAATCAGTAGTCATTCATTGCAAATACTAATGAATATCACAGAATAGTGAGAGAACTAGGGTAAAAGACATGAAAATATAAGTCTCTAGTCTAGAAAGGATGTTATACACTACCGAAATCCTTGAAATAGAGTTACTTCACAAGAAACCAGTGTTTCAAACCACCAGAATTCACGGAAAAGTAGTATTTAACTGTAAAACAGTTGAAAGACAAGTTTATATAGTTTCGCAAGTCCAGAGAAGAGTGTATAAAGTTGTTTCTACATGTGATGAAGTCCCACAATTAGAAAAGAAGGCCCATTATGGGAAACAGCTAGTAATCAGTAGTCATTCAGAGCAAATACTACTGAATATCACAGAATAGTGAGAGAACAAGTGTAAAAGACATCAAAATGTACGTTCCTAGAATAGAAAGGATGTTATACACTACAGAAATCCTTGAAATAGAGTTACTTCACAAGAAAACAGTGTTTCAACCCACTAGAATTCACTGAAAAGTAGTATTCAACTGTAAAACAGTTGAAAGACTAGTGTATATAGCTTCTCTAGTTCAGAGAAGAGTGTATAAAGTTGTTGCTACATGTAGTGAAGTCGCACAAGTAGAAAAGAAGGCCCATTATAGGAAACAGCTAGAAATCTGTAGTCATTCATTGCAAATACTAATGAATACCATAGAATTGTATGAGAACAAGTGTAGAAGACATCAAAATGTAAGTTTCTAGTCTAGAAAGGATGTTATACACTACAGAAATCCTTGAAATAGAGTTACTTCCCAAGTAAACAGTGTTTCAACCCACTAGAATTCACTGAAAGGTAGTATTCAACTGTAAAACAGTTGAAAGACAACTGTATATAGCTTCTCAAGTTCAGAGAAGAGTGTATAAAGTTGTTTCTACATGTGGTGAAGTCCCACACGTAGAAAACAAGGGCCATTATGGGAAACAGCTAGAAATCAGTAGTCATGCAGAGCAAATACTAATGAATATCACAGAATAGTGAGAGAACAAGTGTAAAAGACATCAAAATGTACGTTCCTAGAATAGAAAGGATGTTATACACTACAGAAATCCTTGAAATAGAGTTACTTCACAAGAAAACAGTGTTTCAACCCACTAGAATTCACTGAAAAGTAGTATTCAACTGTAAAACAGTTGAAAGACAAGAATATATAGCTTCTCTAGTTCAGAGAAGAGTGTATAAAGTTGTTTCTACATGTGGTGAAGTCCCACAAGTAGAAAAGAAGGCCCATTATAGGAAACAGCTAGAAATCAGTAGTCTTTCAGAGCAAATACTAATGAATATCACAGAATAGTGAGAGAACAAGTGTAAAAGACATCAAATGTAAGTCTTTATATAGAAAGGATGTTGTACACTGCACAAATCCTTGAAATAGAGTTAGTTCACATGAAACCAGTGTTTGAAACCACCAGAATTCACTGAAAAGTAGTATTCAACTGTAAAACAGTTGGAAGACAAGTGTATATAGCTTCTCAAGTTCAGAGAAGTGTGTATAAAGTTGTTTCTACATGTAGTGAAGTCGCACAAGTAGAAAAGAAGGCCCATTATAGGAAACAACTAGAAATCAGTAGTCATTCATTGCAAATACTAATGAATATCATAGAATTTTGTGAGAACAAGTGTAGAAGACATCAAAATGTAAGTTTCTAGTCTAGAAAGGATGTTATACACTACAGAAATCCTTGAAATAGAGTTACTTCACAAGTAAACAGTGTTTCAACCCACTAGAATTCACTGAAAGGTAGTATTCAACTGTAAAACAGTTGAAAGACAACTGTATATAGCTTCTCAAGTTCAGAGAAGAGTGTATAAAGTTGTTTCTACATGTGGTGAAGTCCCACACGTAGAAAACAAGGGCCATTATGGGAAACAGCTAGAAATCAGTAGTCATTCAGAGCAAATACTAATGAATAGCACAGAATAGTGAGAGAACAAGTGTAAAAGACATCAAAATGTAAGTCTCTAGTCTAGAAAGGATGTTGTACACTGCACAAATCCTTGAAATAGAGTTACTTCACAAGAAAACAGTGTTTCAACCCATTAGAATTCACTGAAAAGTAGTATTCAACTGTAAAACAGTTGAAAGACAAGTGTATATAGCTTCTCAAGTTCAAAGAAGAGTGTATAAAGCTGTTTCTACATGTGGTGAAGTCCCACAAGTAGAAAAGAAGGCCCATTATGGGAAACAGCTTGAAATCAGTACTCATTCACAGCAAATACTAATGAATATCACAGAATAGTGAGAGAACAAGTGTAAAAGACATCAAAATGTAAGTCTCTAGTCTAGAAAGGATGTTGTACACTGCACAAATCCTTGAAATAGAGTTAGTTCACAAGAAAACAGTGTTTCAACCCACTAGAATTCACTGAAAAGTAGTATTCAACTGTAAAACAGTTGAAAGACAAGAGTATATAGCTTCTCAAGTTCAGAGAAGAGTGTATAAAGTTGTTTCTACATGTGGTGAAATCCCACAAGTAGAAAAGAAGGCCCATTATAGGAAACAGCTAGAAATCAGTAAACATTCAGAGCAAATACAAATGAATATCACAGAATAGTGAGAGAACAAGTGTAAAAGACATCAAAATGTAAGTCTCTAGTCTAGAAAGGATGTTGTACACTGCACAAATCCTTGAAATAGAGTTAGTTCACATGAAACCAGTGTTTGAAACCACCAGAATTCACTGAAAAGTAGTATTCAACTGTAAAACAGTTGAAAGACAAGTGTATATAGCTTCTCAAGTTCAGAGAAGAGTGTATAAAGTTGTTTCTACATGTGGTGAAGTCCCACAAGTATACCAGAAGGCCCATTATAAAACACTGGAAGAAAGCATTAGTAATTCAGAGCAAATACTAATGAATATCACAGAATAGTGAGAGAACAAGTGTAAAAGACATCCAAATCAAAGTGTCTAGTCTAGAAAGGATGTTGTACACTGCAGAAATCCTTGAAATAGAGTTAGGTTACATGAAACCAGTGTTTCAAACCACCAGAATTCACTGAAAAGTAGTATTTAACTGTAAAACAGTTGAAAGACAAGTTTATTTAGCTTCGCAAGTCCAGAGAAGAGTGTATAAAGTTGTTTCTACATGTGTTGAAGTCCCACAGGTAGAAAAGAAGGCCCATTATAGGAAACAGCTAGAAATCAGTACTCATTCAGAGCAAATACTAATGAATATCACAGAATAGTGAGAGAACAAGTGTAAAAGACATCACATGTAAGTCTTTAGTCTAGAAAGGATGTTGTACACTGCACAAATCCTTGAAATAGTTAGTTCACATGAAACCAGTGTTTGAAACCACCAGAATTCACTGAAAAGTAGTATTCAACTGTAAAATAGTTGGAAGACAAGTGTATATAGCTTCTCAAGTTCAGAGAAGTGTGTATAAAGTTGTTGCTACATGTAGTGAAGTCGCACAAGTAGAAAAGAAGGCCCATTATAGGAAACAGCTAGAAATCAGTAGTCATTCAGAGCAAATACTAATGAATATCACACAATAGTGACAGAACAAGTGTAAAAGTCATCAAAATGTACGTTTCTAGAATAGAAAGGATGTTATACACTACAGAAATCCTTGAAATAGAGTTACTTCGCAAGAAAACAGTGTTTCCACCCACTAGAATTCACTGAAAAGTAGTATTCAACTGTAAAACAGTTGAAAGACAAGTGTATATAGCCTCTCAACTTCAGAGAAGAGTGTATAAAGTTGTTTCTACATGTGGTGAAGTCCCACAAGTAGAAAAGAAGGCCCATTATAGGAAACAGCTAGAAATCAGTAGTCATTCAGAATAAATACCAATGAATATCTTAGAATTGTGTGAGAACAAGTGTAGAAGACATCAAAATGTAAGTTTCTAGTCTAGAAAGGATGTTATACAGTACAGAAATCCTTGAAATAGAGTTACCTCACAAGAAAACAGTGTTTCAACCCACTAGAATTCACTGAAAAGTAGTATTCTACTGTAAAACAGTTGAAAGACTAGTGTATATAGCTCCTCTAGTTCAGAGAAGAGTGTATAAAGTTGTTTCTACATGTGTTGAAGTCCCACAAGTAGAAAAGAAGGCCCATTATGGGAAACAGCTAGAAATCAGTAGTCATTCAAAGCAAATACTAATGAATATCACAGAATAGTGACAGAACAAGTGTAAAAGACATCAAATGTAAGTCTTTAGTCTAGAAAGGATGTTATACACTACCGAAATCCTTGAAATAGAGTTACTTCACAAGAAACCAGTGTTTCAAACCACCAGAATTCACTGAAAAGTAGTATTTAACTGTACAACAGTTGAAAGACAAGTTTATATAGCTTCGCAAGTCCAGAGAAGAGTGTATAAAGTTGTTGCTACATGTAGTGAAGTCGCACAAGTAGAAAAGAAGGCCCATGATAGGAAACAGCTAGAAATCTGTAGTCATTCATTGCAAATACTAATGAATACCATAGAATTGTGTGAGAACAAGTGTAGAAGACATCAAAATGTAAGTTTCTAGTCTAGAAAGGATGTTATACACTACAGAAATCCTTGAAATAGAGTTACTTCACAAGAAAACAGTGTTTCAACCCACTAGAATTCACTGAAAAGTAGTATTCAACTGTAAAACAGTTGAAAGACTAGTGTATATAGCTTCTCTAGTTCAGAGAAGAGTGTATAAAGTTGTTTCTACATGTGTTGAAGTCCCACAAGTAGAAAAGAAGGCCCATTATAGGAAACAGCTAGAAATCAGTAGTCATTCAGAGCAAATACTAATGAATATCACAGAATAGTGAGAGAACAAGTGTAAAAGACATCAAATGTAAGTCTTTAGTCTAGAAAGGATGTTGTACACTGCAGAATTCCTTGAAATACTGTTAGTTCAAATGAAACCAGTGTTTGAAACCACCAGAATTCACTGAAAAGTAGTACTCAACTGTAAAACAGTTGGAAGACAAGTGTATATAGCTTCTCAAGTTCAGAGAAGTGTGTATAATGTTGTTGCTACATGTAGTGAAGTCGCACATTAGAAAAGAAGGCCGATTATAGGAAACAGCTAGAAATCAGTAGTCATTCATTGCAAATACTAATGAATATCACAGAATAGTGAGAGAACTAGGGTAAAAGACATCAAAATATAAGTCTCTAGTCTAGAAAGGATGTTATACACTACCGAAATCCTTGAAATAGAGTTACTTCACAAGAAACCAGTGTTTCAAACCACCAGAATTCACGGAAAAGTAGTATTTAACTGTAAAACAGTTGAAAGACAAGTTTATATAGTTTCGCAAGTCCAGAGAAGAGTGTATAAAGTTGTTTCTACATGTGGTGAAGTCCCACACGTAGAAAACAAGGGCCATTATGGGAAACAGCTGGAAATCAGTAGTCATGCAGAGCAAATACTAATGAATATCACAGAATAGTGATAGAACAAGTGTAAAAGACATCAAAATGTAAGTCTCTAGTCTAGAAAGGATGTTGTACACTGCACAAATCCTTGAAATAGAGTTACTTCACAAGAAAACAGTGTTTCAACCCATTAGAATTCACTGAAAAGTAGTATTCAACTGTAAAACAGTTGAAAGACAAGTGTATATAGCTTCTCAAGTTCAGAGAAGAGTGTATAAAGCTGTTTCTACATGTGGTAAAGTCCCACAAGTAGAAAAGAAGGCCCATTATGGGAAACAGCTTGAAATCAGTACTCATTCACAGCAAATACTAATGAATATCACAGAATAGTGAGAGAACAAGTGTAAAAGACATCAAAATGTAAGTCTCTAGTCTAGAAAGGATGTTGTACACTGCACAAATCCTTGAAATAGAGTTAGTTCACAAGAAAACAGTGTTTCAACCCACTAGAATTCACTGAAAAGTAGTATTCAACTGTAAAACAGTTGAAAGACAAGAGTATATAGCTTCTCAAGTTCAGAGAAGAGTGTATAAAGTTGTTTCTACATGTGGTGAAATCCCACAAGTAGAAAAGAAGGCCCATTATGGGAAACAGCTAGAAATCAGTAGTCATTCAAAGCAAATACTAATGAATATCACAGAATAGTGACAGAACAAGTGTAAAAGACATCAAATGTAAGTCTTTAGTCTAGAAAGGATGTTATACACTACCGAAATCCTTGAAATAGAGTTACTTCACAAGAAACCAGTGTTTCAAACCACCAGAATTCACTGAAAAGTAGTATTTAACTGTACAACAGTTGAAAGACAAGTTTATATAGCTTCGCAAGTCCAGAGAAGAGTGTATAAAGTTGTTGCTACATGTAGTGAAGTCGCACAAGTAGAAAAGAAGGCCCATGATAGGAAACAGCTAGAAATCTGTAGTCATTCATTGCAAATACTAATGAATACCATAGAATTGTGTGAGAACAAGTGTAGAAGACATCAAAATGTAAGTTTCTAGTCTAGAAAGGATGTTATACACTACAGAAATCCTTGAAATAGAGTTACTTCACAAGAAAACAGTGTTTCAACCCACTAGAATTCACTGAAAAGTAGTATTCAACTGTAAAACAGTTGAAAGACTAGTGTATATAGCTTCTCTAGTTCAGAGAAGAGTGTATAAAGTTGTTTCTACATGTGTTGAAGTCCCACAAGTAGAAAAGAAGGCCCATTATAGGAAACAGCTAGAAATCAGTAGTCATTCAGAGCAAATACTAATGAATATCACAGAATAGTGAGAGAACAAGTGTAAAAGACATCAAATGTAAGTCTTTAGTCTAGAAAGGATGTTGTACACTGCAGAAATCCTTGAAATACTGTTAGTTCAAATGAAACCAGTGTTTGAAACCACCAGAATTCACTGAAAAGTAGTACTCAACTGTAAAACAGTTGGAAGACAAGTGTATATAGCTTCTCAAGTTCAGAGAAGTGTGTATAATGTTGTTGCTACATGTAGTGAAGTCGCACATTAGAAAAGAAGGCCGATTATAGGAAACAGCTAGAAATCAGTAGTCATTCATTGCAAATACTAATGAATATCACAGAATAGTGAGAGAACTAGGGTAAAAGACATCAAAATATAAGTCTCTAGTCTAGAAAGGATGTTATACACTACCGAAATCCTTGAAATAGAGTTACTTCACAAGAAACCAGTGTTTCAAACCACCAGAATTCACGGAAAAGTAGTATTTAACTGTAAAACAGTTGAAAGACAAGTTTATATAGTTTCGCAAGTCCAGAGAAGAGTGTATAAAGTTGTTTCTACATGTGGTGAAGTCCCACACGTAGAAAACAAGGGCCATTATGGGAAACAGCTAGAAATCAGTAGTCATGCAGAGCAAATACTAATGAATATCACAGAATAGTGATAGAACAAGTGTAAAAGACATCAAAATGTAAGTCTCTAGTCTAGAAAGGATGTTGTACACTGCACAAATCCTTGAAATAGAGTTACTTCACAAGAAAACAGTGTTTCAACCCATTAGAATTCACTTAAAAGTAGTATTCAACTGTAAAACAGTTGAAAGACAAGTGTATATAGCTTCTCAAGTTCAGAGAAGAGTGTATAAAGCTGTTTCTACATGTGGTGAAGTCCCACAAGTAGAAAAGAAGGCCCATTATGGGAAACAGCTTGAAATCAGTACTCATTCACAGCAAATACTAATGAATATCACAGAATAGTGAGAGAACAAGTGTAAAAGACATCAAAATGTAAGTCTCTAGTCTAGAAAGGATGTTGTACACTGCACAAATCCTTGAAATAGAGTTAGTTCACAAGAAAACAGTGTTTCAACCCACTAGAATTCACTGAAAAGTAGTATTCAACTGTAAAACAGTTGAAAGACAAGAGTATATAGCTTCTCAAGTTCAGAGAAGAGTGTATAAAGTTGTTTATACATGTGGTGAAATCCCACAAGTAGAAAAGAAGGCCCATTATAGGAAACAGCTAGAAATCAGTAAACATTCAGAGCAAATACTAATGAATATCACAGAATAGTGAGAGAACAAGTGTAAAAGACATCCAAATCAAAGTGTCTAGTCTAGAAAGGATGTTGTACACTGCAGAAATCCTTGAAATAGAGTTAGTTTACATGAAACCAGTGTTTCAAACCACCAGAATTCACTGAAAAGTAGTATTTAACTGTAAAACAGTTGAAAGACAAGTTTATTTAGCTTCGCAAGTCCAGAGAAGAGTGTATAAAGTTGTTTCTACATGTGTTGAAGTCCCACAAGTAGAAAAGAAGGCCCATTATAGGAAACAGCTAGAAATCAGTAGTCATTCAGAGCAAATAATAATGAATATCACAGAATAGTGAGAGAACAAGTGTAAAAGACATCAAATGTAAGTCTTTAGTCTAGAAAGGATGTTGTACACTGCACAAATCCTTGAAATAGAGTTAGTTCACATGAAAGCAGTGTTTGAAACCACCAGAATTCACTGAAAAGTAGTATTCAACTGTAAAACAGTTGAAAGACAACTGTATATAGCTTCTCAAGTTCAGAGAAGAGTGTATAAAGTTGTTTCTACATGTGGTGAAGTCCCACACGTAGAAAACAAGGGCCATTATGGGAAACAGCTAGAAATCAGTAGTCATTCAGAATAAATACCAATGAATATCTTAGAATTGTGTGAGAACAAGTGTAGAAGACATCAAAATGTAAGTTTCTAGTCTAGAAAGGATGCTATACACTACAGAAATCCTTGAAATAGAGTTACTTCACAAGAAAACAGTGTTTCAACCCACTAGAATTCACTGAAAAGTAGTATTCAACTGTAAAACAGTTGAAAGACTAGTGTATATAGCTTCTCTAGTTCAGAGAAGAGTGTATAAAGTTGTTTCTACATGTGGTGAAGTCCCACAAGTAGAAAAGAAGGGCCATTATGGGAAACAGCTAGAAATCAGTAGTCATTCAGAGCAAATACTAATGAATATCACAGAATAGTGACAGAACAAGTGTAAAAGACATGAAAATGTAAGTCTCTAGTCTAGAAAGGATGTTATACACTACCGAAATCATTGAAATAGAGTTACTTCACAAGAAACCAGTGTTTCAAACGACCAGAATTCATTGAAAAGTAGTATTTAACTGTAAAACAGTTGAAAGACAAGTTTATTTAGCTTCGCAAGTCCAGAGAAGAGTGTATAAAGTTGTTTCTACATGTGTTGAAGTCCCACAAGTAGAAAAGAAGGCCCATTATAGGAAACAGCTAGAAATCAGTAGTCATTCAGAGCAAATACTAATGAATATCACAGAATAGTGAGAGAACAAGTGTAAAAGACATCAAATGTAAGTCTCTAGTCTAGAAAGGATGTTGTACACTGCACAAATCCTTGAAATAGTGTTAGTTCAAATGAAACCAGTGTTTGAAACCACCAGAATTCACGGAAAAGTAGTACTCAACTGTAAAACAGTTGAAAGACAAGTTTATATAGTTTCGCAAGTCCAGAGAAGAGTGTATAAAGTTGTTTCTACATGTGATGAAGTCCCACAATTAGAAAAGAAGGCCCATTATGGGAAACAGCTAGTAATCAGTAGTCATTCAGAGCAAATACTAATGAATATCACAGAATAGTGAGAGAACAAGTGTAAAAGACATCAAAATGTACGTTCCTAGAATAGAAAGGATGTTATACACTACAGAAATCCTTGAAATAGAGTTACTTCACAAGAAAACAGTGTTTCAACCCACTAGAATTCACTGAAAAGTAGTATTCAACTGTAAAACAGTTGAAAGACAAGAATATATAGCTTCTCTAGTTCAGAGAAGAGTGTATAAAGTTGTTTCTACATGTGGTGAAGTCCCACAAGTAGAAAAGAAGGCCCATTATAGGAAACAGCTAGAAATCAGTAGTCTTTCAGAGCAAATACTAATGAATATCACAGAATAGTGAGAGAACAAGTGTAAAAGACATCAAATGTAAGTCTTTAGTATAGAAAGGATGTTGTACACTGCACAAATCCTTGAAATAGAGTTAGTTCACATGAAACCAGTGTTTGAAACCACCAGAATTCACTGAAAAGTAGTATTCAACTGTAAAACAGTTGGAAGACAAGTGTATATAGCTTCTCAAGTTCAGAGAAGTGTGTATAAAGTTGTTTCTACATGTAGTGAAGTCGCACAAGTAGAAAAGAAGGCCCATTATAGGAAACAGCTAGAAATCAGTAGTCATTCATTGCAAATACTAATGAATATCATAGAATTTTGTGAGAACAAGTGTAGAAGACATCAAAATGTAAGTTTCTAGTCTAGAAAGGATGTTATACACTACAGAAATCCTTGAAATAGAGTTACTTCACAAGTAAACAGTGTTTCAACCCACTAGAATTCACTGAAAGGTAGTATTCAACTGTAAAACAGTTGAAAGACAACTGTATATAGCTTCTCAAGTTCAGAGAAGAGTGTATAAAGTTGTTTCTACATGTGGTGAAGTCCCACACGTAGAAAACAAGGGCCATTATGGGAAACAGCTAGAAATCAGTAGTCATTCAGAGCAAATACTAATGAATAGCACAGAATAGTGAGAGAACAAGTGTAAAAGACATCAAAATGTAAGTCTCTAGTCTAGAAAGGATGTTGTACACTGCACAAATCCTTGAAATAGAGTTACTTCACAAGAAAACAGTGTTTCAACCCATTAGAATTCACTGAAATGTAGTATTCAACTGTAAAACAGTTGAAAGACAAGTGTATATAGCTTCTCAAGTTCAAAGAAGAGTGTATAAAGCTGTTTCTACATGTGGTGAAGTCCCACAAGTAGAAAAGAAGGCCCATTATGGGAAACAGCTTGAAATCAGTACTCATTCACAGCAAATACTAATGAATATCACAGAATAGTGAGAGAACAAGTGTAAAAGACATCAAAATGTAAGTCTCTAGTCTAGAAAGGATGTTGTACACTGCACAAATCCTTGAAATAGAGTTAGTTCACAAGAAAACAGTGTTTCAACCCACTAGAATTCACTGAAAAGTAGTATTCAACTGTAAAACAGTTGAAAGACAAGAGTATATAGCTTCTCAAGTTCAGAGAAGAGTGTATAAAGTTGTTTCTACATGTGGTGAAATCCCACAAGTAGAAAAGAAGGCCCATTATAGGAAACAGCTAGAAATCAGTAAACATTCAGAGCAAATACAAATGAATATCACAGAATAGTGAGAGAACAAGTGTAAAAGAC
This sequence comes from Cnephaeus nilssonii, assembly GCF_951640355.1. Taxonomy (NCBI): domain Eukaryota; kingdom Metazoa; phylum Chordata; class Mammalia; order Chiroptera; family Vespertilionidae; genus Cnephaeus; species Cnephaeus nilssonii. The sequence goes on along the minus strand of NW_027645439.1, from coordinate 411,731 downwards.
ATCAAAATGTAAGTCTCTAGTCTGGAAAGGATGTTGTACACTGCACAAATTCTTGAAATAGAGTTAGTTCACATGAAACCAGTGTTTGAAACCACCAGAATTCACTGAAAAGTAGTATTCAACTGTAAAACAGTTGAAAGACAAGTGTATATAGCTTCTCAAGTTCAGAGAAGAGTGTATAAAGTTGTTTCTACATGTGGTGAAGTCCCACAAGTATACCAGAAGGCCCATTATAAAACACTGGAAGAAAGCATTAGTAATTCAGAGCAAATACTAATGAATATCACAGAATAGTGAGAGAACAAGTGTAAAAGACATCCAAATCAAAGTGTCTAGTCTAGAAAGGATGTTGTACACTGCAGAAATCCTTGAAATAGAGTTAGGTTACATGAAACCAGTGTTTCAAACCACCAGAATTCACTGAAAAGTAGTATTTAACTGTAAAACAGTTGAAAGACAAGTTTATTTAGCTTCGCAAGTCCAGAGAAGAGTGTATAAAGTTGTTTCTACATGTGTTGAAGTCCCACAGGTAGAAAAGAAGGCCCATTATAGGAAACAGCTAGAAATCAGTACTCATTCAGAGCAAATACTAATGAATATCACAGAATAGTGAGAGAACAAGTGTAAAAGACGTCAAATGTAAGTCTTTAGTCTAGAAAGGATGTTGTACACTGCACAAATCCTTGAAATAGAGTTAGTTCACATGAAACCAGTGTTTGAAACCACCAGAATTCACTGAAAAGTAGTATTCAACTGTAAAACAGTTGGAAGACAAGTGTATATAGCTTCTCAAGTTCAGAGAAGTGTGTATAAAGTTGTTGCTACATGTAGTGAAGTCGCACAAGTAGAAAAGAAGGCCCATTATAGGAAACAGCTAGAAATCAGTAGTCATTCAGAGCAAATACTAATGAATATCACAGAATAGTGACAGAACAAGTGTAAAAGTCATCAAAATGTACGTTTCTAGAATAGAAAGGATGTTATACACTACAGAAATCCTTGAAATAGAGTTACTTCGCAAGAAAACAGTGTTTCCACCCACTAGAATTCACTGAAAAGTAGTATTCAACTGTAAAACAGTTGAAAGACAAGTGTATATAGCCTCTCAACTTCAGAGAAGAGTGTATAAAGTTGTTTCTACATGTGGTGAAGTCCCACAAGTAGAAAAGAAGGCCCATTATAGGAAACAGCTAGAAATCAGTAGTCATTCAGAATAAATACCAATGAATATCTTAGAATTGTGTGAGAACAAGTGTAGAAGACATCAAAATGTAAGTTTCTAGTCTAGAAAGGATGTTATACAGTACAGAAATCCTTGAAATAGAGTTACCTCACAAGAAAACAGTGTTTCAACCCACTAGAATTCACTGAAAAGTAGTACTCAACTGTAAAACAGTTGGAAGACAAGTGTATATAGCTTCTCAAGTTCAGAGAAGTGTGTATAATGTTGTTGCTACATGTAGTGAAGTCGCACATTAGAAAAGAAGGCCGATTATAGGAAACAGCTAGAAATCAGTAGTCATTCATTGCAAATACTAATGAATATCACAGAATAGTGAGAGAACTAGGGTAAAAGACATCAAAATATAAGTCTCTAGTCTAGAAAGGATGTTATACACTACCGAAATCCTTGAAATAGAGTTACTTCACAAGAAACCAGTGTTTCAAACCACCAGAATTCACGGAAAAGTAGTATTTAACTGTAAAACAGTTGAAAGACAAGTTTATATAGTTTCGCAAGTCCAGAGAAGAGTGTATAAAGTTGTTTCTACATGTGGTGAAGTCCCACACGTAGAAAACAAGGGCCATTATGGGAAACAGCTAGAAATCAGTAGTCATTCACAGCAAATACTAATGAATATCACAGAATAGTGAGAGAACAAGTGTAAAAGACATCAAAATGTAAGTCTCTAGTCTAGAAAGGATGTTGTACACTGCACAAATCCTTGAAATAGATTTACTTCACAAGAAAACAGTGTTTCAACCCATTAGAATTCACTGAAAAGTAGTATTCAACTGTAAAACAGTTGAAAGACAAGTGTATATAGCTTCTCAAGTTCAGAGAAGAGTGTATAAAGGTGTTTCTACATGTGGTGAAGTCCCACAAGTAGAAAAGAAGGCCCATTATAGGAAACTGCTAGAAATCAGTAAACATTCAGAGCAAATACAAATGAATATCACAGAATAGTGAGAGAACAAGTGTAAAAGACATCAAAATGTAAGTCTCTAGTCTAGAAAGGATGTTGTACACTGCACAAATCCTTGAAATAGAGTTAGTTCACATGAAACCAGTGTTTGAAACCACCAGAATTCACTGAAAAGTAGTATTCAACTGTAAAACAGTTGAAAGACAAGGGTATACAGCTTCTCAAGTTCAGAGAAGAGTGTATAAAGTTGTTTCTACATGTGGTGAAGTCCCACAAGTATACCAGAAGGCCCATTATAAAACACTGGAAGAAAGCATTAGTAATTCAGAGCAAATACTAATGAATATCACAGAATAGTGAGAGAACAAGTGTAAAAGACATCCAAATCAAAGTGTCTAGTCTAGAAAGGATGTTGTACACTGCAGAAATCCTTGAAATAGAGTTAGGTTACATGAAACCAGTGTTTCAAACCACCAGAATTCACTGAAAAGTAGTATTTAACTGTAAAACAGTTGAAAGACAAGTTTATTTAGCTTCGCAAGTCCAGAGAAGAGTGTATAAAGTTGTTTCTACATGTGTTGAAGTCCCACAAGTAGAAAAGAAGGCCCATTATAGGAAACAGCTAGAAATCAGTAGTCATTCAGAGCAAATACTAATGAATATCACAGAATAGTGAGAGAACAAGTGTAAAAGACATCAAATGTAAGTCTTTAGTCTAGAAAGGATGTTGTACACTGCACAAATCCTTGAAATAGAGTTAGTTCACATGAAACCAGTGTTTGAAACCACCAGAATTCACTGAAAAGTAGTATTCAACTGTAAAACAGTTGGAAGACAAGTGTATATAGCTTCTCAAGTTCAGAGAAGTGTGTATAAAGGTGTTGCTACATGTAGTGAAGTCGCACAAGTAGAAAAGAAGGCCCATTATAGGAAACAGCTAGAAATCAGTAGTCATTCATTGCAAATACTAATGAATATCATAGAATTTTGTGAGAACAAGTGTAGAAGACATCAAAATGTAAGTTTCTAGTCTAGAAAGGATGTTATACACTACAGAAATCCTTGAAATAGAGTTACTTCACAAGTAAACAGTGTTTCAACCCACTAGAATTCACTGAAAGGTAGTATTCAACTGTAAAACAGTTGAAAGACAACTGTATATAGCTTCTCAAGTTCAGAGAAGAGTGTATAAAGTTGTTTCTACATGTGGTGAAGTCCCACACGTAGAAAACAAGGGCCATTATGGGAAACAGCTAGAAATCAGTAGTCATTCAGAGCAAATACTAATGAATAGCACAGAATAGTGAGAGAACAAGTGTAAAAGACATCAAAATGTAAGTCTCTAGTCTAGAAAGGATGTTGTACACTGCACAAATCCTTGAAATAGAGTTACTTCACAAGAAAACAGTGTTTCAACCCATTAGAATTCACTGAAATGTAGTATTCAACTGTAAAACAGTTGAAAGACAAGTGTATATAGCTTCTCAAGTTCAAAGAAGAGTGTATAAAGCTGTTTCTACATGTGGTGAAGTCCCACAAGTAGAAAAGAAGGCCCATTATGGGAAACAGCTTGAAATCAGTACTCATTCACAGCAAATACTAATGAATATCACAGAATAGTGAGAGAACAAGTGTAAAAGACATCAAAATGTAAGTCTCTAGTCTAGAAAGGATGTTGTACACTGCACACATCCTTGAAATAGAGTTAGTTCACAAGAAAACAGTGTTTCAACCCACTAGAATTCACTGAAAAGTAGTATTCAACTGTAAAACAGTTGAAAGACAAGAGTATATAGCTTCTCAAGTTCAGAGAAGAGTGTATAAAGTTGTTTCTACATGTGGTGAAATCCCACAAGTAGAAAAGAAGGCCCATTATAGGAAACAGCTAGAAATCAGTAAACATTCAGAGCAAATACAAATGAATATCACAGAATAGTGAGAGAACAAGTGTAAAAGACATCAAAATGTAAGTCTCTAGTCTAGAAAGGATGTTGTACACTGCACAAATCCTTGAAATAGAGTTAGTTCACATGAAACCAGTGTTTGAAACCACCAGAATTCACTGAAAAGTAGTATTCAACTGTAAAACAGTTGAAAGACAAGGGTATACAGCTTCTCAAGTTCAGAGAAGAGTGTATAAAGTTGTTTCTACATGTGGTGAAGTCCCACAAGTATACCAGAAGGCCCATTATAAAACACTGGAAGAAAGCATTAGTAATTCAGAGCAAATACTAATGAATATCACAGAATAGTGAGAGAACAAGTGTAAAAGACATCCAAATCAAAGTGTCTAGTCTAGAAAGGATGTTGTACACTGCAGAAATCCTTGAAATAGAGTTAGGTTACATGAAACCAGTGTTTCAAACCACCAGAATTCACTGAAAAGTAGTATTTAACTGTAAAACAGTTGAAAGACAAGTTTATTTAGCTTCGCAAGTCCAGAGAAGAGTGTATAAAGTTGTTTCTACATGTGTTGAAGTCCCACAGGTAGAAAAGAAGGCCCATTATAGGAAACAGCTAGAAATCAGTACTCATTCAGAGCAAATACTAATGAATATCACAGAATAGTGAGAGAACAAGTGTAAAAGACGTCAAATGTAAGTCTTTAGTCTAGAAAGGATGTTGTACACTGCACAAATCCTTGAAATAGAGTTAGTTCACATGAAACCAGTGTTTGAAACCACCAGAATTCACTGAAAAGTAGTATTCAACTGTAAAACAGTTGGAAGACAAGTGTATATAGCTTCTCAAGTTCAGAGAAGTGTGTATAAAGTTGTTGCTACATGTAGTGAAGTCGCACAAGTAGAAAAGAAGGCCCATTATAGGAAACAGCTAGAAATCAGTAGTCATTCAGAGCAAATACTAATGAATATCACAGAATAGTGACAGAACAAGTGTAAAAGTCATCAAAATGTACGTTTCTAGAATAGAAAGGATGTTATACACTACAGAAATCCTTGAAATAGAGTTACTTCGCAAGAAAACAGTGTTTCCACCCACTAGAATTCACTGAAAAGTAGTATTCAACTGTAAAACAGTTGAAAGACAAGTGTATATAGCCTCTCAACTTCAGAGAAGAGTGTATAAAGTTGTTTCTACATGTGGTGAAGTCCCACAAGTAGAAAAGAAGGCCCATTATAGGAAACAGCTAGAAATCAGTAGTCATTCAGAATAAATACCAATGAATATCTTAGAATTGTGTGAGAACAAGTGTAGAAGACATCAAAATGTAAGTTTCTAGTCTAGAAAGGATGTTATACAGTACAGAAATCCTTGAAATAGAGTTACCTCACAAGAAAACAGTGTTTCAACCCACTAGAATTCACTGAAAAGTAGTACTCAACTGTAAAACAGTTGGAAGACAAGTGTATATAGCTTCTCAAGTTCAGAGAAGTGTGTATAATGTTGTTGCTACATGTAGTGAAGTCGCACATTAGAAAAGAAGGCCGATTATAGGAAACAGCTAGAAATCAGTAGTCATTCATTGCAAATACTAATGAATATCACAGAATAGTGAGAGAACTAGGGTAAAAGACATCAAAATATAAGTCTCTAGTCTAGAAAGGATGTTATACACTACCGAAATCCTTGAAATAGAGTTACTTCACAAGAAACCAGTGTTTCAAACCACCAGAATTCACGGAAAAGTAGTATTTAACTGTAAAACAGTTGAAAGACAAGTTTATATAGTTTCGCAAGTCCAGAGAAGAGTGTATAAAGTTGTTTCTACATGTGGTGAAGTCCCACACGTAGAAAACAAGGGCCATTATGGGAAACAGCTAGAAATCAGTAGTCATTCACAGCAAATACTAATGAATATCACAGAATAGTGAGAGAACAAGTGTAAAAGACATCAAAATGTAAGTCTCTAGTCTAGAAAGGATGTTGTACACTGCACAAATCCTTGAAATAGATTTACTTCACAAGAAAACAGTGTTTCAACCCATTAGAATTCACTGAAAAGTAGTATTCAACTGTAAAACAGTTGAAAGACAAGTGTATATAGCTTCTCAAGTTCAGAGAAGAGTGTATAAAGCTGTTTCTACATGTGGTGAAGTCCCACAAGTAGAAAAGAAGGCCCATTATAGGAAACTGCTAGAAATCAGTAAACATTCAGAGCAAATACAAATGAATATCACAGAATAGTGAGAGAACAAGTGTAAAAGACATCAAAATGTAAGTCTCTAGTCTAGAAAGGATGTTGTACACTGCACAAATCCTTGAAATAGAGTTAGTTCACATGAAACCAGTGTTTGAAACCACCAGAATTCACTGAAAAGTAGTATTCAACTGTAAAACAGTTGAAAGACAAGGGTATACAGCTTCTCAAGTTCAGAGAAGAGTGTATAAAGTTGTTTCTACATGTGGTGAAGTCCCACAAGTATACCAGAAGGCCCATTATAAAACACTGGAAGAAAGCATTAGTAATTCAGAGCAAATACTAATGAATATCACAGAATAGTGAGAGAACAAGTGTAAAAGACATCCAAATCAAAGTGTCTAGTCTAGAAAGGATGTTGTACACTGCAGAAATCCTTGAAATAGAGTTAGGTTACATGAAACCAGTGTTTCAAACCACCAGAATTCACTGAAAAGTAGTATTTAACTGTAAAACAGTTGAAAGACAAGTTTATTTAGCTTCACAAGTCCAGAGAAGAGTGTATAAAGTTGTTTCTACATGTGTTGAAGTCCCACAAGTAGAAAAGAAGGCCCATTATAGGAAACAGCTAGAAATCAGTAGTCATTCAGAGCAAATACTAATGAATATCACAGAATAGTGACAGAACAAGTGTAAAAGTCATCAAAATGTACGTTTCTAGTCTAGAAAGGATGTTATACACTACAGAAATCCTTGAAATAGAGTTACTTCACAAGAAAACAGTGTTTCCACCCACTAGATTTCACTGAAAAGTAGTATTCAACTGTAAAACAGTTGAAAGACAAGTGTATATAGCCTCTCAACTTCAGAGAAGAGTGTATAAAGTTGTTTCTACATGTGGTGAAGTCCCACAAGTAGAAAAGAAGGCCCATTATAGGAAACAGCTAGAAATCAGTAGTCATTCAGAATAAATACCAATGAATATCTTAGAATTGTGTGAGAACAAGTGTAGAAGACATGAAAATGTAAGTTTCTAGTCTAGAAAGGATGTTATACAGTACAGAAATCCTTGAAATAGAGTTACTTCACAAGAAAACAGTGTTTCAACCCACTAGAATTCACTGAAAAGTAGTATTCAACTGTAAAACAGTTGAAAGACAAGTGTATATAGCTTCTCTAGTTCAGAGAAGAGTGTATAAAGTTGTTGCTACATGTAGTGAAGTCGCACAAGTAGAAAAGAAGGCCCATTATAGGAAACAGCTAGAAATCTGTAGTCATTCATTGCAAATACTAATGAATACCATAGAATTGTGTGAGAACAAGTGTAGAAGACATCAAAATGTAAGTTTCTAGTCTAGAAAGGATGTTATACACTACAGAAATCCTTGAAATAGAGTTACTTCACAAGAAAACAGTGTTTCAACCCACTAGAATTCACTGAAAAGTAGTATTCAACTGTAAAACAGTTGAAAGACAACTGTATATAGCTTCTCAAGTTCAGAGAAGAGTGTATAAAGTTGTTTCTACATGTGGTGAAGTCCCACACGTAGAAAACAAGGGCCATTATGGGAAACAGCTAGAAACCAGTAGTCATTCAGAATAAATACCAATGAATATCTTAGAATTGTGTGAGAACAAGTGTAGAAGACATCAAAATGTAAGTCTCTAGTCTAGAAAGGATGTTGTACACTGCACAAATCCTTGAAATAGAGTTAGTTCACATGAAACCAGTGTTTGAAACCACCAGAATTCACTGAAAAGTAGTATTCAACTGTAAAACAGTTGAAAGACAAGGGTATACAGCTTCTCAAGTTCAGAGAAGAGTGTATAAAGTTGTTTCTACATGTGGTGAAGTCCCACAAGTATACCAGAAGGCCCATTATAAAACACTGGAAGAAAGCATTAGTAATTCAGAGCAAATACTAATGAATATCACAGAATAGTGAGAGAACAAGTGTAAAAGACATCCAAATCAAAGTGTCTAGTCTAGAAAGGATGTTGTATACTGCAGAAATCCTTGAAATAGAGTTAGGTTACATGAAACCAGTGTTTCAAACCACCAGAATTCACTGAAAAGTAGTATTTAACTGTAAAACAGTTGAAAGACAAGTTTATTTAGCTTCGCAAGTCCAGAGAAGAGTGTATAAAGTTGTTTCTACATGTGTTGAAGTCCCACAAGTAGAAAAGAAGGCCCATTATAGGAAACAGCTAGAAATCAGTAGTCATTCAGAGCAAATACTAATGAATATCACAGAATAGTGAGAGAACAAGTGTAAAAGACATCAAATGTAAGTCTTTAGTCTAGAAAGGATGTTGTACACTGCACAAATCCTTGAAATAGAGTTAGTTCACATGAAACCAGTGTTTGAAACCACCAGAATTCACTGAAAAGTAGTATTCAACTGTAAAACAGTTGGAAGACAAGTGTATATAGCTTCTCAAGTTCAGAGAAGAGTGTATAAAGTTGTTTCTACATGTGTTGAAGTCCCACACGTAGAAAACAAGGGCCATTATGGGAAACAGCTAGAAACCAGTAGTCATTCAGAATAAATACCAATGAATATCTTAGAATGGTGTGAGAACAAGTGTAGAAGACATCAAAATGTAAGTTTCTAGTCTAGAAAGGATGTTATACACTACAGAAATCCTTGAAATAGAGTTAGTTCACATGAAACCAGTGTTTGAAACCACCAGAATTCACTGAAAAGTAGTATTCAACTGTAAAACAGTTGAAAGACAAGAGTATATAGCTTCTCAAGTTCAGAGAAGAGTGTATAAAGTTGTTTCTACATGTGGTGAAATCCCACAAGTAGAAAAGAAGGCCCATTATAGGAAACTGCTAGAAATCAGTAAACATTCAGAGCAAATACAAATGAATATCACAGAATAGTGAGAGAACAAGTGTAAAAGACATCAAAATGTAAGTCTCTAGTCTAGAAAGGATGTTGTACACTGCACAAATCCTTGAAATAGAGTTAGTTCACATGAAACCAGTGTTTGAAACCACCAGAATTCACTGAAAAGTAGTATTCAACTGTAAAACAGTTGAAAGACAAGGGTATACAGCTTCTCAAGTTCAGAGAAGAGTGTATAAAGTTGTTTCTACATGTGGTGAAGTCCCACAAGTATACCAGAAGGCCCATTATAAAACACTGGAAGAAAGCATTAGTAATTCAGAGCAAATACTAATGAATATCACAGAATAGTGAGAGAACAAGTGTAAAAGACATCCAAATCAAAGTGTCTAGTCTAGAAAGGATGTTGTACACTGCAGAAATCCTTGAAATAGAGTTAGGTTACATGAAACCAGTGTTTCAAACCACCAGAATTCACTGAAAAGTAGTATTCAACTGTAAAACAGTTGGAAGACAAGTGTATATAGCTTCTCAAGTTCAGAGAAGTGTGTATAAAGTTGTTTCTACATGTGTTGAAGTCCCACAAGTAGAAAAGAAGGCCCATTATAGGAAACAGCTAGAAATCAGTAGTCATTCAGAGCAAATACTAATGAATATCACAGAATAGTGAGAGAACAAGTGTAAAAGACATCAAATGTAAGTCTTTAGTCTAGAAAGGATGTTGTACACTGCACAAATCCTTGAAATAGAGTTAGTTCACATGAAACCAGTGTTTGAAACCACCAGAATTCACTGAAAAGTAGTATTCAACTGTAAAACAGTTGAAAGACAAGTGTATATAGCCTCTCAACTTCAGAGAAGAGTGTATAAAGTTGTTTCTACATGTGGTGAAGTCCCACAAGTAGAAAAGAAGGCCCATTATAGGAAACAGCTAGAAATCAGTAGTCATTCAGAATAAATACCAATGAATATCTTAGAATTGTGTGAGAACAAGTGTAGAAGACATCAAAATGTAAGTTTCTAGTCTAGAAAGGATGTTATACAGTACAGAAATCCTTGAAATAGAGTTACTTCACAAGAAAACAGTGTTTCAACCCACTAGAATTCACTGAAAAGTAGTATTCAACTGTAAAACAGTTGAAAGACAAGTGTATATAGCTTCTCTAGTTCAGTGAAGAGTGTATAAAGTTGTTGCTACATGTAGTGAAGTCGCACAAGTAGAAAAGAAGGCCCATTATAGGAAACAGCTAGAAATCTGTAGTCATTCATTGCAAATACTAATGAATACCATAGAATTGTGTGAGAACAAGTGTAGAAGACATCAAAATGTAAGTTTCTAGTCTAGAAAGGATGTTATACACTACAGAAATCCTTGAAATAGAGTTACTTCACAAGAAAACAGTGTTTCAACCCACTAGAATTCACTGAAAAGTAGTATTCAACTGTAAAACAGTTGAAAGACAACTGTATATAGCTTCTCAAGTTCAGAGAAGAGTGTATAAAGTTGTTTCTACATGTGGTGAAGTCCCACACGTAGAAAACAAGGGCCATTATGGGAAACAGCTAGAAACCAGTAGTCATTCAGAATAAATACCAATGAATATCTTAGAATTGTGTGAGAACAAGTGTCGAAGACATCAAAATGTAAGTTTCTAGTCTAGAAAGGATGTTATACACTACAGAAATCCTTGAAATAGAGTTACTTCACAAGAAACCAGTGTTTCAAACCACCAGAATTCACGGAAAAGTAGTATTTAACTGTACAACAGTTGAAAGACAAGTTTATATAGCTTCGCAAGTCCAGAGAAGAGTGTATAAAGTTGTTGCTACATGTAGTGAAGTCGCACAAGTAGAAAAGAAGGCCCATGATAGGAAACAGCTAGAAATCTGTAGTCATTCATTGCAAATACTAATGAATACCATAGAATTGTGTGAGAACAAGTGTAGAAGACATCAAAATGTAAGTTTCTAGTCTAGAAAGGATGTTATACACTACAGAAATCCTTGAAATAGAGTTACTTCACAAGAAAACAGTGTTTCAACCCACTGGAATTCACTGAAAAGTAGTATTCAACTGTAAAACAGTTGAAAGACTAGTGTATATAGCTTCTCTAGTTCAGAGAAGAGTGTATAAAGTTGTTTCTACATGTGTTGAAGTCCCACAAGTAGAAAAGAAGGCCCATTATAGGAAACAGCTAGAAATCAGTAGTCATTCAGAGCAAATACTAATGAATATCACAGAATAGTGAGAGAACAAGTGTAAAAGACATCAAATGTAAGTCTTTAGTCTAGAAAGGATGTTGTACACTGCAGAAATCCTTGAAATACTGTTAGTTCAAATGAAACCAGTGTTTGAAACCACCAGAATTCACTGAAAAGTAGTACTCAACTGTAAAACAGTTGGAAGACAAGTGTATATAGCTTCTCAAGTTCAGAGAAGTGTGTATAATGTTGTTGCTACATGTAGTGAAGTCGCACATTAGAAAAGAAGGCCCATTATAGGAAACAGCTAGAAATCAGTAGTCATTCATTGCAAATACTAATGAATATCACAGAATAGTGAGAGAACTAGGGTAAAAGACATCAAAATATAAGTCTCTAGTCTAGAAAGGATGTTATACACTACCGAAATCCTTGAAATAGAGTTACTTCACAAGAAACCATTGTTTCAAACCACCAGAATTCACGGAAAAGTAGTATTTAACTGTAAAACAGTTGAAAGACAAGTTTATATAGTTTCGCAAGTCCAGAGAAGAGTGTATAAAGTTGTTTCTACATGTGGTGAAGTCCCACACGTAGAAAACAAGGGCCATTATGGGAAACAGCTAGAAATCAGTAGTCATTCACAGCAAATACTAATGAATATCACAGAATAGTGAGAGAACAAGTGTAAAAGACATCAAAATGTAAGTCTCTAGTCTAGAAAGGATGTTGTACACTGCACAAATCCTTGAAATAGAGTTACTTCACAAGAAAACAGTGTTTCAACCCATTAGAATTCACTGAAAAGTAGTATTCAACTGTAAAACAGTTGAAAGACAAGTGTATATAGCTTCTCAAGTTCAGAGAAGAGTGTATAAAGTTGTTTCTACATGTGTTGAAGTCCCACAAGTAGAAAAGAAGGCCCATTATAGGAAACAGCTAGAAATCAGTAGTCATTCAGAGCAAATACTAATGAATATCACAGAATAGTGAGAGAACAAGTGTAAAAGACATCAAATGTAAGTCTTTAGTCTAGAAAGGATGTTGTACACTGCACAAATCCTTGAAATAGAGTTAGTTCACATGAAACCAGTGTTTGAAACCACCAGAATTCACTGAAAAGTAGTATTCAACTGTAAAACAGTTGGAAGACAAGTGTATATAGCTTCTCAAGTTCAGAGAAGTGTTTATAAAGGTGTTGCTACATGTAGTGAAGTCGCACAAGTAGAAAAGAAGGCCCATTATAGGAAACAGCTAGAAATCAGTAGTCATTCAGAGCAAATACTAATGAATATCACAGAATAGTGACAGAACAAGTGTAAAAGTCATCAAAATGTACGTTTCTAGTCTAGAAAGGATGTTATACACTACAGAAATCCTTGAAATAGAGTTACTTCACAAGAAAACAGTGTTTCCACCCACTAGATTTCACTGAAAAGTAGTATTCAACTGTAAAACAGTTGAAAGACAAGTGTATATAGCCTCTCAACTTCAGAGAAGAGTGTATAAAGTTGTTTCTACATGTGGTGAAGTCCCACAAGTAGAAAAGAAGGCCCATTATAGGAAACAGCTAGAAATCAGTAGTCATTCAGAATAAATACCAATGAATATCTTAGAATTGTGTGAGAACAAGTGTAGAAGACATGAAAATGTAAGTTTCTAGTCTAGAAAGGATGTTATACAGTACAGAAATCCTTGAAATAGAGTTACTTCACAAGAAAACAGTGTTTCAACCCACTAGAATTCACTGAAAAGTAGTATTCAACTGTAAAACAGTTGAAAGACAAGTGTATATAGCTTCTCTAGTTCAGAGAAGAGTGTATAAAGTTGTTGCTACATGTAGTGAAGTCGCACAAGTAGAAAAGAAGGCCCATTATAGGAAACAGCTAGAAATCTGTAGTCATTCATTGCAAATACTAATGAATACCATAGAATTGTGTGAGAACAAGTGTAGAAGACATCAAAATGTAAGTTTCTAGTCTAGAAAGGATGTTATACACTACAGAAATCCTTGAAATAGAGTTACTTCACAAGAAAACAGTGTTTCAACCCACTAGAATTCACTGAAAAGTAGTATTCAACTGTAAAACAGTTGAAAGACAACTGTATATAGCTTCTCAAGTTCAGAGAAGAGTGTATAAAGTTGTTTCTACATGTGGTGAAGTCCCACACGTAGAAAACAAGGGCCATTATGGGAAACAGCTAGAAACCAGTAGTCATTCAGAATAAATACCAATGAATATCTTAGAATTGTGTGAGAACAAGTGTAGAAGACATCAAAATGTAAGTCTCTAGTCTAGAAAGGATGTTGTACACTGCACAAATCCTTGAAATAGAGTTAGTTCACATGAAACCAGTGTTTGAAACCACCAGAATTCACTGAAAAGTAGTATTCAACTGTAAAACAGTTGAAAGACAAGGGTATACAGCTTCTCAAGTTCAGAGAAGAGTGTATAAAGTTGTTTCTACATGTGGTGAAGTCCCACAAGTATACCAGAAGGCCCATTATAAAACACTGGAAGAAAGCATTAGTAATTCAGAGCAAATACTAATGAATATCACAGAATAGTGAGAGAACAAGTGTAAAAGACATCCAAATCAAAGTGTCTAGTCTAGAAAGGATGTTGTATACTGCAGAAATCCTTGAAATAGAGTTAGGTTACATGAAACCAGTGTTTCAAACCACCAGAATTCACTGAAAAGTAGTATTTAACTGTAAAACAGTTGAAAGACAAGTTTATTTAGCTTCGCAAGTCCAGAGAAGAGTGTATAAAGTTGTTTCTACATGTGTTGAAGTCCCACAAGTAGAAAAGAAGGCCCATTATAGGAAACAGCTAGAAATCAGTAGTCATTCAGAGCAAATACTAATGAATATCACAGAATAGTGAGAGAACAAGTGTAAAAGACATCAAATGTAAGTCTTTAGTCTAGAAAGGATGTTGTACACTGCACAAATCCTTGAAATAGAGTTAGTTCACATGAAACCAGTGTTTGAAACCACCAGAATTCACTGAAAAGTAGTATTCAACTGTAAAACAGTTGGAAGACAAGTGTATATAGCTTCTCAAGTTCAGAGAAGAGTGTATAAAGTTGTTTCTACATGTGTTGAAGTCCCACACGTAGAAAACAAGGGCCATTATGGGAAACAGCTAGAAACCAGTAGTCATTCAGAATAAATACCAATGAATATCTTAGAATGGTGTGAGAACAAGTGTAGAAGACATCAAAATGTAAGTTTCTAGTCTAGAAAGGATGTTATACACTACAGAAATCCTTGAAATAGAGTTAGTTCACATGAAACCAGTGTTTGAAACCACCAGAATTCACTGAAAAGTAGTATTCAACTGTAAAACAGTTGAAAGACAAGAGTATATAGCTTCTCAAGTTCAGAGAAGAGTGTATAAAGTTGTTTCTACATGTGGTGAAATCCCACAAGTAGAAAAGAAGGCCCATTATAGGAAACTGCTAGAAATCAGTAAACATTCAGAGCAAATACAAATGAATATCACAGAATAGTGAGAGAACAAGTGTAAAAGACATCAAAATGTAAGTCTCTAGTCTAGAAAGGATGTTGTACACTGCACAAATCCTTGAAATAGAGTTAGTTCACATGAAACCAGTGTTTGAAACCACCAGAATTCACTGAAAAGTAGTATTCAACTGTAAAACAGTTGAAAGACAAGGGTATACAGCTTCTCAAGTTCAGAGAAGAGTGTATAAAGTTGTTTCTACATGTGGTGAAGTCCCACAAGTATACCAGAAGGCCCATTATAAAACACTGGAAGAAAGCATTAGTAATTCAGAGCAAATACTAATGAATATCACAGAATAGTGAGAGAACAAGTGTAAAAGACATCCAAATCAAAGTGTCTAGTCTAGAAAGGATGTTGTACACTGCAGAAATCCTTGAAATAGAGTTAGGTTACATGAAACCAGTGTTTCAAACCACCAGAATTCACTGAAAAGTAGTATTCAACTGTAAAACAGTTGGAAGACAAGTGTATATAGCTTCTCAAGTTCAGAGAAGTGTGTATAAAGTTGTTTCTACATGTGTTGAAGTCCCACAAGTAGAAAAGAAGGCCCATTATAGGAAACAGCTAGAAATCAGTAGTCATTCAGAGCAAATACTAATGAATATCACAGAATAGTGAGAGAACAAGTGTAAAAGACATCAAATGTAAGTCTTTAGTCTAGAAAGGATGTTGTACACTGCACAAATCCTTGAAATAGAGTTAGTTCACATGAAACCAGTGTTTGAAACCACCAGAATTCACTGAAAAGTAGTATTCAACTGTAAAACAGTTGAAAGACAAGTGTATATAGCCTCTCAACTTCAGAGAAGAGTGTATAAAGTTGTTTCTACATGTGGTGAAGTCCCACAAGTAGAAAAGAAGGCCCATTATAGGAAACAGCTAGAAATCAGTAGTCATTCAGAATAAATACCAATGAATATCTTAGAATTGTGTGAGAACAAGTGTAGAAGACATCAAAATGTAAGTTTCTAGTCTAGAAAGGATGTTATACAGTACAGAAATCCTTGAAATAGAGTTACTTCACAAGAAAACAGTGTTTCAACCCACTAGAATTCACTGAAAAGTAGTATTCAACTGTAAAACAGTTGAAAGACAAGTGTATATAGCTTCTCTAGTTCAGTGAAGAGTGTATAAAGTTGTTGCTACATGTAGTGAAGTCGCACAAGTAGAAAAGAAGGCCCATTATAGGAAACAGCTAGAAATCTGTAGTCATTCATTGCAAATACTAATGAATACCATAGAATTGTGTGAGAACAAGTGTAGAAGACATCAAAATGTAAGTTTCTAGTCTAGAAAGGATGTTATACACTACAGAAATCCTTGAAATAGAGTTACTTCACAAGAAAACAGTGTTTCAACCCACTAGAATTCACTGAAAAGTAGTATTCAACTGTAAAACAGTTGAAAGACAACTGTATATAGCTTCTCAAGTTCAGAGAAGAGTGTATAAAGTTGTTTCTACATGTGGTGAAGTCCCACACGTAGAAAACAAGGGCCATTATGGGAAACAGCTAGAAACCAGTAGTCATTCAGAATAAATACCAATGAATATCTTAGAATTGTGTGAGAACAAGTGTCGAAGACATCAAAATGTAAGTTTCTAGTCTAGAAAGGATGTTATACACTACAGAAATCCTTGAAATAGAGTTACTTCACAAGAAACCAGTGTTTCAAACCACCAGAATTCACGGAAAAGTAGTATTTAACTGTACAACAGTTGAAAGACAAGTTTATATAGCTTCGCAAGTCCAGAGAAGAGTGTATAAAGTTGTTGCTACATGTAGTGAAGTCGCACAAGTAGAAAAGAAGGCCCATGATAGGAAACAGCTAGAAATCTGTAGTCATTCATTGCAAATACTAATGAATACCATAGAATTGTGTGAGAACAAGTGTAGAAGACATCAAAATGTAAGTTTCTAGTCTAGAAAGGATGTTATACACTACAGAAATCCTTGAAATAGAGTTACTTCACAAGAAAACAGTGTTTCAACCCACTGGAATTCACTGAAAAGTAGTATTCAACTGTAAAACAGTTGAAAGACTAGTGTATATAGCTTCTCTAGTTCAGAGAAGAGTGTATAAAGTTGTTTCTACATGTGTTGAAGTCCCACAAGTAGAAAAGAAGGCCCATTATAGGAAACAGCTAGAAATCAGTAGTCATTCAGAGCAAATACTAATGAATATCACAGAATAGTGAGAGAACAAGTGTAAAAGACATCAAATGTAAGTCTTTAGTCTAGAAAGGATGTTGTACACTGCAGAAATCCTTGAAATACTGTTAGTTCAAATGAAACCAGTGTTTGAAACCACCAGAATTCACTGAAAAGTAGTACTCAACTGTAAAACAGTTGGAAGACAAGTGTATATAGCTTCTCAAGTTCAGAGAAGTGTGTATAATGTTGTTGCTACATGTAGTGAAGTCGCACATTAGAAAAGAAGGCCCATTATAGGAAACAGCTAGAAATCAGTAGTCATTCATTGCAAATACTAATGAATATCACAGAATAGTGAGAGAACTAGGGTAAAAGACATCAAAATATAAGTCTCTAGTCTAGAAAGGATGTTATACACTACCGAAATCCTTGAAATAGAGTTACTTCACAAGAAACCAGTGTTTCAAACCACCAGAATTCACGGAAAAGTAGTATTTAACTGTAAAACAGTTGAAAGACAAGTTTATATAGTTTCGCAAGTCCAGAGAAGAGTGTATAAAGTTGTTTCTACATGTGGTGAAGTCCCACACGTAGAAAACAAGGGCCATTATGGGAAACAGCTAGAAATCAGTAGTCATTCACAGCAAATACTAATGAATATCACAGAATAGTGAGAGAACAAGTGTAAAAGACATCAAAATGTAAGTCTCTAGTCTAGAAAGGATGTTGTACACTGCACAAATCCTTGAAATAGAGTTACTTCACAAGAAAACAGTGTTTCAACCCATTAGAATTCACTGAAAAGTAGTATTCAACTGTAAAACAGTTGAAAGACAAGTGTATATAGCTTCTCAAGTTCAGAGAAGAGTGTATAAAGTTGTTTCTACATGTGTTGAAGTCCCACAAGTAGAAAAGAAGGCCCATTATAGGAAACAGCTAGAAATCAGTAGTCATTCAGAGCAAATACTAATGAATATCACAGAATAGTGAGAGAACAAGTGTAAAAGACATCAAATGTAAGTCTTTAGTCTAGAAAGGATGTTGTACACTGCACAAATCCTTGAAATAGAGTTAGTTCACATGAAACCAGTGTTTGAAACCACCAGAATTCACTGAAAAGTAGTATTCAACTGTAAAACAGTTGGAAGACAAGTGTATATAGCTTCTCAAGTTCAGAGAAGTGTTTATAAAGGTGTTGCTACATGTAGTGAAGTCGCACAAGTAGAAAAGAAGGCCCATTATAGGAAACAGCTAGAAATCAGTAGTCATTCAGAGCAAATACTAATGAATATCACAGAATAGTGACAGAACAAGTGTAAAAGTCATCAAAATGTACGTTTCTAGTCTAGAAAGGATGTTATACACTACAGAAATCCTTGAAATAGAGTTACTTCACAAGAAAACAGTGTTTCCACCCACTAGATTTCACTGAAAAGTAGTATTCAACTGTAAAACAGTTGAAAGACAAGTGTATATAGCCTCTCAACTTCAGAGAAGAGTGTATAAAGTTGTTTCTACATGTGGTGAAGTCCCACAAGTAGAAAAGAAGGCCCATTATAGGAAACAGCTAGAAATCAGTAGTCATTCAGAATAAATACCAATGAATATCTTAGAATTGTGTGAGAACAAGTGTAGAAGACATCAAAATGTAAGTTTCTAGTCTAGAAAGGATGTTATACAGTACAGAAATCCTTGAAATAGAGTTACTTCACAAGAAAACAGTGTTTCAACCCACTAGAATTCACTGAAAAGTAGTATTCAACTGTAAAACAGTTGAAAGACAAGTGTATATAGCTTCTCTAGTTCAGAGAAGAGTGTATAAAGTTGTTGCTACATGTAGTGAAGTCGCATAAGTAGAAAAGAAGGCCCATTATAGGAAACAGCTAGAAATCTGTAGTCATTCATTGCAAATACTAATGAATACCATAGAATTGTGTGAGAACAAGTGTAGAAGACATCAAAATGTAAGTTTCTAGTCTAGAAAGGATGTTATACACTACAGAAATCCTTGAAATAGAGTTACTTCACAAGAAAACAGTGTTTCAACCCACTAGAATTCACTGAAAAGTAGTATTCAACTGTAAAACAGTTGAAAGACAACTGTATATAGCTTCTCAAGTTCAGAGAAGAGTGTATAAAGTTGTTTCTACATGTGGTGAAGTCCCACACGTAGAAAACAAGGGCCATTATGGGAAACAGCTAGAAACCAGTAGTCATTCAGAATAAATACGAATGAATATCTTAGAATTGTGTGAGAACAAGTGTAGAAGACATCAAAATGTAAGTCTCTAGTCTAGAAAGGATGTTGTACACTGCACAAATCCTTGAAATAGAGTTAGTTCACATGAAACCAGTGTTTGAAACCACCAGAATTCACTGAAAAGTAGTATTCAACTGTAAAACAGTTGAAAGACAAGGGTATACAGCTTCTCAAGTTCAGAGAAGAGTGTATAAAGTTGTTTCTACATGTGGTGAAGTCCCACAAGTATACCAGAAGGCCCATTATAAAACACTGGAAGAAAGCATTAGTAATTCAGAGCAAATACTAATGAATATCACAGAATAGTGAGAGAACAAGTGTAAAAGACATCCAAATCAAAGTGTCTAGTCTAGAAAGGATGTTGTACACTGCAGAAATCCTTGAAATAGAGTTAGGTTACATGAAACCAGTGTTTCAAACCACCAGAATTCACTGAAAAGTAGTATTTAACTGTAAAACAGTTGAAAGACAAGTTTATTTAGCTTCGCAAGTCCAGAGAAGAGTGTATAAAGTTGTTTCTACATGTGTTGAAGTCCCACAAGTAGAAAAGAAGGCCCATTATAGGAAACAGCTAGAAATCAGTAGTCATTCAGAGCAAATACTAATGAATATCACAGAATAGTGAGAGAACAAGTGTAAAAGACATCAAATGTAAGTCTTTAGTCTAGAAAGGATGTTGTACACTGCACAAATCCTTGAAATAGAGTTAGTTCACATGAAACCAGTGTTTGAAACCACCAGAATTCACTGAAAAGTAGTATTCAACTGTAAAACAGTTGGAAGACAAGTGTATATAGCTTCTCAAGTTCAGAGAAGAGTGTATAAAGTTGTTGCTACATGTAGTGAAGTCGCACAAGTAGAAAAGAAGGCCCATGATAGGAAACAGCTAGAAATCTGTAGTCATTCATTGCAAATACTAATGAATACCATAGAATTGTGTGAGAACAAGTGTAGAAGACATCAAAATGTAAGTTTCTAGTCTAGAAAGGATGTTATACACTACAGAAATCCTTGAAATAGAGTTACTTCACAAGAAAACAGTGTTTCAACCCACTGGAATTCACTGAAAAGTAGTATTCAACTGTAAAACAGTTGAAAGACTAGTGTATATAGCTTCTCTAGTTCAGAGAAGAGTGTATAAAGTTGTTTCTACATGTGTTGAAGTCCCACAAGTAGAAAAGAAGTCCCATTATAGGAAACAGCTAGAAATCAGTAGTCATTCAGAGCAAATACTAATGAATATCACAGAATAGTGAGAGAACAAGTGTAAAAGACATCAAATGTAAGTCTTTAGTCTAGAAAGGATGTTGTACACTGCAGAAATCCTTGAAATACTGTTAGTTCAAATGAAACCAGTGTTTGAAACCACCAGAATTCACTGAAAAGTAGTACTCAACTGTAAAACAGTTGGAAGACAAGTGTATATAGCTTCTCAAGTTCAGAGAAGTGTGTATAATGTTGTTGCTACATGTAGTGAAGTCGCACATTAGAAAAGAAGGCCCATTATAGGAAACAGCTAGAAATCAGTAGTCATTCATTGCAAATACTAATGAATATCACAGAATAGTGAGAGAACTAGGGTAAAAGACATCAAAATATAAGTCTCTAGTCTAGAAAGGATGTTACACACTACCGAAATCCTTGAAATAGAGTTACTTCACAAGAAACCAGTGTTTCAAACCACCAGAATTCACGGAAAAGTAGTATTTAACTGTAAAACAGTTGAAAGACAAGTTTATATAGTTTCGCAAGTCCAGAGAAGAGTGTATAAAGTTGTTTCTACATGTGGTGAAGTCCCACACGTAGAAAACAAGGGCCATTATGGGAAACAGCTAGAAATCAGTAGTCATTCACAGCAAATACTAATGAATATCACAGAATAGTGAGAGAACAAGTGTAAAAGACATCAAAATGTAAGTCTCTAGTCTAGAAAGGATGTTGTACACTGCACAAATCCTTGAAATAGAGTTACTTCACAAGAAAACAGTGTTTCAACCCATTAGAATTCACTGAAAAGTAGTATTCAACTGTAAAACAGTTGAAAGACAAGTGTATATAGCTTCTCAAGTTCAGAGAAGAGTGTATAAAGCTGTTTCTACATGTGGTGAAGTCCCACAAGTAGAAAAGAAGGCCCATTATAGGAAACTGCTAGAAATCAGTAAACATTCAGAGCAAATACAAATGAATATCACAGAATAGTGAGAGAACAAGTGTAAAAGACATCAAAATGTAAGTCTCTAGTCTAGAAAGGATGTTGTACACTGCACAAATCCTTGAAATAGAGTTAGTTCACATGGAACCAGTGTTTGAAACCACCAGAATTCACTGAAAAGTAGTATTCAACTGTAAAACAGTTGAAAGACAAGGGTATACAGCTTCTCAAGTTCAGAGAAGAGTGTATAAAGTTGTTTCTACATGTGGTGAAGTCCCACAAGTATACCAGAAGGCCCATTATAAAACACTGGAAGAAAGCATTAGTAATTCAGAGCAAATACTAATGAATATCACAGAATAGTGAGAGAACAAGTGTAAAAGACATCCAAATCAAAGTGTCTAGTCTAGAAAGGATGTTGTACACTGCAGAAATCCTTGAAATAGAGTTAGGTTACATGAAACCAGTGTTTCAAACCACCAGAATTCACTGAAAAGTAGTATTTAACTGTAAAACAGTTGAAAGACAAGTTTATTTAGCTTCGCAAGTCCAGAGAAGAGTGTATAAAGTTGTTTCTACATGTGTTGAAGTCCCACAAGTAGAAAAGAAGGCCCATTATAGGAAACAGCTAGAAATCAGTAGTCATTCAGAGCAAATACTAATGAATATCACAGAATAGTGAGAGAACAAGTTTAAAAGACATCAAATGTAAGTCTTTAGTCTAGAAAGGATGTTGTACACTGCACAAATCCTTGAAATAGAGTTAGTTCACATGAAACCAGTGTTTGAAACCACCAGAATTCACTGAAAAGTAGTATTCAACTGTAAAACAGTTGGAAGACAAGTGTATATAGCTTCTCAAGTTCAGAGAAGTGTGTATAAAATTGTTGCTACATGTAGTGAAGTCGCACAAGTAGAAAAGAAGGCCCATTATAGGAAACAGCTAGAAATCAGTAGTCATTCAGAGCAAATACTAATGAATATCACAGAATAGTGACAGAACAAGTGTAAAAGTCATCAAAATGTACGTTTCTAGTCTAGAAAGGATGTTATACACTACAGAAATCCTTGAAATAGAGTTACTTCACAAGAAAACAGTGTTTCCACCCACTAGATTTCACTGAAAAGTAGTATTCAACTGTAAAACAGTTGAAAGACAAGTGTATATAGCCTCTCAACTTCAGAGAAGAGTGTATAAAGTTGTTTCTACATGTGGTGAAGTCCCACAAGTAGAAAAGAAGGCCCATTATAGGAAACAGCTAGAAATCAGTAGTCATTCAGAATAAATACCAATGAATATCTTAGAATTGTGTGAGAACAAGTGTAGAAGACATCAAAATGTAAGTTTCTAGTATAGAAAGGATGTTATACAGTACAGAAATCCTTGAAATAGAGTTACTTCACAAGAAAACAGTGTTTCAACCCACTAGAATACACTGAAAAGTAGTATTCAACTGTAAAACAGTTGAAAGACTAGTGTATATAGCTTCTCTAGTTCAGAGAAGAGTGTATAAAGTTGTTGCTACATGTAGTGAAGTCGCACAAGTAGAAAAGAAGGCCCATTATAGGAAACAGCTAGAAATCAGTAGTCATTCAGAGCAAATACTAATGAATAGCACAGAATAGTGAGAGAACAAGTGTAAAAGACATCAAAATGTAAGTCTCTAGTCTAGAAAGGATGTTGTACACTGCACAAATCCTTGAAATAGAGTTACTTCACAAGAAAACAGTGTTTCAACCCATTAGAATTCACTGAAAAGTAGTATTCAACTGTAAAACAGTTGAAAGACAAGTGTATATGGCTTCTCAAGTTCAGAGAAGAGTGTATAAAGCTGTTTCTACATGTGGTGAAGTCCCACAAGTAGAAAAGAAGGCCCATTATGGGAAACAGCTTGAAATCAGTACTCATTCACAGCAAATACTAATGAATATCACAGAATAGTGAGAGAACAAGTGTAAAAGACATCAAAATGTAAGTCTCTAGTCTAGAAAGGATGTTGTACACTGCACAAATCCTTGAAATAGAGTTAGTTCACAAGAAAACAGTGTTTCAACCCACTAGAATTCACTGAAAAGTAGTATTCAACTGTAAAACAGTTGAAAGACAAGAGTATATAGCTTCTCAAGTTCAGAGAGGAGTGTATAAAGTTGTTGCTACATGTAGTGAAGTCGCACAAGTAGAAAAGAAGGCCCATTATAGGAAACAGCTAGAAATCAGTAGTCATTCAGAGCAAATACTAATGAATATCACAGAATAGTGACAGAACAAGTGTAAAAGTCATCAAAATGTACGTTTCTAGAATAGAAAGGATGTTATACACTACAGAAATCCTTGAAATAGAGTTACTTCACAAGAAAACAGTGTTTCCACCCACTAGAATTCACTGAAAAGTAGTATTCAACTGTAAAACAGTTGAAAGACAAGTGTATATAGCCTCTCAACTTCAGAGAAGAGTGTATAAAGTTGTTTCTACATGTGGTGAAGTCCCACAAGTAGAAAAGAAGGCCCATTATAGGAAACAGCTAGAAATCAGTAGTCATTCAGAATAAATACCAATGAATATCTTAGAATTGTGTGAGAACAAGTGTAGAAGACATCAAAATGTAAGTTTCTAGTATAGAAAGGATGTTATACAGTACAGAAATCCTTGAAATAGAGTTACTTCACAAGAAAACAGTGTTTCAACCCACTAGAATTCACTGAAAAGTAGTATTCAACTGTAAAACAGTTGAAAGACTAGTGTATATAGCTTCTCTAGTTCAGAGAAGAGTGTATAAAGTTGTTGCTACATGTAGTGAAGTCGCACAAGTAGAAAAGAAGGCCCATTATAGGAAACAGCTAGAAATCTGTAGTCATTCATTGCAAATACTAATGAATACCATAGAATTGTGTGAGAACAAGTGTAGAAGACATCAAAATGTAAGTTTCTAGTCTAGAAAGGATGTTATACACTACAGAAATCCTTGAAATAGAGTTACTTCACAAGAAAACAGTGTTTCAACCCACTAGAATTCACTGAAAAGTAGTATTCAACTGTAAAACAGTTGAAAGACAACTGTATATAGCTTCTCAAGTTCAGAGAAGAGTGTATAAAGTTGTTTCTACATGTGGTGAAGTCCCACACGTAGAAAACAAGGGCCATTATGGGAAACAGCTAGAAACCAGTAGTCATTCAGAATAAATACCAATGAATATCTTAGAATTGTGTGAGAACAAGTGTAGAAGACATCAAAATGTAAGTTTCTAGTCTAGAAAGGATGTTATACACTACAGAAATCCTTGAAATAGAGTTAGTTCACATGAAACCAGTGTTTGAAACCACCAGAATTCACTGAAAAGTAGTATTCAACTGTAAAACAGTTGAAAGACAAGAGTATATAGCTTCTCAAGTTCAGAGAAGAGTGTATAAAGTTGTTTCTACATGTGGTGAAATCCCACAAGTAGAAAAGAAGGCCCATTATAGGAAACTGCTAGAAATCAGTAAACATTCAGAGCAAATACAAATGAATATCACAGAATAGTGAGAGAACAAGTGTAAAAGACATCAAAATGTAAGTCTCTAGTCTAGAAAGGATGTTGTACACTGCACAAATCCTTGAAATAGAGTTAGTTCACATGAAACCAGTGTTTGAAACCACCAGAATTCACTGAAAAGTAGTATTCAACTGTAAAACAGTTGAAAGACAAGGGTATACAGCTTCTCAAGTTCAGAGAAGAGTGTGTAAAGTTGTTTCTACATGTGGAGAAGTCCCACAAGTATACCAGAAGGCCCATTATAAAACACTGGAAGAAAGCATTAGTAATTCAGAGCAAATACTAATGAATATCACAGAATAGTGAGAGAACAAGTGTAAAAGACATCCAAATCAAAGTGTCTAGTCTAGAAAGGATGTTGTACACTGCAGAAATCCTTGAAATAGAGTTAGGTTACATGAAACCAGTGTTTCAAACCACCAGAATTCACTGAAAAGTAGTATTTAACTGTAAAACAGTTGAAAGACAAGTTTATTTAGCTTCGCAAGTCCAGAGAAGAGTGTATAAAGATGTTTCTACATGTGTTGAAGTCCCACAAGTAGAAAAGAAGGCCCATTATAGGAAACAGCTAGAAATCAGTAGTCATTCAGAGCAAATACTAATGAATATCACAGAATAGTGAGAGAACAAGTGTAAAAGACATCAAATGTAAGTCTTTAGTCTAGAAAGGATGTTGTACACTGCACAAATCCTTGAAATAGAGTTAGTTCACATGAAACCAGTGTTTGAAACCACCAGAATTCACTGAAAAGTAGTATTCAACTGTAAAACAGTTGGAAGACAAGTGTATATAGCTTCTCAAGTTCAGAGAAGTGTGTGTAAAGTTGTTGCTACATGTAGTGAAGTCGCACAAGTAGAAAAGAAGGCCCATTATAGGAAACAGCTAGAAATCAGTAGTCATTCAGAGCAAATACTAATGAATATCACAGAATAGTGACAAAACAAGTGTAAAAGTCATCAAAATGTACGTTTCTAGTCTAGAAAGGATGTTATACACTACAGAAATCCTTGAAATAGAGTTACTTCACAAGAAAACAGTGTTTCCACCCACTAGATTTCACTGAAAAGTAGTATTCAACTGTAAAACAGTTGAAAGACAAGTGTATATAGCCTCTCAACTTCAGAGAAGAGTGTATAAAGTTGTTTCTACATGTGGTGAAGTCCCACAAGTAGAAAAGAAGGCCCATTATAGGAAACAGCTAGAAATCAGTAGTCATTCAGAATAAATACCAATGAATATCTTAGAATTGTGTGAGAACAAGTGTAGAAGACATCAAAATGTAAGTTTCTAGTATAGAAAGGATGTTATACAGTACAGAAATTCTTGAAATAGAGTTACTTCACAAGAAAACAGTGTTTCAACCCACTAGAATTCACTGAAAAGTAGTATTCAACTGTAAAACAGTTGAAAGACTAGTGTATATAGCTTCTCTAGTTCAGAGAAGAGTGTATAAAGTTGTTGCTACATGTAGTGAAGTCGCACAAGTAGAAAAGAAGGCCCATTATAGGAAACAGCTAGAAATCTGTAGTCATTCATTGCAAATACTAATGAATACCATAGAATTGTGTGAGAACAAGTGTAGAAGACATCAAAATGTAAGTTTCTAGTCTAGAAAGGATGTTATACACTACAGAAATCCTTGAAATAGAGTTACTTCACAAGAAAACAGTGTTTCAACCCACTAGAATTCACTGAAAAGTAGTATTCAACTGTAAAACAGTTGAAAGACAACTGTATATAGCTTCTCAAGTTCAGAGAAGAGTGTATAAAGTTGTTTCTACATGTGGTGAAGTCCCACACGTAGAAAACAAGGGCCATTATGGGAAACAGCTAGAAACCAGTAGTCATTCAGAATAAATACCAATGAATATCTTAGAATTGTGTGAGAACAAGTGTAGAAGACATCAAAATGTAAGTTTCTAGTCTAGAAAGGATGTTATACACTACAGAAATCCTTGAAATAGCGTTAGTTCACATGAAACCAGTGTTTGAAACCACCAGAATTCACTGAAAAGTAGTATTCAACTGTAAAACAGTTGAAAGACAAGAGTATATAGCTTCTCAAGTTCAGAGAAGAGTGTATAAAGTTGTTTCTACATGTGGTGAAATCCCACAAGTAGAAAAGAAGGCCCATTATAGGAAACTGCTAGAAATCAGTAAACATTCAGAGCAAATACAAATGAATATCACAGAATAGTGAGAGAACAAGTGTAAAAGACATCAAAATGTAAGTCTCTAGTCTAGAAAGGATGTTGTACACTGCACAAATCCTTGAAATAGAGTTAGTTCACATGAAACCAGTGTTTAAAACCACCAGAATTCACTGAAAAGTAGTATTCAACTGTAAAACAGTTGGAAGACAAGTGTATATAGCTTCTCAAGTTCAGAGAAGTGTGTGTAAAGTTGTTGCTACATGTAGTGAAGTCGCACAAGTAGAAAAGAAGGCCCATTATAGGAAACAGCTAGAAATCAGTAGTCATTCAGAGCAAATACTAATGAATATCACAGAATAGTGACAAAACAAGTGTAAAAGTCATCAAAATGTACGTTTCTAGTCTAGAAAGGATGTTATACACTACAGAAATCCTTGAAATAGAGTTACTTCACAAGAAAACAGTGTTTCCACCCACTAGATTTCACTGAAAAGTAGTATTCAACTGTAAAACAGTTGAAAGACAAGTGTATATAGCCTCTCAACTTCAGAGAAGAGTGTATAAAGTTGTTTCTACATGTGGTGAAGTCCCACAAGTAGAAAAGAAGGCCCATTATAGGAAACAGCTAGAAATCAGTAGTCATTCAGAATAAATACCAATGAATATCTTAGAATTGTGTGAGAACAAGTGTAGAAGACATCAAAATGTAAGTTTCTAGTATAGAAAGGATGTTATACAGTACAGAAATTCTTGAAATAGAGTTACTTCACAAGAAAACAGTGTTTCAACCCACTAGAATTCACTGAAAAGTAGTATTCAACTGTAAAACAGTTGAAAGACTAGTGTATATAGCTTCTCTAGTTCAGAGAAGAGTGTATAAAGTTGTTGCTACATGTAGTGAAGTCGCACAAGTAGAAAAGAAGGCCCATTATAGGAAACAGCTAGAAATCTGTAGTCATTCATTGCAAATACTAATGAATACCATAGAATTGTGTGAGAACAAGTGTAGAAGACATCAAAATGTAAGTTTCTAGTCTAGAAAGGATGTTATACACTACAGAAATCCTTGAAATAGAGTTACTTCACAAGAAAACAGTGTTTCAACCCACTAGAATTCACTGAAAAGTAGTATTCAACTGTAAAACAGTTGAAAGACAACTGTATATAGCTTCTCAAGTTCAGAGAAGAGTGTATAAAGTTGTTTCTACATGTGGTGAAGTCCCACACGTAGAAAACAAGGGCCATTATGGGAAACAGCTAGAAACCAGTAGTCATTCAGAATAAATACCAATGAATATCTTAGAATTGTGTGAGAACAAGTGTAGAAGACATCAAAATGTAAGTTTCTAGTCTAGAAAGGATGTTATACACTACAGAAATCCTTGAAATAGCGTTAGTTCACATGAAACCAGTGTTTGAAACCAACAGAATTCACTGAAAAGTAGTATTCAACTGTAAAACAGTTGAAAGACAAGAGTATATAGCTTCTCAAGTTCAGAGAAGAGTGTATAAAGTTGTTTCTACATGTGGTGAAATCCCACAAGTAGAAAAGAAGGCCCATTATAGGAAACTGCTAGAAATCAGTAAACATTCAGAGCAAATACAAATGAATATCACAGAATAGTGAGAGAACAAGTGTAAAAGACATCAAAATGTAAGTCTCTATCTAGAAAGGATGTTGTACACTGCACAAATCCTTGAAATAGAGTTAGTTCACATGAAACCAGTGTTTGAAACCACCAGAATTCACTGAAAAGTAGTATTCAACTGTAAAACAGTTGAAAGACAAGGGTATACAGCTTCTCAAGTTCAGAGAAGAGTGTATAAAGTTGTTTCTACATGTGGTGAAGTCCCACAAGTATACCAGAAGGCCCATTATAAAACACTGGAAGAAAGCATTAGTAATTCAGAGCAAATACTAATGAATATCACAGAATAGTGAGAGAACAAGTGTAAAAGACATCCAAATCAAAGTGTCTAGTCTAGAAAGGATGTTGTACACTGCAGAAATCCTTGAAATAGAGTTAGGTTACATGAAACCAGTGTTTCAAACCACCAGAATTCACTGAAAAGTAGTATATAACTGTAAAACAGTTGAAAGACAAGTTTATTTAGCTTCGCAAGTCCAGAGAAGAGTGTATAAAGTTGTTTCTACATGTGTTGAAGTCCCACAAGTAGAAAAGAAGGCCCATTATAGGAAACAGCTAGAAATCAGTAGTCATTCAGAGCAAATACTAATGAATATCACAGAATAGTGAGAGAACAAGTGTAAAAGACATCAAATGTAAGTCTTTAGTCTAGAAAGGATGTTGTACACTGCACAAATCCTTGAAATAGAGTTAGTTCACATGAAACCAGTGTTTGAAACCACCAGAATTCACTGAAAAGTAGTATTCAACTGTAAAACAGTTGGAAGACAAGTGTATATAGCTTCTCAAGTTCAGAGAAGTGTGTATAAAGTTGTTGCTACATGTAGTGAAGTCGCACAAGTAGAAAAGAAGGCCCATTATAGGAAACAGCTAGAAATCAGTAGTCATTCAGAGCAAATACTAATGAATATCACAGAATAGTGACAAAACAAGTGTAAAAGTCATCAAAATGTACGTTTCTAGTCTAGAAAGGATGTTATACACTACAGAAATCCTTGAAATAGAGTTACTTCACAAGAAAACAGTGTTTCCACCCACTAGATTTCACTGAAAAGTAGTATTCAAGTGTAAAACAGTTGAAAGACAAGTGTATATAGCCTCTCAACTTCAGAGAAGAGTGTATAAAGTTGTTTCTACATGTGGTGAAGTCCCACAAGTAGAAAAGAAGGCCCATTATAGGAAACAGCTAGAAATCAGTAGTCATTCAGAATAAATACCAATGAATATCTTAGTATTGTGTGAGAACAAGTGTAGAAGACATCAAAATGTAAGTTTCTAGTATAGAAAGGATGTTATACAGTACAGAAATCCTTGAAATAGAGTTACTTCACAAGAAAACAGTGTTTCAACCCACTAGAATTCACTGAAAAGTAGTATTCAACTGTAAAACAGTTGAAAGACTAGTGTATATAGCTTCTCTAGTTCAGAGAAGAGTGTATAAAGTTGTTGCTACATGTAGTGAAGTCGCACAAGTAGAAAAGAAGGCCCATTATAGGAAACAGCTAGAAATCTGTAGTCATTCATTGCAAATACTAATGAATACCATAGAATTGTGTGAGAACAAGTGTAGAAGACATCAAAATGTAAGTTTCTAGTCTAGAAAGGATGTTATACACTACAGAAATCCTTGAAATAGAGTTACTTCACAAGAAAACAGTGTTTCAACCCACTAGAATTCACTGAAAAGTAGTATTCAACTGTAAAACAGTTGAAAGACAACTGTATATAGCTTCTCAAGTTCAGAGAAGAGTGTATAAAGTTGTTTCTACATGTGGTGAAGTCCCACACGTAGAAAACAAGGGCCATTATGGGAAACAGCTAGAAACCAGTAGTCATTCAGAATAAATACCAATGAATATCTTAGAATTGTGTGAGAACAAGTGTAGAAGACATCAAAATGTAAGTTTCTAGTCTAGAAAGGATGTTATACACTACAGAAATCCTTGAAATAGCGTTAGTTCACATGAAACCAGTGTTTGAAACCACCAGAATTCACTGAAAAGTAGTATTCAACTGTAAAACAGTTGAAAGACAAGAGTATATAGCTTCTCAAGTTCAGAGAAGAG
Source organism: Cnephaeus nilssonii (assembly GCF_951640355.1). Taxonomy (NCBI): domain Eukaryota; kingdom Metazoa; phylum Chordata; class Mammalia; order Chiroptera; family Vespertilionidae; genus Cnephaeus; species Cnephaeus nilssonii. The sequence continues at coordinate 380,926 of NW_027645439.1, read as the reverse complement.
TGTATAAAGTTGTTTCTACATGTGGTGAAATCCCACAAGTAGAAAAGAAGGCCCATTATAGGAAACTGCTAGAAATCAGTAAACATTCAGAGCAAATACAAATGAATATCACAGAATAGTGAGAGAACAAGTGTAAAAGACATCAAAATGTAAGTCTCTAGTCTAGAAAGGATGTTGTACACTGCACAAATCCTTGAAATAGAGTTAGTTCACATGAAACCAGTGTTTGAAACCACCAGAATTCACTGAAAAGTAGTATTCAACTGTAAAACAGTTGAAAGACAAGGGTATACAGCTTCTCAAGTTCAGAGAAGAGTGTATAAAGTTGTTTCTACATGTGGTGAAGTCCCACAAGTATACCAGAAGGCCCATTATAAAACACTGGAAGAAAGCATTAGTAATTCAGAGCAAATACTAATGAATATCACAGAATAGTGAGAGAACAAGTGTAAAAGACATCCAAATCAAAGTGTCTAGTCTAGAAAGGATGTTGTACACTGCAGAAATCCTTGAAATAGAGTTAGGTTACATGAAACCAGTGTTTCAAACCACCAGAATTCACTGAAAAGTAGTATTTAACTGTAAAACAGTTGAAAGACAAGTTTATTTAGCTTCGCAAGTCCAGAGAAGAGTGTATAAAGTTGTTTCTACATGTGTTGAAGTCCCACAAGTAGAAAAGAAGGCCCATTATAGGAAACAGCTAGAAATCAGTAGTCATTCAGAGCAAATACTAATGAATATCACAGAATAGTGAGAGAACAAGTGTAAAAGACATCAAATGTAAGTCTTTAGTCTAGAAAGGATGTTGTACACTGCACAAATCCTTGAAATAGAGTTAGTTCACATGAAACCAGTGTTTGAAACCACCAGAATTCACTGAAAAGTAGTATTCAACTGTAAAACAGTTGGAAGACAAGTGTATATAGCTTCTCAAGTTCAGAGAAGTGTGTATAAAGGTGTTGCTACATGTAGTGAAGTCGCACAAGTAGAAAAGAAGGCCCATTATAGGAAACAGCTAGAAATCAGTAGTCATTCAGAGCAAATACTAATGAATATCACAGAATAGTGACAGAACAAGTGTAAAAGTCATCAAAATGTACGTTTCTAGTCTAGAAAGGATGTTATACACTACAGAAATCCTTGAAATAGAGTTACTTCACAAGAAAACAGTGTTTCCACCCACTAGAATTCACTGAAAAGTAGTATTCAACTGTAAAACAGTTGAAAGACAAGTGTATATAGCCTCTCAACTTCAGAGAAGAGTGTATAAAGTTGTTTCTACATGTGGTGAAGTCCCACAAGTAGAAAAGAAGGCCCATTATAGGAAACAGCTAGAAATCAGTAGTCATTCAGAATAAATACCAATGAATATCTTAGAATTGTGTGAGAACAAGTGTAGAAGACATCAAAATGTAAGTTTCTAGTATAGAAAGGATGTTATACAGTACAGAAATCCTTGAAATAGAGTTACTTCACAAGAAAACAGTGTTTCAACCCACTAGAATTCACTGAAAAGTAGTATTCAACTGTAAAACAATTGAAAGACAAGAATATATAGCTTCTCTAGTTCAGAGAAGAGTGTATAAAGTTGTTTCTACATGTGGTGAAGTCCCACAAGTAGAAAAGAAGGCCCATTATAGGAAACAGCTAGAAATCAGTAGTCTTTCAGAGCAAATACTAATGAATATCACAGAATAGTGAGAGAACAAGTGTAAAAGACATCAAATGTAAGTCTTTAGTCTAGAAAGGATGTTGTACACTGCACAAATCCTTGAAATAGAGTTAGTTCACATGAAACCAGTGTTTGAAACCACCAGAATTCACTGAAAAGTAGTATTCAACTGTAAAACAGTTGGAAGACAAGTGTATATAGCTTCTCAAGTTCAGAGAAGTGTGTATAAAGTTGTTGCTACATGTAGTGAAGTCGCACAAGTAGAAAAGAAGGCCCATTATAGGAAACAGCTAGAAATCAGTAGTCATTCAGAGCAAATACTAATGAATATCACAGAATAGTGACAAAACAAGTGTAAAAGTCATCAAAATGTACGTTTCTAGTCTAGAAAGGATGTTATACACTACAGAAATCCTTGAAATAGAGTTACTTCACAAGAAAACAGTGTTTCCACCCACTAGATTTCACTGAAAAGTAGTATTCAAGTGTAAAACAGTTGAAAGACAAGTGTATATAGCCTCTCAACTTCAGAGAAGAGTGTATAAAGTTGTTTCTACATGTGGTGAAGTCCCACAAGTAGAAAAGAAGGCCCATTATAGGAAACAGCTAGAAATCAGTAGTCATTCAGAATAAATACCAATGAATATCTTAGTATTGTGTGAGAACAAGTGTAGAAGACATCAAAATGTAAGTTTCTAGTATAGAAAGGATGTTATACAGTACAGAAATCCTTGAAATAGAGTTACTTCACAAGAAAACAGTGTTTCAACCCACTAGAATTCACTGAAAAGTAGTATTCAACTGTAAAACAGTTGAAAGACTAGTGTATATAGCTTCTCTAGTTCAGAGAAGAGTGTATAAAGTTGTTGCTACATGTAGTGAAGTCGCACAAGTAGAAAAGAAGGCCCATTATAGGAAACAGCTAGAAATCTGTAGTCATTCATTGCAAATACTAATGAATACCATAGAATTGTGTGAGAACAAGTGTAGAAGACATCAAAATGTAAGTTTCTAGTCTAGAAAGGATGTTATACACTACAGAAATCCTTGAAATAGAGTTACTTCACAAGAAAACAGTGTTTCAACCCACTAGAATTCACTGAAAAGTAGTATTCAACTGTAAAACAGTTGAAAGACAACTGTATATAGCTTCTCAAGTTCAGAGAAGAGTGTATAAAGTTGTTTCTACATGTGGTGAAGTCCCACACGTAGAAAACAAGGGCCATTATGGGAAACAGCTAGAAACCAGTAGTCATTCAGAATAAATACCAATGAATATCTTAGAATTGTGTGAGAACAAGTGTAGAAGACATCAAAATGTAAGTTTCTAGTCTAGAAAGGATGTTATACACTACAGAAATCCTTGAAATAGCGTTAGTTCACATGAAACCAGTGTTTGAAACCACCAGAATTCACTGAAAAGTAGTATTCAACTGTAAAACAGTTGAAAGACAAGAGTATATAGCTTCTCAAGTTCAGAGAAGAGTGTATAAAGTTGTTTCTACATGTGGTGAAATCCCACAAGTAGAAAAGAAGGCCCATTATAGGAAACTGCTAGAAATCAGTAAACATTCAGAGCAAATACAAATGAATATCACAGAATAGTGAGAGAACAAGTGTAAAAGACATCAAAATGTAAGTCTCTAGTCTAGAAAGGATGTTGTACACTGCACAAATCCTTGAAATAGAGTTAGTTCACATGAAACCAGTGTTTGAAACCACCAGAATTCACTGAAAAGTAGTATTCAACTGTAAAACAGTTGAAAGACAAGGGTATACAGCTTCTCAAGTTCAGAGAAGAGTGTATAAAGTTGTTTCTACATGTGGTGAAGTCCCACAAGTATACCAGAAGGCCCATTATAAAACACTGGAAGAAAGCATTAGTAATTCAGAGCAAATACTAATGAATATCACAGAATAGTGAGAGAACAAGTGTAAAAGACATCCAAATCAAAGTGTCTAGTCTAGAAAGGATGTTGTACACTGCAGAAATCCTTGAAATAGAGTTAGGTTACATGAAACCAGTGTTTCAAACCACCAGAATTCACTGAAAAGTAGTATTTAACTGTAAAACAGTTGAAAGACAAGTTTATTTAGCTTCGCAAGTCCAGAGAAGAGTGTATAAAGTTGTTTCTACATGTGTTGAAGTCCCACAAGTAGAAAAGAAGGCCCATTATAGGAAACAGCTAGAAATCAGTAGTCATTCAGAGCAAATACTAATGAATATCACAGAATAGTGAGAGAACAAGTGTAAAAGACATCAAATGTAAGTCTTTAGTCTAGAAAGGATGTTGTACACTGCACAAATCCTTGAAATAGAGTTAGTTCACATGAAACCAGTGTTTGAAACCACCAGAATTCACTGAAAAGTAGTATTCAACTGTAAAACAGTTGGAAGACAAGTGTATATAGCTTCTCAAGTTCAGAGAAGTGTGTATAAAGGTGTTGCTACATGTAGTGAAGTCGCACAAGTAGAAAAGAAGGCCCATTATAGGAAACAGCTAGAAATCAGTAGTCATTCAGAGCAAATACTAATGAATATCACAGAATAGTGACAGAACAAGTGTAAAAGTCATCAAAATGTACGTTTCTAGTCTAGAAAGGATGTTATACACTACAGAAATCCTTGAAATAGAGTTACTTCACAAGAAAACAGTGTTTCCACCCACTAGAATTCACTGAAAAGTAGTATTCAACTGTAAAACAGTTGAAAGACAAGTGTATATAGCCTCTCAACTTCAGAGAAGAGTGTATAAAGTTGTTTCTACATGTGGTGAAGTCCCACAAGTAGAAAAGAAGGCCCATTATAGGAAACAGCTAGAAATCAGTAGTCATTCAGAATAAATACCAATGAATATCTTAGAATTGTGTGAGAACAAGTGTAGAAGACATCAAAATGTAAGTTTCTAGTATAGAAAGGATGTTATACAGTACAGAAATCCTTGAAATAGAGTTACTTCACAAGAAAACAGTGTTTCAACCCACTAGAATTCACTGAAAAGTAGTATTCAACTGTAAAACAATTGAAAGACAAGAATATATAGCTTCTCTAGTTCAGAGAAGAGTGTATAAAGTTGTTTCTACATGTGGTGAAGTCCCACAAGTAGAAAAGAAGGCCCATTATAGGAAACAGCTAGAAATCAGTAGTCTTTCAGAGCAAATACTAATGAATATCACAGAATAGTGAGAGAACAAGTGTAAAAGACATCAAATGTAAGTCTTTAGTCTAGAAAGGATGTTGTACACTGCACAAATCCTTGAAATAGAGTTAGTTCACATGAAACCACTGTTTGAAACCACCAGAATTCACTGAAAAGTAGTACTCAACTGTAAAACAGTTGGAAGACAAGTGTATATAGCTTCTCAAGTTCAGAGAAGTGTGTATAAAGTTGTTGCTACATGTAGTGAAGTCGCACATTAGAAAAGAAGGCCCATTATAGGAAACAGCTAGAAATCAGTAGTCATTCATTGCAAATACTAATGAATATCACAGAATAGTGAGAGAACTAGGGTAAAAGACATCAAAATATAAGTCTCTAGTCTAGAAAGGATGTTATACACTACCGAAATCCTTGAAATAGAGTTACTTCACAAGAAACCAGTGTTTCAAACCACCAGAATTCACGGAAAAGTAGTATTTAACTGTAAAACAGTTGAAAGACAAGTTTATATAGTTTCGCAAGTGCAGAGAAGAGTGTATAAAGTTGTTTCTACATGTGATGAAGTCCCACAATTAGAAAAGAAGGCCCATTATGGGAAACAGCTAGTAATCAGTAGTCATTCAGAGCAAATACTACTGAATATCACAGAATAGTGAGAGAACAAGTGTAAAAGACATCAAAATGTACGTTCCTAGAATAGAAAGGATGTTATACACTACAGAAATCCTTGAAATAGAGTTACTTCACAGGAAAACAGTGTTTCAACCCACTAGAATTCACTGAAAGGTAGTATTCAACAGTAAAACAGTTGAAAGACAACTGTATATAGCTTCTCAAGTTCAGAGAAGAGTGTATAAAGTTGTTTCTACATGTGGTGAAGTCCCACACGTAGAAAACAAGGGCCATTATGGGAAACAGCTAGAAATCAGTAGTCATGCAGAGCAAATACTAATGAATATCACAGAATAGTGATAGAACAAGTGTAAAAGACATCAAAATGTAAGTCTCTAGTCTAGAAAGGATGTTGTACACTGCACAAATCCTTGAAATAGAGTTACTTCACAAGAAAACAGTGTTTCAACCCATTAGATTTCACTGAAAAGTAGTATTCAACTGTAAAACAGTTGAAAGACAAGTGTATATAGCTTCTCAAGTTCAGAGAAGAGTGTATAAATCTGTTTCTACATGTGGTGAAGTCCCACAAGTAGAAAAGAAGGCCCATTATGGGAAACAGCTTGAAATCAGTACTCATTCACAGCAAATACTAATGAATATCACAGAATAGTGAGAGAACAAGTGTAAAAGACATCAAAATGTAAGTCTCTAGTCTAGAAAGGATGTTGTACACTGCACAAATCCTTGAAATAGAGTTAGTTCACAAGAAAACAGTGTTTCAACCCACTAGAATTCACTGAAAAGTAGTATTCAACTGTAAAACAGTTGAAAGACAAGAGTATATAGCTTCTCAAGTTCAGAGAAGAGTGTATAAAGTTGTTTCTACATGTGGTGAAATCCCACAAGTAGAAAAGAAGGCCCATTATAGGAAACAGCTAGAAATCAGTAAACATTCAGAGCAAATACAAATGAATATCACAGAATAGTGAGAGAACAAGTGTAAAAGACATCAAAATGTAAGTCTCTAGTCTAGAAAGGATGTTGTACACTGCACAAATCCTTGAAATAGAGTTAGTTCACATGAAACCAGTGTTTGAAACCACCAGAATTCACTGAAAAGTAGTATTCAACTGTAAAACAGTTGAAAGACAAGGGTATACAGCTTCTCAAGTTCAGAGAAGAGTGTATAAAGTTGTTTCTACATGTGGTGAAGTCCCACAAGTATACCAGAAGGCCCATTATAAAACACTGGAAGAAAGCATTAGTAATTCAGAGCAAATACTAATGAATATCACAGAATAGTGAGAGAACAAGTGTAAAAGACATCCAAATCAAAGTGTCTAGTCTAGAAAGGATGTTGTACACTGCAGAAATCCTTGAAATAGAGTTAGGTTACATGAAACCAGTGTTTCAAACCACCAGAATTCACTGAAAAGTAGTATTTAACTGTAAAACAGTTGAAAGACAAGTTTATTTAGCTTCGCAAGTCCAGAGAAGAGTGTATAAAGTTGTTTCTACATGTGTTGAAGTCCCACAAGTAGAAAAGAAGGCCCATTATAGGAAACAGCTAGAAATCAGTAGTCATTCAGAGCAAATACTAATGAATATCACAGAATAGTGAGAGAACAAGTGTAAAAGACATCAAATGTAAGTCTTTAGTCTAGAAAGGATGTTGTACACTGCACAAATCCTTGAAATAGAGTTAGTTCACATGAAACCAGTGTTTGAAACCACCAGAATTCACTGAAAAGTAGTATTCAACTGTAAAACAGTTGGAAGACAAGTGTATATAGCTTCTCAAGTTCAGAGAAGTGTGTATAAAGGTGTTGCTACATGTAGTGAAGTCGCACAAGTAGAAAAGAAGGCCCATTATAGGAAACAGCTAGAAATCAGTAGTCATTCAGAGCAAATACTAATGAATATCACAGAATAGTGACAGAACAAGTGTAAAAGTCATCAAAATGTACGTTTCTAGTCTAGAAAGGATGTTATACACTACAGAAATCCTTGAAATAGAGTTACTTCACAAGAAAACAGTGTTTCCACCCACTAGAATTCACTGAAAAGTAGTATTCAACTGTAAAACAGTTGAAAGACAAGTGTATATAGCCTCTCAACTTCAGAGAAGAGTGTATAAAGTTGTTTCTACATGTGGTGAAGTCCCACAAGTAGAAAAGAAGGCCCATTATAGGAAACAGCTAGAAATCAGTAGTCATTCAGAATAAATACCAATGAATATCTTAGAATTGTGTGAGAACAAGTGTAGAAGACATCAAAATGTAAGTTTCTAGTATAGAAAGGATGTTATACAGTACAGAAATCCTTGAAATAGAGTTACTTCACAAGAAAACAGTGTTTCAACCCACTAGAATTCACTGAAAAGTAGTATTCAACTGTAAAACAATTGAAAGACAAGAATATATAGCTTCTCTAGTTCAGAGAAGAGTGTATAAAGTTGTTTCTACATGTGGTGAAGTCCCACAAGTAGAAAAGAAGGCCCATTATAGGAAACAGCTAGAAATCAGTAGTCTTTCAGAGCAAATACTAATGAATATCACAGAATAGTGAGAGAACAAGTGTAAAAGACATCAAATGTAAGTCTTTAGTCTAGAAAGGATGTTGTACACTGCACAAATCCTTGAAATAGAGTTAGTTCACATGAAACCAGTGTTTGAAACCACCAGAATTCACTGAAAAGTAGTATTCAACTGTAAAACAGTTGGAAGACAAGTGTATATAGCTTCTCAAGTTCAGAGAAGTGTGTATAAAGTTGTTGCTACATGTAGTGAAGTCGCACAAGTAGAAAAGAAGGCCCATTATAGGAAACAGCTAGAAATCAGTAGTCATTCAGAGCAAATACTAATGAATATCACAGAATAGTGACAAAACAAGTGTAAAAGTCATCAAAATGTACGTTTCTAGTCTAGAAAGGATGTTATACACTACAGAAATCCTTGAAATAGAGTTACTTCACAAGAAAACAGTGTTTCCACCCACTAGATTTCACTGAAAAGTAGTATTCAAGTGTAAAACAGTTGAAAGACAAGTGTATATAGCCTCTCAACTTCAGAGAAGAGTGTATAAAGTTGTTTCTACATGTGGTGAAGTCCCACAAGTAGAAAAGAAGGCCCATTATAGGAAACAGCTAGAAATCAGTAGTCATTCAGAATAAATACCAATGAATATCTTAGTATTGTGTGAGAACAAGTGTAGAAGACATCAAAATGTAAGTTTCTAGTATAGAAAGGATGTTATACAGTACAGAAATCCTTGAAATAGAGTTACTTCACAAGAAAACAGTGTTTCAACCCACTAGAATTCACTGAAAAGTAGTATTCAACTGTAAAACAGTTGAAAGACTAGTGTATATAGCTTCTCTAGTTCAGAGAAGAGTGTATAAAGTTGTTGCTACATGTAGTGAAGTCGCACAAGTAGAAAAGAAGGCCCATTATAGGAAACAGCTAGAAATCTGTAGTCATTCATTGCAAATACTAATGAATACCATAGAATTGTGTGAGAACAAGTGTAGAAGACATCAAAATGTAAGTTTCTAGTCTAGAAAGGATGTTATACACTACAGAAATCCTTGAAATAGAGTTACTTCACAAGAAAACAGTGTTTCAACCCACTAGAATTCACTGAAAAGTAGTATTCAACTGTAAAACAGTTGAAAGACAACTGTATATAGCTTCTCAAGTTCAGAGAAGAGTGTATAAAGTTGTTTCTACATGTGGTGAAGTCCCACACGTAGAAAACAAGGGCCATTATGGGAAACAGCTAGAAACCAGTAGTCATTCAGAATAAATACCAATGAATATCTTAGAATTGTGTGAGAACAAGTGTAGAAGACATCAAAATGTAAGTTTCTAGTCTAGAAAGGATGTTATACACTACAGAAATCCTTGAAATAGCGTTAGTTCACATGAAACCAGTGTTTGAAACCACCAGAATTCACTGAAAAGTAGTATTCAACTGTAAAACAGTTGAAAGACAAGAGTATATAGCTTCTCAAGTTCAGAGAAGAGTGTATAAAGTTGTTTCTACATGTGGTGAAATCCCACAAGTAGAAAAGAAGGCCCATTATAGGAAACTGCTAGAAATCAGTAAACATTCAGAGCAAATACAAATGAATATCACAGAATAGTGAGAGAACAAGTGTAAAAGACATCAAAATGTAAGTCTCTAGTCTAGAAAGGATGTTGTACACTGCACAAATCCTTGAAATAGAGTTAGTTCACATGAAACCAGTGTTTGAAACCACCAGAATTCACTGAAAAGTAGTATTCAACTGTAAAACAGTTGAAAGACAAGGGTATACAGCTTCTCAAGTTCAGAGAAGAGTGTATAAAGTTGTTTCTACATGTGGTGAAGTCCCACAAGTATACCAGAAGGCCCATTATAAAACACTGGAAGAAAGCATTAGTAATTCAGAGCAAATACTAATGAATATCACAGAATAGTGAGAGAACAAGTGTAAAAGACATCCAAATCAAAGTGTCTAGTCTAGAAAGGATGTTGTACACTGCAGAAATCCTTGAAATAGAGTTAGGTTACATGAAACCAGTGTTTCAAACCACCAGAATTCACTGAAAAGTAGTATTTAACTGTAAAACAGTTGAAAGACAAGTTTATTTAGCTTCGCAAGTCCAGAGAAGAGTGTATAAAGTTGTTTCTACATGTGTTGAAGTCCCACAAGTAGAAAAGAAGGCCCATTATAGGAAACAGCTAGAAATCAGTAGTCATTCAGAGCAAATACTAATGAATATCACAGAATAGTGAGAGAACAAGTGTAAAAGACATCAAATGTAAGTCTTTAGTCTAGAAAGGATGTTGTACACTGCACAAATCCTTGAAATAGAGTTAGTTCACATGAAACCAGTGTTTGAAACCACCAGAATTCACTGAAAAGTAGTATTCAACTGTAAAACAGTTGGAAGACAAGTGTATATAGCTTCTCAAGTTCAGAGAAGTGTGTATAAAGGTGTTGCTACATGTAGTGAAGTCGCACAAGTAGAAAAGAAGGCCCATTATAGGAAACAGCTAGAAATCAGTAGTCATTCAGAGCAAATACTAATGAATATCACAGAATAGTGACAGAACAAGTGTAAAAGTCATCAAAATGTACGTTTCTAGTCTAGAAAGGATGTTATACACTACAGAAATCCTTGAAATAGAGTTACTTCACAAGAAAACAGTGTTTCCACCCACTAGAATTCACTGAAAAGTAGTATTCAACTGTAAAACAGTTGAAAGACAAGTGTATATAGCCTCTCAACTTCAGAGAAGAGTGTATAAAGTTGTTTCTACATGTGGTGAAGTCCCACAAGTAGAAAAGAAGGCCCATTATAGGAAACAGCTAGAAATCAGTAGTCATTCAGAATAAATACCAATGAATATCTTAGAATTGTGTGAGAACAAGTGTAGAAGACATCAAAATGTAAGTTTCTAGTATAGAAAGGATGTTATACAGTACAGAAATCCTTGAAATAGAGTTACTTCACAAGAAAACAGTGTTTCAACCCACTAGAATTCACTGAAAAGTAGTATTCAACTGTAAAACAATTGAAAGACAAGAATATATAGCTTCTCTAGTTCAGAGAAGAGTGTATAAAGTTGTTTCTACATGTGGTGAAGTCCCACAAGTAGAAAAGAAGGCCCATTATAGGAAACAGCTAGAAATCAGTAGTCTTTCAGAGCAAATACTAATGAATATCACAGAATAGTGAGAGAACAAGTGTAAAAGACATCAAATGTAAGTCTTTAGTCTAGAAAGGATGTTGTACACTGCACAAATCCTTGAAATAGAGTTAGTTCACATGAAACCACTGTTTGAAACCACCAGAATTCACTGAAAAGTAGTACTCAACTGTAAAACAGTTGGAAGACAAGTGTATATAGCTTCTCAAGTTCAGAGAAGTGTGTATAAAGTTGTTGCTACATGTAGTGAAGTCGCACATTAGAAAAGAAGGCCCATTATAGGAAACAGCTAGAAATCAGTAGTCATTCATTGCAAATACTAATGAATATCACAGAATAGTGAGAGAACTAGGGTAAAAGACATCAAAATATAAGTCTCTAGTCTAGAAAGGATGTTATACACTACCGAAATCCTTGAAATAGAGTTACTTCACAAGAAACCAGTGTTTCAAACCACCAGAATTCACGGAAAAGTAGTATTTAACTGTAAAACAGTTGAAAGACAAGTTTATATAGTTTCGCAAGTGCAGAGAAGAGTGTATAAAGTTGTTTCTACATGTGATGAAGTCCCACAATTAGAAAAGAAGGCCCATTATGGGAAACAGCTAGTAATCAGTAGTCATTCAGAGCAAATACTACTGAATATCACAGAATAGTGAGAGAACAAGTGTAAAAGACATCAAAATGTACGTTCCTAGAATAGAAAGGATGTTATACACTACAGAAATCCTTGAAATAGAGTTACTTCACAGGAAAACAGTGTTTCAACCCACTAGAATTCACTGAAAGGTAGTATTCAACAGTAAAACAGTTGAAAGACAACTGTATATAGCTTCTCAAGTTCAGAGAAGAGTGTATAAAGTTGTTTCTACATGTGGTGAAGTCCCACACGTAGAAAACAAGGGCCATTATGGGAAACAGCTAGAAATCAGTAGTCATGCAGAGCAAATACTAATGAATATCACAGAATAGTGATAGAACAAGTGTAAAAGACATCAAAATGTAAGTCTCTAGTCTAGAAAGGATGTTGTACACTGCACAAATCCTTGAAATAGAGTTACTTCACAAGAAAACAGTGTTTCAACCCATTAGATTTCACTGAAAAGTAGTATTCAACTGTAAAACAGTTGAAAGACAAGTGTATATAGCTTCTCAAGTTCAGAGAAGAGTGTATAAATCTGTTTCTACATGTGGTGAAGTCCCACAAGTAGAAAAGAAGGCCCATTATGGGAAACAGCTTGAAATCAGTACTCATTCACAGCAAATACTAATGAATATCACAGAATAGTGAGAGAACAAGTGTAAAAGACATCAAAATGTAAGTCTCTAGTCTAGAAAGGATGTTGTACACTGCACAAATCCTTGAAATAGAGTTAGTTCACAAGAAAACAGTGTTTCAACCCACTAGAATTCACTGAAAAGTAGTATTCAACTGTAAAACAGTTGAAAGACAAGAGTATATAGCTTCTCAAGTTCAGAGAAGAGTGTATAAAGTTGTTTCTACATGTGGTGAAATCCCACAAGTAGAAAAGAAGGCCCATTATAGGAAACAGCTAGAAATCAGTAAACATTCAGAGCAAATACAAATGAATATCACAGAATAGTGAGAGAACAAGTGTAAAAGACATCAAAATGTAAGTCTCTAGTCTAGAAAGGATGTTGTACACTGCACAAATCCTTGAAATAGAGTTAGTTCACATGAAACCAGTGTTTGAAACCACCAGAATTCACTGAAAAGTAGTATTCAACTGTAAAACAGTTGAAAGACAAGTGTATATAGCTTCTCAAGTTCAGAGAAGAGTGTATAAAGTTGTTTCTACATGTGGTGAAGTCCCACACGTAGAAAACAAGGGCCATTATGGGAAACAGCTAGAAATCAGTAGTCATTCAGAATAAATACCAATGAATATCTTAGAATTGTGTGAGAACAAGTGTAGAAGACATCAAAATGTAAGTTTCTAGTCTAGAAAGGATGTTATACACTACAGAAATCCTTGAAATAGAGTTACTTCACAAGAAAACAGTGTTTCAACCCACTAGAATTCACTGAAAAGTAGTATTCAACTGTAAAACAGTTGAAAGACTAGTGTATATAGCTTCTCTAGTTCAGAGAAGAGTGTATAAAGTTGTTTCTACATGTGGTGAAGTCCCACAAGTAGAAAAGAAGGCCCATTATGGGAAACAGCTAGAAATCAGTAGTCATTCAGAGCAAATACTAATGAATATCACAGAATAGTGACAGAACAAGTGTAAAAGACATGAAAATGTAAGTCTCTAGTCTAGAAAGGATGTTATAGACTACCGAAATCATTGAAATAGAGTTACTTCACAAGAAACCAGTGTTTCAAACCACCAGAATTCATTGAAAAGTAGTATTTAACTGTAAAACAGTTGAAAGACAAGTTTATTTAGCTTCGCAAGTCCAGAGTAGAGTGTATAAAGTTGTTTCTACATGTGTTGAAGTCCCACAAGTAGAAAAGAAGGCCCATTATAGGAAACAGCTAGAAATCAGTAGTCATTCAGAGCAAATACTAATGAATATCACAGAATAGTGAGAGAACAAGTGTAAAAGACATCAAATGTAAGTCTTTAGTCTAGAAAGAATGTTGTACACTGCACAAATCCTTGAAATAGTGTTAGTTCAAATGAAACCAGTGTTTGAAACCACCAGAATTCACGGAAAAGTAGTACTCAACTGTAAAACAGTTGAAAGACAAGTTTATATAGTTTCGCAAGTCCAGAGAAGAGTGTATAAAGTTGTTTCTACATGTGATGAAGTCCCACAATTAGAAAAGAAGGCCCATTATGGGAAACAGCTAGTAATCAGTAGTCATTCAGAGCAAATACTAATGAATATCACAGAATAGTGAGAGAACAAGTGTAAAAGACATCAAAATGTACGTTCCTAGAATAGAAAGGATGTTATACACTACAGAAATCCTTGAAATAGAGTTACTTCACAAGAAAACAGTGTTTCAACCCACTAGAATTCACTGAAAAGTAGTATTCAACTGTAAAACAGTTGAAAGACAAGAATATATAGCTTCTCTAGTTCAGAGAAGAGTGTATAAAGTTGTTTCTACATGTGGTGAAGTCCCACAAGTAGAAAAGAAGGCCCATTATAGGAAACAGCTAGAAATCAGTAGTCTTTCAGAGCAAATACTAATGAATATCACAGAATAGTGAGAGAACAAGTGTAAAAGACATCAAATGTAAGTCTTTAGTATAGAAAGGATGTTGTACACTGCACAAATCCTTGAAATAGAGTTACTTCACAAGAAAACAGTGTTTCAACCCATTAGATTTCACTGAAAAGTAGTATTCAACTGTAAAACAGTTGAAAGACAAGTGTATATAACTTCTCAAGTTCAGAGAAGAGTGTATAAATCTGTTTCTACATGTGGTGAAGTCCCACAAGTAGAAAAGAAGGCCCATTATGGGAAACAGCTTGAAATCAGTACTCATTCACAGCAAATACTAATGAATATCACAGAATAGTGAGAGAACAAGTGTAAAAGACATCAAAATGTAAGTCTCTAGTCTAGAAAGGATGTTGTACACTGCACAAATCCTTGAAATAGAGTTAGTTCACAAGAAAACAGTGTTTCAACCCACTAGAATTCACTGAAAAGTAGTATTCAACTGTAAAACAGTTGAAAGACAAGAGTATATAGCTTCTCAAGTTCAGAGAAGAGTGTATAAAGTTGTTTCTACATGTGGTGAAATCCCACAAGTAGAAAAGAAGGCCCATTATAGGAAACAGCTAGAAATCAGTAAACATTCAGAGCAAATACAAATGAATATCACAGAATAGTGAGAGAACAAGTGTAAAAGACATCAAAATGTAAGTCTCTAGTCTAGAAAGGATGTTGTACACTGCACAAATCCTTGAAATAGAGTTAGTTCACATGAAACCAGTGTTTGAAACCACCAGAATTCACTGAAAAGTAGTATTCAACTGTAAAACAGTTGAAAGACAAGTGTATATAGCTTCTCAAGTTCAGAGAAGAGTGTATAAAGTTGTTTCTACATGTGGTGAAGTCCCACACGTAGAAAACAAGGGCCATTATGGGAAACAGCTAGAAATCAGTAGTCATTCAGAATAAATACCAATGAATATCTTAGAATTGTGTGAGAACAAGTGTAGAAGACATCAAAATGTAAGTTTCTAGTCTAGAAAGGATGTTATACACTACAGAAATCCTTGAAATAGAGTTACTTCACAAGAAAACAGTGTTTCAACCCACTAGAATTCACTGAAAAGTAGTATTCAACTGTAAAACAGTTGAAAGACTAGTGTATATAGCTTCTCTAGTTCAGAGAAGAGTGTATAAAGTTGTTTCTACATGTGGTGAAGTCCCACAAGTAGAAAAGAAGGCCCATTATGGGAAACAGCTAGAAATCAGTAGTCATTCAGAGCAAATACTAATGAATATCACAGAATAGTGACAGAACAAGTGTAAAAGACATGAAAATGTAAGTCTCTAGTCTAGAAAGGATGTTATAGACTACCGAAATCATTGAAATAGAGTTACTTCACAAGAAACCAGTGTTTCAAAGCACCAGAATTCATTGAAAAGTAGTATTTAACTGTAAAACAGTTGAAAGACAAGTTTATTTAGCTTCGCAAGTCCAGAGTAGAGTGTATAAAGTTGTTTCTACATGTGTTGAAGTCCCACAAGTAGAAAAGAAGGCCCATTATAGGAAACAGCTAGAAATCAGTAGTCATTCAGAGCAAATACTAATGAATATCACAGAATAGTGAGAGAACAAGTGTAAAAGACATCAAATGTAAGTCTTTAGTCTAGAAAGGATGTTGTACACTGCACAAATCCTTGAAATAGTGTTAGTTCAAATGAAACCAGTGTTTGAAACCACCAGAATTCACGGAAAAGTAGTACTCAACTGTAAAACAGTTGAAAGACAAGTTTATATAGTTTCGCAAGTCCAGAGAAGAGTGTATAAAGTTGTTTCTACATGTGATGAAGTCCCACAATTAGAAAAGAAGGCCCATTATGGGAAACAGCTAGTAATCAGTAGTCATTCAGAGCAAATACTAATGAATATCACAGAATAGTGAGAGAACAAGTGTAAAAGACATCAAAATGTACGTTCCTAGAATAGAAAGGATGTTATACACTACAGAAATCCTTGAAATAGAGTTACTTCACAAGAAAACAGTGTTTCAACCCACTAGAATTCACTGAAAAGTAGTATTCAACTGTAAAACAGTTGAAAGACAAGAATATATAGCTTCTCTAGTTCAGAGAAGAGTGTATAAAGTTGTTTCTACATGTGGTGAAGTCCCACAAGTAGAAAAGAAGGCCCATTATAGGAAACAGCTAGAAATCAGTAGTCTTTCAGAGCAAATACTAATGAATATCACAGAATAGTGAGAGAACAAGTGTAAAAGACATCAAATGTAAGTCTTTAGTATAGAAAGGATGTTGTACACTGCACAAATCCTTGAAATAGAGTTAGTTCACATGAAACCAGTGTTTGAAACCACCAGAATTCACTGAAAAGTAGTATTCAACTGTAAAACAGTTGGAAGACAAGTGTATATAGCTTCTCAAGTTCAGAGAAGTGTGTATAAAGTTGTTTCTACATGTAGTGAAGTCGCACAAGTAGAAAAGAAGGCCCATTATAGGAAACAGCTAGAAATCAGTAGTCATTCATTGCAAATACTAATGAATATCATAGAATTTTGTGAGAACAAGTGTAGAAGACATCAAAATGTAAGTTTCTAGTCTAGAAAGGATGTTATACACTACAGAAATCCTTGAAATAGAGTTACTTCACAAGTAAACAGTGTTTCAACCCACTAGAATTCACTGAAAGGTAGTATTCAACTGTAAAACAGTTGAAAGACAAGTGTATATAGCTTCTCAAGTTCAGAGAAGAGTGTATAAAGTTGTTTCTACATGTGGTGAAGTCCCACACGTAGAAAACAAGGGCCATTATGGGAAACAGCTAGAAATCAGTAGTCATTCAGAATAAATACCAATGAATATCTTAGAATTGTGTGAGAACAAGTGTAGAAGACATCAAAATGTAAGTTTCTAGTCTAGAAAGGATGTTATACACTACAGAAATCCTTGAAATAGAGTTACTTCACAAGAAAACAGTGTTTCAACCCACTAGAATTCACTGAAAAGTAGTATTCAACTGTAAAACAGTTGAAAGACTAGTGTATATAGCTTCTCTAGTTCAGAGAAGAGTGTATAAAGTTGTTTCTACATGTGGTGAAGTCCCACAAGTAGAAAAGAAGGCCCATTATGGGAAACAGCTAGAAATCAGTAGTCATTCAGAGCAAATACTAATGAATATCACAGAATAGTGACAGAACAAGTGTAAAAGACATGAAAATGTAAGTCTCTAGTCTAGAAAGGATGTTATAGACTACCGAAATCATTGAAATAGAGTTACTTCACAAGAAACCAGTGTTTCAAACCACCAGAATTCATTGAAAAGTAGTATTTAACTGTAAAACAGTTGAAAGACAAGTTTATTTAGCTTCGCAAGTCCAGAGTAGAGTGTATAAAGTTGTTTCTACATGTGTTGAAGTCCCACAAGTATACCAGAAGGCCCATTATAGGAAACAGCTAGAAATCAGTAGTCATTCAGAGCAAATACTAATGAATATCACAGAATAGTGAGAGAACAAGTGTAAAAGACATCAAATGTAAGTCTTTAGTCTAGAAAGGATGTTGTACACTGCACAAATCCTTGAAATAGTGTTAGTTCAAATGAAACCAGTGTTTGAAACCACCAGAATTCACGGAAAAGTAGTACTCAACTGTAAAACAGTTGAAAGACAAGTTTATATAGTTTCGCAAGTCCAGAGAAGAGTGTATAAAGTTGTTTCTACATGTGATGAAGTCCCACAATTAGAAAAGAAGGCCCATTATGGGAAACAGCTAGTAATCAGTAGTCATTCAGAGCAAATACTAATGAATATCACAGAATAGTGAGAGAACAAGTGTAAAAGACATCAAAATGTACGTTCCTAGAATAGAAAGGATGTTATACACTACAGAAATCCTTGAAATAGAGTTACTTCACAAGAAAACAGTGTTTCAACCCACTAGAATTCACTGAAAAGTAGTATTCAACTGTAAAACAGTTGAAAGACAAGAATATATAGCTTCTCTAGTTCAGAGAAGAGTGTATAAAGTTGTTTCTACATGTGGTGAAGTCCCACAAGTAGAAAAGAAGGCCCATTATAGGAAACAGCTAGAAATCAGTAGTCTTTCAGAGCAAATACTAATGAATATCACAGAATAGTGAGAGAACAAGTGTAAAAGACATCAAATGTAAGTCTTTAGTATAGAAAGGATGTTGTACACTGCACAAATCCTTGAAATAGAGTTAGTTCACATGAAACCAGTGTTTGAAACCACCAGAATTCACTGAAAAGTAGTATTCAACTGTAAAACAGTTGGAAGACAAGTGTATATAGCTTCTCAAGTTCAGAGAAGTGTGTATAAAGTTGTTTCTACATGTAGTGAAGTCGCACAAGTAGAAAAGAAGGCCCATTATAGGAAACAGCTAGAAATCAGTAGTCATTCATTGCAAATACTAATGAATATCATAGAATTTTGTGAGAACAAGTGTAGAAGACATCAAAATGTAAGTTTCTAGTCTAGAAAGGATGTTATACACTACAGAAATCCTTGAAATAGAGTTACTTCACAAGTAAACAGTGTTTCAACCCACTAGAATTCACTGAAAGGTAGTATTCAACTGTAAAACAGTTGAAAGACAACTGTATATAGCTTCTCAAGTTCAGAGAAGAGTGTATAAAGTTGTTTCTACATGTGGTGAAGTCCCACACGTAGAAAACAAGGGCCATTATGGGAAACAGCTAGAAATCAGTAGTCATTCAGAGCAAATACTAATGAATAGCACAGAATAGTGAGAGAACAAGTGTAAAAGACATCAAAATGTAAGTCTCTAGTCTAGAAAGGATGTTGTACACTGCACAAATCCTTGAAATAGAGTTACTTCACAAGAAAACAGTGTTTCAACCCATTAGAATTCACTGAAAAGTAGTATTCAACTGTAAAACAGTTGAAAGACAAGTGTATATAGCTTCTCAAGTTCAGAGAAGAGTGTATAAAGCTGTTTCTACATGTGGTGAAGTCCCACAAGTAGAAAAGAAGGCCCATTATGGGAAACAGCTTGAAATCAGTACTCATTCACAGCAAATACTAATGAATATCACAGAATAGTGAGAGAACAAGTGTAAAAGACATCCAAATCAAAGTGTCTAGTCTAGAAAGGATGTTGTACACTGCAGAAATCCTTGAAATAGAGTTAGTTCACATGAAACCACTGTTTGAAACCACCAGAATTCACTGAAAAGTAGTACTCAACTGTAAAACAGTTGGAAGACAAGTGTATATAGCTTCTCAAGTTCAGAGAAGTGTGTATAAAGTTGTTGCTACATGTAGTGAAGTCGCACATTAGAAAAGAAGGCCCATTATAGGAAACAGCTAGAAATCAGTAGTCATTCATTGCAAATACTAATGAATATCACAGAATAGTGAGAGAACTAGGGTAAAAGACATCAAAATATAAGTCTCTAGTCTAGAAAGGATGTTATACACTACCGAAATCCTTGAAATAGACTTACTTCACAAGAAACCAGTGTTTCAAACCACCAGAATTCACTGAAAAGTAGTATTTAACTGTAAAACAGTTGAAAGACAAGTTTATTTAGCTTCGCAAGTCCAGAGAAGAGTGTATAAAGTTGTTTCTACATGTGTTGAAGTCCCACAGGTAGAAAAGAAGGCCCATTATAGGAAACAGCTAGAAATCAGTACTCATTCAGAGCAAATACTAATGAATATCACAGAATAGTGAGAGAACAAGTGTAAAAGACATCAAATGTAAGTCTTTAGTCTAGAAAGGATGTTGTACACTGCACAAATCCTTGAAATAGAGTTAGTTCACATGAAACCAGTGTTTGAAACCACCAGAATTCACTGAAAAGTAGTATTCAACTGTAAAACAGTTGGAAGACAAGTGTATATAGCTTCTCAAGTTCAGAGAAGTGTGTATAAAGTTCTTGCTACATGTAGTGAAGTCGCACAAGTAGAAAAGAAGGCCCATTATAGGAAACAGCTAGAAATCTGTAGT
This sequence comes from Cnephaeus nilssonii, assembly GCF_951640355.1. NCBI lineage: Eukaryota > Metazoa > Chordata > Mammalia > Chiroptera > Vespertilionidae > Cnephaeus > Cnephaeus nilssonii. Next base: position 360,637 of record NW_027645439.1, on the reverse strand, counting down.
CATTCATTGCAAATACTAATGAATACCATAGAATTGTGTGAGAACAAGTGTAGAATACATCAAAATGTAAGTTTCTAGTCTAGAAAGGATGTTATACACTACAGAAATCCTTGAAATAGAGTTACTTCACAAGAAAAGTGTTTCAACCCACTAGAATTCACTGAAAAGTAGTATTCAACTGTAAAACAGTTGAAAGACAACTGTATATAGCTTCTCAAGTTCAGAGAAGAGTGTATAAAGTTGTTTCTACATGTGGTGAAGTCCCACACGTAGAAAACAAGGGCCATTATGGGAAACAGCTAGAAACCAGTAGTCATTCAGAATAAATACCAATGAATATCTTAGAATTGTGTGAGAACAAGTGTAGAAGACATCAAAATGTAAGTCTCTAGTCTAGAAAGGATGTTGTACACTGCACAAATCCTTGAAATAGAGTTAGTTCACATGAAACCAGTGTTTGAAACCACCAGAATTCACTGAAAAGTAGTATTCAACTGTAAAACAGTTGAAAGACAAGGGTATACAGCTTCTCAAGTTCAGAGAAGAGTGTATAAAGTTGTTTCTACATGTGGTGAAGTCCCACAAGTATACCAGAAGGCCCATTATAAAACACTGGAAGAAAGCATTAGTAATTCAGAGCAAATACTAATGAATATCACAGAATAGTGAGAGAACAAGTGTAAAAGACATCCAAATCAAAGTGTCTAGTCTAGAAAGGATGTTGTACACTGCAGAAATCCTTGAAATAGAGTTAGGTTACATGAAACCAGTGTTTCAAACCACCAGAATTCACTGAAAAGTAGTATTTAACTGTAAAACAGTTGAAAGACAAGTTTATTTAGCTTCGCAAGTCCAGAGAAGAGTGTATAAAGTTGTTTCTACATGTGTTGAAGTCCCACAAGTAGAAAAGAAGGCCCATTATAGGAAACAGCTAGAAATCAGTAGTCATTCAGAGCAAATACTAATGAATATCACAGAATAGTGAGAGAACAAGTGTAAAAGACATCAAATGTAAGTCTTTAGTCTAGAAAGGATGTTGTACACTGCACAAATCCTTGAAATAGAGTTAGTTCACATGAAACCAGTGTTTGAAACCACCAGAATTCACTGAAAAGTAGTATTCAACTGTAAAACAGTTGGAAGACAAGTGTATATAGCTTCTCAAGTTCAGAGAAGTGTGTATAAAGGTGTTGCTACATGTAGTGAAGTCGCACAAGTAGAAAAGAAGGCCCATTATAGGAAACAGCTAGAAATCAGTAGTCATTCAGAGCAAATACTAATGAATATCACAGAGTAGTGACAGAACAAGTGTAAAAGTCATCAAAATGTACGTTTCTAGTCTAGAAAGGATGTTATACACTACAGAAATCCTTGAAATAGAGTTACTTCACAAGAAAACAGTGTTTCCACCCACTAGATTTCACTGAAAAGTAGTATTCAAGTGTAAAACAGTTGAAAGACAAGTGTATATAGCCTCTCAACTTCAGAGAAGAGTGTATAAAGTTGTTTCTACATGTGGTGAAGTCCCACAAGTAGAAAAGAAGGCCCATTATAGGAAACAGCTAGAAATCAGTAGTCATTCAGAATAAATACCAATGAATATCTTAGAATTGTGTGAGAACTCGGGTAAAAGACATCAAAATATAAGTCTCTAGTCTAGAAAGGATGTTATACACTACCGAAATCCTTGAAATAGAGTTACTTCACAAGAAACCAGTGTTTCAAACCACCAGAATTCACGGAAAAGTAGTATTTAACTGTAAAACAGTTGAAAGACAAGTTTATATAGTTTCGCAAGTCCAGAGAAGAGTGTATAAAGTTGTTTCTACATGTGGTGAAGTCCCACACGTAGAAAACAAGGGCCATTATGGGAAACAGCTAGAAATCAGTAGTCATTCACAGCAAATACTAATGAATATCACAGAATAGTGAGAGAACAAGTGTAAAAGACATCAAAATGTAAGTCTCTAGTCTAGAAAGGATGTTGTACACTGCACAAATCCTTGAAATAGAGTTACTTCACAAGAAAACAGTGTTTCAACCCATTAGAATTCACTGAAAAGTAGTATTCAACTGTAAAACAGTTGAAAGACAAGTGTATATAGCTTCTCAAGTTCAGAGAAGAGTGTATAAAGCTGTTTCTACATGTGGTGAAGTCCCACAAGTAGAAAAGAAGGCCCATTATAGGAAACTGCTAGAAATCAGTAAACATTCAGAGCAAATACAAATGAATATCACAGAATAGTGAGAGAACAAGTGTAAAAGACATCAAAATGTAAGTCTCTAGTCTAGAAAGGATGTTGTACACTGCACAAATCCTTGAAATAGAGTTAGTTCACATGGAACCAGTGTTTGAAACCACCAGAATTCACTGAAAAGTAGTATTCAACTGTAAAACAGTTGAAAGACAAGGGTATACAGCTTCTCAAGTTCAGAGAAGAGTGTATAAAGTTGTTTCTACATGTGGTGAAGTCCCACAAGTATACCAGAAGGCCCATTATAAAACACTGGAAGAAAGCATTAGTAATTCAGAGCAAATACTAATGAATATCACAGAATAGTGAGAGAACAAGTGTAAAAGACATCCAAATCAAAGTGTCTAGTCTAGAAAGGATGTTGTACACTGCAGAAATCCTTGAAATAGAGTTAGGTTACATGAAACCAGTGTTTCAAACCACCAGAATTCACTGAAAAGTAGTATTTAACTGTAAAACAGTTGAAAGACAAGTTTATTTAGCTTCGCAAGTCCAGAGAAGAGTGTATAAAGTTGTTTCTACATGTGTTGAAGTCCCACAAGTAGAAAAGAAGGCCCATTATAGGAAACAGCTAGAAATCAGTAGTCATTCAGAGCAAATACTAATGAATATCACAGAATAGTGAGAGAACAAGTGTAAAAGACATCAAATGTAAGTCTTTAGTCTAGAAAGGATGTTGTACACTGCACAAATCCTTGAAATAGAGTTAGTTCACATGAAACCAGTGTTTGAAACCACCAGAATTCACTGAAAAGTAGTATTCAACTGTAAAACAGTTGGAAGACAAGTGTATATAGCTTCTCAAGTTCAGAGAAGTGTGTATAAAATTGTTGCTACATGTAGTGAAGTCGCACAAGTAGAAAAGAAGGCCCATTATAGGAAACAGCTAGAAATCAGTAGTCATTCAGAGCAAATACTAATGAATATCACAGAATAGTGACAGAACAAGTGTAAAAGTCATCAAAATGTACGTTTCTAGTCTAGAAAGGATGTTATACACTACAGAAATCCTTGAAATAGAGTTACTTCACAAGAAAAGTGTTTCCACCCACTAGATTTCACTGAAAAGTAGTATTCAACTGTAAAACAGTTGAAAGACAAGTGTATATAGCCTCTCAACTTCAGAGAAGAGTGTATAAAGTTGTTTCTACATGTGGTGAAGTCCCACAAGTAGAAAAGAAGGCCCATTATAGGAAACAGCTAGAAATCAGTAGTCATTCAGAATAAATACCAATGAATATCTTAGAATTGTGTGAGAACAAGTGTAGAAGACATCAAAATGTAAGTTTCTAGTATAGAAAGGATGTTATACAGTACAGAAATCCTTGAAATAGAGTTACTTCACAAGAAAACAGTGTTTCAACCCACTAGAATTCACTGAAAAGTAGTATTCAACTGTAAAACAGTTGAAAGACTAGTGTATATAGCTTCTCTAGTTCAGAGAAGAGTGTATAAAGTTGTTGCTACATGTAGTGAAGTCGCACAAGTAGAAAAGAAGGCACATTATAGGAAACAGCTAGAAATCTGTAGTCATTCATTGCAAATACTAATGAATACCATAGAATTGTGTGAGAACAAGTGTAGAAGACATCAAAATGTAAGTTTCTAGTCTAGAAAGGATGTTATACACTACAGAAATCCTTGAAATAGAGTTACTTCACAAGAAAACAGTGTTTCAACCCACTAGAATTCACTGAAAAGTAGTATTCAACTGTAAAACAGTTGAAAGACAAGTGTATATAGCCTCTCAACTTCAGAGAAGAGTGTATAAAGTTGTTTCTACATGTGGTGAAGTCCCACAAGTAGAAAAGAAGGCCCATTATAGGAAACAGCTAGAAATCAGTAGTCATTCAGAATAAATACCAATGAATATCTTAGAATTGTGTGAGAACTCGGGTAAAAGACATCAAAATATAAGTCTCTAGTCTAGAAAGGATGTTATACACTACCGAAATCCTTGAAATAGAGTTACTTCACAAGAAACCAGTGTTTCAAACCACCAGAATTCACGGAAAAGTAGTATTTAACTGTAAAACAGTTGAAAGACAAGTTTATATAGTTTCGCAAGTCCAGAGAAGAGTGTATAAAGTTGTTTCTACATGTGGTGAAGTCCCACACGTAGAAAACATGGGCCATTATGGGAAACAGCTAGAAATCAGTAGTCATTCACAGCAAATACTAATGAATATCACAGAATAGTGAGAGAACAAGTGTAAAAGACATCAAAATGTAAGTCTCTAGTCTAGAAAGGATGTTGTACACTGCACAAATCCTTGAAATAGAGTTACTTCACAAGAAAACAGTGTTTCAACCCATTAGAATTCACTGAAAAGTAGTATTCAACTGTAAAACAGTTGAAAGACAAGTGTATATAGCTTCTCAAGTTCAGAGAAGAGTGTATAAAGCTGTTTCTACATGTGGTGAAGTCCCACAAGTAGAAAAGAAGGCCCATTATAGGAAACTGCTAGAAATCAGTAAACATTCAGAGCAAATACAAATGAATATCACAGAATAGTGAGAGAACAAGTGTAAAAGACATCAAAATGTAAGTCTCTAGTCTAGAAAGGATGTTGTACACTGCACAAATCCTTGAAATAGAGTTAGTTCACATGGAACCAGTGTTTGAAACCACCAGAATTCACTGAAAAGTAGTATTCAACTGTAAAACAGTTGAAAGACAAGGGTATACAGCTTCTCAAGTTCAGAGAAGAGTGTATAAAGTTGTTTCTACATGTGGTGAAGTCCCACAAGTATACCAGAAGGCCCATTATAAAACACTGGAAGAAAGCATTAGTAATTCAGAGCAAATACTAATGAATATCACAGAATAGTGAGAGAACAAGTGTAAAAGACATCCAAATCAAAGTGTCTAGTCTAGAAAGGATGTTGTACACTGCAGAAATCCTTGAAATAGAGTTAGGTTACATGAAACCAGTGTTTCAAACCACCAGAATTCACTGAAAAGTAGTATTTAACTGTAAAACAGTTGAAAGACAAGTTTATTTAGCTTCGCAAGTCCAGAGAAGAGTGTATAAAGTTGTTTCTACATGTGTTGAAGTCCCACAAGTAGAAAAGAAGGCCCATTATAGGAAACAGCTAGAAATCAGTAGTCATTCAGAGCAAATACTAATGAATATCACAGAATAGTGAGAGAACAAGTTTAAAAGACATCAAATGTAAGTCTTTAGTCTAGAAAGGATGTTGTACACTGCACAAATCCTTGAAATAGAGTTAGTTCACATGAAACCAGTGTTTGAAACCACCAGAATTCACTGAAAAGTAGTATTCAACTGTAAAACAGTTGGAAGACAAGTGTATATAGCTTCTCAAGTTCAGAGAAGTGTGTATAAAATTGTTGCTACATGTAGTGAAGTCGCACAAGTAGAAAAGAAGGCCCATTATAGGAAACAGCTAGAAATCAGTAGTCATTCAGAGCAAATACTAATGAATATCACAGAATAGTGACAGAACAAGTGTAAAAGTCATCAAAATGTACGTTTCTAGTCTAGAAAGGATGTTATACACTACAGAAATCCTTGAAATAGAGTTACTTCACAAGAAAAGTGTTTCCACCCACTAGATTTCACTGAAAAGTAGTATTCAACTGTAAAACAGTTGAAAGACAAGTGTATATAGCCTCTCAACTTCAGAGAAGAGTGTATAAAGTTGTTTCTACATGTGGTGAAGTCCCACAAGTAGAAAAGAAGGCCCATTATAGGAAACAGCTAGAAATCAGTAGTCATTCAGAATAAATACCAATGAATATCTTAGAATTGTGTGAGAACAAGTGTAGAAGACATCAAAATGTAAGTTTCTAGTATAGAAAGGATGTTATACAGTACAGAAATCCTTGAAATAGAGTTACTTCACAAGAAAACAGTGTTTCAACCCACTAGAATTCACTGAAAAGTAGTATTCAACTGTAAAACAGTTGAAAGACTAGTGTATATAGCTTCTCTAGTTCAGAGAAGAGTGTATAAAGTTGTTGCTACATGTAGTGAAGTCGCACAAGTAGAAAAGAAGGCACATTATAGGAAACAGCTAGAAATCTGTAGTCATTCATTGCAAATACTAATGAATACCATAGAATTGTGTGAGAACAAGTGTAGAAGACATCAAAATGTAAGTTTCTAGTCTAGAAAGGATGTTATACACTACAGAAATCCTTGAAATAGAGTTACTTCACAAGAAAACAGTGTTTCAACCCACTAGAATTCACTGAAAAGTAGTATTCAACTGTAAAACAGTTGAAAGACAACTGTATATAGCTTCTCAAGTTCAGAGAAGAGTGTATAAAGTTGTTTCTACATGTGGTGAAGTCCCACACGTAGAAAACAAGGGCCATTATGGGAAACAGCTAGAAACCAGTAGTCATTCAGAATAAATACCAATGAATATCTTAGAATTGTGTGAGAACAAGTGTAGAAGACATCAAAATGTAAGTTTCTAGTCTAGAAAGGATGTTATACACTACAGAAATCCTTGAAATAGCGTTAGTTCACATGAAACCAGTGTTTGAAACCACCAGAATTCACTGAAAAGTAGTATTCAACTGTAAAACAGTTGAAAGACAAGAGTATATAGCTTCTCAAGTTCAGAGAAGAGTGTATAAAGTTGTTTCTACATGTGGTGAAATCCCACAAGTAGAAAAGAAGGCCCATTATAGGAAACTGCTAGAAATCAGTAAACATTCAGAGCAAATACAAATGAATATCACAGAATAGTGAGAGAACAAGTGTAAAAGACATCAAAATGTAAGTCTCTAGTCTAGAAAGGATGTTGTACACTGCACAAATCCTTGAAATAGAGTTAGTTCACATGAAACCAGTGTTTGAAACCACCAGAATTCACTGAAAAGTAGTATTCAACTGTAAAACAGTTGAAAGACAAGGGTATACAGCTTCTCAAGTTCAGAGAAGAGTGTATAAAGTTGTTTCTACATGTGGTGAAGTCCCACAAGTATACCAGAAGGCCCATTATAAAACACTGGAAGAAAGCATTAGTAATTCAGAGCAAATACTAATGAATATCACAGAATAGTGAGAGAACAAGTGTAAAAGACATCCAAATCAAAGTGTCTAGTCTAGAAAGGATGTTGTACACTGCAGAAATCCTTGAAATAGAGTTAGGTTACATGAAACCAGTGTTTCAAACCACCAGAATTCACTGAAAAGTAGTATATAACTGTAAAACAGTTGAAAGACAAGTTTATTTAGCTTCGCAAGTCCAGAGAAGAGTGTATAAAGTTGTTTCTACATGTGTTGAAGTCCCACAAGTAGAAAAGAAGGCCCATTATAGGAAACAGCTAGAAATCAGTAGTCATTCAGAGCAAATACTAATGAATATCACAGAATAGTGAGAGAACAAGTGTAAAAGACATCAAATGTAAGTCTTTAGTCTAGAAAGGATGTTGTACACTGCACAAATCCTTGAAATAGAGTTAGTTCACATGAAACCAGTGTTTGAAACCACCAGAATTCACTGAAAAGTAGTATTCAACTGTAAAACAGTTGGAAGACAAGTGTATATAGCTTCTCAAGTTCAGAGAAGTGTGTATAAAGTTGTTGCTACATGTAGTGAAGTCGCACAAGTAGAAAAGAAGGCCCATTATAGGAAACAGCTAGAAATCAGTAGTCATTCAGAGCAAATACTAATGAATATCACAGAATAGTGACAAAACAAGTGTAAAAGTCATCAAAATGTACGTTTCTAGTCTAGAAAGGATGTTATACACTACAGAAATCCTTGAAATAGAGTTACTTCACAAGAAAACAGTGTTTCCACCCACTAGATTTCACTGAAAAGTAGTATTCAAGTGTAAAACAGTTGAAAGACAAGTGTATATAGCCTCTCAACTTCAGAGAAGAGTGTATAAAGTTGTTTCTACATGTGGTGAAGTCCCACAAGTAGAAAAGAAGGCCCATTATAGGAAACAGCTAGAAATCAGTAGTCATTCAGAATAAATACCAATGAATATCTTAGAATTGTGTGAGAACTAGGGTAAAACACATCAAAATATAAGTCTCTAGTCTAGAAAGGATGTTATACACTACCGAAATCCTTGAAATAGAGTTACTTCACAAGAAACCAGTGTTTCAAACCACCAGAATTCACGGAAAAGTAGTATTTAACTGTAAAACAGTTGAAAGACAAGTTTATATAGTTTCGCAAGTCCAGAGAAGAGTGTATAAAGTTGTTTCTACATGTGGTGAAGTCCCACACGTAGAAAACAAGGGCCATTATGGGAAACAGCTAGAAATCAGTAGTCATTCACAGCAAATACTAATGAATATCACAGAATAGTGAGAGAACAAGTGTAAAAGACATCAAAATGTAAGTCTCTAGTCTAGAAAGGATGTTGTACACTGCACAAATCCTTGAAATAGAGTTACTTCACAAGAAAACAGTGTTTCAACCCATTAGAATTCACTGAAAAGTAGTATTCAACTGTAAAACAGTTGAAAGACAAGTGTATATAGCTTCTCAAGTTCAGAGAAGAGTGTATAAAGCTGTTTCTACATGTGGTGAAGTCCCACAAGTAGAAAAGAAGGCCCATTATAGGAAACTGCTAGAAATCAGTAAACATTCAGAGCAAATACAAATGAATATCACAGAATAGTGAGAGAACAAGTGTAAAAGACATCAAAATGTAAGTCTCTAGTCTAGAAAGGATGTTGTACACTGCACAAATCCTTGAAATAGAGTTAGTTCACATGGAACCAGTGTTTGAAACCACCAGAATTCACTGAAAAGTAGTATTCAACTGTAAAACAGTTGAAAGACAAGGGTATACAGCTTCTCAAGTTCAGAGAAGAGTGTATAAAGTTGTTTCTACATGTGGTGAAGTCCCACAAGTATACCAGAAGGCCCATTATAAAACACTGGAAGAAAGCATTAGTAATTCAGAGCAAATACTAATGAATATCACAGAATAGTGAGAGAACAAGTGTAAAAGACATCCAAATCAAAGTGTCTAGTCTAGAAAGGATGTTGTACACTGCAGAAATCCTTGAAATAGAGTTAGGTTACATGAAACCAGTGTTTCAAACCACCAGAATTCACTGAAAAGTAGTATTTAACTGTAAAACAGTTGAAAGACAAGTTTATTTAGCTTCGCAAGTCCAGAGAAGAGTGTATAAAGTTGTTTCTACATGTGTTGAAGTCCCACAAGTAGAAAAGAAGGCCCATTATAGGAAACAGCTAGAAATCAGTAGTCATTCAGAGCAAATACTAATGAATATCACAGAATAGTGAGAGAACAAGTTTAAAAGACATCAAATGTAAGTCTTTAGTCTAGAAAGGATGTTGTACACTGCACAAATCCTTGAAATAGAGTTAGTTCACATGAAACCAGTGTTTGAAACCACCAGAATTCACTGAAAAGTAGTATTCAACTGTAAAACAGTTGGAAGACAAGTGTATATAGCTTCTCAAGTTCAGAGAAGTGTGTATAAAGGTGTTGCTACATGTAGTGAAGTCGCACAAGTAGAAAAGAAGGCCCATTATAGGAAACAGCTAGAAATCAGTAGTCATTCAGAGCAAATACTAATGAATATCACAGAGTAGTGACAGAACAAGTGTAAAAGTCATCAAAATGTACGTTTCTAGTCTAGAAAGGATGTTATACACTACAGAAATCCTTGAAATAGAGTTACTTCACAAGAAAACAGTGTTTCCACCCACTAGATTTCACTGAAAAGTAGTATTCAAGTGTAAAACAGTTGAAAGACAAGTGTATATAGCCTCTCAACTTCAGAGAAGAGTGTATAAAGTTGTTTCTACATGTGGTGAAGTCCCACAAGTAGAAAAGAAGGCCCATTATAGGAAACAGCTAGAAATCAGTAGTCATTCAGAATAAATACCAATGAATATCTTAGAATTGTGTGAGAACTCGGGTAAAAGACATCAAAATATAAGTCTCTAGTCTAGAAAGGATGTTATACACTACCGAAATCCTTGAAATAGAGTTACTTCACAAGAAACCAGTGTTTCAAACCACCAGAATTCACGGAAAAGTAGTATTTAACTGTAAAACAGTTGAAAGACAAGTTTATATAGTTTCGCAAGTCCAGAGAAGAGTGTATAAAGTTGTTTCTACATGTGGTGAAGTCCCACACGTAGAAAACAAGGGCCATTATGGGAAACAGCTAGAAATCAGTAGTCATTCACAGCAAATACTAATGAATATCACAGAATAGTGAGAGAACAAGTGTAAAAGACATCAAAATGTAAGTCTCTAGTCTAGAAAGGATGTTGTACACTGCACAAATCCTTGAAATAGAGTTACTTCACAAGAAAACAGTGTTTCAACCCATTAGAATTCACTGAAAAGTAGTATTCAACTGTAAAACAGTTGAAAGACAAGTGTATATAGCTTCTCAAGTTCAGAGAAGAGTGTATAAAGCTGTTTCTACATGTGGTGAAGTCCCACAAGTAGAAAAGAAGGCCCATTATAGGAAACTGCTAGAAATCAGTAAACATTCAGAGCAAATACAAATGAATATCACACAATAGTGAGAGAACAAGTGTAAAAGACATCAAAATGTAAGTCTCTAGTCTAGAAAGGATGTTGTACACTGCACAAATCCTTGAAATAGAGTTAGTTCACATGGAACCAGTGTTTGAAACCACCAGAATTCACTGAAAAGTAGTATTCAACTGTAAAACAGTTGAAAGACAAGGGTATACAGCTTCTCAAGTTCAGAGAAGAGTGTATAAAGTTGTTTCTACATGTGGTGAAGTCCCACAAGTATACCAGAAGGCCCATTATAAAACACTGGAAGAAAGCATTAGTAATTCAGAGCAAATACTAATGAATATCACAGAATAGTGAGAGAACAAGTGTAAAAGACATCCAAATCAAAGTGTCTAGTCTAGAAAGGATGTTGTACACTGCAGAAATCCTTGAAATAGAGTTAGGTTACATGAAACCAGTGTTTCAAACCACCAGAATTCACTGAAAAGTAGTATTTAACTGTAAAACAGTTGAAAGACAAGTTTATTTAGCTTCGCAAGTCCAGAGAAGAGTGTATAAAGTTGTTTCTACATGTGTTGAAGTCCCACAAGTAGAAAAGAAGGCCCATTATAGGAAACAGCTAGAAATCAGTAGTCATTCAGAGCAAATACTAATGAATATCACAGAATAGTGAGAGAACAAGTTTAAAAGACATCAAATGTAAGTCTTTAGTCTAGAAAGGATGTTGTACACTGCACAAATCCTTGAAATAGAGTTAGTTCACATGAAACCAGTGTTTGAAACCACCAGAATTCACTGAAAAGTAGTATTCAACTGTAAAACAGTTGAAAGACAAGTGTATATAGCCTCTCAACTTCAGAGAAGAGTGTATAAAGTTGTTTCTACATGTGGTGAAGTCCCACAAGTAGAAAAGAAGGCCCATTATAGGAAACAGCTAGAAATCAGTAGTCATTCAGAATAAATACCAATGAATATCTTAGAATTGTGTGAGAACAAGTGTAGAAGACATCAAAATGTAAGTTTCTAGTATAGAAAGGATGTTATACAGTACAGAAATCCTTGAAATAGAGTTACTTCACAAGAAAACAGTGTTTCAACCCACTAGAATTCACTGAAAAGTAGTATTCAACTGTAAAACAGTTGAAATACTAGTGTATATAGCTTCTCTAGTTCAGAGAAGAGTGTATAAAGTTGTTGCTACATGTAGTGAAGTCGCACAAGTAGAAAAGAAGGCCCATTATAGGAAACAGCTAGAAATCAGTAGTCATTCAGAGCAAATACTAATGAATAGCACAGAATAGTGAGAGAACAAGTGTAAAAGACATCAAAATGTAAGTCTCTAGTCTAGAAAGGATGTTGTACACTGCACAAATCCTTGAAATAGAGTTACTTCACAAGAAAACAGTGTTTCAACCCATTAGAATTCACTGAAAAGTAGTATTCAACTGTAAAACAGTTGAAAGACAAGTGTATATGGCTTCTCAAGTTCAGAGAAGAGTGTATAAAGCTGTTTCTACATGTGGTGAAGTCCCACAAGTAGAAAAGAAGGCCCATTATGGGAAACAGCTTGAAATCAGTACTCATTCACAGCAAATACTAATGAATATCACAGAATAGTGAGAGAACAAGTGTAAAAGACATCAAAATGTAAGTCTCTAGTCTAGAAAGGATGTTGTACACTGCACAAATCCTTGAAATAGAGTTAGTTCACAAGAAAACAGTGTTTCAACCCACTAGAATTCACTGAAAAGTAGTATTCAACTGTAAAACAGTTGAAAGACAAGAGTATATAGCTTCTCAAGTTCAGAGAGGAGTGTATAAAGTTGTTGCTACATGTAGTGAAGTCGCACAAGTAGAAAAGAAGGCCCATTATAGGAAACAGCTAGAAATCAGTAGTCATTCAGAGCAAATACTAATGAATATCACAGAATAGTGACAGAACAAGTGTAAAAGTCATCAAAATGTACGTTTCTAGAATAGAAAGGATGTTATACACTACAGAAATCCTTGAAATAGAGTTACTTCACAAGAAAACAGTGTTTCCACCCACTAGAATTCACTGAAAAGTAGTATTCAACTGTAAAACAGTTGAAAGACAAGTGTATATAGCCTCTCAACTTCAGAGAAGAGTGTATAAAGTTGTTTCTACATGTGGTGAAGTCCCACAAGTAGAAAAGAAGGCCCATTATAGGAAACAGCTAGAAATCAGTAGTCATTCAGAATAAATACCAATGAATATCTTAGAATTGTGTGAGAACAAGTGTAGAAGACATCAAAATGTAAGTTTCTAGTATAGAAAGGATGTTATACAGTACAGAAATCCTTGAAATAGAGTTACTTCACAAGAAAACAGTGTTTCAACCCACTAGAATTCACTGATAAGTAGTATTCAACTGTAAAACAGTTGAAAGACTAGTGTATATAGCTTCTCTAGTTCAGAGAAGAGTGTATAAAGTTGTTGCTACATGTAGTGAAGTCGCACAAGTAGAAAAGAAGGCCCATTATAGGAAACAGCTAGAAATCTGTAGTCATTCATTGCAAATACTAATGAATACCATAGAATTGTGTGAGAACAAGTGTAGAAGACATCAAAATGTAAGTTTCTAGTCTAGAAAGGATGTTATACACTACAGAAATCCTTGAAATAGAGTTACTTCACAAGAAAACAGTGTTTCAACCCACTAGAATTCACTGAAAAGTAGTATTCAACTGTAAAACAGTTGAAAGACAACTGTATATAGCTTCTCAAGTTCAGAGAAGAGTGTATAAAGTTGTTTCTACATGTGGTGAAGTCCCACACGTAGAAAACAAGGGCCATTATGGGAAACAGCTAGAAACCAGTAGTCATTCAGAATAAATACCAATGAATATCTTAGAATTGTGTGAGAACAAGTGTAGAAGACATCAAAATGTAAGTTTCTAGTCTAGAAAGGATGTTATACACTACAGAAATCCTTGAAATAGCGTTAGTTCACATGAAACCAGTGTTTGAAACCACCAGAATTCACTGAAAAGTAGTATTCAACTGTAAAACAGTTGAAAGACAAGAGTATATAGCTTCTCAAGTTCAGAGAAGAGTGTATAAAGTTGTTTCTACATGTGGTGAAATCCCACAAGTAGAAAAGAAGGCCCATTATAGGAAACTGCTAGAAATCAGTAAACATTCAGAGCAAATACAAATGAATATCACAGAATAGTGAGAGAACAAGTGTAAAAGACATCAAAATGTAAGTCTCTAGTCTAGAAAGGATGTTGTACACTGCACAAATCCTTGAAATAGAGTTAGTTCACATGAAACCAGTGTTTGAAACCACCAGAATTCACTGAAAAGTAGTATTCAACTGTAAAACAGTTGAAAGACAAGGGTATACAGCTTCTCAAGTTCAGAGAAGAGTGTATAAAGTTGTTTCTACATGTGGTGAAGTCCCACAAGTATACCAGAAGGCCCATTATAAAACACTGGAAGAAAGCATTAGTAATTCAGAGCAAATACTAATGAATATCACAGAATAGTGAGAGAACAAGTGTAAAAGACATCCAAATCAAAGTGTCTAGTCTAGAAAGGATGTTGTACACTGCAGAAATCCTTGAAATAGAGTTAGGTTACATGAAACCAGTGTTTCAAACCACCAGAATTCACTGAAAAGTAGTATTTAACTGTAAAACAGTTGAAAGACAAGTTTATTTAGCTTCGCAAGTCCAGAGAAGAGTGTATAAAGTTGTTTCTACATGTGTTGAAGTCCCACAAGTAGAAAAGAAGGCCCATTATAGGAAACAGCTAGAAATCAGTAGTCATTCAGAGCAAATACTAATGAATATCACAGAATAGTGAGAGAACAAGTGTAAAAGACATCAAATGTAAGTCTTTAGTCTAGAAAGGATGTTGTACACTGCACAAATCCTTGAAATAGAGTTAGTTCACATGAAACCAGTGTTTGAAACCACCAGAATTCACTGAAAAGTAGTATTCAACTGTAAAACAGTTGGAAGACAAGTGTATATAGCTTCTCAAGTTCAGAGAAGTGTGTATAAAGTTGTTGCTACATGTAGTGAAGTCGCACAAGTAGAAAAGAAGGCCCATTATAGGAAACAGCTAGAAATCAGTAGTCATTCAGAGCAAATACTAATGAATATCACAGAATAGTGACAAAACAAGTGTAAAAGTCATCAAAATGTACGTTTCTAGTCTAGAAAGGATGTTATACACTACAGAAATCCTTGAAATAGAGTTACTTCACAAGAAAACAGTGTTTCCACCCACTAGATTTCACTGAAAAGTAGTATTCAAGTGTAAAACAGTTGAAAGACAAGTGTATATAGCCTCTCAACTTCAGAGAAGAGTGTATAAAGTTGTTTCTACATGTGGTGAAGTCCCACAAGTAGAAAAGAAGGCCCATTATAGGAAACAGCTAGAAATCAGTAGTCATTCAGAATAAATACCAATGAATATCTTAGAATTGTGTGAGAACAAGTGTAGAAGACATCAAAATGTAAGTTTCTAGTATAGAAAGGATGTTATACAGTACAGAAATCCTTGAAATAGAGTTACTTCACAAGAAAACAGTGTTTCAACCCACTAGAATTCACTGAAAAGTAGTATTCAACTTTAAAACAGTTGAAAGACTAGTGTATATAGCTTCTCTAGTTCAGAGAAGAGTGTATAAAGTTGTTGCTACATGTAGTGAAGTCGCACAAGTAGAAAAGAAGGCCCATTATAGGAAACAGCTAGAAATCTGTAGTCATTCATTGCAAATACTAATGAATACCATAGAATTGTGTGAGAACAAGTGTAGAAGACATCAAAATGTAAGTTTCTAGTCTAGAAAGGATGTTATACACTACAGAAATCCTTGAAATAGAGTTAGTTCACAAGAAAACAGTGTTTCAACCCACTAGAATTCACTGAAAAGTAGTATTCAACTGTAAAACAGTTGAAAGACAACTGTATATAGCTTCTCAAGTTCAGAGAAGAGTGTATAAAGTTGTTTCTACATGTGGTGAAATCCCACAAGTAGAAAAGAAGGCCCATTATAGGAAACTGCTAGAAATCAGTAAACATTCAGAGCAAATACCAATGAATATCTTAGAATTGTGTGAGAACAAGTGTAGAAGACATCAAAATGTAAGTCTCTAGTCTAGAAAGGATGTTGTACACTGCACAAATCCTTGAAATAGAGTTAGTTCACATGAAACCAGTGTTTGAAACCACCAGAATTCACTGAAAAGTAGTATTCAACTGTAAAACAGTTGAAAGACAAGGGTATACAGCTTCTCAAGTTCAGAGAAGAGTGTATAAAGTTGTTTCTACATGTGGTGAAGTCCCACAAGTATACCAGAAGGCCCATTATAAAACACTGGAAGAAAGCATTAGTAATTCAGAGCAAATACTAATGAATATCACAGAATAGTGAGAGAACAAGTGTAAAAGACATCCAAATCAAAGTGTCTAGTCTAGAAAGGATGTTGTACACTGCAGAAATCCTTGAAATAGAGTTAGGTTACATGAAACCAGTGTTTCAAACCACCAGAATTCACTGAAAAGTAGAATTTAACTGTAAAACAGTTGAAAGACAAGTTTATTTAGCTTCGCAAGTCCAGAGAAGAGTGTATAAAGGTGTTTCTACATGTGTTGAAGTCCCACAAGTAGAAAAGAAGGCCCATTATAGGAAACAGCTAGAAATCAGTAGTCATTCAGAGCAAATACTAATGAATATCACAGAATAGTGAGAGAACAAGTGTAAAAGACATCAAATGTAAGTCTTTAGTCTAGAAGGGATGTTGTACACTGCACAAATCCTTGAAATAGAGTTAGTTCACATGAAACCAGTGTTTGA
This sequence comes from Cnephaeus nilssonii, assembly GCF_951640355.1. Taxonomy (NCBI): domain Eukaryota; kingdom Metazoa; phylum Chordata; class Mammalia; order Chiroptera; family Vespertilionidae; genus Cnephaeus; species Cnephaeus nilssonii. Next base: position 344,072 of record NW_027645439.1, on the reverse strand, counting down.
AACCACCAGAATTCACTGAAAAGTAGTATTCAACTGTAAAACAGTTGGAAGACAAGTGTATATAGCTTCTCAAGTTCAGAGAAGTGTGTATAAAGGTGTTGCTACATGTAGTGAAGTCGCACAAGTAGAAAAGAAGGCCCATTATAGGAAACAGCTAGAAATCAGTAGTTATTCAGAGCAAATACTAATGAATATCACAGAATAGTGACAGAACAAGTGTAAAAGTCATCAAAATGTACGTTTCTAGTCTAGAAAGGATGTTATACACTACAGAAATCCTTGAAATAGAGTTACTTCACAAGAAAACAGTGTTTCAACCCACTAGAATTCACTGAAAAGTAGTATTCAACTGTAAAACAGTTGAAAGACAAGAATATATAGCTTCTCTAGTTCAGAGAAGAGTGTATAAAGTTGTTTCTACATGTGGTGAAGTCCCACAAGTAGAAAAGAAGGCCCATTATAGGAAACAGCTAGAAATCAGTAGTCTTTCAGAGCAAATACTAATGAATATCACAGAATAGTGAGAGAACAAGTGTAAAAGACATCAAATGTAAGTCTTTAGTCTAGAAAGGATGTTGTACACTGCACAAATCCTTGAAATAGAGTTAGTTCACATGAAACCACTGTTTGAAACCACCAGAATTCACTGAAAAGTAGTACTCAACTGTAAAACAGTTGGAAGACAAGTGTATATAGCTTCTCAAGTTCAGAGAAGTGTGTATAAAGTTGTTGCTACATGTAGTGAAGTCGCACATTAGAAAAGAAGGCCCATTATAGGAAACAGCTAGAAATCAGTAGTCATTCATTGCAAATACTAATGAATATCACAGAATAGTGAGAGAACTAGGGTAAAAGACATCAAAATATAAGTCTCTAGTCTAGAAAGGATGTTATACACTACCGAAATCCTTGAAATAGAGTTACTTCACAAGAAACCAGTGTTTCAAACCACCAGAATTCACGGAAAAGTAGTATTTAACTGTAAAACAGTTGAAAGACAAGTTTATATAGTTTCGCAAGTCCAGAGAAGAGTGTATAAAGTTGTTTCTACATGTGATGAAGTCCCACAATTAGAAAAGAAGGCCCATTATGGGAAACAGCTAGTAATCAGTAGTCATTCAGAGCAAATACTACTGAATATCACAGAATAGTGAGAGAACAAGTGTAAAAGACATCAAAATGTACGTTCCTAGAATAGAAAGGATGTTATACACTACAGAAATCCTTGAAATAGAGTTACTTCACAGGAAAACAGTGTTTCAACCCACTAGAATTCACTGAAAGGTAGTATTCAACAGTAAAACAGTTGAAAGACAACTGTATATAGCTTCTCAAGTTCAGAGAAGAGTGTATAAAGTTGTTTCTACATGTGGTGAAGTCCCACACGTAGAAAACAAGGGCCATTATGGGAAACAGCTAGAAATCAGTAGTCATGCAGAGCAAATACTAATGAATATCACAGAATAGTGATAGAACAAGTGTAAAAGACATCAAAATGTAAGTCTCTAGTCTAGAAAGGATGTTGTACACTGCACAAATCCTTGAAATAGAGTTACTTCACAAGAAAACAGTATTTCAACCCATTAGATTTCACTGAAAAGTAGTATTCAACTGTAAAACAGTTGAAAGACAAGTGTATATAGCTTCTCAAGTTCAGAGACTAGTGTATAAATCTGTTTCTACATGTGGTGAAGTCCCACAAGTAGAAAAGAAGGCCCATTATGGGAAACAGCTTGAAATCAGTACTCATTCACAGCAAATACTAATGAATATCACAGAATAGTGAGAGAACAAGTGTAAAAGACATCAAAATGTAAGTCTCTAGTCTAGAAAGGATGTTGTACACTGCACAAATCCTTGAAATAGAGTTAGTTCACAAGAAAACAGTGTTTCAACCCACTAGAATTCACTGAAAAGTAGTATTCAACTGTAAAACAGTTGAAAGACAAGAGTATATAGCTTCTCAAGTTCAGAGAAGAGTGTATAAAGTTGTTTCTACATGTGGTGAAATCCCACAAGTAGAAAAGAAGGCCCATTATAGGAAACAGCTAGAAATCAGTAAACATTCAGAGCAAATACAAATGAATATCACAGAATAGTGAGAGAACAAGTGTAAAAGACATCAAAATGTAAGTCTCTAGTCTAGAAAGGATGTTGTACACTGCACAAATCCTTGAAATAGAGTTAGTTCACATGAAACCAGTGTTTGAAACCACCAGAATTCACTGAAAAGTAGTATTCAACTGTAAAACAGTTGAAAGACAAGGGTATACAGCTTCTCAAGTTCAGAGAAGAGTGTATAAAGTTGTTTCTACATGTGGTGAAGTCCCACAAGTATACCAGAAGGCCCATTATAAAACACTGGAAGAAAGCATTAGTAATTCAGAGCAAATACTAATGAATATCACAGAATAGTGAGAGAACAAGTGTAAAAGACATCCAAATCAAAGTGTCTAGTCTAGAAAGGATGTTGTACACTGCAGAAATCCTTGAAATAGAGTTAGGTTACATGAAACCAGTGTTTCAAACCACCAGAATTCACTGAAAAGTAGAATTTAACTGTAAAACAGTTGAAAGACAAGTTTATTTAGCTTCGCAAGTCCAGAGAAGAGTGTATAAAGGTGTTTCTACATGTGTTGAAGTCCCACAAGTAGAAAAGAAGGCCCATTATAGGAAACAGCTAGAAATCAGTAGTCATTCAGAGCAAATACTAATGAATATCACAGAATAGTGAGAGAACAAGTGTAAAAGACATCAAATGTAAGTCTTTAGTCTAGAAGGGATGTTGTACACTGCACAAATCCTTGAAATACAGTTAGTTCACATGAAACCAGTGTTTGAAACCACCAGAATTCACTGAAAAGTAGTATTCAACTGTAAAACAGTTGGAAGACAAGTGTATATAGCTTCTCAAGTTCAGAGAAGTGTGTATAAAGGTGTTGCTACATGTAGTGAAGTCGCACAAGTAGAAAAGAAGGCCCATTATAGGAAACAGCTAGAAATCAGTAGTTATTCAGAGCAAATACTAATGAATATCACAGAATAGTGACAGAACAAGTGTAAAAGTCATCAAAATGTACGTTTCTAGTCTAGAAAGGATGTTATACACTACAGAAATCCTTGAAATAGAGTTACTTCACAAGAAAACAGTGTTTCCACCCACTAGAATTCACTGAAAAGTAGTATTCAACTGTAAAACAGTTGAAAGACAAGTGTATATAGCCTCTCAACTTCAGAGAAGAGTGTATAAAGTTGTTTCTACATGTGGTGAAGTCCCACAAGTAGAAAAGAAGGCCCATTATAGGAAACAGCTAGAAATCAGTAGTCATTCAGAATAAATACCAATGAATATCTTAGAATTGTGTGAGAACAAGTGTAGAAGACATCAAAATGTAAGTTTCTAGTATAGAAAGGATGTTATACAGTACAGAAATCCTTGAAATAGAGTTACTTCACAAGAAAACAGTGTTTCAACCCACTAGAATTCACTGAAAAGTAGTATTCAACTGTAAAACAGTTGAAAGACAAGAATATATAGCTTCTCTAGTTCAGAGAAGAGTGTATAAAGTTGTTTCTACATGTGGTGAAGTCCCACAAGTAGAAAAGAAGGCCCATTATAGGAAACAGCTAGAAATCAGTAGTCTTTCAGAGCAAATACTAATGAATATCACAGAATAGTGAGAGAACAAGTGTAAAAGACATCAAATGTAAGTCTTTAGTCTAGAAAGGATGTTGTACACTGCACAAATCCTTGAAATAGAGTTAGTTCACATGAAACCACTGTTTGAAACCACCAGAATTCACTGAAAAGTAGTACTCAACTGTAAAACAGTTGGAAGACAAGTGTATATAGCTTCTCAAGTTCAGAGAAGTGTGTATAAAGTTGTTGCTACATGTAGTGAAGTCGCACATTAGAAAAGAAGGCCCATTATAGGAAACAGCTAGAAATCAGTAGTCATTCATTGCAAATACTAATGAATATCACAGAATAGTGAGAGAACTAGGGTAAAAGACATCAAAATATAAGTCTCTAGTCTAGAAAGGATGTTATACACTACCGAAATCCTTGAAATAGAGTTACTTCACAAGAAACCAGTGTTTCAAACCACCAGAATTCACGGAAAAGTAGTATTTAACTGTAAAACAGTTGAAAGACAAGTTTATATAGTTTCGCAAGTCCAGAGAAGAGTGTATAAAGTTGTTTCTACATGTGATGAAGTCCCACAATTAGAAAAGAAGGCCCATTATGGGAAACAGCTAGTAATCAGTAGTCATTCAGAGCAAATACTACTGAATATCACAGAATAGTGAGAGAACAAGTGTAAAAGACATCAAAATGTACGTTCCTAGAATAGAAAGGATGTTATACACTACAGAAATCCTTGAAATAGAGTTACTTCACAGGAAAACAGTGTTTCAACCCACTAGAATTCACTGAAAGGTAGTATTCAACAGTAAAACAGTTGAAAGACAACTGTATATAGCTTCTCAAGTTCAGAGAAGAGTGTATAAAGTTGTTTCTACATGTGGTGAAGTCCCACACGTAGAAAACAAGGGCCATTATGGGAAACAGCTAGAAATCAGTAGTCATGCAGAGCAAATACTAATGAATATCACAGAATAGTGATAGAACAAGTGTAAAAGACATCAAAATGTAAGTCTCTAGTCTAGAAAGGATGTTGTACACTGCACAAATCCTTGAAATAGAGTTACTTCACAAGAAAACAGTATTTCAACCCATTAGATTTCACTGAAAAGTAGTATTCAACTGTAAAACAGTTGAAAGACAAGTGTATATAGCTTCTCAAGTTCAGAGACTAGTGTATAAATCTGTTTCTACATGTGGTGAAGTCCCACAAGTAGAAAAGAAGGCCCATTATGGGAAACAGCTTGAAATCAGTACTCATTCACAGCAAATACTAATGAATATCACAGAATAGTGAGAGAACAAGTGTAAAAGACATCAAAATGTAAGTCTCTAGTCTAGAAAGGATGTTGTACACTGCACAAATCCTTGAAATAGAGTTAGTTCACAAGAAAACAGTGTTTCAACCCACTAGAATTCACTGAAAAGTAGTATTCAACTGTAAAACAGTTGAAAGACAAGAGTATATAGCTTCTCAAGTTCAGAGAAGAGTGTATAAAGTTGTTTCTACATGTGGTGAAATCCCACAAGTAGAAAAGAAGGCCCATTATAGGAAACAGCTAGAAATCAGTAAACATTCAGAGCAAATACAAATGAATATCACAGAATAGTGAGAGAACAAGTGTAAAAGACATCAAAATGTAAGTCTCTAGTCTAGAAAGGATGTTGTACACTGCACAAATCCTTGAAATAGAGTTAGTTCACATGAAACCAGTGTTTGAAACCACCAGAATTCACTGAAAAGTAGTATTCAACTGTAAAACAGTTGAAAGACAAGTGTATATAGCTTCTCAAGTTCAGAGAAGAGTGTATAAAGTTGTTTCTACATGTGGTGAAGTCCCACAAGTATACCAGAAGGCCCATTATAAAACACTGGAAGAAAGCATTAGTAATTCAGAGCAAATACTAATGAATATCACAGAATAGTGAGAGAACAAGTGTAAAAGACATCCAAATCAAAGTGTCTAGTCTAGAAAGGATGTTGTACACTGCAGAAATCCTTGAAATAGAGTTAGTTTACATGAAACCAGTGTTTCAAACCACCAGAATTCACTGAAAAGTAGTATTTAACTGTAAAACAGTTGAAAGACAAGTTTTTTAGCTTCGCAAGTCCAGAGAAGAGTGTATAAAGTTGTTTCTACATGTGTTGAAGTCCCACAAGTAGAAAAGAAGGCCCATTATAGGAAACAGCTAGAAATCAGTAGTCATTCAGAGCAAATAATAATGAATATCACAGAATAGTGAGAGAACAAGTGTAAAAGACATCAAATGTAAGTCTTTAGTCTAGAAAGGATGTTGTACACTGCACAAATCCTTGAAATAGAGTTAGTTCACATGAAAGCAGTGTTTGAAACCACCAGAATTCACTGAAAAGTAGTATTCAACTGTAAAACAGTTGAAAGACAACTGTATATAGCTTCTCAAGTTCAGAGAAGAGTGTATAAAGTTGTTTCTACATGTGGTGAAGTCCCACACGTAGAAAACAAGGGCCATTATGGGAAACAGCTAGAAATCAGTAGTCATTCAGAATAAATACCAATGAATATCTTAGAATTGTGTGAGAACAAGTGTAGAAGACATCAAAATGTAAGTTTCTAGTCTAGAAAGGATGTTATACACTACAGAAATCCTTGAAATAGAGTTACTTCACAAGAAAACAGTGTTTCAACCCACTAGAATTCACTGAAAAGTAGTATTCAACTGTAAAACAGTTGAAAGACTAGTGTATATAGCTTCTCTAGTTCAGAGAAGAGTGTATAAAGTTGTTTCTACATGTGGTGAAGTCCCACAAGTAGAAAAGAAGGCCCATTATGGGAAACAGCTAGAAATCAGTAGTCATTCAGAGCAAATACTAATGAATATCACAGAATAGTGACAGAACAAGTGTAAAAGACATCAAATGTAAGTCTTTAGTCTAGAAGGGATGTTGTACACTGCACAAATCCTTGAAATAGAGTTAGTTCACATGAAACCAGTGTTTGAAACCACCAGAATTCACTGAAAAGTAGTATTCAACTGTAAAACAGTTGGAAGACAAGTGTATATAGCTTCTCAAGTTCAGAGAAGTGTGTATAAAGGTGTTGCTACATGTAGTGAAGTCGCACAAGTAGAAAAGAAGGCCCATTATAGGAAACAGCTAGAAATCAGTAGTTATTCAGAGCAAATACTAATGAATATCACAGAATAGTGACAGAACAAGTGTAAAAGTCATCAAAATGTACGTTTCTAGTCTAGAAAGGATGTTATACACTACAGAAATCCTTGAAATAGAGTTACTTCACAAGAAAACAGTGTTTCCACCCACTAGAATTCACTGAAAAGTAGTATTCAACTGTAAAACAGTTGAAAGACAAGTGTATATAGCCTCTCAACTTCAGAGAAGAGTGTATAAAGTTGTTTCTACATGTGGTGAAGTCCCACAAGTAGAAAAGAAGGCCCATTATAGGAAACAGCTAGAAATCAGTAGTCATTCAGAATAAATACCAATGAATATCTTAGAATTGTGTGAGAACAAGTGTAGAAGACATCAAAATGTAAGTTTCTAGTATAGAAAGGATGTTATACAGTACAGAAATCCTTGAAATAGAGTTACTTCACAAGAAAACAGTGTTTCAACCCACTAGAATTCACTGAAAAGTAGTATTCAACTGTAAAACAGTTGAAAGACAAGAATATATAGCTTCTCTAGTTCAGAGAAGAGTGTATAAAGTTGTTTCTACATGTGGTGAAGTCCCACAAGTAGAAAAGAAGGCCCATTATAGGAAACAGCTAGAAATCAGTAGTCTTTCAGAGCAAATACTAATGAATATCACAGAATAGTGAGAGAACAAGTGTAAAAGACATCAAATGTAAGTCTTTAGTCTAGAAAGGATGTTGTACACTGCACAAATCCTTGAAATAGAGTTAGTTCACATGAAACCACTGTTTGAAACCACCAGAATTCACTGAAAAGTAGTACTCAACTGTAAAACAGTTGGAAGACAAGTGTATATAGCTTCTCAAGTTCAGAGAAGTGTGTATAAAGTTGTTGCTACATGTAGTGAAGTCGCACATTAGAAAAGAAGGCCCATTATAGGAAACAGCTAGAAATCAGTAGTCATTCATTGCAAATACTAATGAATATCACAGAATAGTGAGAGAACTAGGGTAAAAGACATCAAAATATAAGTCTCTAGTCTAGAAAGGATGTTATACACTACCGAAATCCTTGAAATAGAGTTACTTCACAAGAAACCAGTGTTTCAAACCACCAGAATTCACGGAAAAGTAGTATTTAACTGTAAAACAGTTGAAAGACAAGTTTATATAGTTTCGCAAGTCCAGAGAAGAGTGTATAAAGTTGTTTCTACATGTGATGAAGTCCCACAATTAGAAAAGAAGGCCCATTATGGGAAACAGCTAGTAATCAGTAGTCATTCAGAGCTAATACTACTGAATATCACAGAATAGTGAGAGAACAAGTGTAAAAGACATCAAAATGTACGTTCCTAGAATAGAAAGGATGTTATACACTACAGAAATCCTTGAAATAGAGTTACTTCACAGGAAAACAGTGTTTCAACCCACTAGAATTCACTGAAAGGTAGTATTCAACAGTAAAACAGTTGAAAGACAACTGTATATAGCTTCTCAAGTTCAGAGAAGAGTGTATAAAGTTGTTTCTACATGTGGTGAAGTCCCACAAGTAGAAAAGAAGGCCCATTATGGGAAACAGCTAGAAATCAGTAGTCATTCAGAGCAAATACTAATGAATATCACAGAATAGTGACAGAACAAGTGTAAAAGACATGAAAATGTAAGCCTCTAGTCTAGAAAGGATGTTATAGACTACCGAAATCATTGAAATAGAGTTACTTCACAAGAAACCAGTGTTTCAAACCACCAGAATTCATTGAAAAGTAGTATTTAACTGTAAAACAGTTGAAAGACAAGTTTATTTAGCTTCGCAAGTCCAGAGAAGAGTGTATAAAGTTGTTTCTACATGTGTTGAAGTCCCACAAGTAGAAAAGAAGGCCCATTATAGGAAACAGCTAGAAATCAGTAGTCATTCAGAGCAAATACTAATGAATATCACAGAATAGTGAGAGAACAAGTGTAAAAGACATCAAATGTAAGTCTTTAGTCTAGAACGGATGTTGTACACTGCACAAATCCTTGAAATAGTGTTAGTTCAAATGAAACCAGTGTTTGAAACCACCAGAATTCACGGAAAAGTAGTACTCAACTGTAAAACAGTTGAAAGACAAGTTTATATAGTTTCGCAAGTCCAGAGAAGAGTGTATAAAGTTGTTTCTACATGTGATGAAGTCCCACAATTAGAAAAGAAGGCCCATTATGGGAAACAGCTAGTAATCAGTAGTCATTCAGAGCAAATACTAATGAATATCACAGAATAGTGAGAGAACAAGTGTAAAAGACATCAAAATGTACGTTCCTAGAATAGAAAGGATGTTATACACTACAGAAATCCTTGAAATAGAGTTACTTCACAAGAAAACAGTGTTTCAACCCACTAGAATTCACTGAAAAGTAGTATTCAACTGTAAAACAGTTGAAAGACAAGGGTATACAGCTTCTCTAGTTCAGAGAAGAGTGTATAAAGTTGTTTCTACATGTGGTGAAGTCCCACAAGTAGAAAAGAAGGCCCATTATAGGAAACAGCTAGAAATCAGTAGTCTTTCAGAGCAAATACTAATGAATATCACAGAATAGTGAGAGAACAAGTGTAAAAGACATCAAATGTAAGTCTTTAGTATAGAAAGGATGTTGTACACTGCACAAATCCTTGAAATAGAGTTAGTTCACATGAAACCAGTGTTTGAAACCACCAGAATTCACTGAAAAGTAGTATTCAACTGTAAAACAGTTGAAAGACAAGAGTATATAGCTTCTCAAGTTCAGAGAAGAGTGTATAAAGTTGTTTCTACATGTGGTGAAATCCCACAAGTAGAAAAGAAGGCCCATTATAGGAAACAGCTAGAAATCAGTACTCATTCAGAGCAAATACTAATGAATATCACAGAATAGTGAGAGAACAAGTGTAAAAGACATCAAATGTAAGTCTTTAGTCTAGAAAGGATGTTGTACACTGCACAAATCCTTGAAATAGAGTTAGTTCACATGAAACCAGTGTTTGAAACCACCAGAATTCACTGAAAAGTGGTATTCAACTGTAAAACAGTTGAAAGACAAGTGTATATAGCTTCTCAAGTTCAGAGAAGAGTGTATAAAGTTGTTTCTACATGTGGTGAAATCCCACAAGTATACCAGAAGGCCCATTATAAAACACTGGAAGAAAGCATTAGTAATTCAGAGCAAATACTAATGAATATCACAGAATAGTGAGAGAACAAGTGTAAAAGACATCCAAATCAAAGTGTCTAGTCTAGAAAGGATGTTGTACACTGCAGAAATCCTTGAAATAGAGTTAGGTTACATGAAACCAGTGTTTCAAACCACCAGAATTCACTGAAAAGTAGTATTTAACTGTAAAACAGTTGAAAGACAAGTTTATTTAGCTTCGCAAGTCCAGAGAAGAGTGTATAAAGTTGTTTCTACATGTGTTGAAGTCCCACAGGTAGAAAAGAAGGCCCATTATAGGAAACAGCTAGAAATCAGTACTCATTCAGAGCAAATACTAATGAATATCACAGAATAGTGAGAGAACAAGTGTAAAAGACATTAAATGTAAGTCTTTAGTCTAGAAAGGATGTTGTACACTGCACAAATCCTTGAAATAGAGTTAGTTCACATGAAACCAGTGTTTGAAACAACCAGAATTCACTGAAAAGTAGTATTCAACTGTAAAACAGTTGGAAGACAAGTGTATATAGCTTCTCAAGTTCAGAGAAGTGTGTATAAAGTTCTTGCTACATGTAGTGAAGTCGCACAAGTAGAAAAGAAGGCCCATTATAGGAAACAGCTAGAAATCAGTAGTCATTCAGAGCAAATCCTAATGAATATCACAGAATAGTGACAGAACAAGTGTAAAAGTCATCAAAATGTACGTTTCTAGAATAGAAAGGATGTTATACACTACAGAAATCCTTGAAATAGAGTTACTTCACAAGAAAACAGTGTTTCCACCCACTAGAATTCACTGAAAAGTAGTATTCAACTGTAAAACAGTTGAAAGACAAGTGTATATAGCCTCTCAACTTCAGAGAAGAGTGTATAAAGTTGTTTCTACATGTGGTGAAGTCCCACAAGTAGAAAAGAAGGCCCATTATAGGAAACAGCTAGAAATCAGTAGTCATTCAGAATAAATACCAATGAATATCTTAGAATTGTGTGAGAACAAGTGTAGAAGACATCAAAATGTAAGTTTCTAGTATAGAAAGGATGTTATACAGTACAGAAATCCTTGAAATAGAGTTACTTCACAAGAAAACAGTGTTTCAACCCACTAGAATTCACTGAAAAGTAGTATTCAACTGTAAAACAGTTGAAAGACTAGTGTATATAGCTTCTCTAGTTCAGAGAAGAGTGTATAAAGTTGTTGCTACATGTAGTGAAGTCGCACAAGTAGAAAAGAAGGCCCATTATAGGAAACAGCTAGAAATCTGTAGTCATTCATTGCAAATACTAATGAATACCATAGAATTGTGTGAGAACAAGTGTAGAAGACATCAAAATGTAAGTTTCTAGTCTAGAAAGGATGTTATACACTACAGAAATCCTTGAAATAGAGTTACTTCACAAGAAAACAGTGTTTCAACCCACTAGAATTCACTGAAAAGTAGTATTCAACTGTAAAAGAGTTGAAAGACAACTGTATATAGCTTCTCAAGTTCAGAGAAGAGTGTATAAAGTTGTTTCTACATGTGGTGAAGTCCCACACGTAGAAAACAAGGGCCATTATGGGAAACAGCTAGAAACCAGTAGTCATTCAGAATAAATACCAATGAATATCTTAGAATTGTGTGAGAACAAGTGTAGAAGACATCAAAATGTAAGTCTCTAGTCTAGAAAGGATGTTGTACACTGCACAAATCCTTGAAATAGAGTTAGTTCACATGAAACCAGTGTTTGAAACCACCAGAATTCACTGAAAAGTAGTATTCAACTGTAAAACAGTTGAAAGACAAGGGTATACAGCTTCTCAAGTTCAGAGAAGAGTGTATAAAGTTGTTTCTACATGTGGTGAAGTCCCACAAGTATACCAGAAGGCCCATTATAAAACACTGGAAGAAAGCATTAGTAATTCACAGCAAATACTAATGAATATCACAGAATAGTGAGAGAACAAGTGTAAAAGACATCCAAATCAAAGTGTCTAGTCTAGAAAGGATGTTGTACACTGCAGAAATCCTTGAAATAGAGTTAGGTTACATGAAACCAGTGTTTCAAACCACCAGAATTCACTGAAAAGTAGTATTTAACTGTAAAACAGTTGAAAGACAAGTTTATTTAGCTTCGCAAGTCCAGAGAAGAGTGTATAAAGTTGTTTCTACATGTGTTGAAGTCCCACAAGTAGAAAAGAAGGCCCATTATAGGAAACAGCTAGAAATCAGTAGTCATTCAGAGCAAATACTAATGAATATCACAGAATAGTGAGAGAACAAGTGTAAAAGACATCAAATGTAAGTCTTTAGTCTAGAAAGGATGTTGTACACTGCACAAATCCTTGAAATAGAGTTAGTTCACATGAAACCAGTGTTTGAAACCACCAGAATTCACTGAAAAGTAGTATTCAACTGTAAAACAGTTGGAAGACAAGTGTATATAGCTTCTCAAGTTCAGAGAAGTGTGTATAAAGGTGTTGCTACATGTAGTGAAGTCGCACAAGTAGAAAAGAAGGCCCATTATAGGAAACAGCTAGAATTCAGTAGTCATTCAGAGCAAATACTAATGAATATCACAGAATAGTGACAGAACAAGTGTAAAAGTCATCAAAATGTACGTTTCTAGTCTAGAAAGGATGTTATACACTACAGAAATCCTTGAAATAGAGTTACTTCACAAGAAAACAGTGTTTCCACCCACTAGAATTCACTGAAAAGTAGTATTCAACTGTAAAACAGTTGAAAGACAAGTGTATATAGCCTCTCAAGTTCAGAGAAGAGTGTATAAAGCTGTTTCTACATGTGGTGAAGTCCCACAAGTAGAAAAGAAGGCCCATTATAGGAAACAGCTAGAAATCAGTAGTCATTCAGAATAAATACCAATGAATATCTTAGAATTGTGTGAGAACAAGTGTAGAAGACATCAAAATGTAAGTTTCTAGTCTAGAAAGGATGTTATACAGTACAGAAATCCTTGAAATAGAGTTACTTCACAAGAAAACAGTGTTTCAACCCACTAGAATTCACTGAAAAGTAGTATTCAACTGTAAAACAGTTGAAAGACAAGAATATATAGCTTCTCTAGTTCAGAGAAGAGTGTATAAAGTTGTTTCTACATGTGGTGAAGTCCCACAAGTAGAAAAGAAGGCCCATTATAGGAAACAGCTAGAAATCAGTAGTCTTTCAGAGCAAATACTAATGAATATCACAGAATAGTGAGAGAACAAGTGTAAAAGACATCAAATGTAAGTCTTTAGTCTAGAAAGGATGTTGTACACTGCACAAATCCTTGAAATAGAGTTAGTTCACATGAAACCACTGTTTGAAACCACCAGAATTCACTGAAAAGTAGTACTCAACTGTAAAACAGTTGGAAGACAAGTGTATATAGCTTCTCAAGTTCAGAGAAGTGTGTATAAAGTTGTTGCTACATGTAGTGAAGTCGCACATTAGAAAAGAAGGCCCATTATAGGAAACAGCTAGAAATCAGTAGTCATTCATTGCAAATACTAATGAATATCACAGAATAGTGAGAGAACTAGGGTAAAAGACATCAAAATATAAGTCTCTAGTCTAGAAAGGATGTTATACACTACCGAAATCCTTGAAATAGACTTACTTCACAAGAAACCAGTGTTTCAAACCACCAGAATTCACTGAAAAGTAGTATTTAACTGTAAAACAGTTGAAAGACAAGTTTATTTAGCTTCGCAAGTCCAGAGAAGAGTGTATAAAGTTGTTTCTACATGTGTTGAAGTCCCACAGGTAGAAAAGAAGGCCCATTATAGGAAACAGCTAGAAATCAGTACTCATTCAGAGCAAATACTAATGAATATCACAGAATAGTGAGAGAACAAGTGTAAAAGACATCAAATGTAAGTCTTTAGTCTAGAAAGGATGTTGTACACTGCACAAATCCTTGAAATAGAGTTAGTTCACATGAAACCAGTGTTTGAAACAACCAGAATTCACTGAAAAGTAGTATTCAACTGTAAAACAGTTGGAAGACAAGTGTATATAGCTTCTCAAGTTCAGAGAAGTGTGTATAAAGTTCTTGCTACATGTAGTGAAGTCGCACAAGTAGCAAAGAAGGCCCATTATAGGAAACAGCTAGAAATCAGTAGTCATTCAGAGCAAATCCTAATGAATATCACAGAATAGTGACAGAACAAGTGTAAAAGTCATCAAAATGTACGTTTCTAGAATAGAAAGGATGTTATACACTACAGAAATCCTTGAAATAGAGTTACTTCACAAGAAAACAGTGTTTCCACCCACTAGAATTCACTGAAAAGTAGTATTCAACTGTAAAACAGTTGAAAGACAAGTGTATATAGCCTCTCAACTTCAGAGAAGAGTGTATAAAGTTGTTTCTACATGTGGTGAAGTCCCACAAGTAGAAAAGAAGGCCCATTATAGGAAACAGCTAGAAATCAGTAGTCATTCAGAATAAATACCAATGAATATCTTAGAATTGTGTGAGAACAAGTGTAGAAGACATCAAAATGTAAGTTTCTAGTATAGAAAGGATGTTATACAGTACAGAAATCCTTGAAATAGAGTTACTTCACAAGAAAACAGTGTTTCAACCCACTAGAATTCACTGAAAAGTAGTATTCAACTGTAAAACAGTTGAAAGACTAGTGTATATAGCTTCTCTAGTTCAGAGAAGAGTGTATAAAGTTGTTGCTACATGTAGTGAAGTCGCACAAGTAGAAAAGAAGGCCCATTATAGGAAACAGCTAGAAATCTGTAGTCATTCATTGCAAATACTAATGAATACCATAGAATTGTGTGAGAACAAGTGTAGAAGACATCAAAATGTAAGTTTCTAGTCTAGAAAGGATGTTATACACTACAGAAATCCTTGAAATAGAGTTACTTCACAAGAAAACAGTGTTTCAACCCACTAGAATTCACTGAAAAGTAGTATTCAACTGTAAAACAGTTGAAAGACAACTGTATATAGCTTCTCAAGTTCAGAGAAGAGTGTATAAAGTTGTTTCTACATGTGGTGAAGTCCCACACGTAGAAAACAAGGGCCATTATGGGAAACAGCTAGAAACCAGTAGTCATTCAGAATAAATACCAATGAATATCTTAGAATTGTGTGAGAACAAGTGTAGAAGACATCAAAATGTAAGTCTCTAGTCTAGAAAGGATGTTGTACACTGCACAAATCCTTGAAATAGAGTTAGTTCACATGAAACCAGTGTTTGAAACCACCAGAATTCACTGAAAAGTAGTATTCAACTGTAAAACAGTTGAAAGACAAGGGTATACAGCTTCTCAAGTTCAGAGAAGAGTGTATAAAGTTGTTTCTACATGTGGTGAAGTCCCACAAGTATACCAGAAGGCCCATTATAAAACACTGGAAGAAAGCATTAGTAATTCAGAGCAAATACTAATGAATATCACAGAATAGTGAGAGAACAAGTGTAGAAGACATCAAAATGTAAGTTTCTAGTCTAGAAAGGATGTTGTACACTGCAGAAATCCTTGAAATAGAGTTAGGTTACATGAAACCAGTGTTTCAAACCACCAGAATTCACTGAAAAGTAGTATTTAACTGTAAAACAGTTGAAAGACAAGTTTATTTAGCTTCGCAAGTCCAGAGAAGAGTGTATAAAGTTGTTTCTACATGTGTTGAAGTCCCACAGGTAGAAAAGAAGGCCCATTATAGGAAACAGCTAGAAATCAGTAGTCATTCATTGCAAATACTAATGAATATCACAGAATAGTGAGAGAACTAGGGTAAAAGACATCAAAATATAAGTGTCTAGTCTAGAAAGGATGTTATACACTACCGAAATCCTTGAAATAGACTTACTTCACAAGAAACCAGTGTTTCAAACCACCAGAATTCACGGAAAAGTAGTATTTAACTGTAAAACAGTTGAAAGACAAGAATATATAGCTTCTCTAGTTCAGAGAAGAGTGTATAAAGTTGTTTCTACATGTGGTGAAGTCCCACAAGTAGAAAAGAAGGCCCATTATAGGAAACAGCTAGAAATCAGTAGTCTTTCAGAGCAAATACTAATGAATATCACAGAATAGTGAGAGAACAAGTGTAAAAGACATCAAATGTAAGTCTTTAGTCTAGAAAGGATGTTGTACACTGCACAAATCCTTGAAATAGAGTTAGTTCACATGAAACCACTGTTTGAAACCACCAGAATTCACTGAAAAGTAGTACTCAACTGTAAAACAGTTGGAAGACAAGTGTATATAGCTTCTCAAGTTCAGAGAAGTGTGTATAAAGTTGTTGCTACATGTAGTGAAGTCGCACATTAGAAAAGAAGGCCCATTATAGGAAACAGCTAGAAATCAGTAGTCATTCATTGCAAATACTAATGAATATCACAGAATAGTGAGAGAACTAGGGTAAAAGACATCAAAATATAAGTCTCTAGTCTAGAAAGGATGTTATACACTACCGAAATCCTTGAAATAGACTTACTTCACAAGAAACCAGTGTTTCAAACCACCAGAATTCACGGAAAAGTAGTATTTAACTGTAAAACAGTTGAAAGACAAGTTTATATAGTTTCGCAAGTCCAGAGAAGAGTGTATAAAGTTGTTTCTACATGTGATGAAGTCCCACAATTAGAAAAGAAGGCCCATTATGGGAAACAGCTAGTAATCAGTAGTCATTCAGAGCAAATACTACTGAATATCACAGAATAGTGAGAGAACAAGTGTAAAAGACATCAAAATGTACGTTCCTAGAATAGAAAGGATGTTATACACTACAGAAATCCTTGAAATAGAGTTACTTCACAAGAAAACAGTGTTTCAACCCACTAGAATTCACTGAAAAGTAGTATTCAACTGTAAAACAGTTGAAAGACAAGAATATATAGCTTCTCTAGTTCAGAGAAGAGTGTATAAAGTTGTTTCTACATGTGGTGAAGTCCCACAAGTAGAAAAGAAGGCCCATTATAGGAAACAGCTAGAAATCAGTAGTCTTTCAGAGCAAATACTAATGAATATCACAGAATAGTGAGAGAACAAGTGTAAAAGACATCAAATGTAAGTCTTTAGTCTAGAAAGGATGTTGTACACTGCAGAAATCCTTGAAATACTGTTAGTTCAAATGAAACCAGTGTTTGAAACCACCAGAATTCACTGAAAAGTAGTACTCAACTGTAAAACAGTTGGAAGACAAGTGTATATAGCTTCTCAAGTTCAGAGAAGTGTGTATAAAGTTGTTTCTACATGTAGTGAAGTCGCACAAGTAGAAAAGAAGGCCCATTATAGGAAACAGCTAGAAATCAGTAGTCATTCATTGCAAATACTAATGAATATCATAGAATTTTGTGAGAACAAGTGTAGAAGACATCAAAATGTAAGTTTCTAGTCTAGAAAGGATGTTATACACTACAGAAATCCTTGAAATAGAGTTACTTCACAAGTAAACAGTGTTTCAACCCACTAGAATTCACTGAAAGGTAGTATTCAACAGTAAAACAGTTGAAAGACAACTGTATATAGCTTCTCAAGTTCAGAGAAGAGTGTATAAAGTTGTTTCTACATGTGGTGAAGTCCCACACGTAGAAAACAAGGGCCATTATGGGAAACAGCTAGAAATCAGTAGTCATGCAGAGCAAATACTAATGAATATCACAGAATAGTGATAGAACAAGTGTAAAAGACATCAAAATGTAAGTCTCTAGTCTAGAAAGGATGTTGTACACTGCACAAATCCTTGAAATAGAGTTAGTTCACATGAAACCAGTGTTTGAAACCACCAGAATTCACTGAAAAGTAGTATTCAACTGTAAAACAGTTGAAAGACAAGTGTATATAGCTTCTCAAGTTCAGAGAAGAGTGTATAAAGTTGTTTCTACATGTGGTGAAGTCCCACAAGTATACCAGAAGGCCCATTATAAAACACTGGAAGAAAGCATTAGTAATTCAGAGCAAATACTAATGAATATCACAGAATAGTGAGAGAACAAGTGTAAAAGACATCCAAATCAAAGTGTCTAGTCTAGAAAGGATGTTGTACACTGCAGAAATCCTTGAAATAGAGTTAGTTTACATGAAACCAGTGTTTCAAACCACCAGAATTCACTGAAAAGTAGTATTTAACTGTAAAACAGTTGAAAGACAAGTTTATTTAGCTTCGCAAGTCCAGAGAAGAGTGTATAAAGTTGTTTCTACATGTGTTGAAGTCCCACAAGTAGAAAAGAAGGCCCATTATAGGAAACAGCTAGAAATCAGTAGTCATTCAGAGCAAATAATAATGAATATCACAGAATAGTGAGAGAACAAGTGTAAAAGACATCAAATGTAAGTCTTTAGTCTAGAAGGGATGTTGTACACTGCACAAATCCTTGAAATAGAGTTAGTTCACATGAAAGCAGTGTTTGAAACCACCAGAATTCACTGAAAAGTAGTATTCAACTGTAAAACAGTTGAAAGACAACTGTATATAGCTTCTCAAGTTCAGAGAAGAGTGTATAAAGTTGTTTCTACATGTGGTGAAGTCCCACACATAGAAAACAAGGGCCATTATGGGAAACAACTAGAAATCAGTAGTCATTCAGAATAAATACCAATGAATATCTTAGAATTGTGTGAGAACAAGTGTAGAAGACATCAAAATGTAAGTTTCTAGTCTAGAAAGGATGTTATACACTACAGAAATCCTTGAAATAGAGTTACTTGACAAGAAAACAGTGTTTCAACCCACTAGAATTCACTGAAAAGTAGTATTCAACTGTAAAACAGTTGAAAGACTAGTGTATATAGCTTCTCTAGTTCAGAGAAGAGTGTATAAAGTTGTTTCTACATGTGGTGAAGTCCCACAAGTAGAAAAGAAGGCCCATTATGGGAAACAGCTAGAAATCAGTAGTCATTCAGAGCAAATACTAATGAATATCACAGAATAGTGACAGAACAAGTGTAAAAGACATGAAAATGTAAGTCTCTAGTCTAGAAAGGATGTTATAGACTACCGAAATCATTGAAATAGAGTTACTTCACAAGAAATCAGTGTTTCAAACCACCAGAATTCATTGAAAAGTAGTATTTAACTGTAAAACAGTTGAAAGACAAGTTTATATAGTTTCGCAAGTCCAGAGAAGAGTGTATAAAGTTGTTTCTACATGTGATGAAGTCCCACAATTAGAAAAGAAGGCCCATTATGGGAAACAGCTAGTAATCAGTAGTCATTCAGAGCAAATACTACTGAATATCACAGAATAGTGAGAGAACAAGTGTAAAAGACATCAAAATGTACGTTCCTAGAATAGAAAGGATGTTATACACTACAGAAATCCTTGAAATAGAGTTACTTCACAAGAAAAAAGTGTTTCAACCCACTAGAATTCACTGAAAAGTAGTATTCAACTGTAAAACAGTTGAAAGACAAGAATATATAGCTTCTCTAGTTCAGAGAAGAGTGTATAAAGTTGTTTCTACATGTGGTGAAGTCCCACAAGTAGAAAAGAAGGCCCATTATAGGAAACAGCTAGAAATCAGTAGTCTTTCAGAGCAAATACTAATGAATATCACAGAATAGTGAGAGAACAAGTGTAAAAGACATCAAATGTAAGTCTTTAGTCTAGAAAGGATGTTGTACACTGCAGAAATCCTTGAAATACTGTTAGTTCAAATGAAACCAGTGTTTGAAACCACCAGAATTCACTGAAAAGTAGTACTCAACTGTAAAACAGTTGGAAGACAAGTGTATATAGCTTCTCAAGTTCAGAGAAGTGTGTATAAAGTTGTTTCTACATGTAGTGAAGTCGCACAAGTAGAAAAGAAGGCCCATTATAGGAAACAGCTAGAAATCAGTAGTCATTCATTGCAAATACTAATGAATATCATAGAATTTTGTGAGAACAAGTGTAGAAGACATCAAAATGTAAGTTTCTAGTCAAGAAAGGATGTTATACACTACAGAAATCCTTGAAATAGAGTTACTTCACAAGTAAACAGTGTTTCAACCCACTAGAATTCACTGAAAGGTAGTATTCAACAGTAAAACAGTTGAAAGACAACTTTATATAGCTTCTCAAGTTCAGAGAAGAGTGTATAAAGTTGTTTCTACATGTGGTGAAGTCCCACACGTAGAAAACAAGGGCCATTATGGGAAACAGCTAGAAATCAGTAGTCATGCAGAGCAAATACTAATGAATATCACAGAATAGTGATAGAACAAGTGTAAAAGACATCAAAATGTAAGTCTCTAGTCTAGAAAGGATGTTGTACACTGCACAAATCCTTGAAATAGAGTTAGTTCACATGAAACCAGTGTTTGAAACCACCAGAATTCACTGAAAAGTAGTATTCAACTGTAAAACAGTTGAAAGACAAGTGTATATAGCTTCTCAAGTTCAGAGAAGAGTGTATAAAGTTGTTTCTACATGTGGTGAAGTCCCACAAGTATACCAGAAGGCCCATTATAAAACACTGGAAGAAAGCATTAGTAATTCAGAGCAAATACTAATGAATATCACAGAATAGTGAGAGAACAAGTGTAAAAGACATCCAAATCAAAGTGTCTAGTCTAGAAAGGATGTTGTACACTGCAGAAATCCTTGAAATAGAGTTAGTTTACATGAAACCAGTGTTTCAAACCACCAGAATTCACTGAAAAGTAGTATTTAACTGTAAAACAGTTGAAAGACAAGTTTATTTAGCTTCGCAAGTCCAGAGAAGAGTGTATAAAGTTGTTTCTACATGTGTTGAAGTCCCACAAGTAGAAAAGAAGGCCCATTATAGGAAACAGCTAGAAATCAGTAGTCATTCAGAGCAAATAATAATGAATATCACAGAATAGTGAGAGAACAAGTGTAAAAGACATCAAATGTAAGTCTTTAGTCTAGAAGGGATGTTGTACACTGCACAAATCCTTGAAATAGAGTTAGTTCACATGAAAGCAGTGTTTGAAACCACCAGAATTCACTGAAAAGTAGTATTCAACTGTAAAACAGTTGAAAGACAACTGTATATAGCTTCTCAAGTTCAGAGAAGAGTGTATAAAGTTGTTTCTACATGTGGTGAAGTCCCACACGTAGAAAACAAGGGCCATTATGGGAAACAGCTAGAAATCAGTAGTCATTCAGAATAAATACCAATGAATATCTTAGAATTGTGTGAGAACAAGTGTAGAAGACATCAAAATGTAAGTTTCTAGTCTAGAAAGGATGTTATACACTACAGAAATCCTTGAAATAGAGTTACTTCACAAGAAAACAGTGTTTCAACCCACTAGAATTCACTGAAAAGTAGTATTCAACTGCAAAATAGTTGAAAGACTAGTGTATATAGCTTCTCTAGTTCAGAGAAGAGTGTATAAAGTTGTTTCTACATGTGGTGAAGTCCCACAAGTAGAAAAGAAGGCCCATAATGGGAAACAGCTAGAAATCAGTAGTCATTCAGAGCAAATACTAATGAATATCACAGAATAGTGACAGAACAAGTGTAAAAGACATGAAAATGTAAGTCTCTAGTCTAGAAAGGATGTTATAGACTACCGAAATCATTGAAATAGAGTTACTTCACAAGAAATCAGTGTTTCAACCCACTAGAATTCACTGAAAAGTAGTATTCAACTGTAAAACAGTTGAAAGACAAGAATATATAGCTTCTCTAGTTCAGAGAAGAGTGTATAAAGTTGTTTCTACATGTGGTGAAGTCCCACAAGTAGAAAAGAAGGCCCATTATAGGAAACAGCTAGAAATCAGTAGTCTTTCAGAGCAAATACTAATGAATATCACAGAATAGTGAGAGAACAAGTGTAAAAGACATCAAATGTAAGTCTTTAGTATAGAAAGGATGTTGTACACTGCAAAAATCCTTGAAATAGAGTTAGTTCACATGAAACCAGTGTTTGAAACCACCAGAATTCACTGAAAAGTAGTATTCAACTGTAAAACAGTTGGAAGACAAGTGTATATAGCTTCTCAAGTTCAGAGAAGTGTGTATAAAGTTGTTTCTACATGTAGTGAAGTCGCACAAGTAGAAAAGAAGGCCCATTATAGGAAACAGCTAGAAATCAGTAGTCATTCATTGCAAATACTAATGAATATCATAGAATTTTGTGAGAACAAGTGTAGAAGACATCAAAATGTAAGTTTCTAGTCTAGAAAGGATGTTATACACTACAGAAATCCTTGAAATAGAGTTACTTCACAAGTAAACAGTGTTTCAACCCACTAGAATTCACTGAAAGGTAGTATTCAACTGTAAAACAGTTGAAAGACAACTGTATATAGCTTCTCAAGTTCAGAGAAAAGTGTATAAAGTTGTTTCTACATGTGGTGAAGTCCCACACGTAGAAAACAAGGGCCATTATGGGAAACAGCTAGAAATCAGTAGTCATTCAGAGCAAATACTAATGAATAGCACAGAATAGTGAGAGAACAAGTGTAAAAGACATCAAAATGTAAGTCTCTAGTCTAGAAAGGATGTTGTACACTGCACAAATCCTTGAAATAGAGTTACTTCACAAGAAAACAGTGTTTCAACCCATTAGAATTCACTGAAAAGTAGAATTCAACTGTAAAACAGTTGAAAGACAAGTGTATATAGCTTCTCAAGTTCAGAGAAGAGTGTATAAAGCTGTTTCTACATGTGGTGAAGTCCCACAAGTAGAAAAGAAGGCCCATTATGGGAAACAGCTTGAAATCAGTACTCATTCACAGCAAATACTAATGAATATCACAGAATAGTGAGAGAACAAGTGTAAAAGACATCAAAATGTAAGTCTCTAGTCTAGAAAGGATGTTGTACACTGCACAAATCCTTGAAATAGAGTTAGTTCACAAGAAAACAGTGTTTCAACCCATTAGAATTCACTGAAAAGTAGTATTCAACTGTAAAACAGTTGAAAGACAAGTGTATATAGCTTCTCAAGTTCAGAGAAGAGTGTATAAAGCTGTTTCTACATGTGGTGAAGTCCCACAAGTAGAAAAGAAGGCCCATTATAGGAAACAGCTAGAAATCTGTAGTCATTCATTGCAAATACTAATGAATACCATAGAATTGTGTGAGAACAAGTGTAGAAGACATCAAAATGTAAGTTTCTAGTCTAGAAAGGATGTTATACAGTACAGAAATCCTTGAAATAGAGTTACCTCACAAGAAAACAGTGTTTCAACCCACTAGAATTCACTGAAAAGTAGTATTCAACTGTAAAACAGTTGAAAGACTAGTGTATATAGCTCCTCTAGTTCAGAGAAGAGTGTATAAAGTTGTTTCTACATGTGTTGAAGTCCCACAAGTAGAAAAGAAGGCCCATTATGGGAAACAGCTAGAAATCAGTAGTCATTCAAAGGAAATACTAATGAATATCACAGAATAGTGACAGAACAAGTGTAAAAGACATCAAATGTAAGTCTTTAGTCTAGAAAGGATGTTATACACTACCGAAATCCTTGAAATAGAGTTACTTCACAAGAAACCAGTGTTTCAAACCACCAGAATTCACTGAAAAGTAGTATTTAACTGTACAACAGTTGAAAGACAAGTTTATATAGCTTCGCAAGTCCAGAGAAGAGTGTATAAAGTTGTTGCTACATGTAGTGAAGTCGCACAAGTAGAAAAGAAGGCCCATGATAGGAAACAGCTAGAAATCTGTAGTCATTCATTGCAAATACTAATGAATACCATAGAATTGTGTGAGAACAAGTGTAGAAGACATCAAAATGTAAGTTTCTAGTCTAGAAAGGATGTTATACACTACAGAAATCCTTGAAATAGAGTTACTTCACAAGAAAACAGTGTTTCAACCCACTAGAATTCACTGAAAAGTAGTATTCAACTGTAAAACAGTTGAAAGACTAGTGTATATAGCTTCTCTAGTTCACAGAAGAGTGTATAAAGTTGTTTCTACATGTGTTGAAGTCCCACAAGTAGAAAAGAAGGCCCATTATAGGAAACAGCTAGAAATCAGTAGTCATTCAGAGCAAATACTAATGAATATCACAGAATAGTGAGAGAACAAGTGTAAAAGACATCAAATGTAAGTCTTTAGTCTAGAAAGGATGTTGTACACTGCAGAAATCCTTGAAATTCTGTTAGTTCAAATGAAACCAGTGTTTGAAACCACCAGAATTCACTGAAAAGTAGTACTCAACTGTAAAACAGTTGGAAGACAAGTGTATATAGCTTCTCAAGTTCAGAGAAGTGTGTATAATGTTGTTGCTACATGTAGTGAAGTCGCACATTAGAAAAGAAGGCCCATTATAGGAAACAGCTAGAAATCAGTAGTCATTCATTGCAAATACTAATGAATATCACAGAATAGTGAGAGAACTAGGGTAAAAGACATCAAAATATAAGTCTCTAGTCTAGAAAGGATGTTATACACTACCGAAATCCTTGAAATAGAGTTACTTCACAAGAACCCAGTGTTTCAAACCACCAGAATTCACGGAAAAGTAGTATTTAACTGTAAAACAGTTGAAAGACAAGTGTATATAGCTTCTCAAGTTCAGAGAAGAGTGTATAAAGCTGTTTCTACATGTGGTGAAGTCCCACAAGTAGAAAAGAAGGCCCATTATAGGAAACTGCTAGAAATCAGTAAACATTCAGAGCAAATACAAATGAATATCACAGAATAGTGAGAGAACAAGTGTAAAAGACATCAAAATGTAAGTCTCTAGTCTAGAAAGGATGTTGTACACTGCACAAATCCTTGAAATAGAGTTAGTTCACATGAAACCAGTGTTTGAAACCACCAGAATTCACTGAAAAGTAGTATTCAACTGTAAAACAGTTGAAAGACAAGGGTATACAGCTTCTCAAGTTCAGAGAAGAGTGTATAAAGTTGTTTCTACATGTGGTGAAGTCCCACAAGTATACCAGAAGGCCCATTATAAAACACTGGAAGAAAGCATTAGTAATTCAGAGCAAATACTAATGAATATCACAGAATAGTGAGAGAACAAGTGTAAAAGACATCCAAATCAAAGTGTCTAGTCTAGAAAGGATGTTGTACACTGCAGAAATCCTTGAAATAGAGTTAGTTTACATGAAACCAGTGTTTCAAACCACCAGAATTCACTGAAAAGTAGTATTTAACTGTAAAACAGTTGAAAGACAAGTTTATTTAGCTTCGCAAGTCCAGAGAAGAGTGTATAAAGTTGTTTCTACATGTGTTGAAGTCCCACAAGTAGAAAAGAAGGCCCATTATAGGAAACAGCTAGAAATCAGTAGTCATTCAGAGCAAATAATAATGAATATCACAGAATAGTGAGAGAACAAGTGTAAAAGACATCAAATGTAAGTCTTTAGTCTAGAAGGGATGTTGTACACTGCACAAATCCTTGAAATAGAGTTAGTTCACATGAAAGCAGTGTTTGAAACCACCAGAATTCACTGAAAAGTAGTATTCAACTGTAAAACAGTTGAAAGACAACTGTATATAGCTTCTCAAGTTCAGAGAAGAGTGTATAAAGTTGTTTCTACATGTGGTGAAGTCCCACACGTAGAAAACAAGGGCCATTATGGGAAACAGCTAGAAATCAGTAGTCATTCAGAATAAATACCAATGAATATCTTAGAATTGTGTGAGAACAAGTGTAGAAGACATCAAAATGTAAGTTTCTAGTCTAGAAAGGATGTTATACACTACAGAAATCCTTGAAATAGAGTTACTTCACAAGAAAACAGTGTTTCAACCCACTAGAATTCACTGAAAAGTAGTATTCAACTGTAAAATAGTTGAAAGACTAGTGTATATAGCTTCTCTAGTTCAGAGAAGAGTGTATAAAGTTGTTTCTACATGTGGTGAAGTCCCACAAGTAGAAAAGAAGGCCCATAATGGGAAACAGCTAGAAATCAGTAGTCATTCAGAGCAAATACTAATGAATATCACAGAATAGTGACAGAACAAGTGTAAAAGACATGAAAATGTAAGTCTCTAGTCTAGAAAGGATGTTATAGACTACCGAAATCATTGAAATAGAGTTACTTCACAAGAAATCAGTGTTTCAACCCACTAGAATTCACTGAAAAGTAGTATTCAACTGTAAAACAGTTGAAAGACAAGAATATATAGCTTCTCTAGTTCAGAGAAGAGTGTATAAAGTTGTTTCTACATGTGGTGAAGTCCCACAAGTAGA
The DNA here is from genome assembly GCF_951640355.1 of Cnephaeus nilssonii. Classification (NCBI taxonomy): domain Eukaryota; kingdom Metazoa; phylum Chordata; class Mammalia; order Chiroptera; family Vespertilionidae; genus Cnephaeus; species Cnephaeus nilssonii. The sequence goes on along the minus strand of NW_027645439.1, from coordinate 318,060 downwards.
AAAGAAGGCCCATTATAGGAAACAGCTAGAAATCAGTAGTCTTTCAGAGCAAATACTAATGAATATCACAGAATAGTGAGAGAACAAGTGTAAAAGACATCAAATGTAAGTCTTTAGTATAGAAAGGATGTTGTACACTGCAAAAATCCTTGAAATAGAGTTAGTTCACATGAAACCAGTGTTTGAAACCACCAGAATTCACTGAAAAGTAGTATTCAACTGTAAAACAGTTGGAAGACAAGTGTATATAGCTTCTCAAGTTCAGAGAAGTGTGTATAAAGTTGTTTCTACATGTAGTGAAGTCGCACAAGTAGAAAAGAAGGCCCATTATAGGAAACAGCTAGAAATCAGTAGTCATTCATTGCAAATACTAATGAATATCATAGAATTTTGTGAGAACAAGTGTAGAAGACATCAAAATGTAAGTTTCTAGTCTAGAAAGGATGTTATACACTACAGAAATCCTTGAAATAGAGTTACTTCACAAGTAAACAGTGTTTCAACCCACTAGAATTCACTGAAAGGTAGTATTCAACTGTAAAACAGTTGAAAGACAACTGTATATAGCTTCTCAAGTTCAGAGAAAAGTGTATAAAGTTGTTTCTACATGTGGTGAAGTCCCACACGTAGAAAACAAGGGCCATTATGGGAAACAGCTAGAAATCAGTAGTCATTCAGAGCAAATACTAATGAATAGCACAGAATAGTGAGAGAACAAGTGTAAAAGACATCAAAATGTAAGTCTCTAGTCTAGAAAGGATGTTGTACACTGCACAAATCCTTGAAATAGAGTTACTTCACAAGAAAACAGTGTTTCAACCCATTAGAATTCACTGAAAAGTAGAATTCAACTGTAAAACAGTTGAAAGACAAGTGTATATAGCTTCTCAAGTTCAGAGAAGAGTGTATAAAGCTGTTTCTACATGTGGTGAAGTCCCACAAGTAGAAAAGAAGGCCCATTATGGGAAACAGCTTGAAATCAGTACTCATTCACAGCAAATACTAATGAATATCACAGAATAGTGAGAGAACAAGTGTAAAAGACATCAAAATGTAAGTCTCTAGTCTAGAAAGGATGTTGTACACTGCACAAATCCTTGAAATAGAGTTAGTTCACAAGAAAACAGTGTTTCAACCCATTAGAATTCACTGAAAAGTAGTATTCAACTGTAAAACAGTTGAAAGACAAGTGTATATAGCTTCTCAAGTTCAGAGAAGAGTGTATAAAGCTGTTTCTACATGTGGTGAAGTCCCACAAGTAGAAAAGAAGGCCCATTATAGGAAACAGCTAGAAATCTGTAGTCATTCATTGCAAATACTAATGAATACCATAGAATTGTGTGAGAACAAGTGTAGAAGACATCAAAATGTAAGTTTCTAGTCTAGAAAGGATGTTATACAGTACAGAAATCCTTGAAATAGAGTTACCTCACAAGAAAACAGTGTTTCAACCCACTAGAATTCACTGAAAAGTAGTATTCAACTGTAAAACAGTTGAAAGACTAGTGTATATAGCTCCTCTAGTTCAGAGAAGAGTGTATAAAGTTGTTTCTACATGTGTTGAAGTCCCACAAGTAGAAAAGAAGGCCCATTATGGGAAACAGCTAGAAATCAGTAGTCATTCAAAGCAAATACTAATGAATATCACAGAATAGTGACAGAACAAGTGTAAAAGACATCAAATGTAAGTCTTTAGTCTAGAAAGGATGTTATACACTACCGAAATCCTTGAAATAGAGTTACTTCACAAGAAACCAGTGTTTCAAACCACCAGAATTCACTGAAAAGTAGTATTTAACTGTACAACAGTTGAAAGACAAGTTTATATAGCTTCGCAAGTCCAGAGAAGAGTGTATAAAGTTGTTGCTACATGTAGTGAAGTCGCACAAGTAGAAAAGAAGGCCCATGATAGGAAACAGCTAGAAATCTGTAGTCATTCATTGCAAATACTAATGAATACCATAGAATTGTGTGAGAACAAGTGTAGAAGACATCAAAATGTAAGTTTCTAGTCTAGAAAGGATGTTATACACTACAGAAATCCTTGAAATAGAGTTACTTCACAAGAAAACAGTGTTTCAACCCACTAGAATTCACTGAAAAGTAGTATTCAACTGTAAAACAGTTGAAAGACTAGTGTATATAGCTTCTCTAGTTCACAGAAGAGTGTATAAAGTTGTTTCTACATGTGTTGAAGTCCCACAAGTAGAAAAGAAGGCCCATTATAGGAAACAGCTAGAAATCAGTAGTCATTCAGAGCAAATACTAATGAATATCACAGAATAGTGAGAGAACAAGTGTAAAAGACATCAAATGTAAGTCTTTAGTCTAGAAAGGATGTTGTACACTGCAGAAATCCTTGAAATTCTGTTAGTTCAAATGAAACCAGTGTTTGAAACCACCAGAATTCACTGAAAAGTAGTACTCAACTGTAAAACAGTTGGAAGACAAGTGTATATAGCTTCTCAAGTTCAGAGAAGTGTGTATAATGTTGTTGCTACATGTAGTGAAGTCGCACATTAGAAAAGAAGGCCCATTATAGGAAACAGCTAGAAATCAGTAGTCATTCATTGCAAATACTAATGAATATCACAGAATAGTGAGAGAACTAGGGTAAAAGACATCAAAATATAAGTCTCTAGTCTAGAAAGGATGTTATACACTACCGAAATCCTTGAAATAGAGTTACTTCACAAGAACCCAGTGTTTCAAACCACCAGAATTCACGGAAAAGTAGTATTTAACTGTAAAACAGTTGAAAGACAAGTGTATATAGCTTCTCAAGTTCAGAGAAGAGTGTATAAAGCTGTTTCTACATGTGGTGAAGTCCCACAAGTAGAAAAGAAGGCCCATTATAGGAAACTGCTAGAAATCAGTAAACATTCAGAGCAAATACAAATGAATATCACAGAATAGTGAGAGAACAAGTGTAAAAGACATCAAAATGTAAGTCTCTAGTCTAGAAAGGATGTTGTACACTGCACAAATCCTTGAAATAGAGTTAGTTCACATGAAACCAGTGTTTGAAACCACCAGAATTCACTGAAAAGTAGTATTCAACTGTAAAACAGTTGAAAGACAAGGGTATACAGCTTCTCAAGTTCAGAGAAGAGTGTATAAAGTTGTTTCTACATGTGGTGAAGTCCCACAAGTATACCAGAAGGCCCATTATAAAACACTGGAAGAAAGCATTAGTAATTCAGAGCAAATACTAATGAATATCACAGAATAGTGAGAGAACAAGTGTAAAAGACATCCAAATCAAAGTGTCTAGTCTAGAAAGGATGTTGTACACTGCAGAAATCCTTGAAATAGAGTTAGGTTACATGAAACCAGTGTTTCAAACCACCAGAATTCACTGAAAAGTAGTATTTAACTGTAAAACAGTTGAAAGACAAGTTTATTTAGCTTCGCAAGTCCAGAGAAGAGTGTATAAAGTTGTTTCTACATGTGTTGAAGTAACACAAGTAGAAAAGAAGGCCCATTATAGGAAACAGCTAGAAATCAGTAGTCATTCAGAGCAAATACTAATGAATATCACAGAATAGTGAGAGAACAAGTGTAAAAGACATCAAATGTAAGTCTTTAGTCTAGAAAGGATGTTGTACACTGCACAAATCCTTGAAATAGAGTTAGTTCACATGAAACCAGTGTTTGAAACCACCAGAATTCACTGAAAAGTAGTATTCAACTGTAAAACAGTTGGAAGACAAGTGTATATAGCTTCTCAAGTTCAGAGAAGTGTGTATAAAGTTGTTGCTACATGTAGTGAAGTCGCACAAGTAGAAAAGAAGGCCCATGATAGGAAACAGCTAGAAATCTGTAGTCATTCATTGCAAATACTAATGAATACCATAGAATTGTGTGAGAACAAGTGTAGAAGACATCAAAATGTAAGTTTCTAGTCTAGAAAGGATGTTATACACTACAGAAATCCTTGAAATAGAGTTACTTCACAAGAAAACAGTGTTTCCACCCACTAGAATTCACTGAAAAGTAGTATTCAACTGTAAAACAGTTGAAAGACTAGTGTATATAGCTTCTCTAGTTCACAGAAGAGTGTATAAAGTTGTTTCTACATGTGTTGAAGTCCCACAAGTAGAAAAGAAGGCCCATTATAGGAAACAGCTAGAAATCAGTAGTCATTCAGAGCAAATACTAATGAATATCACAGAATAGTGAGAGAACAAGTGTAAAAGACATCAAATGTAAGTCTTTAGTCTAGAAAGGATGTTGTACACTGCAGAAATCCTTGAAATTCTGTTAGTTCAAATGAAACCAGTGTTTGAAACCACCAGAATTCACTGAAAAGTAGTACTCAACTGTAAAACAGTTGGAAGACAAGTGTATATAGCTTCTCAAGTTCAGAGAAGTGTGTATAATGTTGTTGCTACATGTAGTGAAGTCGCACATTAGAAAAGAAGGCCCATTATAGGAAACAGCTAGAAATCAGTAGTCATTCATTGCAAATACTAATGAATATCACAGAATAGTGAGAGAACTAGGGTAAAAGACATCAAAATATAAGTCTCTAGTCTAGAAAGGATGTTATACACTACCGAAATCCTTGAAATAGAGTTACTTCACAAGAAACCAGTGTTTCAAACCACCAGAATTCACGGAAAAGTAGTATTTAACTGTAAAACAGTTGAAAGACAAGTTTATATAGTTTCGCAAGTCCAGAGAAGAGTGTATAAAGTTGTTTCTACATGTGGTGAAGTCCCACACGTAGAAAACAAGGGCCATTATGGGAAACAGCTAGAAATCAGTAGTCATTCACAGCAAATACTAATGAATATCACAGAATAGTGAAAGAACAAGTGTAAAAGACATCAAAATGTAAGTCTCTAGTCTAGAAAGGATGTTGTACACTGCACAAATCCTTGAAATAGAGTTACTTCACAAGAAAACAGTGTTTCAACCCATTAGAATTCACTGAAAAGTAGTATTCAACTGTAAAACAGTTGAAAGACAAGAATATATAGCTTCTCTAGTTCAGAGAAGAGTGTATAAAGTTGTTTCTACATGTGGTGAAGTCCTACAAGCAGAAAAGAAGGCCCATTATAGGAAACAGCTAGAAATCAGTAGTCTTTCAGAGCAAATACTAATGAATATCACAGAATAGTGAGAGAACAAGTGTAAAAGACATCAAATGTAAGTCTTTAGTCTAGAAAGGATGTTGTACACTGCAGAAATCCTTGAAATACTGTTAGTTCAAATGAAACCAGTGTTTGAAACCACCAGAATTCACTGAAAAGTAGTACTCAACTGTAAAACAGTTGAAAGACAAGTGTATATAGCTTCTCAAGTTCAGAGAAGAGTGTATAAAGCTGTTTCTACATGTGGTGAAGTCCCACAAGTAGAAAAGAAGGCCCATTATAGGAAACTGCTAGAAATCAGTAAACATTCAGAGCAAATACAAATGAATATCACAGAATAGTGAGAGAACAAGTGTAAAAGACATGAAAATGTAAGTCTCTAGTCTAGAAAGGATGTTGTACACTGCACAAATCCTTGAAATAGAGTTAGTTCACATGAAACCAGTGTTTGAAACCACCAGAATTCACTGAAAAGTAGTATTCAACTGTAAAACAGTTGAAAGACAAGGGTATACAGCTTCTCAAGTTCAGAGAAGAGTGTATAAAGTTGTTTCTACATGTGGTGAAGTCCCACAAGTATACCAGAAGGCCCATTATAAAACACTGGAAGAAAGCATTAGTAATTCAGAGCAAATACTAATGAATATCACAGAATAGTGAGAGAACAAGTGTAAAAGACATCCAAATCAAAGTGTCTAGTCTAGAAAGGATGTTGTACACTGCAGAAATCCTTGAAATAGAGTTAGGTTACATGAAACCAGTGTTTCAAACCACCAGAATTCACTGAAAAGTAGTATTTAACTGTAAAACAGTTGAAAGACAAGTTTATTTAGCTTCGCAAGTCCAGAGAAGAGTGTATAAAGTTGTTTCTACATGTGTTGAAGTCCCACAAGTAGAAAAGAAGGCCCATTATAGGAAACAGCTAGAAATCAGTAGTCATTCAGAGCAAATACTAATGAATATCACAGAATAGTGAGAGAACAAGTGTAAAAGACATCAAATGTAAGTCTTTAGTCTAGAAAGGATGTTGTACACTGCACAAATCCTTGAAATAGAGTTAGTTCACATGAAACCAGTGTTTGAAACCACCAGTATTCACTGAAAAGTAGTATTCAACTGTAAAACAGTTGGAAGACAAGTGTATATAGCTTCTCAAGTTCAGAGAAGTGTGTATAAAGTTGTTGCTACATGTAGTGAAGTCGCACAAGTAGAAAAGAAGGCCCATTATAGGAAACAGCTAGAAATCAGTAGTCATTCAGAGCAAATACTAATGAATATCACAGAATAGTGACAAAACAAGTGTAAAAGTCATCAAAATGTACGTTTCTAGTCTAGAAAGGATGTTATACACTACAGAAATCCTTGAAATAGAGTTACTTCACAAGAAAACAGTGTTTCCACCCACTAGATTTCACTGAAAAGTAGTATTCAACTGTAAAACAGTTGAAAGACAAGTGTATATAGCCTCTCAACTTCAGAGAAGAGTGTATAAAGTTGTTTCTACATGTGGTGAAGTCCCACAAGTAGAAAAGAAGGCCCATTATAGGAAACAGCTAGAAATCTGTAGTCATTCATTGCAAATACTAATGAATACCATAGAATTGTGTGAGAACAAGTGTAGAAGACATCAAAATGTAAGTTTCTAGTTTAGAAAGGATGTTATACACTACAGAAATCCTTGAAATAGAGTTACTTCACAAGAAAACAGTGTTTCAACCCACTAGAATTCACTGAAAAGTAGTATTCAACTGTAAAACAGTTGAAAGACAACTGTATATAGCTTCTCAAGTTCAGAGAAGAGTGTATAAAGTTGTTTCTACATGTGGTGAAGTCCCACACGTAGAAAACAAGGGCCATTATGGGAAACAGCTAGAAACCAGTAGTCATTCAGAATAAATACCAATGAATATCTTAGAATTGTGTGAGAACAAGTGTAGAAGACATCAAAATGTAAGTTTCTAGTCTAGAAAGGATGTTATACACTACAGAAATCCTTGAAATAGAGTTAGTTCACATGAAACCAGTGTTTGAAACCACCAGAATTCACTGAAAAGTAGTATTCAACTGTAAAACAGTTGAAAGACAAGAGTATATAGCTTCTCAAGTTCAGAGAAGAGTGTATAAAGTTGTTTCTACATGTGGTGAAATCCCACAAGTAGAAAAGAAGGCCCATTATAGGAAACTGCTAGAAATCAGTAAATATTCAGAGCAAATACTAATGAATATCACAGAATAGTGAGAGAACAAGTGTAAAAGACATCAAATGTAAGTCTTTAGTCTAGAAAGGATGTTGTACACTGCACAAATCCTTGAAATAGAGTTAGTTCACATGAAACCACTGTTTGAAACCACCAGAATTCACTGAAAAGTAGTACTCAACTGTAAAACAGTTGGAAGACAAGTGTATATAGCTTCTCAAGTTCAGAGAAGTGTGTATAAAGTTGTTGCTACATGTAGTGAAGTCGCACATTAGAAAAGAAGGCCCATTATAGGAAACAGCTAGAAATCAGTAGTCATTCATTGCAAATACTAATGAATATCACAGAATAGTGAGAGAACTAGGGTAAAAGACATCAAAATATAAGTCTCTAGTCTAGAAAGGATGTTATACACTACCGAAATCCTTGAAATAGAGTTACTTCACAAGAAACCAGTGTTTCAAACCACCAGAATTCACGGAAAAGTAGTATTTAACTGTAAAACAGTTGAAAGACAAGTTTATATAGTTTCGCAAGTCCAGAGAAGAGTGTATAAAGTTGTTTCTACATGTGATGAAGTCCCACAATTAGAAAAGAAGGCCCATTATGGGAAACAGCTAGTAATCAGTAGTCATTCAGAGCAAATACTACTGAATATCACAGAATAGTGAGAGAACAAGTGTAAAAGACATCAAAATGTACGTTCCTAGAATAGAAAGGATGTTATACACTACAGAAATCCTTGAAATAGAGTTACTTCACAAGAAAACAGTGTTTCAACCCACTAGAATTCACTGAAAAGTAGTATTCAACTGTAAAACAGTTGAAAGACAAGAATATATAGCTTCTCTAGTTCAGAGAAGAGTGTATAAAGTTGTTTCTACATGTGGTGAAGTCCCACAAGTAGAAAAGAAGGCCCATTATAGGAAACAGCTAGAAATCAGTAGTCTTTCAGAGCAAATACTAAAGAATATCACAGAATAGTGAGAGAACAAGTGTAAAAGACATCAAATGTAAGTCTTTAGTCTAGAAAGGATGTTGTACACTGCAGAAATCCTTGAAATACTGTTAGTTCAAATGAAACCAGTGTTTGAAACCACCAGAATTCACTGAAAAGTAGTACTCAACTGTAAAACAGTTGGAAGACAAGTGTATATAGCTTCTCAAGTTCAGAGAAGTGTGTATAAAGTTGTTTCTACATGTAGTGAAGTCGCACAAGTAGAAAAGAAGGCCCATTATAGGAAACAGCTAGAAATCAGTAGTCATTCATTGCAAATACTAATGAATATCATAGAATTTTGTGAGAACAAGTGTAGAAGACATCAAAATGTAAGTTTCTAGTCTAGAAAGGATGTTATACACTACAGAAATCCTTGAAATAGAGTTACTTCACAAGTAAACAGTGTTTCAACCCACTAGAATTCACTGAAAGGTAGTATTCAACAGTAAAACAGTTGAAAGACAACTGTATATAGCTTCTCAAGTTCAGAGAAGAGTGTATAAAGTTGTTTCTACATGTGGTGAAGTCCCACACGTAGAAAACAAGGGCCATTATGGGAAACAGCTAGAAATCAGTAGTCATGCAGAGCAAATACTAATGAATATCACAGAATAGTGATAGAACAAGTGTAAAAGACATCAAAATGTAAGTCTCTAGTCTAGAAAGGATGTTGTACACTGCACAAATCCTTGAAATAGAGTTACTTCACAAGAAAACAGTGTTTCAACCCATTAGAATTCACTGAAAAGTAGTATTCAACTGTAAAACAGTTGAAAGACAAGTGTATATAGCTTCTCAAGTTCAGAGAAGAGTGTATAAAGCTGTTTCTACATGTGGTGAAGTCCCACAAGTAGAAAAGAAGGCCCATTATGGGAAACAGCTTGAAATCAGTACTCATTCACAGCAAATACTAATGAATATCACAGAATAGTGAGAGAACAAGTGTAAAAGACATCAAAATGTAAGTCTCTAGTCTAGAAAGGATGTTGTACACTGCACAAATCCTTGAAATAGAGTTAGTTCACAAGAAAACAGTGTTTCAACCCACTAGAATTCACTGAAAAGTAGTATTCAACTGTAAAACAGTTGAAAGACAAGAATATATAGCTTCTCAAGTTCAGAGAAGAGTGTATAAAGCTGTTTCTACATGTGGTGAAGTCCCACAAGTAGAAAAGAAGGCCCATTATAGGAAACTGCTAGAAATCAGTAAACATTCAGAGCAAATACAAATGAATATCACAGAATAGTGAGAGAACAAGTGTAAAAGACATGAAAATGTAAGTCTCTAGTCTAGAAAGGATGTTGTACACTGCACAAATCCTTGAAATAGAGTTAGTTCACATGAAACCAGTGTTTGAAACCACCAGAATTCACTGAAAAGTAGTATTCAACTGTAAAACAGTTGAAAGACAAGGGTATACAGCTTCTCAAGTTCAGAGAAGAGTGTATAAAGTTGTTTCTACATGTGGTGAAGTCCCACAAGTATACCAGAAGGCCCATTATAAAACACTGGAAGAAAGCATTAGTAATTCAGAGCAAATACTAATGAATATCACAGAATAGTGAGAGAACAAGTGTAAAAGACATCCAAATCAAAGTGTCTAGTCTAGAAAGGATGTTGTACACTGCAGAAATCCTTGAAATAGAGTTAGGTTACATGAAACCAGTGTTTCAAACCACCAGAATTCACTGAAAAGTAGTATTCAACTGTAAAACAGTTGAAAGACAACTGTATATAGCTTCTCAAGTTCAGAGAAGTGTGTATAAAGTTGTTTCTACATGTAGTGAAGTCGCACAAGTAGAAAAGAAGGCCCATTATAGGAAACAGCTAGAAATCAGTAGTCATTCATTGCAAATACTAATGAATATCATAGAATTTTGTGAGAACAAGTGTAGAAGACATCAAAATGTAAGTTTCTAGTCTAGAAAGGATGTTATACACTACAGAAATCCTTGAAATAGAGTTACTTCACAAGTAAACAGTGTTTCAACCCACTAGAATTCACTGAAAGGTAGTATTCAACAGTAAAACAGTTGAAAGACAACTGTATATAGCTTCTCAAGTTCAGAGAAGAGTGTATAAAGTTGTTTCTACATGTGGTGAAGTCCCACACGTAGAAAACAAGGGCCATTATGGGAAACAGCTAGAAATCAGTAGTCATGCAGAGCAAATACTAATGAATATCACAGAATAGTGATAGAACAAGTGTAAAAGACATCAAAATGTAAGTCTCTAGTCTAGAAAGGATGTTGTACACTGCACAAATCCTTGAAATAGAGTTACTTCACAAGAAAACAGTGTTTCAACCCATTAGAATTCACTGAAAAGTAGTATTCAACTGTAAAACAGTTGAAAGACAAGTGTATATAGCTTCTCAAGTTCAGAGAAGAGTGTATAAAGCTGTTTCTACATGTGGTGAAGTCCCACAAGTAGAAAAGAAGGCCCATTATGGGAAACAGCTTGAAATCAGTACTCATTCACAGCAAATACTAATGAATATCACAGAATAGTGAGAGAACAAGTGTAAAAGACATCAAAATGTAAGTCTCTAGTCTAGAAAGGATGTTGTACACTGCACAAATCCTTGAAATAGAGTTAGTTCACAAGAAAACAGTGTTTCAACCCACTAGAATTCACTGAAAAGTAGTATTCAACTGTAAAACAGTTGAAAGACAAGAATATATAGCTTCTCAAGTTCAGAGAAGAGTGTATAAAGCTGTTTCTACATGTGGTGAAGTCCCACAAGTAGAAAAGAAGGCCCATTATAGGAAACTGCTAGAAATCAGTAAACATTCAGAGCAAATACAAATGAATATCACAGAATAGTGAGAGAACAAGTGTAAAAGACATCAAAATGTAAGTCTCTAGTCTAGAAAGGATGTTGTACACTGCACAAATCCTTGAAATAGAGTTAGTTCACATGAAACCAGTGTTTGAAACCACCAGAATTCACTGAAAAGTAGTATTCAACTGTAAAACAGTTGAAAGACAAGGGTATACAGCTTCTCAAGTTCAGAGAAGAGTGTATAAAGTTGTTTCTACATGTGGTGAAGTCCCACAAGTATACCAGAAGGCCCATTATAAAACACTGGAAGAAAGCATTAGTAATTCAGAGCAAATACTAATGAATATCACAGAATAGTGAGAGAACAAGTGTAAAAGACATCCAAATCAAAGTGTCTAGTCTAGAAAGGATGTTGTACACTGCAGAAATCCTTGAAATAGAGTTAGGTTACATGAAACCAGTGTTTCAAACCACCAGAATTCACTGAAAAGTAGTATTTAACTGTAAAACAGTTGAAAGACAAGTTTATTTAGCTTCGCAAGTCCAGAGAAGAGTGTATAAAGTTGTTTCTACATGTGTTGAAGTCCCACAAGTAGAAAAGAAGGCCCATTATAGGAAACAGCTAGAAATCAGTAGTCATTCAGAGCAAATACTAATGAATATCACAGAATAGTGAGAGAACAAGTGTAAAAGACATCAAATGTAAGTCTTTAGTCTAGAAAGGATGTTGTACACTGCACAAATCCTTGAAATAGAGTTAGTTCACATGAAACCAGTGTTTGAAACCACCAGAATTCACTGAAAAGTAGTATTCAACTGTAAAACAGTTGGAAGACAAGTGTATATAGCTTCTCAAGTTCAGGGAAGTGTGTATAAAGTTGTTGCTACATGTAGTGAAGTCGCACAAGTAGAAAAGAAGGCCCATTATAGGAAACAGCTAGAAATCAGTAGTCATTCAGAGCAAATACTAATGAATATCACAGAATAGTGACAAAACAAGTGTAAAAGTCATCAAAATGTACGTTTCTAGTCTAGAAAGGATGTTATACACTACAGAAATCCTTGAAATAGAGTTACTTCACAAGACAACAGTGTTTCCACCCACTAGATTTCACTGAAAAGTAGTATTCAACTGTAAAACAGTTGAAAGACAAGTGTATATAGCCTCTCAACTTCAGAGAAGAGTGTATAAAGTTGTTTCTACATGTGGTGAAGTCCCACAAGTAGAAAAGAAGGCCCATTATAGGAAACAGCTAGAAATCAGTAGTCATTCAGAATAAATACCAATGAATATCTTAGAATTGTGTGAGAACAAGTGTAGAAGACATCAAAATGTAAGTTTCTAGTATAGAAAGGATGTTATACAGTACAGAAATCCTTGAAATAGAGTTACTTCACAAGAAAACAGTGTTTCAACCCACTAGAATTCACTGAAAAGTAGTATTCAACTGTAAAACAGTTGAAAGACTAGTGTATATAGCTTCTCTAGTTCAGAGAAGAGTGTATAAAGTTGTTGCTACATGTAGTGAAGTCGCACAAGTAGAAAAGAAGGCCCATTATAGGAAACAGCTAGAAATCTGTAGTCATTCATTGCAAATACTAATGAATACCATAGAATTGTATGAGAACAAGTGTAGAAGACATCAAAATGTAAGTTTCTAGTCTAGAAAGGATGTTATACACTACAGAAATCCTTGAAATAGAGTTACTTCACAAGAAAACAGTGTTTCAACCCACTAGAATTCACTGAAAAGTAGTATTCAACTGTAAAACAGTTGAAAGACAACTGTATATAGCTTCTCAAGTTCAGAGAAGAGTGAACAAAGTTGTTTCTACATGTGGTGAAGTCCCACACGTAGAAAACAAGGGCCATTATGGGAAACAGCTGGAAACCAGTAGTCATTCAGAATAAATACCAATGAATATCTTAGAATTGTGTGAGAACAAGTGTAGAAGACATCAAAATGTAAGTTTCTAGTCTAGAAAGGATGTTATACACTACAGAAATCCTTGAAATAGAGTTAGTTCACATGAAACCAGTGTTTGAAACCACCAGAATTCACTGAAAAGTAGTATTCAACTGTAAAACAGTTGAAAGACAAGAGTATATAGCTTCTCAAGTTCAGAGAAGAGTGTATAAAGTTGTTTCTACATGTGGTGAAATCCCACAAGTAGAAAAGAAGGCCCATTATAGGAAACTGCTAGAAATCAGTAAACATTCAGAGCAAATACAAATGAATATCACAGAATAGTGAGAGAACAAGTGTAAAAGACATCAAAATGTAAGTCTCTAGTCTAGAAAGGATGTTGTACACTGCACAAATCCTTGAAATAGAGTTAGTTCACATGAAACCAGTGTTTGAAACCACCAGAATTCACTGAAAAGTAGTATTCAACTGTAAAACAGTTGAAAGACAAGGGTATACAGCTTCTCAAGTTCAGAGAAGAGTGTATAAAGTTGTTTCTACATGTGGTGAAGTCCCACAAGTATACCAGAAGGCCCATTATAAAACACTGGAAGAAAGCATTAGTAATTCAGAGCAAATACTAATGAATATCACAGAATAGTGAGAGAACAAGTGTAAAAGACATCCAAATCAAAGTGTCTAGTCTAGAAAGGATGTTGTACACTGCAGAAATCCTTGAAATAGAGTTAGGTTACATGAAACCAGTGTTTCAAACCACCAGAATTCACTGAAAAGTAGTATTTAACTGTAAAACAGTTGAAAGACAAGTTTATTTAGCTTCGCAAGTCCAGAGAAGAGTGTATAAAGTTGTTTCTACATGTGTTGAAGTCCCACAAGTAGAAAAGAAGGCCCATTATAGGAAACAGCTAGAAATCAGTAGTCATTCAGAGCAAATACTAATGAATATCACAGAATAGTGAAAGAACAAGTGTAAAAGACATCAAATGTAAGTCTTTAGTCTAGAAAGGATGTTGTACACTGCACAAATCCTTGAAATAGAGTTAGTTCACATGAAACCAGTGTTTGAAACCACCAGAATTCACTGAAAAGTAGTATTCAACTGTAAAACAGTTGGAAGACAAGTGTATATAGCTTCTCAAGTTCAGGGAAGTGTGTATAAAGTTGTTGCTACATGTAGTGAAGTCGCACAAGTAGAAAAGAAGGCCCATTATAGGAAACAGCTAGAAATCAGTAGTCATTCAGAGCAAATACTAATGAATATCACAGAATAGTGACAAAACAAGTGTAAAAGTCATCAAAATGTACGTTTCTAGTCTAGAAAGGATGTTATACACTACAGAAATCCTTGAAATAGAGTTACTTCACAAGACAACAGTGTTTCCACCCACTAGATTTCACTGAAAAGTAGTATTCAACTGTAAAACAGTTGAAAGACAAGTGTATATAGCCTCTCAACTTCAGAGAAGAGTGTATAAAGTTGTTTCTACATGTGGTGAAGTCCCACAAGTAGAAAAGAAGGCCCATTATAGGAAACAGCTAGAAATCAGTAGTCATTCAGAATAAATACCAATGAATATCTTAGAATTGTGTGAGAACAAGTGTAGAAGACATCAAAATGTAAGTTTCTAGTATAGAAAGGATGTTATACAGTACAGAAATCCTTGAAATAGAGTTACTTCACAAGAAAACAGTGTTTCAACCCACTAGAATTCACTGAAAAGTAGTATTCAACTGTAAAACAGTTGAAAGACTAGTGTATATAGCTTCTCTAGTTCAGAGAAGAGTGTATAAAGTTGTTGCTACATGTAGTGAAGTCGCACAAGTAGAAAAGAAGGCCCATTATAGGAAACAGCTAGAAATCTGTAGTCATTCATTGCAAATACTAATGAATACCATAGAATTGTATGAGAACAAGTGTAGAAGACATCAAAATGTAAGTTTCTAGTCTAGAAAGGATGTTATACACTACAGAAATCCTTGAAATAGAGTTACTTCACAAGAAAACAGTGTTTCAACCCACTAGAATTCACTGAAAAGTAGTATTCAACTGTAAAACAGTTGAAAGACAACTGTATATAGCTTCTCAAGTTCAGAGAAGAGTGTACAAAGTTGTTTCTACATGTGGTGAAGTCCCACACGTAGAAAACAAGGGCCATTATGGGAAACAGCTGGAAACCAGTAGTCATTCAGAATAAATACCAATGAATATCTTAGAATTGTGTGAGAACAAGTGTAGAAGACATCAAAATGTAAGTTTCTAGTCTAGAAAGGATGTTATACACTACAGAAATCCTTGAAATAGAGTTAGTTCACATGAAACCAGTGTTTGAAACCACCAGAATTCACTGAAAAGTAGTATTCAACTGTAAAACAGTTGAAAGACAAGAGTATATAGCTTCTCAAGTTCAGAGAAGAGTGTATAAAGTTGTTTCTACATGTGGTGAAATCCCACAAGTAGAAAAGAAGGCCCATTATAGGAAACTGCTAGAAATCAGTAAACATTCAGAGCAAATACAAATGAATATCACAGAATAGTGAGAGAACAAGTGTAAAAGACATCAAAATGTAAGTCTCTAGTCTAGAAAGGATGTTGTACACTGCACAAATCCTTGAAATAGAGTTAGTTCACATGAAACCAGTGTTTGAAACCACCAGAATTCACTGAAAAGTAGTATTCAACTGTAAAACAGTTGAAAGACAAGGGTATACAGCTTCTCAAGTTCAGAGAAGAGTGTATAAAGTTGTTTCTACATGTGGTGAAGTCCCACAAGTATACCAGAAGGCCCATTATAAAACACTGGAAGAAAGCATTAGTAATTCAGAGCAAATACTAATGAATATCACAGAATAGTGAGAGAACAAGTGTAAAAGACATCCAAATCAAAGTGTCTAGTCTAGAAAGGATGTTGTACACTGCAGAAATCCTTGAAATAGAGTTAGGTTACATGAAACCAGTGTTTCAAACCACCAGAATTCACTGAAAAGTAGTATTTAACTGTAAAACAGTTGAAAGACAAGTTTATTTAGCTTCGCAAGTCCAGAGAAGAGTGTATAAAGTTGTTTCTACATGTGTTGAAGTCCCACAAGTAGAAAAGAAGGCCCATTATAGGAAACAGCTAGAAATCAGTAGTCATTCAGAGCAAATACTAATGAATATCACAGAATAGTGAAAGAACAAGTGTAAAAGACATCAAATGTAAGTCTTTAGTCTAGAAAGGATGTTGTACACTGCACAAATCCTTGAAATAGAGTTAGTTCACATGAAACCAGTGTTTGAAACCACCAGAATTCACTGAAAAGTAGTATTCAACTGTAAAACAGTTGGAAGACAAGTGTATATAGCTTCTCAAGTTCAGGGAAGTGTGTATAAAGTTGTTGCTACATGTAGTGAAGTCGCACAAGTAGAAAAGAAGGCCCATTATAGGAAACAGCTAGAAATCAGTAGTCATTCAGAGCAAATACTAATGAATATCACAGAATAGTGACAAAACAAGTGTAAAAGTCATCAAAATGTACGTTTCTAGTCTAGAAAGGATGTTATACACTACAGAAATCCTTGAAATAGAGTTACTTCACAAGACAACAGTGTTTCCACCCACTAGATTTCACTGAAAAGTAGTATTCAACTGTAAAACAGTTGAAAGACAAGTGTATATAGCCTCTCAACTTCAGAGAAGAGTGTATAAAGTTGTTTCTACATGTGGGGAAGTCCCACAAGTAGAAAAGAAGGCCCATTATAGGAAACAGCTAGAAATCAGTAGTCATTCAGAATAAATACCAATGAATATCTTAGAATTGTGTGAGAACAAGTGTAGAAGACATCAAAATGTAAGTTTCTAGTATAGAAAGGATGTTATACAGTACAGAAATCCTTGAAATAGAGTTACTTCACAAGAAAACAGTGTTTCAACCCACTAGAATTCACTGAAAAGTAGTATTCAACTGTAAAACAGTTGAAAGACTAGTGTATATAGCTTCTCTAGTTCAGAGAAGAGTGTATAAAGTTGTTGCTACATGTAGTGAAGTCGCACAAGTAGAAAAGAAGGCCCATTATAGGAAACAGCTAGAAATCTGTAGTCATTCATTGCAAATACTAATGAATACCATAGAATTGTATGAGAACAAGTGTAGAAGACATCAAAATGTAAGTTTCTAGTCTAGAAAGGATGTTATACACTACAGAAATCCTTGAAATAGAGTTACTTCACAAGAAAACAGTGTTTCAACCCACTAGAATTCACTGAAAAGTAGTATTCAACTGTAAAACAGTTGAAAGACAACTGTATATAGCTTCTCAAGTTCAGAGAAGAGTGTACAAAGTTGTTTCTACATGTGGTGAAGTCCCACACGTAGAAAACAAGGGCCATTATGGGAAACAGCTAGAAACCAGTAGTCATTCAGAATAAATACCAATGAATATCTTAGAATTGTGTGAGAACAAGTGTAGAAGACATCAAAATGTAAGTTTCTAGTCTAGAAAGGATGTTATACACTACAGAAATCCTTGAAATAGAGTTAGTTCACATGAAACCAGTGTTTGAAACCACCAGAATTCACTGAAAAGTAGTATTCAACTGTAAAACAGTTGAAAGACAAGAGTATATAGCTTCTCAAGTTCAGAGAAGAGTGTATAAAGCTGTTTCTACATGTGGTGAAGTCCCACAAGTAGAAAAGAAGGCCCATTATAGGAAACTGCTAGAAATCAGTAAACATTCAGAGCAAATACAAATGAATATCACAGAATAGTGAGAGAACAAGTGTAAAAGACATCAAAATGTAAGTCTCTAGTCTAGAAAGGATGTTGTACACTGCACAAATCCTTGAAATAGAGTTAGTTCACATGAAACCAGTGTTTGAAACCACCAGAATTCACTGAAAAGTAGTATTCAACTGTAAAACAGTTGAAAGACAAGGGTATACAGCTTCTCAAGTTCAGAGAAGAGTGTATAAAGTTGTTTCTACATGTGGTGAAGTCCCACAAGTATACCAGAAGGCCCATTATAAAACACTGGAAGAAAGCATTAGTAATTCAGAGCAAATACTAATGAATATCACAGAATAGTGAGAGAACAAGTGTAAAAGACATCCAAATCAAAGTGTCTAGTCTAGAAAGGATGTTGTACACTGCAGAAATCCTTGAAATAGAGTTAGGTTACATGAAACCAGTGTTTCAAACCACCAGAATTCACTGAAAAGTAGTATTTAACTGTAAAACAGTTGAAAGACAAGTTTATTTAGCTTCGCAAGTCCAGAGAAGAGTGTATAAAGTTGTTTCTACATGTGTTGAAGTCCCACAAGTAGAAAAGAAGGCCCATTATAGGAAACAGCTAGAAATCAGTAGTCATTCAGAGCAAATACTAATGAATATCACAGAATAGTGAGAGAACAAGTGTAAAAGACATCAAATGTAAGTCTTTAGTCTAGAAAGGATGTTGTACACTGCACAAATCCTTGAAATAGAGTTAGTTCACATGAAACCAGTGTTTGAAACCACCAGAATTCACTGAAAAGTAGTATTCAACTGTAAAACAGTTGGAAGACAAGTGTATATAGCTTCTCAAGTTCAGGGAAGTGTGTATAAAGTTGTTGCTACATGTAGTGAAGTCGCACAAGTAGAAAAGAAGGCCCATTATAGGAAACAGCTAGAAATCAGTAGTCATTCAGAGCAAATACTAATGAATATCACAGAATAGTGACAAAACAAGTGTAAAAGTCATCAAAATGTACGTTTCTAGTCTAGAAAGGATGTTATACACTACAGAAATCCTTGAAATAGAGTTACTTCACAAGACAACAGTGTTTCCACCCACTAGATTTCACTGAAAAGTAGTATTCAACTGTAAAACAGTTGAAAGACAAGTGTATATAGCCTCTCAACTTCAGAGAAGAGTGTATAAAGTTGTTTCTACATGTGGTGAAGTCCCACAAGTAGAAAAGAAGGCCCATTATAGGAAACAGCTAGAAATCAGTAGTCATTCAGAATAAATACCAATGAATATCTTAGAATTGTGTGAGAACAAGTGTAGAAGACATCAAAATGTAAGTTTCTAGTATAGAAAGGATGTTATACAGTACAGAAATCCTTGAAATAGAGTTACTTCACAAGAAAACAGTGTTTCAACCCACTAGAATTCACTGAAAAGTAGTATTCAACTGTAAAACAGTTGAAAGACTAGTGTATATAGCTTCTCTAGTTCAGAGAAGAGTGTATAAAGTTGTTGCTACATGTAGTGAAGTCGCACAAGTAGAAAAGAAGGCCCATTATAGGAAACAGCTAGAAATCTGTAGTCATTCATTGCAAATACTAATGAATACCATAGAATTGTATGAGAACAAGTGTAGAAGACATCAAAATGTAAGTTTCTAGTCTAGAAAGGATGTTATACACTACAGAAATCCTTGAAATAGAGTTACTTCACAAGAAAACAGTGTTTCAACCCACTAGAATTCACTGAAAAGTAGTATTCAACTGTAAAACAGTTGAAAGACAACTGTATATAGCTTCTCAAGTTCAGAGAAGAGTGTACAAAGTTGTTTCTACATGTGGTGAAGTCCCACACGTAGAAAACAAGGGCCATTATGGGAAACAGCTGGAAACCAGTAGTCATTCAGAATAAATACCAATGAATATCTTAGAATTGTGTGAGAACAAGTGTAGAAGACATCAAAATGTAAGTTTCTAGTCTAGAAAGGATGTTATACACTACAGAAATCCTTGAAATAGAGTTAGTTCACATGAAACCAGTGTTTGAAACCACCAGAATTCACTGAAAAGTAGTATTCAACTGTAAAACAGTTGAAAGACAAGAGTATATAGCTTCTCAAGTTCAGAGAAGAGTGTATAAAGTTGTTTCTACATGTGGTGAAATCCCACAAGTAGAAAAGAAGGCCCATTATAGGAAACTGCTAGAAATCAGTAAACATTCAGAGCAAATACAAATGAATATCACAGAATAGTGAGAGAACAAGTGTAAAAGACATCAAAATGTAAGTCTCTAGTCTAGAAAGGATGTTGTACACTGCACAAATCCTTGAAATAGAGTTAGTTCACATGAAACCAGTGTTTGAAACCACCAGAATTCACTGAAAAGTAGTATTCAACTGTAAAACAGTTGAAAGACAAGGGTATACAGCTTCTCAAGTTCAGAGAAGAGTGTATAAAGTTGTTTCTACATGTGGTGAAGTCCCACAAGTATACCAGAAGGCCCATTATAAAACACTGGAAGAAAGCATTAGTAATTCAGAGCAAATACTAATGAATATCACAGAATAGTGAGAGAACAAGTGTAAAAGACATCCAAATCAAAGTGTCTAGTCTAGAAAGGATGTTGTACACTGCAGAAATCCTTGAAATAGAGTTAGGTTACATGAAACCAGTGTTTCAAACCACCAGAATTCACTGAAAAGTAGTATTTAACTGTAAAACAGTTGAAAGACAAGTTTATTTAGCTTCGCAAGTCCAGAGAAGAGTGTATAAAGTTGTTTCTACATGTGTTGAAGTCCCACAAGTAGAAAAGAAGGCCCATTATAGGAAACAGCTAGAAATCAGTAGTCATTCAGAGCAAATACTAATGAATATCACAGAATAGTGAAAGAACAAGTGTAAAAGACATCAAATGTAAGTCTTTAGTCTAGAAAGGATGTTGTACACTGCACAAATCCTTGAAATAGAGTTAGTTCACATGAAACCAGTGTTTGAAACCACCAGAATTCACTGAAAAGTAGTATTCAACTGTAAAACAGTTGGAAGACAAGTGTATATAGCTTCTCAAGTTCAGGGAAGTGTGTATAAAGTTGTTGCTACATGTAGTGAAGTCGCACAAGTAGAAAAGAAGGCCCATTATAGGAAACAGCTAGAAATCAGTAGTCATTCAGAGCAAATACTAATGAATATCACAGAATAGTGACAAAACAAGTGTAAAAGTCATCAAAATGTACGTTTCTAGTCTAGAAAGGATGTTATACACTACAGAAATCCTTGAAATAGAGTTACTTCACAAGACAACAGTGTTTCCACCCACTAGATTTCACTGAAAAGTAGTATTCAACTGTAAAACAGTTGAAAGACAAGTGTATATAGCCTCTCAACTTCAGAGAAGAGTGTATAAAGTTGTTTCTACATGTGGTGAAGTCCCACAAGTAGAAAAGAAGGCCCATTATAGGAAACAGCTAGAAATCAGTAGTCATTCAGAATAAATACCAATGAATATCTTAGAATTGTGTGAGAACAAGTGTAGAAGACATCAAAATGTAAGTTTCTAGTATAGAAAGGATGTTATACAGTACAGAAATCCTTGAAATAGAGTTACTTCACAAGAAAACAGTGTTTCAACCCACTAGAATTCACTGAAAAGTAGTATTCAACTGTAAAACAGTTGAAAGACTAGTGTATATAGCTTCTCTAGTTCAGAGAAGAGTGTATAAAGTTGTTGCTACATGTAGTGAAGTCGCACAAGTAGAAAAGAAGGCCCATTATAGGAAACAGCTAGAAATCTGTAGTCATTCATTGCAAATACTAATGAATACCATAGAATTGTATGAGAACAAGTGTAGAAGACATCAAAATGTAAGTTTCTAGTCTAGAAAGGATGTTATACACTACAGAAATCCTTGAAATAGAGTTACTTCACAAGAAAACAGTGTTTCAACCCACTAGAATTCACTGAAAAGTAGTATTCAACTGTAAAACAGTTGAAAGACAACTGTATATAGCTTCTCAAGTTCAGAGAAGAGTGTACAAAGTTGTTTCTACATGTGGTGAAGTCCCACACGTAGAAAACAAGGGCCATTATGGGAAACAGCTAGAAACCAGTAGTCATTCAGAATAAATACCAATGAATATCTTAGAATTGTGTGAGAACAAGTGTAGAAGACATCAAAATGTAAGTTTCTAGTCTAGAAAGGATGTTATACACTACAGAAATCCTTGAAATAGAGTTAGTTCACATGAAACCAGTGTTTGAAACCACCAGAATTCACTGAAAAGTAGTATTCAACTGTAAAACAGTTGAAAGACAAGAGTATATAGCTTCTCAAGTTCAGAGAAGAGTGTATAAAGTTGTTTCTACATGTGGTGAAATCCCACAAGTAGAAAAGAAGGCCCATTATAGGAAACTGCTAGAAATCAGTAAACATTCAGAGCAAATACAAATGAATATCACAGAATAGTGAGAGAACAAGTGTAAAAGACATCAAAATGTAAGTCTCTAGTCTAGAAAGGATGTTGTACACTGCACAAATCCTTGAAATAGAGTTAGTTCACATGAAACCAGTGTTTGAAATCACCAGAATTCACTGAAAAGTAGTATTCAACTGTAAAACAGTTGAAAGACAAGGGTATACAGCTTCTCAAGTTCAGAGAAGAGTGTATAAAGTTGTTTCTACATGTGGTGAAGTCCCACAAGTATACCAGAAGGCCCATTATAAAACACTGGAAGAAAGCATTAGTAATTCAGAGCAAATACTAATGAATATCACAGAATAGTGAGAGAACAAGTGTAAAAGACATCCAAATCAAAGTGTCTAGTCTAGAAAGGATGTTGTACACTGCAGAAATCCTTGAAATAGAGTTAGGTTACATGAAACCAGTGTTTCAAACCACCAGAATTCACTGAAAAGTAGTATTTAACTGTAAAACAGTTGAAAGACAAGTTTATTTAGCTTCGCAAGTCCAGAGAAGAGTGTATAAAGTTGTTTCTACATGTGTTGAAGTCGCACAAGTAGAAAAGAAGGCCCATTATAGGAAACAGCTAGAAATCAGTAGTCATTCAGAGCAAATACTAATGAATATCACAGAATAGTGACAGAACAAGTGTAAAAGTCATCAAAATGTACGTTTCTAGTCTAGAAAGGATGTTATACACTACAGAAATCCTTGAAATAGAGTTACTTCACAAGAAAACAGTGTTTCCACCCACTAGAATTCACTGAAAAGTAGTATTCAACTGTAAAACAGTTGAAAGACAAGTGTATATAGCCTCTCAACTTCAGAGAAGAGTGTATAAAGTTGTTTCTACATGTGGTGAAGTCCCACAAGTAGAAAAGAAGGCCCATTATAGGAAACAGCTAGAAATCAGTAGTCATTCAGAATAAATACCAATGAATATCTTAGAATTGTGTGAGAACAAGTGTAGAAGACATCAAAATGTAAGTTTCTAGTATAGAAAGGATGTTATACAGTACAGAAATCCTTGAAATAGAGTTACTTCACAAGAAAACAGTGTTTCAACCCACTAGAATTCACTGAAAAGTAGTATTCAACTGTAAAACAGTTGAAAGACAAGAATATATAGCTTCTCTAGTTCAGAGAAGAGTGTATAAAGTTGTTTCTACATGTGGTGAAGTCCCACAAGTAGAAAAGAAGGCCCATTATAGGAAACAGCTAGAAATCAGTAGTCTTTCAGAGCAAATACTAATGAATATCACAGAATAGTGAGAGAACAAGTGTAAAAGACATCAAATGTAAGTCTTTAGTCTAGAAAGGATGTTGTACACTGCACAAATCCTTGAAATAGAGTTAGTTCACATGAAACCACTGTTTGAAACCACCAGAATTCACTGAAAAGTAGTACTCAACTGTAAAACAGTTGGAAGACAAGTGTATATAGCTTCTCAAGTTCAGAGAAGTGTGTATAAAGTTGTTGCTACATGTAGTGAAGTCGCACATTAGAAAAGAAGGCCCATTATAGGAAACAGCTAGAAATCAGTAGTCATTCATTGCAAATACTAATGAATATCACAGAATAGTGAGAGAACTAGGGTAAAAGACATCAAAATATAAGTCTCTAGTCTAGAAAGGATGTTATACACTACCGAAATCCTTGAAATAGAGTTACTTCACAAGAAACCAGTGTTTCAAACCACCAGAATTCACGGAAAAGTAGTATTTAACTGTAAAACAGTTGAAAGACAAGTTTATATAGTTTCGCAAGTCCAGAGAAGAGTGTATAAAGTTGTTTCTACATGTGATGAAGTCCCACAATTAGAAAAGAAGGCCCATTATGGGAAACAGCTAGTAATCAGTAGTCATTCAGAGCAAATACTACTGAATATCACAGAATAGTGAGAGAACAAGTGTAAAAGACATCAAAATGTACGTTCCTAGAATAGAAAGGATGTTATACACTACAGAAATCCTTGAAATAGAGTTACTTCACAAGTAAACAGTGTTTCAACCCACTAGAATTCACTGAAAGGTAGTATTCAACAGTAAAACAGTTGAAAGACAACTGTATATAGCTTCTCAAGTTCAGAGAAGGGTGTATAAAGTTGTTTCTACATGTGGTGAAGTCCCACACGTAGAAAACAAGGGCCATTATGGGAAACAGCTAGAAATCAGTAGTCATGCAGAGCAAATACTAATGAATATCACAGAATAGTGATAGAACAAGTGTAAAAGACATCAAAATGTAAGTCTCTAGTCTAGAAAGGATGTTGTACACTGCACAAATCCTTGAAATAGAGTTACTTCACAAGAAAACAGTGTTTCAACCCATTAGAATTCACTGAAAAGTAGTATTCAACTGTAAAACAGTTGAAAGACAAGTGTATATAGCTTCTCAAGTTCAGAGAAGAGTGTATAAAGCTGTTTCTACATGTGGTGAAGTCCCACAAGTAGAAAAGAAGGCCCATTATGGGAAACAGCTTGAAATCAGTACTCATTCACAGCAAATACTAATGAATATCACAGAATAGTGAGAGAACAAGTGTAAAAGACATCAAAATGTAAGTCTCTAGTCTAGAAAGGATGTTGTACACTGCACAAATCCTTGAAATAGAGTTAGTTCACAAGAAAACAGTGTTTCAACCCACTAGAATTCACTGAAAAGTAGTATTCAACTGTAAAACAGTTGAAAGACAAGAGTATATGGCTTCTCAAGTTCAGAGAAGAGTGTATAAAGTTGTTTCTACATGTGGTGAAATCCCACAAGTAGAAAAGAAGGCCCATTATAGGAAACAGCTAGAAATCAGTAAACATTCAGAGCAAATACAAATGAATATCACAGAATAGTGAGAGAACAAGTGTAAAAGACATCAAAATGTAAGTCTCTAGTCTAGAAAGGATGTTGTACACTGCACAAATCCTTGAAATAGAGTTAGTTCACATGAAACCAGTGTTTGAAACCACCAGAATTCACTGAAAAGTAGTATTCAACTGTAAAACAGTTGAAAGACAAGTGTATATAGCTTCTCAAGTTCAGAGAAGAGTGTATAAAGTTGTTTCTACATGGGGTGAAGTCCCACAAGTATACCAGAAGGCCCATTATAAAACACTGGAAGAAAGCATTAGTAATTCAGAGCAAATACTAATGAATATCACAGAATAGTGAGAGAACAAGTGTAAAAGACATGAAAATGTAAGTCTCTAGTCTAGAAAGGATGTTATACACTACCGAAATCATTGAAATAGAGTTACTTCACAAAAAACCAGTGTTTCAAACCACCAGAATTCATTGAAAAGTAGTATTTAACTGTAAAACAGTTGAAAGACAAGTTTATTTAGCTTCGCAAGTCCAGAGAAGAGTGTATAAAGTTGTTTCTACATGTGTTGAAGTCCCACAAGTAGAAAAGAAGGCCCATTATAGGAAACAGCTAGAAATCAGTAGTCATTCAGAGCAAATACTAATGAATATCACAGAATAGTGAGAGAACAAGTGTAAAAGACATCAAATGTAAGTCTTTAGTCTAGAAAGGATGTTGTACACTGCACAAATCCTTGAAATAGTGTTAGTTCAAATGAAACCAGTGTTTGAAACCACCAGAATTCACGGAAAAGTAGTACTCAACTGTAAAACAGTTGAAAGACAAGTTTATATAGTTTCGCAAGTCCAGAGAAGAGTGTATAAAGTTGTTTCTACATGTGATGAAGTCCCACAATTAGAAAAGAAGGCCCATTATGGGAAACAGCTAGTAATCAGTAGTCATTCAGAGCAAATACTAATGAATATCACAGAATAGTGAGAGAACAAGTGTAAAAGACATCAAAATGTACGTTCCTAGAATAGAAAGGATGTTATACACTACAGAAATCCTTGAAATAGAGTTACTTCACAAGAAAACAGTGTTTCAACCCACTAGAATTCACTGAAAAGTAGTATTCAACTGTAAAACAGTTGAAAGACAAGAATATATAGCTTCTCTAGTTCAGAGAAGAGTGTATAAAGTTGTTTCTACATGTGGTGAAGTCCCACAAGTAGAAAAGAAGGCCCATTATAGGAAACAGCTAGAAATCAGTAGTCTTTCAGAGCAAATACTAATGAATATCACAGAATAGTGAGAGAACAAGTGTAAAAGACATCAAATGTAAGTCTTTAGTATAGAAAGGATGTTGTACACTGCACAAATCCTTGAAATAGAGTTAGTTCACATGAAACCAGTGTTTGAAACCACCAGAATTCACTGAAAAGTAGTATTCAACTGTAAAACAGTTGAAAGACAAGGGTATACAGCTTCTCAAGTTCAGAGAAGAGTGTATAAAGTTGTTTCTACATGTGGTGAAGTCCCACAAGTATACCAGAAGGCCCATTATAAAACACTGGAAGAAAGCATTAGTAATTCAGAGCAAATACTAATGAATATCACAGAATAGTGAGAGAACAAGTGTAAAAGACATCCAAATCAAAGTGTCTAGTCTAGAAAGGATGTTGTACACTGCAGAAATCCTTGAAATAGAGTTAGGTTACATGAAACCAGTGTTTCAAACCACCAGAATTCACTGAAAAGTAGTATTTAACTGTAAAACAGTTGAAAGACAAGTTTATTTAGCTTCGCAAGTCCAGAGAAGAGTGTATAAAGTTGTTTCTACATGTGTTGAAGTCCCACAAGTAGAAAAGAAGGCCCATTATAGGAAACAGCTAGAAATCAGTAGTCATTCAGAGCAAATACTAATGAATATCACAGAATAGTGAGAGAACAAGTGTAAAAGACATCAAATGTAAGTCTTTAGTCTAGAAAGGATGTTGTACACTGCACAAATCCTTGAAATAGAGTTAGTTCACATGAAACCAGTGTTTGAAACCACCAGAATTCACTGAAAAGTAGTATTCAACTGTAAAACAGTTGAAAGACAAGGGTATACAGCTTCTCAAGTTCAGAGAAGAGTGTATAAAGTTGTTTCTACATGTGGTGAAGTCCCACAAGTATACCAGAAGGCCCATTATAAAACACTGGAAGAAAGCATTAGTAATTCAGAGCAAATACTAATGAATATCACAGAATAGTGAGAGAACAAGTGTAAAAGACATCCAAATCAAAGTGTCTAGTCTAGAAAGGATGTTGTACACTGCAGAAATCCTTGAAATAGAGTTAGGTTACATGAAACCAGTGTTTCAAACCACCAGAATTCACTGAAAAGTAGTATTTAACTGTAAAACAGTTGAAAGACAAGTTTATTTAGCTTCGCAAGTCCAGAGAAGAGTGTATAAAGTTGTTTCTACATGTGTTGAAGTAACACAAGTAGAAAAGAAGGCCCATTATAGGAAACAGCTAGAAATCAGTAGTCATTCAGAGCAAATACTAATGAATATCACAGAATAGTGAGAGAACAAGTGTAAAAGACATCAAATGTAAGTCTTTAGTCTAGAAAGGATGTTGTACACTGCACAAATCCTTGAAATAGAGTTAGTTCACATGAAACCAGTGTTTGAAACCACCAGAATTCACTGAAAAGTAGTATTCAACTGTAAAACAGTTGGAAGACAAGTGTATATAGCTTCTCAAGTTCAGAGAAGTGTGTGTAAAGTTGTTGCTACATGTAGTGAAGTCGCACAAGTAGAAAAGAAGGCCCATTATAGGAAACAGCTAGAAATCAGTAGTCATTCAGAGCAAATACTAATGAATATCACAGAATAGTGACAAAACAAGTGTAAAAGTCATCAAAATGTACGTTTCTAGTCTAGAAAGGATGTTATACACTACAGAAATCCTTGAAATAGAGTTACTTCACAAGAAAACAGTGTTTCCACCCACTAGATTTCACTGAAAAGTAGTATTCAACTGTAAAACAGTTGAAAGACAAGTGTATATAGCCTCTCAACTTCAGAGAAGAGTGTATAAAGTTGTTTCTACATGTGGTGAAGTCCCACAAGTAGAAAAGAAGGCCCATTATAGGAAACAGCTAGAAATCTGTAGTCATTCATTGCAAATACTAATGAATACCATAGAATTGTGTGAGAACAAGTGTAGAAGACATCAAAATGTAAGTTTCTAGTCTAGAAAGGATGTTATACAGTACAGAAATCCTTGAAATAGAGTTACCTCACAAGAAAACAGTGTTTCAACCCACTAGAATTCACTGAAAAGTAGTATTCAACTGTAAAACAGTTGAAAGACTAGTGTATATAGCTCCTCTAGTTCAGAGAAGAGTGTATAAAGTTGTTTCTACATGTGTTGAAGTCCCACAAGTAGAAAAGAAGGCCCATTATGGGAAACAGCTAGAAATCAGTAGTCATTCAAAGCAAATACTAATGAATATCACAGAATAGTGACAGAACAAGTGTAAAAGACATCAAATGTAAGTCCTTAGTCTAGAAAGGATGTTATACACTACCGAAATCCTTGAAATAGAGTTACTTCACAAGAAACCAGTGTTTCAAACCACCAGAATTCACTGAAAAGTAGTATTTAACTGTACAACAGTTGAAAGACAAGTTTATATAGCTTCGCAAGTCCAGAGAAGAGTGTATAAAGTTGTTGCTACATGTAGTGAAGTCGCACAAGTAGAAAAGAAGGCCCATGATAGGAAACAGCTAGAAATCTGTAGTCATTCATTGCAAATACTAATGAATACCATAGAATTGTGTGAGAACAAGTGTAGAAGACATCAAAATGTAAGTTTCTAGTCTAGAAAGGATGTTATACACTACAGAAATCCTTGAAATAAAGTTACTTCACAAGAAAACAGTGTTTCAACCCACTAGAATTCACTGAAAAGTAGTATTCAACTGTAAAACAGTTGAAAGACTAGTGTATATAGCTTCTCTAGTTCACAGAAGAGTGTATAAAGTTGTTTCTACATGTGTTGAAGTCCCACAAGTAGAAAAGAAGGCCCATTATAGGAAACAGCTAGAAATCAGTAGTCATTCAGAGCAAATACTAATGAATATCACAGAATAGTGAGAGAACAAGTGTAAAAGACATCAAATGTAAGTCTTTAGTCTAGAAAGGATGTTGTACACTGCAGAAATCCTTGAAATTCTGTTAGTTCAAATGAAACCAGTGTTTGAAACCACCAGAATTCACTGAAAAGTAGTACTCAACTGTAAAACAGTTGGAAGACAAGTGTATATAGCTTCTCAAGTTCAGAGAAGTGTGTATAATGTTGTTGCTACATGTAGTGAAGTCGCACATTAGAAAAGAAGGCCCATTATAGGAAACAGCTAGAAATCAGTAGTCATTCATTGCAAATACTAATGAATATCACAGAATAGTGAGAGAACTAGGGTAAAAGACATCAAAATATAAGTCTCTAGTCTAGAAAGGATGTTATACACTACCGAAATCCTTGAAATAGAGTTACTTCACAAGAACCCAGTGTTTCAAACCACCAGAATTCACGGAAAAGTAGTATTTAACTGTAAAACAGTTGAAAGACAAGTGTATATAGCTTCTCAAGTTCAGAGAAGAGTGTATAAAGCTGTTTCTACATGTGGTGAAGTCCCACAAGTAGAAAAGAAGGCCCATTATAGGAAACTGCTAGAAATCAGTAAACATTCAGAGCAAATACAAATGAATATCACAGAATAGTGAGAGAACAAGTGTAAAAGACATCAAAATGTAAGTCTCTAGTCTAGAAAGGATGTTGTACACTGCACAAATCCTTGAAATAGAGTTAGTTCACATGAAACCAGTGTTTGAAACCACCAGAATTCACTGAAAAGTAGTATTCAACTGTAAAACAGTTGAAAGACAAGGGTATACAGCTTCTCAAGTTCAGAGAAGAGTGTATAAAGTTGTTTCTACATGTGGTGAAGTCCCACAAGTATACCAGAAGGCCCATTATAAAACACTGGAAGAAAGCATTAGTAATTCAGAGCAAATACTAATGAATATCACAGAATAGTGAGAGAACAAGTGTAAAAGACATCCAAATCAAAGTGTCTAGTCTAGAAAGGATGTTGTACACTGCAGAAATCCTTGAAATAGAGTTAGGTTACATGAAACCAGTGTTTCAAACCACCAGAATTCACTGAAAAGTAGTATTTAACTGTAAAACAGTTGAAAGACAAGTTTATTTAGCTTCGCAAGTCCAGAGAAGAGTGTATAAAGTTGTTTCTACATGTGTTGAAGTCCCACAAGTAGAAAAGAAGGCCCATTATAGGAAACAGCTAGAAATCAGTAGTCATTCAGAGCAAATACTAATGAATATCACAGAATAGTGAGAGAACAAGTGTAAAAGACATCAAATGTAAGTCTTTAGTCTAGAAAGGATGTTGTACACTGCACAAATCCTTGAAATAGAGTTAGTTCACATGAAACCAGTGTTTGAAACCACCAGAATTCACTGAAAAGTAGTATTCAACTGTAAAACAGTTGAAAGACAAGGGTATACAGCTTCTCAAGTTCAGAGAAGAGTGTATAAAGTTGTTTCTACATGTGGTGAAGTCCCACAAGTATACCAGAAGGCCCATTATAAAACACTGGAAGAAAGCATTAGTAATTCAGAGCAAATACTAATGAATATCACAGAATAGTGAGAGAACAAGTGTAAAAGACATCCAAATCAAAGTGTCTAGTCTAGAAAGGATGTTGTACACTGCAGAAATCCTTGAAATAGAGTTAGGTTACATGAAACCAGTGTTTCAAACCACCAGAATTCACTGAAAAGTAGTATTTAAC
Source organism: Cnephaeus nilssonii (assembly GCF_951640355.1). Taxonomy (NCBI): domain Eukaryota; kingdom Metazoa; phylum Chordata; class Mammalia; order Chiroptera; family Vespertilionidae; genus Cnephaeus; species Cnephaeus nilssonii. Next base: position 287,214 of record NW_027645439.1, on the reverse strand, counting down.
TGTAAAACAGTTGAAAGACAAGTTTATTTAGCTTCGCAAGTCCAGAGAAGAGTGTATAAAGTTGTTTCTACATGTGTTGAAGTAACACAAGTAGAAAAGAAGGCCCATTATAGGAAACAGCTAGAAATCAGTAGTCATTCAGAGCAAATACTAATGAATATCACAGAATAGTGAGAGAACAAGTGTAAAAGACATCAAATGTAAGTCTTTAGTCTAGAAAGGATGTTGTACACTGCACAAATCCTTGAAATAGAGTTAGTTCACATGAAACCAGTGTTTGAAACCACCAGAATTCATTGAAAAGTAGTATTCAACTGTAAAACAGTTGGAAGACAAGTGTATATAGCTTCTCAAGTTCAGAGAAGTGTGTATAAAGTTGTTGCTACATGTAGTGAAGTCGCACAAGTAGAAAAGAAGGCCCATGATAGGAAACAGCTAGAAATCTGTAGTCATTCATTGCAAATACTAATGAATACCATAGAATTGTGTGAGAACAAGTGTAGAAGACATCAAAATGTAAGTTTCTAGTCTAGAAAGGATGTTATACACTACAGAAATCCTTGAAATAGAGTTACTTCACAAGAAAACAGTGTTTCCACCCACTAGAATTCACTGAAAAGTAGTATTCAACTGTAAAACAGTTGAAAGACAAGTTTATTTAGCTTCGCAAGTCCAGAGAAGAGTGTATAAAGTTGTTTCTACATGTGTTGAAGTCCCACAAGTAGAAAAGAAGGCCCATTATAGGAAACAGCTAGAAATCAGTAGTCATTCAGAGCAAATACTAATGAATATCACAGAATAGTGAGAGAACAAGTGTAAAAGACATCAAATGTAAGTCTTTAGTCTAGAAAGGATGTTGTACACTGCAGAAATCCTTGAAATTCTGTTAGTTCAAATGAAACCAGTGTTTGAAACCACCAGAATTCACTGAAAAGTAGTACTCAACTGTAAAACAGTTGGAAGACAAGTGTATATAGCTTCTCAAGTTCAGAGAAGTGTGTATAATGTTGTTGCTACATGTAGTGAAGTCGCACATTAGAAAAGAAGGCCCATTATAGGAAACAGCTAGAAATCAGTAGTCATTCATTGCAAATACTAATGAATATCACAGAATAGTGAGAGAACTAGGGTAAAAGACATCAAAATATAAGTCTCTAGTCTAGAAAGGATGTTATACACTACCGAAATCCTTGAAATAGAGTTACTTCACAAGAAACCAGTGTTTCAAACCACCAGAATTCACGGAAAAGTAGTATTTAACTGTAAAACAGTTGAAAGACAAGTTTATATAGTTTCGCAAGTCCAGAGAAGAGTGTATAAAGTTGTTTCTACATGTGGTGAAGTCCCACACGTAGAAAACAAGGGCCATTATGGGAAACAGCTAGAAATCAGTAGTCATTCACAGCAAATACTAATGAATATCACAGAATAGTGAGAGAACAAGTGTAAAAGACATCAAAATGTAAGTCTCTAGTCTAGAAAGGATGTTGTACACTGCACAAATCCTTGAAATAGAGTTACTTCACAAGAAAACAGTGTTTCAACCCATTAGAATTCACTGAAAAGTAGTATTCAACTGTAAAACAGTTGAAAGACAAGAATATATAGCTTCTCTAGTTCAGAGAAGAGTGTATAAAGTTGTTTCTACATGTGGTGAAGTCCCACAAGCAGAAAAGAAGGCCCATTATAGGAAACAGCTAGAAATCAGTAGTCTTTCAGAGCAAATACTAATGAATATCACAGAATAGTGAGAGAACAAGTGTAAAAGACATCAAATGTAAGTCTTTAGTCTAGAAAGGATGTTGTACACTGCAGAAATCCTTGAAATACTGTTAGTTCAAATGAAACCAGTGTTTGAAACCACCAGAATTCACTGAAAAGTAGTACTCAACTGTAAAACAGTTGAAAGACAAGTGTATATAGCTTCTCAAGTTCAGAGAAGAGTGTATAAAGCTGTTTCTACATGTGGTGAAGTCCCACAAGTAGAAAAGAAGGCCCATTATAGGAAACTGCTAGAAATCAGTAAACATTCAGAGCAAATACAAATGAATATCACAGAATAGTGAGAGAACAAGTGTAAAAGACATGAAAATGTAAGTCTCTAGTCTAGAAAGGATGTTGTACACTGCACAAATCCTTGAAATAGAGTTAGTTCACATGAAACCAGTGTTTGAAACCACCAGAATTCACTGAAAAGTAGTATTCAACTGTAAAACAGTTGAAAGACAAGGGTATACAGCTTCTCAAGTTCAGAGAAGAGTGTATAAAGTTGTTTCTACATGTGGTGACGTCCCACAAGTATACCAGAAGGCCCATTATAAAACACTGGAAGAAAGCATTAGTAATTCAGAGCAAATACTAATGAATATCACAGAATAGTGAGAGAACAAGTGTAAAAGACATCCAAATCAAAGTGTCTAGTCTAGAAAGGATGTTGTACACTGCAGAAATCCTTGAAATAGAGTTAGGGTACATGAAACCAGTGTTTCAAACCACCAGAATTCACTGAAAAGTAGTATTTAACTGTAAAACAGTTGAAAGACAAGTTTATTTAGCTTCGCAAGTCCAGAGAAGAGTGTATAAAGTTGTTTCTACATGTGTTGAAGTCCCACAAGTAGAAAAGAAGGCCCATTATAGGAAACAGCTAGAAATCAGTAGTCATTCAGAGCAAATACTAATGAATATCACAGAATAGTGAGAGAACAAGTGTAAAAGACATCAAATGTAAGTCTTTAGTCTAGAAAGGATGTTGTACACTGCACAAATCCTTGAAATAGAGTTAGTTCACATGAAACCAGTGTTTGAAACCACCAGTATTCACTGAAAAGTAGTATTCAACTGTAAAACAGTTGGAAGACAAGTGTATATAGCTTCTCAAGTTCAGAGAAGTGTGTATAAAGTTGTTGCTACATGTAGTGAAGTCGCACAAGTAGAAAAGAAGGCCCATTATAGGAAACAGCTAGAAATCAGTAGTCATTCAGAGCAAATACTAATGAATATCACAGAATAGTGACAAAACAAGTGTAAAAGTCATCAAAATGTACGTTTCTAGTCTAGAAAGGATGTTATACACTACAGAAATCCTTGAAATAGAGTTACTTCACAAGAAAACAGTGTTTCCACCCACTAGATTTCACTGAAAAGTAGTATTCAACTGTAAAACAGTTGAAAGACAAGTGTATATAGCCTCTCAACTTCAGAGAAGAGTGTATAAAGTTGTTTCTACATGTGGTGAAGTCCCACAAGTAGAAAAGAAGGCCCATTATAGGAAACAGCTAGAAATCAGTAGTCATTCAGAATAAATACCAATGAATATCTTAGAATTGTGTGAGAACAAGTGTAGAAGACATCAAAATGTAAGTTTCTAGTATAGAAAGGATGTTATACAGTACAGAAATCCTTGAAATAGAGTTACTTCACAAGAAAACAGTGTTTCAACCCACTAGAATTCACTGAAAAGTAGTATTCAACTGTAAAACAGTTGAAAGACAAGAATATATAGCTTCTCTAGTTCAGAGAAGAGTGTATAAAGTTGTCTCTACATGTGGTGAAGTCCCACAAGTAGAAAAGAAGGCCCATTATAGGAAACTGCTAGAAATCAGTAAACATTCAGAGCAAATACAAATGAATATCACAGAATAGTGAGAGAACAAGTGTAAAAGACATGAAAATGTAAGTCTCTAGTCTAGAAAGGATGTTGTACACTGCACAAATCCTTGAAATAGAGTTAGTTCACATGAAACCAGTGTTTGAAACCACCAGAATTCACTGAAAAGTAGTATTCAACTGTAAAACAGTTGAAAGACAAGGGTATACAGCTTCTCAAGTTCAGAGAAGAGTGTATAAAGTTGTTTCTACATGTGGTGAAGTCCCACAAGTATACCAGAAGGCCCATTATAAAACACTGGAAGAAAGCATTAGTAATTCAGAGCAAATACTAATGAATATCACAGAATAGTGAGAGAACAAGTGTAAAAGACATCCAAATCAAAGTGTCTAGTCTAGAAAGGATGTTGTACACTGCAGAAATCCTTGAAATAGAGTTAGGTTACATGAAACCAGTGTTTCAAACCACCAGAATTCACTGAAAAGTAGTATTTAACTGTAAAACAGTTGAAAGACAAGTTTATTTAGCTTCGCAAGTCCAGAGAAGAGTGTATAAAGTTGTTTCTACATGTGTTGAAGTCCCACAAGTAGAAAAGAAGGCCCATTATAGGAAACAGCTAGAAATCAGTAGTCATTCAGAGCAAATACTAATGAATATCACAGAATAGTGAGAGAACAAGTGTAAAAGACATCAAATGTAAGTCTTTAGTCTAGAAAGGATGTTGTACACTGCACAAATCCTTGAAATAGAGTTAGTTCACATGAAACCAGTGTTTGAAACCACCAGTATTCACTGAAAAGTAGTATTCAACTGTAAAACAGTTGGAAGACAAGTGTATATAGCTTCTCAAGTTCAGAGAAGTGTGTATAAAGTTGTTGCTACATGTAGTGAAGTCGCACAAGTAGAAAAGAAGGCCCATTATAGGAAACAGCTAGAAATCAGTAGTCATTCAGAGCAAATACTAATGAATATCACAGAATAGTGACAAAACAAGTGTAAAAGTCATCAAAATGTACGTTTCTAGTCTAGAAAGGATGTTATACACTACAGAAATCCTTGAAATAGAGTTACTTCACAAGAAAACAGTGTTTCCACCCACTAGATTTCACTGAAAAGTAGTATTCAACTGTAAAACAGTTGAAAGACAAGTGTATATAGCCTCTCAACTTCAGAGAAGAGTGTATAAAGTTGTTTCTACATGTGGTGAAGTCCCACAAGTAGAAAAGAAGGCCCATTATAGGAAACAGCTAGAAATCTGTAGTCATTCATTGCAAATACTAATGAATACCATAGAATTGTGTGAGAACAAGTGTAGAAGACATCAAAATGTAAGTTTCTAGTTTAGAAAGGATGTTATACACTACAGAAATCCTTGAAATAGAGTTACTTCACAAGAAAACAGTGTTTCAACCCACTAGAATTCACTGAAAAGTAGTATTCAACTGTAAAACAGTTGAAAGACAACTGTATATAGCTTCTCAAGTTCAGAGAAGAGTGTATAAAGTTGTTTCTACATGTGGTGAAGTCCCACACGTAGAAAACAAGGGCCATTATGGGAAACAGCTAGAAACCAGTAGTCATTCAGAATAAATACCAATGAATATCTTAGAATTGTGTGAGAACAAGTGTAGAAGACATCAAAATGTAAGTTTCTAGTCTAGAAAGGATGTTATACACTACAGAAATCCTTGAAATAGAGTTAGTTCACATGAAACCAGTGTTTGAAACCACCAGAATTCACTGAAAAGTAGTATTCAACTGTAAAACAGTTGAAAGACAAGAGTATATAGCTTCTCAAGTTCAGAGAAGAGTGTATAAAGTTGTTTCTACATGTGGTGAAATCCCACAAGTAGAAAAGAAGGCCCATTATAGGAAACTGCTAGAAATCAGTAAACATTCAGAGCAAATACAAATGAATATCACAGAATAGTGAGAGAACAAGTGTAAAAGACATCAAAATGTAAGTCTCTAGTCTAGAAAGGATGTTGTACACTGCACAAATCCTTGAAATAGAGTTAGTTCACATGAAACCAGTGTTTGAAACCACCAGAATTCACTGAAAAGTAGTATTCAACTGTAAAACAGTTGAAAGACAAGGGTATACAGCTTCTCAAGTTCAGAGAAGAGTGTATAAAGTTGTTTCTACATGTGGTGAAGTCCCACAAGTATACCAGAAGGCCCATTATAAAACACTGGAAGAAAGCATTAGTAATTCAGAGCAAATACTAATGAATATCACAGAATAGTGAGAGAACAAGTGTAAAAGACATCCAAATCAAAGTGTCTAGTCTAGAAAGGATGTTGTACACTGCAGAAATCCTTGAAATAGAGTTAGGTTACATGAAACCAGTGTTTCAAACCACCAGAATTCACTGAAAAGTAGTATTTAACTGTAAAACAGTTGAAAGACAAGTTTATTTAGCTTCGCAAGTCCAGAGAAGAGTGTATAAAGTTGTTTCTACATGTGTTGAAGTCCCACAAGTAGAAAAGAAGGCCCATTATAGGAAACAGCTAGAAATCAGTAGTCATTCAGAGCAAATACTAATGAATATCACAGAATAGTGAGAGAACAAGTGTAAAAGACATCAAATGTAAGTCTTTAGTCTAGAAAGGATGTTGTACACTGCACAAATCCTTGAAATAGAGTTAGTTCACATGAAACCAGTGTTTGAAACCACCAGAATTCATTGAAAAGTAGTATTCAACTGTAAAACAGTTGGAAGACAAGTGTATATAGCTTCTCAAGTTCAGAGAAGTGTGTATAAAGTTGTTGCTACATGTAGTGAAGTCGCACAAGTAGAAAAGAAGGCCCATGATAGGAAACAGCTAGAAATCTGTAGTCATTCATTGCAAATACTAATGAATACCATAGAATTGTGTGAGAACAAGTGTAGAAGACATCAAAATGTAAGTTTCTAGTCTAGAAAGGATGTTATACACTACAGAAATCCTTGAAATAGAGTTACTTCACAAGAAAACAGTGTTTCCACCCACTAGAATTCACTGAAAAGTAGTATTCAACTGTAAAACAGTTGAAAGACAAGTTTATTTAGCTTCGCAAGTCCAGAGAAGAGTGTATAAAGTTGTTTCTACATGTGTTGAAGTCCCACAAGTAGAAAAGAAGGCCCATTATAGGAAACAGCTAGAAATCAGTAGTCATTCAGAGCAAATACTAATGAATATCACAGAATAGTGAGAGAACAAGTGTAAAAGACATCAAATGTAAGTCTTTAGTCTAGAAAGGATGTTGTACACTGCAGAAATCCTTGAAATTCTGTTAGTTCAAATGAAACCAGTGTTTGAAACCACCAGAATTCACTGAAAAGTAGTACTCAACTGTAAAACAGTTGGAAGACAAGTGTATATAGCTTCTCAAGTTCAGAGAAGTGTGTATAATGTTGTTGCTACATGTAGTGAAGTCGCACATTAGAAAAGAAGGCCCATTATAGGAAACAGCTAGAAATCAGTAGTCATTCATTGCAAATACTAATGAATATCACAGAATAGTGAGAGAACTAGGGTAAAAGACATCAAAATATAAGTCTCTAGTCTAGAAAGGATGTTATACACTACCGAAATCCTTGAAATAGAGTTACTTCACAAGAAACCAGTGTTTCAAACCACCAGAATTCACGGAAAAGTAGTATTTAACTGTAAAACAGTTGAAAGACAAGTTTATATAGTTTCGCAAGTCCAGAGAAGAGTGTATAAAGTTGTTTCTACATGTGGTGAAGTCCCACACGTAGAAAACAAGGGCCATTATGGGAAACAGCTAGAAATCAGTAGTCATTCACAGCAAATACTAATGAATATCACAGAATAGTGAGAGAACAAGTGTAAAAGACATCAAAATGTAAGTCTCTAGTCTAGAAAGGATGTTGTACACTGCACAAATCCTTGAAATAGAGTTACTTCACAAGAAAACAGTGTTTCAACCCATTAGAATTCACTGAAAAGTAGTATTCAACTGTAAAACAGTTGAAAGACAAGAATATATAGCTTCTCTAGTTCAGAGAAGAGTGTATAAAGTTGTTTCTACATGTGGTGAAGTCCCACAAGCAGAAAAGAAGGCCCATTATAGGAAACAGCTAGAAATCAGTAGTCTTTCAGAGCAAATACTAATGAATATCACAGAATAGTGAGAGAACAAGTGTAAAAGACATCAAATGTAAGTCTTTAGTCTAGAAAGGATGTTGTACACTGCAGAAATCCTTGAAATACTGTTAGTTCAAATGAAACCAGTGTTTGAAACCACCAGAATTCACTGAAAAGTAGTACTCAACTGTAAAACAGTTGAAAGACAAGTGTATATAGCTTCTCAAGTTCAGAGAAGAGTGTATAAAGCTGTTTCTACATGTGGTGAAGTCCCACAAGTAGAAAAGAAGGCCCATTATAGGAAACTGCTAGAAATCAGTAAACATTCAGAGCAAATACAAATGAATATCACAGAATAGTGAGAGAACAAGTGTAAAAGACATGAAAATGTAAGTCTCTAGTCTAGAAAGGATGTTGTACACTGCACAAATCCTTGAAATAGAGTTAGTTCACATGAAACCAGTGTTTGAAACCACCAGAATTCACTGAAAAGTAGTATTCAACTGTAAAACAGTTGAAAGACAAGGGTATACAGCTTCTCAAGTTCAGAGAAGAGTGTATAAAGTTGTTTCTACATGTGGTGACGTCCCACAAGTATACCAGAAGGCCCATTATAAAACACTGGAAGAAAGCATTAGTAATTCAGAGCAAATACTAATGAATATCACAGAATAGTGAGAGAACAAGTGTAAAAGACATCCAAATCAAAGTGTCTAGTCTAGAAAGGATGTTGTACACTGCAGAAATCCTTGAAATAGAGTTAGGGTACATGAAACCAGTGTTTCAAACCACCAGAATTCACTGAAAAGTAGTATTTAACTGTAAAACAGTTGAAAGACAAGTTTATTTAGCTTCGCAAGTCCAGAGAAGAGTGTATAAAGTTGTTTCTACATGTGTTGAAGTCCCACAAGTAGAAAAGAAGGCCCATTATAGGAAACAGCTAGAAATCAGTAGTCATTCAGAGCAAATACTAATGAATATCACAGAATAGTGAGAGAACAAGTGTAAAAGACATCAAATGTAAGTCTTTAGTCTAGAAAGGATGTTGTACACTGCACAAATCCTTGAAATAGAGTTAGTTCACATGAAACCAGTGTTTGAAACCACCAGTATTCACTGAAAAGTAGTATTCAACTGTAAAACAGTTGGAAGACAAGTGTATATAGCTTCTCAAGTTCAGAGAAGTGTGTATAAAGTTGTTGCTACATGTAGTGAAGTCGCACAAGTAGAAAAGAAGGCCCATTATAGGAAACAGCTAGAAATCAGTAGTCATTCAGAGCAAATACTAATGAATATCACAGAATAGTGACAAAACAAGTGTAAAAGTCATCAAAATGTACGTTTCTAGTCTAGAAAGGATGTTATACACTACAGAAATCCTTGAAATAGAGTTACTTCACAAGAAAACAGTGTTTCCACCCACTAGATTTCACTGAAAAGTAGTATTCAACTGTAAAACAGTTGAAAGACAAGTGTATATAGCCTCTCAACTTCAGAGAAGAGTGTATAAAGTTGTTTCTACATGTGGTGAAGTCCCACAAGTAGAAAAGAAGGCCCATTATAGGAAACAGCTAGAAATCAGTAGTCATTCAGAATAAATACCAATGAATATCTTAGAATTGTGTGAGAACAAGTGTAGAAGACATCAAAATGTAAGTTTCTAGTATAGAAAGGATGTTATACAGTACAGAAATCCTTGAAATAGAGTTACTTCACAAGAAAACAGTGTTTCAACCCACTAGAATTCACTGAAAAGTAGTATTCAACTGTAAAACAGTTGAAAGACAAGAATATATAGCTTCTCTAGTTCAGAGAAGAGTGTATAAAGTTGTCTCTACATGTGGTGAAGTCCCACAAGTAGAAAAGAAGGCCCATTATAGGAAACTGCTAGAAATCAGTAAACATTCAGAGCAAATACAAATGAATATCACAGAATAGTGAGAGAACAAGTGTAAAAGACATGAAAATGTAAGTCTCTAGTCTAGAAAGGATGTTGTACACTGCACAAATCCTTGAAATAGAGTTAGTTCACATGAAACCAGTGTTTGAAACCACCAGAATTCACTGAAAAGTAGTATTCAACTGTAAAACAGTTGAAAGACAAGGGTATACAGCTTCTCAAGTTCAGAGAAGAGTGTATAAAGTTGTTTCTACATGTGGTGAAGTCCCACAAGTATACCAGAAGGCCCATTATAAAACACTGGAAGAAAGCATTAGTAATTCAGAGCAAATACTAATGAATATCACAGAATAGTGAGAGAACAAGTGTAAAAGACATCCAAATCAAAGTGTCTAGTCTAGAAAGGATGTTGTACACTGCAGAAATCCTTGAAATAGAGTTAGGTTACATGAAACCAGTGTTTCAAACCACCAGAATTCACTGAAAAGTAGTATTTAACTGTAAAACAGTTGAAAGACAAGTTTATTTAGCTTCGCAAGTCCAGAGAAGAGTGTATAAAGTTGTTTCTACATGTGTTGAAGTCCCACAAGTAGAAAAGAAGGCCCATTATAGGAAACAGCTAGAAATCAGTAGTCATTCAGAGCAAATACTAATGAATATCACAGAATAGTGAGAGAACAAGTGTAAAAGACATCAAATGTAAGTCTTTAGTCTAGAAAGGATGTTGTACACTGCACAAATCCTTGAAATAGAGTTAGTTCACATGAAACCAGTGTTTGAAACCACCAGTATTCACTGAAAAGTAGTATTCAACTGTAAAACAGTTGGAAGACAAGTGTATATAGCTTCTCAAGTTCAGAGAAGTGTGTATAAAGTTGTTGCTACATGTAGTGAAGTCGCACAAGTAGAAAAGAAGGCCCATTATAGGAAACAGCTAGAAATCAGTAGTCATTCAGAGCAAATACTAATGAATATCACAGAATAGTGACAAAACAAGTGTAAAAGTCATCAAAATGTACGTTTCTAGTCTAGAAAGGATGTTATACACTACAGAAATCCTTGAAATAGAGTTACTTCACAAGAAAACAGTGTTTCCACCCACTAGATTTCACTGAAAAGTAGTATTCAACTGTAAAACAGTTGAAAGACAAGTGTATATAGCCTCTCAACTTCAGAGAAGAGTGTATAAAGTTGTTTCTACATGTGGTGAAGTCCCACAAGTAGAAAAGAAGGCCCATTATAGGAAACAGCTAGAAATCTGTAGTCATTCATTGCAAATACTAATGAATACCATAGAATTGTGTGAGAACAAGTGTAGAAGACATCAAAATGTAAGTTTCTAGTTTAGAAAGGATGTTATACACTACAGAAATCCTTGAAATAGAGTTACTTCACAAGAAAACAGTGTTTCAACCCACTAGAATTCACTGAAAAGTAGTATTCAACTGTAAAACAGTTGAAAGACAACTGTATATAGCTTCTCAAGTTCAGAGAAGAGTGTATAAAGTTGTTTCTACATGTGGTGAAGTCCCACACGTAGAAAACAAGGGCCATTATGGGAAACAGCTAGAAACCAGTAGTCATTCAGAATAAATACCAATGAATATCTTAGAATTGTGTGAGAACAAGTGTAGAAGACATCAAAATGTAAGTTTCTAGTCTAGAAAGGATGTTATACACTACAGAAATCCTTGAAATAGAGTTAGTTCACATGAAACCAGTGTTTGAAACCACCAGAATTCACTGAAAAGTAGTATTCAACTGTAAAACAGTTGAAAGACAAGAGTATATAGCTTCTCAAGTTCAGAGAAGAGTGTATAAAGTTGTTTCTACATGTGGTGAAATCCCACAAGTAGAAAAGAAGGCCCATTATAGGAAACTGCTAGAAATCAGTAAACATTCAGAGCAAATACAAATGAATATCACAGAATAGTGAGAGAACAAGTGTAAAAGACATCAAAATGTAAGTCTCTAGTCTAGAAAGGATGTTGTACACTGCACAAATCCTTGAAATAGAGTTAGTTCACATGAAACCAGTGTTTGAAACCACCAGAATTCACTGAAAAGTAGTATTCAACTGTAAAACAGTTGAAAGACAAGGGTATACAGCTTCTCAAGTTCAGAGAAGAGTGTATAAAGTTGTTTCTACATGTGGTGAAGTCCCACAAGTATACCAGAAGGCCCATTATAAAACACTGGAAGAAAGCATTAGTAATTCAGAGCAAATACTAATGAATATCACAGAATAGTGAGAGAACAAGTGTAAAAGACATCCAAATCAAAGTGTCTAGTCTAGAAAGGATGTTGTACACTGCAGAAATCCTTGAAATAGAGTTAGGTTACATGAAACCAGTGTTTCAAACCACCAGAATTCACTGAAAAGTAGTATTTAACTGTAAAACAGTTGAAAGACAAGTTTATTTAGCTTCGCAAGTCCAGAGAAGAGTGTATAAAGTTGTTTCTACATGTGTTGAAGTCCCACAAGTAGAAAAGAAGGCCCATTATAGGAAACAGCTAGAAATCAGTAGTCATTCAGAGCAAATACTAATGAATATCACAGAATAGTGAGAGAACAAGTGTAAAAGACATCAAATGTAAGTCTTTAGTCTAGAAAGGATGTTGTACACTGCACAAATCCTTGAAATAGAGTTAGTTCACATGAAACCAGTGTTTGAAACCACCAGAATTCATTGAAAAGTAGTATTCAACTGTAAAACAGTTGGAAGACAAGTGTATATAGCTTCTCAAGTTCAGAGAAGTGTGTATAAAGTTGTTGCTACATGTAGTGAAGTCGCACAAGTAGAAAAGAAGGCCCATGATAGGAAACAGCTAGAAATCTGTAGTCATTCATTGCAAATACTAATGAATACCATAGAATTGTGTGAGAACAAGTGTAGAAGACATCAAAATGTAAGTTTCTAGTCTAGAAAGGATGTTATACACTACAGAAATCCTTGAAATAGAGTTACTTCACAAGAAAACAGTGTTTCCACCCACTAGAATTCACTGAAAAGTAGTATTCAACTGTAAAACAGTTGAAAGACTAGTGTATATAGCTTCTCTAGTTCACAGAAGAGTGTATAAAGTTGTTTCTACATGTGTTGAAGTCCCACAAGTAGAAAAGAAGGCCCATTATAGGAAACAGCTAGAAATCAGTAGTCATTCAGAGCAAATACTAATGAATATCACAGAATAGTGAGAGAACAAGTGTAAAAGACATCAAATGTAAGTCTTTAGTCTAGAAAGGATGTTGTACACTGCAGAAATCCTTGAAATTCTGTTAGTTCAAATGAAACCAGTGTTTGAAACCACCAGAATTCACTGAAAAGTAGTACTCAACTGTAAAACAGTTGGAAGACAAGTGTATATAGCTTCTCAAGTTCAGAGAAGTGTGTATAATGTTGTTGCTACATGTAGTGAAGTCGCACATTAGAAAAGAAGGCCCATTATAGGAAACAGCTAGAAATCAGTAGTCATTCATTGCAAATACTAATGAATATCACAGAATAGTGAGAGAACTAGGGTAAAAGACATCAAAATATAAGTCTCTAGTCTAGAAAGGATGTTATACACTACCGAAATCCTTGAAATAGAGTTACTTCACAAGAAACCAGTGTTTCAAACCACCAGAATTCACGGAAAAGTAGTATTTAACTGTAAAACAGTTGAAAGACAAGTTTATATAGTTTCGCAAGTCCAGAGAAGAGTGTATAAAGTTGTTTCTACATGTGGTGAAGTCCCACACGTAGAAAACAAGGGCCATTATGGGAAACAGCTAGAAATCAGTAGTCATTCACAGCAAATACTAATGAATATCACAGAATAGTGAGAGAACAAGTGTAAAAGACATCAAAATGTAAGTCTCTAGTCTAGAAAGGATGTTGTACACTGCACAAATCCTTGAAATAGAGTTACTTCACAAGAAAACAGTGTTTCAACCCATTAGAATTCACTGAAAAGTAGTATTCAACTGTAAAACAGTTGAAATACAAGAATATATAGCTTCTCTAGTTCAGAGAAGAGTGTATAAAGTTGTTTCTACATGTGGTGAAGTCCCACAAGCAGAAAAGAAGGCCCATTATAGGAAACAGCTAGAAATCAGTAGTCTTTCAGAGCAAATACTAATGAATATCACAGAATAGTGAGAGAACAAGTGTAAAAGACATCAAATGTAAGTCTTTAGTCTAGAAAGGATGTTGTACACTGCAGAAATCCTTGAAATACTGTTAGTTCAAATGAAACCAGTGTTTGAAACCACCAGAATTCACTGAAAAGTAGTACTCAACTGTAAAACAGTTGAAAGACAAGTGTATATAGCTTCTCAAGTTCAGAGAAGAGTGTATAAAGCTGTTTCTACATGTGGTGAAGTCCCACAAGTAGAAAAGAAGGCCCATTATAGGAAACTGCTAGAAATCAGTAAACATTCAGAGCAAATACAAATGAATATCACAGAATAGTGAGAGAACAAGTGTAAAAGACATGAAAATGTAAGTCTCTAGTCTAGAAAGGATGTTGTACACTGCACAAATCCTTGAAATAGAGTTAGTTCACATGAAACCAGTGTTTGAAACCACCAGAATTCACTGAAAAGTAGTATTCAACTGTAAAACAGTTGAAAGACAAGGGTATACAGCTTCTCAAGTTCAGAGAAGAGTGTATAAAGTTGTTTCTACATGTGGTGAAGTCCCACAAGTATACCAGAAGGCCCATTATAAAACACTGGAAGAAAGCATTAGTAATTCAGAGCAAATACTAATGAATATCACAGAATAGTGAGAGAACAAGTGTAAAAGACATCCAAATCAAAGTGTCTAGTCTAGAAAGGATGTTGTACACTGCAGAAATCCTTGAAATAGAGTTAGGTTACATGAAACCAGTGTTTCAAACCACCAGAATTCACTGAAAAGTAGTATTTAACTGTAAAACAGTTGAAAGACAAGTTTATTTAGCTTCGCAAGTCCAGAGAAGAGTGTATAAAGTTGTTTCTACATGTGTTGAAGTCCCACAAGTAGAAAAGAAGGCCCATTATAGGAAACAGCTAGAAATCAGTAGTCATTCAGAGCAAATACTAATGAATATCACAGAATAGTGAGAGAACAAGTGTAAAAGACATCAAATGTAAGTCTTTAGTCTAGAAAGGATGTTGTACACTGCACAAATCCTTGAAATAGAGTTAGTTCACATGAAACCAGTGTTTGAAACCACCAGTATTCACTGAAAAGTAGTATTCAACTGTAAAACAGTTGGAAGACAAGTGTATATAGCTTCTCAAGTTCAGAGAAGTGTGTATAAAGTTGTTGCTACATGTAGTGAAGTCGCACAAGTAGAAAAGAAGGCCCATTATAGGAAACAGCTAGAAATCAGTAGTCATTCAGAGCAAATACTAATGAATATCACAGAATAGTGACAAAACAAGTGTAAAAGTCATCAAAATGTACGTTTCTAGTCTAGAAAGGATGTTATACACTACAGAAATCCTTGAAATAGAGTTACTTCACAAGAAAACAGTGTTTCCACCCACTAGATTTCACTGAAAAGTAGTATTCAACTGTAAAACAGTTGAAAGACAAGTGTATATAGCCTCTCAACTTCAGAGAAGAGTGTATAAAGTTGTTTCTACATGTGGTGAAGTCCCACACGTAGAAAACAAGGGCCATTATGGGAAACAGCTAGAAATCAGTAGTCATTCACAGCAAATACTAATGAATATCACAGAATAGTGAGAGAACAAGTGTAAAAGACATCAAAATGTAAGTCTCTAGTCTAGAAAGGATGTTGTACACTGCACAAATCCTTGAAATAGAGTTACTTCACAAGAAAACAGTGTTTCAACCCATTAGAATTCACTGAAAAGTAGTATTCAACTGTAAAACAGTTGAAATACAAGAATATATAGCTTCTCTAGTTCAGAGAAGAGTGTATAAAGTTGTTTCTACATGTGGTGAAGTCCCACAAGCAGAAAAGAAGGCCCATTATAGGAAACAGCTAGAAATCAGTAGTCTTTCAGAGCA
This sequence comes from Cnephaeus nilssonii, assembly GCF_951640355.1. Classification (NCBI taxonomy): domain Eukaryota; kingdom Metazoa; phylum Chordata; class Mammalia; order Chiroptera; family Vespertilionidae; genus Cnephaeus; species Cnephaeus nilssonii. Next base: position 271,601 of record NW_027645439.1, on the reverse strand, counting down.
AATACTAATGAATATCACAGAATAGTGAGAGAACAAGTGTAAAAGACATCAAATGTAAGTCTTTAGTCTAGAAAGGATGTTGTACACTGCAGAAATCCTTGAAATACTGTTAGTTCAAATGAAACCAGTGTTTGAAACCACCAGAATTCACTGAAAAGTAGTACTCAACTGTAAAACAGTTGAAAGACAAGTGTATATAGCTTCTCAAGTTCAGAGAAGAGTGTATAAAGCTGTTTCTACATGTGGTGAAGTCCCACAAGTAGAAAAGAAGGCCCATTATAGGAAACTGCTAGAAATCAGTAAACATTCAGAGCAAATACAAATGAATATCACAGAATAGTGAGAGAACAAGTGTAAAAGACATGAAAATGTAAGTCTCTAGTCTAGAAAGGATGTTGTACACTGCACAAATCCTTGAAATAGAGTTAGTTCACATGAAACCAGTGTTTGAAACCACCAGAATTCACTGAAAAGTAGTATTCAACTGTAAAACAGTTGAAAGACAAGGGTATACAGCTTCTCAAGTTCAGAGAAGAGTGTATAAAGTTGTTTCTACATGTGGTGAAGTCCCACAAGTATACCAGAAGGCCCATTATAAAACACTGGAAGAAAGCATTAGTAATTCAGAGCAAATACTAATGAATATCACAGAATAGTGAGAGAACAAGTGTAAAAGACATCCAAATCAAAGTGTCTAGTCTAGAAAGGATGTTGTACACTGCAGAAATCCTTGAAATAGAGTTAGGTTACATGAAACCAGTGTTTCAAACCACCAGAATTCACTGAAAAGTAGTATTTAACTGTAAAACAGTTGAAAGACAAGTTTATTTAGCTTCGCAAGTCCAGAGAAGAGTGTATAAAGTTGTTTCTACATGTGTTGAAGTCCCACAAGTAGAAAAGAAGGCCCATTATAGGAAACAGCTAGAAATCAGTAGTCATTCAGAGCAAATACTAATGAATATCACAGAATAGTGAGAGAACAAGTGTAAAAGACATCAAATGTAAGTCTTTAGTCTAGAAAGGATGTTGTACACTGCACAAATCCTTGAAATAGAGTTAGTTCACATGAAACCAGTGTTTGAAACCACCAGTATTCACTGAAAAGTAGTATTCAACTGTAAAACAGTTGGAAGACAAGTGTATATAGCTTCTCAAGTTCAGAGAAGTGTGTATAAAGTTGTTGCTACATGTAGTGAAGTCGCACAAGTAGAAAAGAAGGCCCATTATAGGAAACAGCTAGAAATCAGTAGTCATTCAGAGCAAATACTAATGAATATCACAGAATAGTGACAAAACAAGTGTAAAAGTCATCAAAATGTACGTTTCTAGTCTAGAAAGGATGTTATACACTACAGAAATCCTTGAAATAGAGTTACTTCACAAGAAAACAGTGTTTCCACCCACTAGATTTCACTGAAAAGTAGTATTCAACTGTAAAACAGTTGAAAGACAAGTGTATATAGCCTCTCAACTTCAGAGAAGAGTGTATAAAGTTGTTTCTACATGTGGTGAAGTCCCACAAGTAGAAAAGAAGGCCCATTATAGGAAACAGCTAGAAATCTGTAGTCATTCATTGCAAATACTAATGAATACCATAGAATTGTGTGAGAACAAGTGTAGAAGACATCAAAATGTAAGTTTCTAGTTTAGAAAGGATGTTATACACTACAGAAATCCTTGAAATAGAGTTACTTCACAAGAAAACAGTGTTTCAACCCACTAGAATTCACTGAAAAGTAGTATTCAACTGTAAAACAGTTGAAAGACAACTGTATATAGCTTCTCAAGTTCAGAGAAGAGTGTATAAAGTTGTTTCTACATGTGGTGAAGTCCCACACGTAGAAAACAAGGGCCATTATGGGAAACAGCTAGAAACCAGTAGTCATTCAGAATAAATACCAATGAATATCTTAGAATTGTGTGAGAACAAGTGTAGAAGACATCAAAATGTAAGTTTCTAGTCTAGAAAGGATGTTATACACTACAGAAATCCTTGAAATAGAGTTAGTTCACATGAAACCAGTGTTTGAAACCACCAGAATTCACTGAAAAGTAGTATTCAACTGTAAAACAGTTGAAAGACAAGAGTATATAGCTTCTCAAGTTCAGAGAAGAGTGTATAAAGTTGTTTCTACATGTGGTGAAATCCCACAAGTAGAAAAGAAGGCCCATTATAGGAAACTGCTAGAAATCAGTAAACATTCAGAGCAAATACAAATGAATATCACAGAATAGTGAGAGAACAAGTGTAAAAGACATCAAAATGTAAGTCTCTAGTCTAGAAAGGATGTTGTACACTGCACAAATCCTTGAAATAGAGTTAGTTCACATGAAACCAGTGTTTGAAACCACCAGAATTCACTGAAAAGTAGTATTCAACTGTAAAACAGTTGAAAGACAAGGGTATACAGCTTCTCAAGTTCAGAGAAGAGTGTATAAAGTTGTTTCTACATGTGGTGAAGTCCCACAAGTATACCAGAAGGCCCATTATAAAACACTGGAAGAAAGCATTAGTAATTCAGAGCAAATACTAATGAATATCACAGAATAGTGAGAGAACAAGTGTAAAAGACATCCAAATCAAAGTGTCTAGTCTAGAAAGGATGTTGTACACTGCAGAAATCCTTGAAATAGAGTTAGGTTACATGAAACCAGTGTTTCAAACCACCAGAATTCACTGAAAAGTAGTATTTAACTGTAAAACAGTTGAAAGACAAGTTTATTTAGCTTCGCAAGTCCAGAGAAGAGTGTATAAAGTTGTTTCTACATGTGTTGAAGTCCCACAAGTAGAAAAGAAGGCCCATTATAGGAAACAGCTAGAAATCAGTAGTCATTCAGAGCAAATACTAATGAATATCACAGAATAGTGAGAGAACAAGTGTAAAAGACATCAAATGTAAGTCTTTAGTCTAGAAAGGATGTTGTACACTGCACAAATCCTTGAAATAGAGTTAGTTCACATGAAACCAGTGTTTGAAACCACCAGAATTCACTGAAAAGTAGTATTCAACTGTAAAACAGTTGGAAGACATGTGTATATAGCTTCTCAAGTTCAGAGAAGTGTGTATAAAGGTGTTGCTACATGTAGTGAAGTCGCACAAGTAGAAAAGAAGGCCCATTATAGGAAACAGCTAGAAATCAGTAGTCATTCAGAGCAAATACTAATGAATATCACAGAATAGTGACAGAACAAGTGTAAAAGTCATCAAAATGTACGTTTCTAGTCTAGAAAGGATGTTATACACTACAGAAATCCTTGAAATAGAGTTACTTCACAAGAAAACAGTGTTTCCACCCACTAGAATTCACTGAAAAGTAGTATTCAACTGTAAAACAGTTGAAAGACAAGTGTATATAGCCTCTCAACTTCAGAGAAGAGTGTATAAAGTTGTTTCTACATGTGGTGAAGTCCCACAAGTAGAAAAGAAGGCCCATTATAGGAAACAGCTAGAAATCAGTAGTCATTCAGAATAAATACCAATGAATATCTTAGAATTGTGTGAGAACAAGTGTAGAAGACATCAAAATGTAAGTTTCTAGTATAGAAAGGATGTTATACAGTACAGAAATCCTTGAAATAGAGTTACTTCACAAGAAAACAGTGTTTCAACCCACTAGAATTCACTGAAAAGTAGTATTCAACTGTAAAACAGTTGAAAGACAAGAATATATAGCTTCTCTAGTTCAGAGAAGAGTGTATAAAGTTGTTTCTACATGTGGTGAAGTCCCACAAGTAGAAAAGAAGGCCCATTATAGGAAACTGCTAGAAATCAGTAAACATTCAGAGCAAATACAAATGAATATCACAGAATAGTGAGAGAACAAGTGTAAAAGACATGAAAATGTAAGTCTCTAGTCTAGAAAGGATGTTGTACACTGCACAAATCCTTGAAATAGAGTTAGTTCACATGAAACCAGTGTTTGAAACCACCAGAATTCACTGAAAAGTAGTATTCAACTGTAAAACAGTTGAAAGACAAGGGTATACAGCTTCTCAAGTTCAGAGAAGAGTGTATAAAGTTGTTTCTACATGTGGTGAAGTCCCACAAGTATACCAGAAGGCCCATTATAAAACACTGGAAGAAAGCATTAGTAATTCAGAGCAAATACTAATGAATATCACAGAATAGTGAGAGAACAAGTGTAAAAGACATCCAAATCAAAGTGTCTAGTCTAGAAAGGATGTTGTACACTGCAGAAATCCTTGAAATAGAGTTAGGTTACATGAAACCAGTGTTTCAAACCACCAGAATTCACTGAAAAGTAGTATTTAACTGTAAAACAGTTGAAAGACAAGTTTATTTAGCTTCGCAAGTCCAGAGAAGAGTGTATAAAGTTGTTTCTACATGTGTTGAAGTCCCACAAGTAGAAAAGAAGGCCCATTATAGGAAACAGCTAGAAATCAGTAGTCATTCAGAGCAAATACTAATGAATATCACAGAATAGTGAGAGAACAAGTGTAAAAGACATCAAATGTAAGTCTTTAGTCTAGAAAGGATGTTGTACACTGCACAAATCCTTGAAATAGAGTTAGTTCACATGAAACCAGTGTTTGAAACCACCAGTATTCACTGAAAAGTAGTATTCAACTGTAAAACAGTTGGAAGACAAGTGTATATAGCTTCTCAAGTTCAGAGAAGTGTGTATAAAGTTGTTGCTACATGTAGTGAAGTCGCACAAGTAGAAAAGAAGGCCCATTATAGGAAACAGCTAGAAATCAGTAGTCATTCAGAGCAAATACTAATGAATATCACAGAATAGTGACAAAACAAGTGTAAAAGTCATCAAAATGTACGTTTCTAGTCTAGAAAGGATGTTATACACTACAGAAATCCTTGAAATAGAGTTACTTCACAAGAAAACAGTGTTTCCACCCACTAGATTTCACTGAAAAGTAGTATTCAACTGTAAAACAGTTGAAAGACAAGTGTATATAGCCTCTCAACTTCAGAGAAGAGTGTATAAAGTTGTTTCTACATGTGGTGAAGTCCCACAAGTAGAAAAGAAGGCCCATTATAGGAAACAGCTAGAAATCTGTAGTCATTCATTGCAAATACTAATGAATACCATAGAATTGTGTGAGAACAAGTGTAGAAGACATCAAAATGTAAGTTTCTAGTTTAGAAAGGATGTTATACACTACAGAAATCCTTGAAATAGAGTTACTTCACAAGAAAACAGTGTTTCAACCCACTAGAATTCACTGAAAAGTAGTATTCAACTGTAAAACAGTTGAAAGACAACTGTATATAGCTTCTCAAGTTCAGAGAAGAGTGTATAAAGTTGTTTCTACATGTGGTGAAGTCCCACACGTAGAAAACAAGGGCCATTATGGGAAACAGCTAGAAACCAGTAGTCATTCAGAATAAATACCAATGAATATCTTAGAATTGTTTGAGAACAAGTGTAGAAGACATCAAAATGTAAGTTTCTAGTCTAGAAAGGATGTTATACACTACAGAAATCCTTGAAATAGAGTTAGTTCACATGAAACCAGTGTTTGAAACCACCAGAATTCACTGAAAAGTAGTATTCAACTGTAAAACAGTTGAAAGACAAGAGTATATAGCTTCTCAAGTTCAGAGAAGAGTGTATAAAGTTGTTTCTACATGTGGTGAAATCCCACAAGTAGAAAAGAAGGCCCATTATAGGAAACTGCTAGAAATCAGTAAACATTCAGAGCAAATACAAATGAATATCACAGAATAGTGAGAGAACAAGTGTAAAAGACATCAAAATGTAAGTCTCTAGTCTAGAAAGGATGTTGTACACTGCACAAATCCTTGAAATAGAGTTAGTTCACATGAAACCAGTGTTTGAAACCACCAGAATTCACTGAAAAGTAGTATTCAACTGTAAAACAGTTGAAAGACAAGGGTATACAGCTTCTCAAGTTCAGAGAAGAGTGTATAAAGTTGTTTCTACATGTGGTGAAGTCCCACAAGTATACCAGAAGGCCCATTATAAAACACTGGAAGAAAGCATTAGTAATTCAGAGCAAATACTAATGAATATCACAGAATAGTGAGAGAACAAGTGTAAAAGACATCCAAATCAAAGTGTCTAGTCTAGAAAGGATGTTGTACACTGCAGAAATCCTTGAAATAGAGTTAGGTTACATGAAACCAGTGTTTCAAACCACCAGAATTCACTGAAAAGTAGTATTTAACTGTAAAACAGTTGAAAGACAAGTTTATTTAGCTTCGCAAGTCCAGAGAAGAGTGTATAAAGTTGTTTCTACATGTGTTGAAGTCCCACAAGTAGAAAAGAAGGCCCATTATAGGAAACAGCTAGAAATCAGTAGTCATTCAGAGCAAATACTAATGAATATCACAGAATAGTGAGAGAACAAGTGTAAAAGACATCAAATGTAAGTCTTTAGTCTAGAAAGGATGTTGTACACTGCACAAATCCTTGAAATAGAGTTAGTTCACATGAAACCAGTGTTTGAAACCACCAGAATTCACTGAAAAGTAGTATTCAACTGTAAAACAGTTGGAAGACATGTGTATATAGCTTCTCAAGTTCAGAGAAGTGTGTATAAAGGTGTTGCTACATGTAGTGAAGTCGCACAAGTAGAAAAGAAGGCCCATTATAGGAAACAGCTAGAAATCAGTAGTCATTCAGAGCAAATACTAATGAATATCACAGAATAGTGACAGAACAAATGTAAAAGTCATCAAAATGTACGTTTCTAGTCTAGAAAGGATGTTATACACTACAGAAATCCTTGAAATAGAGTTACTTCACAAGAAAACAGTGTTTCCACCCACTAGAATTCACTGAAAAGTAGTATTCAACTGTAAAACAGTTGAAAGACAAGTGTATATAGCCTCTCAACTTCAGAGAAGAGTGTATAAAGTTGTTTCTACATGTGGTGAAGTCCCACAAGTAGAAAAGAAGGCCCATTATAGGAAACAGCTAGAAATCAGTAGTCATTCAGAATAAATACCAATGAATATCTTAGAATTGTGTGAGAACAAGTGTAGAAGACATCAAAATGTAAGTTTCTAGTATAGAAAGGATGTTATACAGTACAGAAATCCTTGAAATAGAGTTACTTCACAAGAAAACAGTGTTTCAACCCACTAGAATTCACTGAAAAGTAGTATTCAACTGTAAAACAGTTGAAAGACAAGAATATATAGCTTCTCTAGTTCAGAGAAGAGTGTATAAAGTTGTTTCTACATGTGGTGAAGTCCCACAAGTAGAAAAGAAGGCCCATTATAGGAAACAGCTAGAAATCAGTAGTCTTTCAGAGCAAATACTAATGAATATCACAGAATAGTGAGAGAACAAGTGTAAAAGACATCAAATGTAAGTCTTTAGTCTAGAAAGGATGTTGTACACTGCACAAATCCTTGAAATAGAGTTAGTTCACATGAAACCACTGTTTGAAACCACCAGAATTCACTGAAAAGTAGTACTCAACTGTAAAACAGTTGGAAGACAAGTGTATATAGCTTCTCAAGTTCAGAGAAGTGTGTATAAAGTTGTTGCTACATGTAGTGAAGTCGCACATTAGAAAAGAAGGCCCATTATAGGAAACAGCTAGAAATCAGTAGTCATTCATTGCAAATACTAATGAACATCACAGAATAGTGAGAGAACTAGGGTAAAAGACATCAAAATATAAGTCTCTAGTCTAGAAAGGATGTTATACACTACCGAAATCCTTGAAATAGAGTTACTTCACAAGAAACCAGTGTTTCAAACCACCAGAATTCACGGAAAAGTAGTATTTAACTGTAAAACAGTTGAAAGACAAGTTTATATAGTTTCGCAAGTCCAGAGAAGAGTGTATAAAGTTGTTTCTACATGTGATGAAGTCCCACAATTAGAAAAGAAGGCCCATTATGGGAAACAGCTAGTAATCAGTAGTCATTCAGAGCAAATACTACTGAATATCACAGAATAGTGAGAGAACAAGTGTAAAAGACATCAAAATGTACGTTCCTAGAATAGAAAGGATGTTATACACTACAGAAATCCTTGAAATAGAGTTACTTCACAAGAAAACAGTGTTTCAACCCACTAGAATTCACTGAAAAGTAGTATTCAACTGTAAAACAGTTGAAAGACAAGAATATATAGCTTCTCTAGTTCAGAGAAGAGTGTATAAAGTTGTTTCTACATGTGGTGAAGTCCCACAAGTAGAAAAGAAGGCCCATTATAGGAAACAGCTAGAAATCAGTAGTCTTTCAGAGCAAATACTAAAGAATATCACAGAATAGTGAGAGAACAAGTGTAAAAGACATCAAATGTAAGTCTTTAGTCTAGAAAGGATGTTGTACACTGCAGAAATCCTTGAAATACTGTTAGTTCAAATGAAACCAGTGTTTGAAACCACCAGAATTCACTGAAAAGTAGTACTCAACTGTAAAACAGTTGGAAGACAAGTGTATATAGCTTCTCAAGTTCAGAGAAGTGTGTATAAAGTTGTTTCTACATGTAGTGAAGTCGCACAAGTAGAAAAGAAGGCCCATTATAGGAAACAGCTAGAAATCAGTAGTCATTCATTGCAAATACTAATGAATATCATAGAATTTTGTGAGAACAAGTGTAGAAGACATCAAAATGTAAGTTTCTAGTCTAGAAAGGATGTTATACACTACAGAAATCCTTGAAATAGAGTTACTTCACAAGTAAACAGTGTTTCAACCCACTAGAATTCACTGAAAGGTAGTATTCAACAGTAAAACAGTTGAAAGACAACTGTATATAGCTTCTCAAGTTCAGAGAAGAGTGTATAAAGTTGTTTCTACATGTGGTGAAGTCCCACACGTAGAAAACAAGGGCCATTATGGGAAACAGCTAGAAATCAGTAGTCATGCAGAGCAAATACTAATGAATATCACAGAATAGTGATAGAACAAGTGTAAAAGACATCAAAATGTAAGTCTCTAGTCTAGAAAGGATGTTGTACACTGCACAAATCCTTGAAATAGAGTTACTTCACAAGAAAACAGTGTTTCAACCCATTAGAATTCACTGAAAAGTAGTATTCAACTGTAAAACAGTTGAAAGACAAGTGTATATAGCTTCTCAAGTTCAGAGAAGAGTGTATAAAGCTGTTTCTACATGTGGTGAAGTCCCACAAGTAGAAAAGAAGGCCCATTATGGGAAACAGCTTGAAATCAGTACTCATTCACAGCAAATACTAATGAATATCACAGAATAGTGAGAGAACAAGTGTAAAAGACATCAAAATGTAAGTCTCTAGTCTAGAAAGGATGTTGTACACTGCACAAATCCTTGAAATAGAGTTAGTTCACAAGAAAACAGTGTTTCAACCCACTAGAATTCACTGAAAAGTAGTATTCAACTGTAAAACAGTTGAAAGACAAGAATATATAGCTTCTCAAGTTCAGAGAAGAGTGTATAAAGCTGTTTCTACATGTGGTGAAGTCCCACAAGTAGAAAAGAAGGCCCATTATAGGAAACTGCTAGAAATCAGTAAACATTCAGAGCAAATACAAATGAATATCACAGAATAGGGAGAGAACAAGTGTAAAAGACATCAAAATGTAAGTCTCTAGTCTAGAAAGGATGTTGTACACTGCACAAATCCTTGAAATAGAGTTAGTTCACATGAAACCAGTGTTTGAAACCACCAGAATTCACTGAAAAGTAGTATTCAACTGTAAAACAGTTGAAAGACAAGGGTATACAGCTTCTCAAGTTCAGAGAAGAGTGTATAAAGTTGTTTCTACATGTGGTGAAGTCCCACAAGTATACCAGAAGGCCCATTATAAAACACTGGAAGAAAGCATTAGTAATTCAGAGCAAATACTAATGAATATCACAGAATAGTGAGAGAACAAGTGTAAAAGACATCCAAATCAAAGTGTCTAGTCTAGAAAGGATGTTGTACACTGCAGAAATCCTTGAAATAGAGTTAGGTTACATGAAACCAGTGTTTCAAACCACCAGAATTCACTGAAAAGTAGTATTTAACTGTAAAACAGTTGAAAGACAAGTTTATTTAGCTTCGCAAGTCCAGAGAAGAGTGTATAAAGTTGTTTCTACATGTGTTGAAGTCCCACAAGTAGAAAAGAAGGCCCATTATAGGAAACAGCTAGAAATCAGTAGTCATTCAGAGCAAATACTAATGAATATCACAGAATAGTGAGAGAACAAGTGTAAAAGACATCAAATGTAAGTCTTTAGTCTAGAAAGGATGTTGTACACTGCACAAATCCTTGAAATAGAGTTAGTTCACATGAATCCAGTGTTTGAAACCACCAGAATTCACTGACAAGTAGTATTCAACTGTAAAACAGTTGGAAGACAAGTGTATATAGCTTCTCAAGTTCAGGGAAGTGTGTATAAAGTTGTTGCTACATGTAGTGAAGTCGCACAAGTAGAAAAGAAGGCCCATTATAGGAAACAGCTAGAAATCAGTAGTCATTCAGAGCAAATACTAATGAATATCACAGAATAGTGACAAAACAAGTGTAAAAGTCATCAAAATGTACGTTTCTAGTCTAGAAAGGATGTTATACACTACAGAAATCCTTGAAATAGAGTTACTTCACAAGACAACAGTGTTTCCACCCACTAGATTTCACTGAAAAGTAGTATTCAACTGTAAAACAGTTGAAAGACAAGTGTATATAGCCTCTCAACTTCAGAGAAGAGTGTATAAAGTTGTTTCTACATGTGGTGAAGTCCCACAAGTAGAAAAGAAGGCCCATTATAGGAAACAGCTAGAAATCAGTAGTCATTCAGAATAAATACCAATGAATATCTTAGAATTGTGTGAGAACAAGTGTAGAAGACATCAAAATGTAAGTTTCTAGTATAGAAAGGATGTTATACAGTACAGAAATCCTTGAAATAGAGTTACTTCACAAGAAAACAGTGTTTCAACCCACTAGAATTCACTGAAAAGTAGTATTCAACTGTAAAACAGTTGAAAGACTAGTGTATATAGCTTCTCTAGTTCAGAGAAGAGTGTATAAAGTTGTTGCTACATGTAGTGAAGTCGCACAAGTAGAAAAGAAGGCCCATTATAGGAAACAGCTAGAAATCTGTAGTCATTCATTGCAAATACTAATGAATACCATAGAATTGTATGAGAACAAGTGTAGAAGACATCAAAATGTAAGTTTCTAGTCTAGAAAGGATGTTATACACTACAGAAATCCTTGAAATAGAGTTACTTCACAAGAAAACAGTGTTTCAACCCACTAGAATTCACTGAAAAGTAGTATTCAACTGTAAAACAGTTGAAAGACAACTGTATATAGCTTCTCAAGTTCAGAGAAGAGTGTACAAAGTTGTTTCTACATGTGGTGAAGTCCCACACGTAGAAAACAAGGGCCATTATGGGAAACAGCTAGAAACCAGTAGTCATTCAGAATAAATACCAATGAATATCTTAGAATTGTGTGAGAACAAGTGTAGAAGACATCAAAATGTAAGTTTCTAGTCTAGAAAGGATGTTATACACTACAGAAATCCTTGAAATAGAGTTAGTTCACATGAAACCAGTGTTTGAAACCACCAGAATTCACTGAAAAGTAGTATTCAACTGTAAAACAGTTGAAAGACAAGAGTATATAGCTTCTCAAGTTCAGAGAAGAGTGTATAAAGTTGTTTCTACATGTGGTGAAATCCCACAAGTAGAAAAGAAGGCCCATTATAGGAAACTGCTAGAAATCAGTAAACATTCAGAGCAAATACAAATGAATATCACAGAATAGTGAGAGAACAAGTGTAAAAGACATCAAAATGTAAGTCTCTAGTCTAGAAAGGATGTTGTACACTGCACAAATCCTTGAAATAGAGTTAGTTCACATGAAACCAGTGTTTGAAACCACCAGAATTCACTGAAAAGTAGTATTCAACTGTAAAACAGTTGAAAGACAAGGGTATACAGCTTCTCAAGTTCAGAGAAGAGTGTATAAAGTTGTTTCTACATGTGGTGAAGTCCCACAAGTATACCAGAAGGCCCATTATAAAACACTGGAAGAAAGCATTAGTAATTCAGAGCAAATACTAATGAATATCACAGAATAGTGAGAGAACAAGTGTAAAAGACATCCAAATCAAAGTGTCTAGTCTAGAAAGGATGTTGTACACTGCAGAAATCCTTGAAATAGAGTTAGGTTACATGAAACCAGTGTTTCAAACCACCAGAATTCACTGAAAAGTAGTATTTAACTGTAAAACAGTTGAAAGACAAGTTTATTTAGCTTCGCAAGTCCAGAGAAGAGTGTATAAAGTTGTTTCTACATGTGTTGAAGTCCCACAAGTAGAAAAGAAGGCCCATTATAGGAAACAGCTAGAAATCAGTAGTCATTCAGAGCAAATACTAATGAATATCACAGAATAGTGAGAGAACAAGTGTAAAAGACATCAAATGTAAGTCTTTAGTCTAGAAAGGATGTTGTACACTGCACAAATCCTTGAAATAGAGTTAGTTCACATGAAACCAGTGTTTGAAACCACCAGAATTCACTGAAAAGTAGTATTCAACTGTAAAACAGTTGGAAGACAAGTGTATATAGCTTCTCAAGTTCAGGGAAGTGTGTATAAAGTTGTTGCTACATGTAGTGAAGTCGCACAAGTAGAAAAGAAGGCCCATTATAGGAAACTGCTAGAAATCAGTAGTCATTCAGAGCAAATACTAATGAATATCACAGAATAGTGACAAAACAAGTGTAAAAGTCATCAAAATGTACGTTTCTAGTCTAGAAAGGATGTTATACACTACAGAAATCCTTGAAATAGAGTTACTTCACAAGACAACAGTGTTTCCACCCACTAGATTTCACTGAAAAGTAGTATTCAACTGTAAAACAGTTGAAAGACAAGTGTATATAGCCTCTCAACTTCAGAGAAGAGTGTATAAAGTTGTTTCTACATGTGGTGAAGTCCCACAAGTAGAAAAGAAGGCCCATTATAGGAAACAGCTAGAAATCAGTAGTCATTCAGAATAAATACCAATGAATATCTTAGAATTGTGTGAGAACAAGTGTAGAAGACATCAAAATGTAAGTTTCTAGTATAGAAAGGATGTTATACAGTACAGAAATCCTTGAAATAGAGTTACTTCACAAGAAAACAGTGTTTCAACCCACTAGAATTCACTGAAAAGTAGTATTCAACTGTAAAACAGTTGAAAGACTAGTGTATATAGCTTCTCTAGTTCAGAGAAGAGTGTATAAAGTTGTTGCTACATGTAGTGAAGTCGCACAAGTAGAAAAGAAGGCCCATTATAGGAAACAGCTAGAAATCTGTAGTCATTCATTGCAAATACTAATGAATACCATAGAATTGTATGAGAACAAGTGTAGAAGACATCAAAATGTAAGTTTCTAGTCTAGAAAGGATGTTATACACTACAGAAATCCTTGAAATAGAGTTACTTCACAAGAAAACAGTGTTTCAACCCACTAGAATTCACTGAAAAGTAGTATTCAACTGTAAAACAGTTGAAAGACAACTGTATATAGCTTCTCAAGTTCAGAGAAGAGTGTACAAAGTTGTTTCTACATGTGGTGAAGTCCCACACGTAGAAAACAAGGGCCATTATGGGAAACAGCTAGAAACCAGTAGTCATTCAGAATAAATACCAATGAATATCTTAGAATTGTGTGAGAACAAGTGTAGAAGACATCAAAATGTAAGTTTCTAGTCTAGAAAGGATGTTATACACTACAGAAATCCTTGAAATAGAGTTAGTTCACATGAAACCAGTGTTTGAAACCACCAGAATTCACTGAAAAGTAGTATTCAACTGTAAAACAGTTGAAAGACAAGAGTATATAGCTTCTCAAGTTCAGAGAAGAGTGTATAAAGTTGTTTCTACATGTGGTGAAATCCCACAAGTAGAAAAGAAGGCCCATTATAGGAAACTGCTAGAAATCAGTAAACATTCAGAGCAAATACAAATGAATATCACAGAATAGTGAGAGAACAAGTGTAAAAGACATCAAAATGTAAGTCTCTAGTCTAGAAAGGATGTTGTACACTGCACAAATCCTTGAAATAGAGTTAGTTCACATGAAACCAGTGTTTGAAACCACCAGAATTCACTGAAAAGTAGTATTCAACTGTAAAACAGTTGAAAGACAAGGGTATACAGCTTCTCAAGTTCAGAGAAGAGTGTATAAAGTTGTTTCTACATGTGGTGAAGTCCCACAAGTATACCAGAAGGCCCATTATAAAACACTGGAAGAAAGCATTAGTAATTCAGAGCAAATACTAATGAATATCACAGAATAGTGAGAGAACAAGTGTAAAAGACATCCAAATCAAAGTGTCTAGTCTAGAAAGGATGTTGTACACTGCAGAAATCCTTGAAATAGAGTTAGGTTACATGAAACCAGTGTTTCAAACCACCAGAATTCACTGAAAAGTAGTATTTAACTGTAAAACAGTTGAAAGACAAGTTTATTTAGCTTCGCAAGTCCAGAGAAGAGTGTATAAAGTTGTTTCTACATGTGTTGAAGTCCCACAAGTAGAAAAGAAGGCCCATTATAGGAAACAGCTAGAAATCAGTAGTCATTCAGAGCAAATACTAATGAATATCACAGAATAGTGAGAGAACAAGTGTAAAAGACATCAAATGTAAGTCTTTAGTCTAGAAAGGATGTTGTACACTGCACAAATCCTTGAAATAGAGTTAGTTCACATGAAACCAGTGTTTGAAACCACCAGAATTCACTGAAAAGTAGTATTCAACTGTAAAACAGTTGGAAGACAAGTGTATATAGCTTCTCAAGTTCAGGGAAGTGTGTATAAAGTTGTTGCTACATGTAGTGAAGTCGCACAAGTAGAAAAGAAGGCCCATTATAGGAAACTGCTAGAAATCAGTAGTCATTCAGAGCAAATACTAATGAATATCACAGAATAGTGACAAAACAAGTGTAAAAGTCATCAAAATGTACGTTTCTAGTCTAGAAAGGATGTTATACACTACAGAAATCCTTGAAATAGAGTTACTTCACAAGACAACAGTGTTTCCACCCACTAGATTTCACTGAAAAGTAGTATTCAACTGTAAAACAGTTGAAAGACAAGTGTATATAGCCTCTCAACTTCAGAGAAGAGTGTATAAAGTTGTTTCTACATGTGGTGAAGTCCCACAAGTAGAAAAGAAGGCCCATTATAGGAAACAGCTAGAAATCAGTAGTCATTCAGAATAAATACCAATGAATATCTTAGAATTGTGTGAGAACAAGTGTAGAAGACATCAAAATGTAAGTTTCTAGTATAGAAAGGATGTTATACAGTACAGAAATCCTTGAAATAGAGTTACTTCACAAGAAAACAGTGTTTCAACCCACTAGAATTCACTGAAAAGTAGTATTCAACTGTAAAACAGTTGAAAGACTAGTGTATATAGCTTCTCTAGTTCAGAGAAGAGTGTATAAAGTTGTTGCTACATGTAGTGAAGTCGCACAAGTAGAAAAGAAGGCCCATTATAGGAAACAGCTAGAAATCTGTAGTCATTCATTGCAAATACTAATGAATACCATAGAATTGTATGAGAACAAGTGTAGAAGACATCAAAATGTAAGTTTCTAGTCTAGAAAGGATGTTATACACTACAGAAATCCTTGAAATAGAGTTACTTCACAAGAAAACAGTGTTTCAACCCACTAGAATTCACTGAAAAGTAGTATTCAACTGTAAAACAGTTGAAAGACAACTGTATATAGCTTCTCAAGTTCAGAGAAGAGTGTACAAAGTTGTTTCTACATGTGGTGAAGTCCCACACGTAGAAAACAAGGGCCATTATGGGAAACAGCTAGAAACCAGTAGTCATTCAGAATAAATACCAATGAATATCTTAGAATTGTGTGAGAACAAGTGTAGAAGACATCAAAATGTAAGTTTCTAGTCTAGAAAGGATGTTATACACTACAGAAATCCTTGAAATAGAGTTAGTTCACATGAAACCAGTGTTTGAAACCACCAGAATTCACTGAAAAGTAGTATTCAACTGTAAAACAGTTGAAAGACAAGAGTATATAGCTTCTAAAGTTCAGAGAAGAGTGTATAAAGTTGTTTCTACATGTGGTGAAATCCCACAAGTAGAAAAGAAGGCCCATTATAGGAAACTGCTAGAAATCAGTAAACATTCAGAGCAAATACAAATGAATATCACAGAATAGTGAGAGAACAAGTGTAAAAGACATCAAAATGTAAGTCTCTAGTCTAGAAAGGATGTTGTACACTGCACAAATCCTTGAAATAGAGTTAGTTCACATGAAACTTGTGTTTGAAACCACCAGAATTCACTGAAAAGTAGTATTCAACTGTAAAACAGTTGAAAGACAAGGGTATACAGCTTCTCAAGTTCAGAGAAGAGTGTATAAAGTTGTTTCTACATGTGGTGAAGTCCCACAAGTATACCAGAAGGCCCATTATAAAACACTGGAAGAAAGCATTAGTAATTCAGAGCAAATACTAATGAATATCACAGAATAGTGAGAGAACAAGTGTAAAAGACATCCAAATCAAAGTGTCTAGTCTAGAAAGGATGTTGTACACTGCAGAAATCCTTGAAATAGAGTTAGGTTACATGAAACCAGTGTTTCAAACCACCAGAATTCACTGAAAAGTAGTATTTAACTGTAAAACAGTTGAAAGACAAGTTTATTTAGCTTCGCAAGTCCAGAGAAGAGTGTATAAAGTTGTTTCTACATGTGTTGAAGTCCCACAAGTAGAAAAGAAGGCCCATTATAGGAAACAGCTAGAAATCAGTAGTCATTCAGAGCAAATACTAATGAATATCACAGAATAGTGAGAGAACAAGTGTAAAAGACATCAAATGTAAGTCTTTAGTCTAGAAAGGATGTTGTACACTGCACAAATCCTTGAAATAGAGTTAGTTCACATGAAACCAGTGTTTGAAACCACCAGAATTCACTGAAAAGTAGTATTCAACTGTAAAACAGTTGGAAGACATGTGTATATAGCTTCTCAAGTTCAGAGAAGTGTGTATAAAGGTGCTGCTACATGTAGTGAAGTCGCACAAGTAGAAAAGAAGGCCCATTATAGGAAACAGCTAGAAATCAGTAGTCATTCAGAGCAAATACTAATGAATATCACAGAATAGTGACAGAACAAGTGTAAAAGTCATCAAAATGTACGTTTCTAGTCTAGAAAGGATGTTATACACTACAGAAATCCTTGAAATAGAGTTACTTCACAAGAAAACAGTGTTTCCACCCACTAGAATTCACTGAAAAGTAGTATTCAACTGTAAAACAGTTGAAAGACAAGTGTATATAGCCTCTCAACTTCAGAGAAGAGTGTATAAAGTTGTTTCTACATGTGGTGAAGTCCCACAAGTAGAAAAGAAGGCCCATTATAGGAAACAGCTAGAAATCAGTAGTCATTCAGAATAAATACCAATGAATATCTTAGAATTGTGTGAGAACAAGTGTAGAAGACATCAAAATGTAAGTTTCTAGTATAGAAAGGATGTTATACAGTACAGAAATCCTTGAAATAGAGTTACTTCACAAGAAAACAGTGTTTCAACCCACTAGAATTCACTGAAAAGTAGTATTCAACTGTAAAACAGTTGAAAGACAAGAATATATAGCTTCTCTAGTTCAGAGAAGAGTGTATAAAGTTGTTTCTACATGTGGTGAAGTCCCACAAGTAGAAAAGAAGGCCCATTATAGGAAACAGCTAGAAATCAGTAGTCTTTCAGAGCAAATACTAATGAATATCACAGAATAGTGAGAGAACAAGTGTAAAAGACATCAAATGTAAGTCTTTAGTCTAGAAAGGATGTTGTACACTGCACAAATCCTTGAAATAGAGTTAGTTCACATGAAACCACTGCTTGAAACCACCAGAATTCACTGAAAAGTAGTACTCAACTGTAAAACAGTTGGAAGACAAGTGTATATAGCTTCTCAAGTTCAGAGAAGTGTGTATAAAGTTGTTGCTACATGTAGTGAAGTCGCACATTAGAAAAGAAGGCCCATTATAGGAAACAGCTAGAAATCAGTAGTCATTCATTGCAAATACTAATGAACATCACAGAATAGTGAGAGAACTAGGGTAAAAGACATCAAAATATAAGTCTCTAGTCTAGAAAGGATGTTATACACTACCGAAATCCTTGAAATAGAGTTACTTCACAAGAAA
Organism: Cnephaeus nilssonii; assembly: GCF_951640355.1. Taxonomy (NCBI): domain Eukaryota; kingdom Metazoa; phylum Chordata; class Mammalia; order Chiroptera; family Vespertilionidae; genus Cnephaeus; species Cnephaeus nilssonii. The sequence goes on along the minus strand of NW_027645439.1, from coordinate 253,478 downwards.
CCAGTGTTTCAAACCACCAGAATTCACGGAAAAGTAGTATTTAACTGTAAAACAGTTGAAAGACAAGTTTATATAGTTTCGCAAGTCCAGAGAAGAGTGTATAAAGTTGTTTCTACATGTGATGAAGTCCCACAATTAGAAAAGAAGGCCCATTATGGGAAACAGCTAGTAATCAGTAGTCATTCAGAGCAAATACTACTGAATATCACAGAATAGTGAGAGAACAAGTGTAAAAGACATCAAAATGTACGTTCCTAGAATAGAAAGGATGTTATACACTACAGAAATCCTTGAAATAGAGTTACTTCACAAGAAAACAGTGTTTCAACCCACTAGAATTCACTGAAAAGTAGTATTCAACTGTAAAACAGTTGAAAGACAAGAATATATAGCTTCTCTAGTTCAGAGAAGAGTGTATAAAGTTGTTTCTACATGTGGTGAAGTCCCACAAGTAGAAAAGAAGGCCCATTATAGGAAACAGCTAGAAATCAGTAGTCATTCATTGCAAATACTAATGAATATCATAGAATTTTGTGAGAACAAGTGTAGAAGACATCAAAATGTAAGTTTCTAGTCTAGAAAGGATGTTATACACTACAGAAATCCTTGAAATAGAGTTACTTCACAAGTAAACAGTGTTTCAACCCACTAGAATTCACTGAAAGGTAGTATTCAACAGTAAAACAGTTGAAAGACAACTGTATATAGCTTCTCAAGTTCAGAGAAGGGTGTATAAAGTTGTTTCTACATGTGGTGAAGTCCCACACGTAGAAAACAAGGGCCATTATGGGAAACAGCTAGAAATCAGTAGTCATGCAGAGCAAATACTAATGAATATCACAGAATAGTGATAGAACAAGTGTAAAAGACATCAAAATGTAAGTCTCTAGTCTAGAAAGGATGTTGTACACTGCACAAATCCTTGAAATAGAGTTACTTCACAAGAAAACAGTGTTTCAACCCATTAGAATTCACTGAAAAGTAGTATTCAACTGTAAAACAGTTGAAAGACAAGTGTATATAGCTTCTCAAGTTCAGAGAAGAGTGTATAAAGCTGTTTCTACATGTGGTGAAGTCCCACAAGTAGAAAAGAAGGCCCATTATGGGAAACAGCTTGAAATCAGTACTCATTCACAGCAAATACTAATGAATATCACAGAATAGTGAGAGAACAAGTGTAAAAGACATCAAAATGTAAGTCTCTAGTCTAGAAAGGATGTTGTACACTGCACAAATCCTTGAAATAGAGTTAGTTCACAAGAAAACAGTGTTTCAACCCACTAGAATTCACTGAAAAGTAGTATTCAACTGTAAAACAGTTGAAAGACAAGAGTATATGGCTTCTCAAGTTCAGAGAAGAGTGTATAAAGTTGTTTCTACATGTGGTGAAGTCCCACAAGTATACCAGAAGGCCCATTATAAAACACTGGAAGAAAGCATTAGTAATTCAGAGCAAATACTAATGAATATCACAGAATAGTGAGAGAACAAGTGTAAAAGACATGAAAATGTAAGTCTCTAGTCTAGAAAGGATGTTATACACTACCGAAATCATTGAAATAGAGTTACTTCACAAAAAACCAGTGTTTCAAACCACCAGAATTCATTGAAAAGTAGTATTTAACTGTAAAACAGTTGAAAGACAAGTTTATTTAGCTTCGCAAGTCCAGAGAAGAGTGTATAAAGTTGTTTCTACATGTGTTGAAGTCCCACAAGTAGAAAAGAAGGCCCATTATAGGAAACAGCTAGAAATCAGTAGTCATTCAGAGCAAATACTAATGAATATCACAGAATAGTGAGAGAACAAGTGTAAAAGACATCAAATGTAAGTCTTTAGTCTAGAAAGGATGTTGTACACTGCACAAATCCTTGAAATAGTGTTAGTTCAAATGAAACCAGTGTTTGAAACCACCAGAATTCACGGAAAAGTAGTACTCAACTGTAAAACAGTTGAAAGACAAGTTTATATAGTTTCGCAAGTCCAGAGAAGAGTGTATAAAGTTGTTTCTACATGTGATGAAGTCCCACAATTAGAAAAGAAGGCCCATTATGGGAAACAGCTAGTAATCAGTAGTCATTCAGAGCAAATACTAATGAATATCACAGAATAGTGAGAGAACAAGTGTAAAAGACATCAAAATGTACGTTCCTAGAATAGAAAGGATGTTATACACTACAGAAATCCTTGAAATAGAGTTACTTCACAAGAAAACAGTGTTTCAACCCACTAGAATTCACTGAAAAGTAGTATTCAACTGTAAAACAGTTGAAAGACAAGAATATATAGCTTCTCTAGTTCAGAGAAGAGTGTATAAAGTTGTTTCTACATGTGGTGAAGTCCCACAAGTAGAAAAGAAGGCCCATTATAGGAAACAGCTAGAAATCAGTAGTCTTTCAGAGCAAATACTAATGAATATCACAGAATAGTGAGAGAACAAGTGTAAAAGACATCAAATGTAAGTCTTTAGTATAGAAAGGATGTTGTACACTGCAGAAATCCTTGAAATAGAGTTAGTTCACATGAAACCAGTGTTTGAAACCACCAGAATTCACTGAAAAGTATTATTCAACTGTAAAACAGTTGGAAGACAAGTGTATATAGCTTCTCAAGTTCAGAGAAGTGTGTATAAAGTTGTTTCTACATGTAGTGAAGTCGCACAAGTAGAAAAGAAGGCCCATTATAGGAAACAGCTAGAAATCAGTAGTCATTCATTGCAAATACTAATGAATATCATAGAATTTTGTGAGAACAAGTGTAGAAAACATCAAAATGTAAGTTTCTAGTCTAGAAAGGATGTTATACACTACAGAAATCCTTGAAATAGAGTTACTTCACAAGTAAACAGTGTTTCAACCCACTAGAATTCACTGAAAGGTAGTATTCAACTGTAAAACAGTTGAAAGACAACTGTATATAGCTTCTCAAGTTCAGAGAAGAGTGTATAAAGTTGTTTCTACATGTGGTGAAGTCCCACACGTAGAAAACAAGGGCCATTATGGGAAACAGCTAGAAATCAGTAGTCATTCAGAGCAAATACTAATGAATATCACAGAATAGTGACAGAACAAGTGTAGAAGACATCAAAATGTAAGTTTCTAGTATAGAAAGGATGTTATACAGTACAGAAATCCTTGAAATAGAGTTACTTCACAAGAAAACAGTGTTTCAACCCACTAGAATTCACTGAAAAGTAGTATTCAACTGTAAAACAGTTGAAAGACAAGAATATATAGCTTCTCTAGTTCAGAGAAGAGTGTATAAAGTTGTTTCTACATGTGGTGAAGTCCCACAAGTAGAAAAGAAGGCCCATTATAGGAAACAGCTAGAAATCAGTAGTCTTTCAGAGCAAATACTAATGAATATCACAGAATAGTGAGAGAACAAGTGTAAAAGACATCAAATGTAAGTCTTTAGTCTAGAAAGGATGTTGTACACTGCACAAATCCTTGAAATAGAGTTAGTTCACATGAAACCACTGTTTGAAACCACCAGAATTCACTGAAAAGTAGTACTCAACTGTAAAACAGTTGGAAGACAAGTGTATATAGTTTCGCAAGTCCAGAGAAGAGTGTATAAAGTTGTTTCTACATGTGATGAAGTCCCACAATTAGAAAAGAAGGCCCATTATGGGAAACAGCTAGTAATCAGTAGTCATTCAGAGCAAATACTACTGAATATCACAGAATAGTGAGAGAACAAGTGTAAAAGACATCAAAATGTACGTTCCTAGAATAGAAAGGATGTTATACACTACAGAAATCCTTGAAATAGAGTTACTTCACAAGAAAACAGTGTTTCAACCCACTAGAATTCACTGAAAAGTAGTATTCAACTGTAAAACAGTTGAAAGACAAGAATATATAGCTTCTCTAGTTCAGAGAAGAGTGTATAAAGTTGTTTCTACATGTGGTGAAGTCCCACAAGTAGAAAAGAAGGCCCATTATAGGAAACAGCTAGAAATCAGTAGTCTTTCAGAGCAAATACTAATGAATATCACAGAATAGTGAGAGAACAAGTGTAAAAGACATCAAATGTAAGTCTTTAGTCTAGAAAGGATGTTGTACACTGCAGAAATCCTTGAAATACTGTTAGTTCAAATGAAACCAGTGTTTGAAACCACCAGAATTCACTGAAAAGTAGTACTCAACTGTAAAACAGTTGGAAGACAAGTGTATATAGCTTCCAAAGTTCAGAGAAGTGTGTATAAAGTTGTTTCTACATGTAGTGAAGTCGCACAAGTAGAAAAGAAGGCCCATTATAGGAAACAGCTAGAAATCAGTAGTCATTCATTGCAAATACTAATGAATATCATAGAATTTTGTGAGAACAAGTGTAGAAGACATCAAAATGTAAGTTTCTAGTCTAGAAAGGATGTTATACACTACAGAAATCCTTGAAATAGAGTTACTTCACAAGTAAACAGTGTTTCAACCCACTAGAATTCACTGAAAGGTAGTATTCAACAGTAAAACAGTTGAAAGACAACTGTATATAGCTTCTCAAGTTCAGAGAAGTGTATAAAGTTGTTTCTACATGTGGTGAAGTCCCACACGTAGAAAACAAGGGCCATTATGGGAAACAGCTAGAAATCAGTAGTCATGCAGAGCAAATACTAATGAATATCACAGAATAGTGATAGAACAAGTGTAAAAGACATCAAAATGTAAGTCTCTAGTCTAGAAAGGATGTTGTACACTGCACAAATCCTTGAAATAGAGTTACTTCACAAGAAAACAGTGTTTCAACCCACTAGAATTCACTGAAAGGTAGTATTCAACAGTAAAACAGTTGAAAGACAACTGTATATAGCTTCTCAAGTTCAGAGAAGAGTGTATAAAGCTGTTTCTACATGTGGTGAAGTCCCACAAGTAGAAAAGAAGGCCCATTATGGGAAACAGCTTGAAATCAGTACTCATTCACAGCAAATACTAATGAATATCACAGAATAGTGAGAGAACAAGTGTAAAAGACATCAAAATGTAAGTCTCTAGTCTAGAAAGGATGTTGTACACTGCACAAATCCTTGAAATAGAGTTAGTTCACAAGAAAACAGTGTTTCAACCCACTAGAATTCACTGAAAAGTAGTATTCAACTGTAAAACAGTTGAAAGACAAGAGTATATAGCTTCTCAAGTTCAGAGAAGAGTGTATAAAGTTGTTTCTACATGTGGTGAAATCCCACAAGTAGAAAAGAAGGCCCATTATAGGAAACAACTAGAAATCAGTAAACATTCAGAGCAAATACAAATGAATATCACAGAATAGTGAGAGAACAAGTGTAAAAGACATCAAAATGTAAGTCTCTAGTCTAGAAAGGATGTTGTACACTGCACAAATCCTTGAAATAGAGTTAGTTCACATGAAACCAGTGTTTGAAACCACCAGAATTCACTGAAAAGTAGTATTCAACTGTAAAACAGTTGAAAGACAAGTGTATATAGCTTCTCAAGTTCAGAGAAGAGTGTATAAAGTTGTTTCTACATGTGGTGAAGTCCCACAAGTATACCAGAAGGCCCATTATAAAACACTGGAAGAAAGCATTAGTAATTCAGAGCAAATACTAATGAATATCACAGAATAGTGAGAGAACAAGTGTAAAAGACATCCAAATCAAAGTGTCTAGTCTAGAAAGGATGTTGTACACTGCAGAAATCCTTGAAATAGAGTTAGTTTACATGAAACCAGTGTTTCAAACCACCAGAATTCACTGAAAAGTAGTATTTAACTGTAAAACAGTTGAAAGACAAGTTTATTTAGCTTCGCAAGTCCAGAGAAGAGTGTATAAAGTTGTTTCTACATGTGTTGAAGTCCCACAAGTAGAAAAGAAGGCCCATTATAGGAAACAGCTAGAAATCAGTAGTCATTCAGAGCAAATACTAATGAATATCACAGAATAGTGAGAGAACAAGTGTAAAAGACATCAAATGTAAGTCTTTAGTCTAGAAAGGATGTTGTACACTGCACAAATCCTTGAAATAGAGTTAGTTCACATGAAAGCAGTGTTTGAAACCACCAGAATTCACTGAAAAGTAGTATTCAACTGTAAAACAGTTGAAAGACAACTGTATATAGCTTCTCAAGTTCAGAGAAGAGTGTATAAAGTTGTTTCTACATGTGGTGAAGTCCCACACGTAGAAAACAAGGGCCATTATGGGAAACAGCTAGAAATCAGTAGTCATTCAGAATAAATACCAATGAATATCTTAGAATTGTGTGAGAACAAGTGTAGAAGACATCAAAATGTAAGTTTCTAGTCTAGAAAGGATGTTATACACTACAGAAATCCTTGAAATAGAGTTACTTCACAAGAAAACAGTGTTTCAACCCACTAGAATTCACTGAAAAGTAGTATTCAACTGTAAAACAGTTGAAAGACTAGTGTATATAGCTTCTCTAGTTCAGAGAAGAGTGTATAAAGTTGTTTCTACATGTGGTGAAGTCCCACAAGTAGAAAAGAAGGCCCATTATGGGAAACAGCTAGAAATCAGTAGTCATTCAGAGCAAATACTAATGAATATCACAGAATAGTAACAGAACAAGTGTAAAAGACATGAAAATGTAAGTCTCTAGTCTAGAAAGGATGTTATACACTACCGAAATCATTGAAATAGAGTTACTTCACAAGAAACCAGTGTTTCAAACCACCAGAATTCATTGAAAAGTAGTATTTAACTGTAAAACAGTTGAAAGACAAGTTTATTTAGCTTCGCAAGTCCAGAGAAGAGTGTATAAAGTTGTTTCTACATGTGTTGAAGTCCCACAAGTAGAAAAGAAGGCCCATTATAGGAAACAGCTAGAAATCAGTAGTCATTCAGAGCAAATACTAATGAATATCACAGAATAGTGAGAGAACAAGTGTAAAAGACATCAAATGTAAGTCTTTAGTCTAGAAAGGATGTTGTACACTGCACAAATCCTTGAAATAGTGTTAGTTCAAATGAAACCAGTGTTTGAAACCACCAGAATTCACGGAAAAGTAGTACTCAACTGTAAAACAGTTGAAAGACAAGTTTATATAGTTTCGCAAGTCCAGAGAAGAGTGTATAAAGTTGTTTCTACATGTGATGAAGTCCCACAATTAGAAAAGAAGGCCCATTATGGGAAACAGCTAGTAATCAGTAGTCATTCAGAGCAAATACTAATGAATATCACAGAATAGTGAGAGAACAAGTGTAAAAGACATCAAAATGTACGTTCCTAGAATAGAAAGGATGTTATACACTACAGAAATCCTTGAAATAGAGTTACTTCACAAGAAAACAGTGTTTCAACCCACTAGAATTCACTGAAAAGTAGTATTCAACTGTAAAACAGTTGAAAGACAAGAATATATAGCTTCTCTAGTTCAGAGAAGAGTGTATAAAGTTGTTTCTACATGTGGTGAAGTCCCACAAGTAGAAAAGAAGGCCCATTATAGGAAACAGCTAGAAATCAGTAGTCTTTCAGAGCAAATACTAATGAATATCACAGAATAGTGAGAGAACAAGTGTAAAAGACATCAAATGTAAGTCTTTAGTATAGAAAGGATGTTGTACACTGCAGAAATCCTTGAAATAGAGTTAGTTCACATGAAACCAGTGTTTGAAACCACCAGAATTCACTGAAAAGTATTATTCAACTGTAAAACAGTTGGAAGACAAGTGTATATAGCTTCTCAAGTTCAGAGAAGTGTGTATAAAGTTGTTTCTACATGTAGTGAAGTCGCACAAGTAGAAAAGAAGGCCCATTATAGGAAACAGCTAGAAATCAGTAGTCATTCATTGCAAATACTAATGAATATCATAGAATTTTGTGAGAACAAGTGTAGAAAACATCAAAATGTAAGTTTCTAGTCTAGAAAGGATGTTATACACTACAGAAATCCTTGAAATAGAGTTACTTCACAAGTAAACAGTGTTTCAACCCACTAGAATTCACTGAAAGGTAGTATTCAACTGTAAAACAGTTGAAAGACAACTGTATATAGCTTCTCAAGTTCAGAGAAGAGTGTATAAAGTTGTTTCTACATGTGGTGAAGTCCCACACGTAGAAAACAAGGGCCATTATGGGAAACAGCTAGAAATCAGTAGTCATTCAGAGCAAATACTAATGAATAGCACAGAATAGTGAGAGAACAAGTGTAAAAGACATCAAAATGTAAGTCTCTAGTCTAGAAAGGATGTTGTACACTGCACAAATCCTTGAAATAGAGTTACTTCACAAGAAAACAGTGTTTCAACCCATTAGAATTCACTGAAAAGTAGTATTCAACTGTAAAACAGTTGAAAGACAAGTGTATATAGCTTCTCAAGTTCAGAGAAGAGTGTATAAAGCTGTTTCTACATGTGGTGAAGTCCCACAAGTAGAAAAGAAGGCCCATTATGGGAAACAGCTTGAAATCAGTACTCATTCACAGCAAATACTAATGAATATCACAGAATAGTGAGAGAACAAGTGTAAAAGACATCAAAATGTAAGTCTCTAGTCTAGAAAGGATGTTGTACACTGCACAAATCCTTGAAATAGAGTTAGTTCACAAGAAAACAGTGTTTCAACCCACTAGAATTCACTGAAAAGTAGTATTCAACTGTAAAACAGTTGAAAGACAAGAGTATATAGCTTCTCAAGTTCAGAGAAGAGTGTATAAAGTTGTTTCTACATGTGGTGAAATCCCACAAGTAGAAAAGAAGGCCCATTATAGGAAACAGCTAGAAATCAGTAAACATTCAGAGCAAATACAAATGAATATCACAGAATAGTGAGAGAACAAGTGTAAAGACATCAAAATGTAAGTCTCTAGTCTAGAAAGGATGTTGTACACTGCACAAATCCTTGAAATAGAGTTAGTTCACATGAAACCAGTGTTTGAAACCACCAGAATTCACTGAAAAGTAGTATTCAACTGTAAAACAGTTGAAAGACAAGTGTATATAGCTTCTCAAGTTCAGAGAAGAGTGTATAAAGTTGTTTCTACATGTGGTGAAGTCCCACAAGTATACCAGAAGGCCCATTATAAAACACTGGAAGAAAGCATTAGTAATTCAGAGCAAATACTAATGAATATCACAGAATAGTGAGAGAACAAGTGTAAAAGACATCCAAATCAAAGTGTCTAGTCTAGAAAGGATGTTGTACACTGCAGAAATCCTTGAAATAGAGTTAGTTTACATGAAACCAGTGTTTCAAACCACCAGAATTCACTGAAAAGTAGTATTTAACTGTAAAACAGTTGAAAGACAAGTTTATTTAGCTTCGCAAGTCCAGAGAAGAGTGTATAAAGTTGTTTCTACATGTGTTGAAGTCCCACAAGTAGAAAAGAAGGCCCATTATAGGAAACAGCTAGAAATCAGTAGTCATTCAGAGCAAATAATAATGAATATCACAGAATAGTGAGAGAACAAGTGTAAAAGACATCAAATGTAAGTCTTTAGTCTAGAAAGGATGTTGTACACTGCACAAATCCTTGAAATAGAGTTAGTTCACATGAAAGCAGTGTTTGAAACCACCAGAATTCACTGAAAAGTAGTATTCAACTGTAAAACAGTTGAAAGACAACTGTATATAGCTTCTCAAGTTCAGAGAAGAGTGTATAAAGTTGTTTCTACATGTGGTGAAGTCCCACACGTAGAAAACAAGGGCCATTATGGGAAACAGCTAGAAATCAGTAGTCATTCAGAATAAATACCAATGAATATCTTAGAATTGTGTGAGAACAAGTGTAGAAGACATCAAAATGTAAGTTTCTAGTCTAGAAAGGATGTTATACACTACAGAAATCCTTGAAATAGAGTTACTTCACAAGAAAACAGTGTTTCAACCCACTAGAATTCACTGAAAAGTAGTATTCAACTGTAAAACAGTTGAAAGACTAGTGTATATAGCTTCTCTAGTTCAGAGAAGAGTGTATAAAGTTGTTTCTACATGTGGTGAAGTCCCACAAGTAGAAAAGAAGGCCCATTATGGGAAACAGCTAGAAATCAGTAGTCATTCAGAGCAAATACTAATGAATATCACAGAATAGTAACAGAACAAGTGTAAAAGACATGAAAATGTAAGTCTCTAGTCTAGAAAGGATGTTATACACTACCGAAATCATTGAAATAGAGTTACTTCACAAGAAACCAGTGTTTCAAACCACCAGAATTCATTGAAAAGTAGTATTTAACTGTAAAACAGTTGAAAGACAAGTTTATTTAGCTTCGCAAGTCCAGAGAAGAGTGTATAAAGTTGTTTCTACATGTGTTGAAGTCCCACAAGTAGAAAAGAAGGCCCATTATAGGAAACAGCTAGAAATCAGTAGTCATTCAGAGCAAATACTAATGAATATCACAGAATAGTGAGAGAACAAGTGTAAAAGACATCAAATGTAAGTCTTTAGTCTAGAAAGGATGTTGTACACTGCACAAATCCTTGAAATAGTGTTAGTTCAAATGAAACCAGTGTTTGAAACCACCAGAATTCACGGAAAAGTAGTACTCAACTGTAAAACAGTTGAAAGACAAGTTTATATAGTTTCGCAAGTCCAGAGAAGAGTGTATAAAGTTGTTTCTACATGTGATGAAGTCCCACAATTAGAAAAGAAGGCCCATTATGGGAAACAGCTAGTAATCAGTAGTCATTCAGAGCAAATACTAATGAATATCACAGAATAGTGAGAGAACAAGTGTAAAAGACATCAAAATGTACGTTCCTAGAATAGAAAGGATGTTATACACTACAGAAATCCTTGAAATAGAGTTACTTCACAAGAAAACAGTGTTTCAACCCACTAGAATTCACTGAAAAGTAGTATTCAACTGTAAAACAGTTGAAAGACAAGAATATATAGCTTCTCTAGTTCAGAGAAGAGTGTATAAAGTTGTTTCTACATGTGGTGAAGTCCCACAAGTAGAAAAGAAGGCCCATTATAGGAAACAGCTAGAAATCAGTAGTCTTTCAGAGCAAATACTAATGAATATCACAGAATAGTGAGAGAACAAGTGTAAAAGACATCAAATGTAAGTCTTTAGTATAGAAAGGATGTTGTACACTGCAGAAATCCTTGAAATAGAGTTAGTTCACATGAAACCAGTGTTTGAAACCACCCGAATTCACTGAAAAGTATTATTCAACTGTAAAACAGTTGGAAGACAAGTGTATATAGCTTCTCAAGTTCAGAGAAGTGTGTATAAAGTTGTTTCTACATGTAGTGAAGTCGCACAAGTAGAAAAGAAGGCCCATTATAGGAAACAGCTAGAAATCAGTAGTCATTCATTGCAAATACTAATGAATATCATAGAATTTTGTGAGAACAAGTGTAGAAAACATCAAAATGTAAGTTTCTAGTCTAGAAAGGATGTTATACACTACAGAAATCCTTGAAATAGAGTTACTTCACAAGTAAACAGTGTTTCAACCCACTAGAATTCACTGAAAGGTAGTATTCAACTGTAAAACAGTTGAAAGACAACTGTATATAGCTTCTCAAGTTCAGAGAAGAGTGTATAAAGTTGTTTCTACATGTGGTGAAGTCCCACACGTAGAAAACAAGGGCCATTATGGGAAACAGCTAGAAATCAGTAGTCATTCAGAGCAAATACTAATGAATAGCACAGAATAGTGAGAGAACAAGTGTAAAAGACATCAAAATGTAAGTCTCTAGTCTAGAAAGGATGTTGTACACTGCACAAATCCTTGAAATAGAGTTACTTCACAAGAAAACAGTGTTTCAACCCATTAGAATTCACTGAAAAGTAGTATTCAACTGTAAAACAGTTGAAAGACAAGTGTATATAGCTTCTCAAGTTCAGAGAAGAGTGTATAAAGCTGTTTCTACATGTGGTGAAGTCCCACAAGTAGAAAAGAAGGCCCATTATGGGAAACAGCTTGAAATCAGTACTCATTCACAGCAAATACTAATGAATATCACAGAATAGTGAGAGAACAAGTGTAAAAGACATCAAAATGTAAGTCTCTAGTCTAGAAAGGATGTTGTACACTGCACAAATCCTTGAAATAGAGTTAGTTCACAAGAAAACAGTGTTTCAACCCACTAGAATTCACTGAAAAGTAGTATTCAACTGTAAAACAGTTGAAAGACAAGAGTATATAGCTTCTCAAGTTCAGAGAAGAGTGTATAAAGTTGTTTCTACATGTGGTGAAATCCCACAAGTAGAAAAGAAGGCCCATTATAGGAAACAGCTAGAAATCAGTAAACATTCAGAGCAAATACAAATGAATATCACAGAATAGTGAGAGAACAAGTGTAAAGACATCAAAATGTAAGTCTCTAGTCTAGAAAGGATGTTGTACACTGCACAAATCCTTGAAATAGAGTTAGTTCACATGAAACCAGTGTTTGAAACCACCAGAATTCACTGAAAAGTAGTATTCAACTGTAAAACAGTTGAAAGACAAGTGTATATAGCTTCTCAAGTTCAGAGAAGAGTGTATAAAGTTGTTTCTACATGTGGTGAAGTCCCACAAGTATACCAGAAGGCCCATTATAAAACACTGGAAGAAAGCATTAGTAATTCAGAGCAAATACTAATGAATATCACAGAATAGTGAGAGAACAAGTGTAAAAGACATCCAAATCAAAGTGTCTAGTCTAGAAAGGATGTTGTACACTGCAGAAAACCTTGAAATAGAGTTAGTTTACATGAAACCAGTGTTTCAAACCACCAGAATTCACTGAAAAGTAGTATTTAACTGTAAAACAGTTGAAAGACAAGTTTATTTAGCTTCGCAAGTCCAGAGAAGAGTGTATAAAGTTGTTTCTACATGTGTTGAAGTCCCACAAGTAGAAAAGAAGGCCCATTATAGGAAACAGCTAGAAATCAGTAGTCATTCAGAGCAAATAATAATGAATATCACAGAATAGTGAGAGAACAAGTGTAAAAGACATCAAATGTAAGTCTTTAGTCTAGAAAGGATGTTGTACACTGCACAAATCCTTGAAATAGAGTTAGTTCACATGAAAGCAGTGTTTGAAACCACCAGAATTCACTGAAAAGTAGTATTCAACTGTAAAACAGTTGAAAGACAACTGTATATAGCTTCTCAAGTTCAGAGAAGAGTGTATAAAGTTGTTTCTACATGTGGTGAAGTCCCACACGTAGAAAACAAGGGCCATTATGGGAAACAGCTAGAAATCAGTAGTCATTCAGAATAAATACCAATGAATATCTTAGAATTGTGTGAGAACAAGTGTAGAAGACATCAAAATGTAAGTTTCTAGTCTAGAAAGGATGTTATACACTACAGAAATCCTTGAAATAGAGTTACTTCACAAGAAAACAGTGTTTCAACCCACTAGAATTCACTGAAAAGTAGTATTCAACTGTAAAACAGTTGAAAGACTAGTGTATATAGCTTCTCTAGTTCAGAGAAGAGTGTATAAAGTTGTTTCTACATGTGGTGAAGTCCCACAAGTAGAAAAGAAGGCCCATTATGGGAAACAGCTAGAAATCAGTAGTCATTCAGAGCAAATACTAATGAATATCACAGAATAGTGACAGAACAAGTGTAAAAGACATGAAAATGTAAGTCTCTAGTCTAGAAAGGATGTTATACACTACCGAAATCATTGAAATAGAGTTACTTCACAAGAAACCAGTGTTTCAAACCACCAGAATTCATTGAAAAGTAGTATTTAACTGTAAAACAGTTGAAAGACAAGTTTATTTAGCTTCGCAAGTCCAGAGAAGAGTGTATAAAGTTGTTTCTACATGTGTTGAAGTCCCACAAGTAGAAAAGAAGGCCCATTATAGGAAACAGCTAGAAATCAGTAGTCATTCAGAGCAAATACTAATGAATATCACAGAATAGTGAGAGAACAAGTGTAAAAGACATCAAATGTAAGTCTTTAGTCTAGAAAGGATGTTGTACACTGCACAAATCCTTGAAATAGTGTTAGTTCAAATGAAACCAGTGTTTGAAACCACCAGAATTCACGGAAAAGTAGTACTCAACTGTAAAACAGTTGAAAGACAAGTTTATATAGTTTCGCAAGTCCAGAGAAGAGTGTATAAAGTTGTTTCTACATGTGATGAAGTCCCACAATTAGAAAAGAAGGCCCATTATGGGAAACAGCTAGTAATCAGTAGTCATTCAGAGCAAATACTAATGAATATCACAGAATAGTGAGAGAACAAGTGTAAAAGACATCAAAATGTACGTTCCTAGAATAGAAAGGATGTTATACACTACAGAAATCCTTGAAATAGAGTTACTTCACAAGAAAACAGTGTTTCAACCCACTAGAATTCACTGAAAAGTAGTATTCAACTGTAAAACAGTTGAAAGACAAGAATATATAGCTTCTCTAGTTCAGAGAAGAGTGTATAAAGTTGTTTCTACATGTGGTGAAGTCCCACAAGTAGAAAAGAAGGCCCATTATAGGAAACAGCTAGAAATCAGTAGTCTTTCAGAGCAAATACTAATGAATATCACAGAATAGTGAGAGAACAAGTGTAAAAGACATCAAATGTAAGTCTTTAGTATAGAAAGGATGTTGTACACTGCAGAAATCCTTGAAATAGAGTTAGTTCACATGAAACCAGTGTTTGAAACCACCAGAATTCACTGAAAAGTATTATTCAACTGTAAAACAGTTGGAAGACAAGTGTATATAGCTTCTCAAGTTCAGAGAAGTGTGTATAAAGTTGTTTCTACATGTAGTGAAGTCGCACAAGTAGAAAAGAAGGCCCATTATAGGAAACAGCTAGAAATCAGTAGTCATTCATTGCAAATACTAATGAATATCATAGAATTTTGTGAGAACAAATGTAGAAAACATCAAAATGTAAGTTTCTAGTCTAGAAAGGATGTTATACACTACAGAAATCCTTGAAATAGAGTTACTTCACAAGTAAACAGTGTTTCAACCCACTAGAATTCACTGAAAGGTAGTATTCAACTGTAAAACAGTTGAAAGACAACTGTATATAGCTTCTCAAGTTCAGAGAAGAGTGTATAAAGTTGTTTCTACATGTGGTGAAGTCCCACACGTAGAAAACAAGGGCCATTATGGGAAACAGCTAGAAATCAGTAGTCATTCAGAGCAAATACTAATGAATAGCACAGAATAGTGAGAGAACAAGTGTAAAAGACATCAAAATGTAAGTCTCTAGTCTAGAAAGGATGTTGTACACTGCACAAATCCTTGAAATAGAGTTACTTCACAAGAAAACAGTGTTTCAACCCATTAGAATTCACTGAAAAGTAGTATTCAACTGTAAAACAGTTGAAAGACAAGTGTATATAGCTTCTCAAGTTCAGAGAAGAGTGTATAAAGCTGTTTCTACATGTGGTGAAGTCCCACAAGTAGAAAAGAAGGCCCATTATGGGAAACAGCTTGAAATCAGTACTCATTCACAGCAAATACTAATGAATATCACAGAATAGTGAGAGAACAAGTGTAAAAGACATCAAAATGTAAGTCTCTAGTCTAGAAAGGATGTTGTACACTGCACAAATCCTTGAAATAGAGTTAGTTCACAAGAAAACAGTGTTTCAACCCACTAGAATTCACTGAAAAGTAGTATTCAACTGTAAAACAGTTGAAAGACAAGAGTATATAGCTTCTCAAGTTCAGAGAAGAGTGTATAAAGTTGTTTCTACATGTGGTGAAATCCCACAAGTAGAAAAGAAGGCCCATTATAGGAAACAGCTAGAAATCAGTAAACATTCAGAGCAAATACAAATGAATATCACAGAATAGTGAGAGAACAAGTGTAAAGACATCAAAATGTAAGTCTCTAGTCTAGAAAGGATGTTGTACACTGCACAAATCCTTGAAATAGAGTTAGTTCACATGAAACCAGTGTTTGAAACCACCAGAATTCACTGAAAAGTAGTATTCAACTGTAAAACAGTTGAAAGACAAGTGTATATAGCTTCTCAAGTTCAGAGAAGAGTGTATAAAGTTGTTTCTACATGTGGTGAAGTCCCACAAGTATACCAGAAGGCCCATTATAAAACACTGGAAGAAAGCATTAGTAATTCAGAGCAAATACTAATGAATATCACAGAATAGTGAGAGAACAAGTGTAAAAGACATCCAAATCAAAGTGTCTAGTCTAGAAAGGATGTTGTACACTGCAGAAATCCTTGAAATAGAGTTAGTTTACATGAAACCAGTGTTTCAAACCACCAGAATTCACTGAAAAGTAGTATTTAACTGTAAAACAGTTGAAAGACAAGTTTATTTAGCTTCGCAAGTCCAGAGAAGAGTGTATAAAGTTGTTTCTACATGTGTTGCAGTCCCACAAGTAGAAAAGAAGGCCCATTATAGGAAACAGCTAGAAATCAGTAGTCATTCAGAGCAAATAATAATGAATATCACAGAATAGTGAGAGAACAAGTGTAAAAGACATCAAATGTAAGTCTTTAGTCTAGAAAGGATGTTGTACACTGCACAAATCCTTGAAATAGAGTTAGTTCACATGAAAGCAGTGTTTGAAACCACCAGAATTCACTGAAAAGTAGTATTCAACTGTAAAACAGTTGAAAGACAACTGTATATAGCTTCTCAAGTTCAGAGAAGAGTGTATAAAGTTGTTTCTACATGTGGTGAAGTCCCACACGTAGAAAACAAGGGCCATTATGGGAAACAGCTAGAAATCAGTAGTCATTCAGAATAAATACCAATGAATATCTTAGAATTGTGTGAGAACAAGTGTAGAAGACATCAAAATGTAAGTTTCTAGTCTAGAAAGGATGTTATACACTACAGAAATCCTTGAAATAGAGTTACTTCACAAGAAAACAGTGTTTCAACCCACTAGAATTCACTGAAAAGTAGTATTCAACTGTAAAACAGTTGAAAGACTAGTGTATATAGCTTCTCTAGTTCAGAGAAGAGTGTATAAAGTTGTTTCTACATGTGGTGAAGTCCCACAAGTAGAAAAGAAGGCCCATTATGGGAAACAGCTAGAAATCAGTAGTCATTCAGAGCAAATACTAATGAATATCACAGAATAGTGACAGAACAAGTGTAAAAGACATGAAAATGTAAGTCTCTAGTCTAGAAAGGATGTTATACACTACCGAAATCATTGAAATAGAGTTACTTCACAAGAAACCAGTGTTTCAAACCACCAGAATTCATTGAAAAGTAGTATTTAACTGTAAAACAGTTGAAAGACAAGTTTATTTAGCTTCGCAAGTCCAGAGAAGAGTGTATAAAGTTGTTTCTACATGTGTTGAAGTCCCACAAGTAGAAAAGAAGGCCCATTATAGGAAACAGCTAGAAATCAGTAGTCATTCAGAGCAAATACTAATGAATATCACAGAATAGTGAGAGAACAAGTGTAAAAGACATCAAATGTAAGTCTTTAGTCTAGAAAGGATGTTGTACACTGCACAAATCCTTGAAATAGTGTTAGTTCAAATGAAACCAGTGTTTGAAACCACCAGAATTCACGGAAAAGTAGTACTCAACTGTAAAACAGTTGAAAGACAAGTTTATATAGTTTCGCAAGTCCAGAGAAGAGTGTATAAAGTTGTTTCTACATGTGATGAAGTCCCACAATTAGAAAAGAAGGCCCATTATGGGAAACAGCTAGTAATCAGTAGTCATTCAGAGCAAATACTAATGAATATCACAGAATAGTGAGAGAACAAGTGTAAAAGACATCAAAATGTACGTTCCTAGAATAGAAAGGATGTTATACACTACAGAAATCCTTGAAATAGAGTTACTTCACAAGAAAACAGTGTTTCAACCCACTAGAATTCACTGAAAAGTAGTATTCAACTGTAAAACAGTTGAAAGACAAGAATATATAGCTTCTCTAGTTCAGAGAAGAGTGTATAAAGTTGTTTCTACATGTGGTGAAGTCCCACAAGTAGAAAAGAAGGCCCATTATAGGAAACAGCTAGAAATCAGTAGTCTTTCAGAGCAAATACTAATGAATATCACAGAATAGTGAGAGAACAAGTGTAAAAGACATCAAATGTAAGTCTTTAGTATAGAAAGGATGTTGTACACTGCAGAAATCCTTGAAATAGAGTTAGTTCACATGAAACCAGTGTTTGAAACCACCAGAATTCACTGAAAAGTATTATTCAACTGTAAAACAGTTGGAAGACAAGTGTATATAGCTTCTCAAGTTCAGAGAAGTGTGTATAAAGTTGTTTCTACATGTAGTGAAGTCGCACAAGTAGAAAAGAAGGCCCATTATAGGAAACAGCTAGAAATCAGTAGTCATTCATTGCAAATACTAATGAATATCATAGAATTTTGTGAGAACAAATGTAGAAAACATCAAAATGTAAGTTTCTAGTCTAGAAAGGATGTTATACACTACAGAAATCCTTGAAATAGAGTTACTTCACAAGTAAACAGTGTTTCAACCCACTAGAATTCACTGAAAGGTAGTATTCAACTGTAAAACAGTTGAAAGACAACTGTATATAGCTTCTCAAGTTCAGAGAAGAGTGTATAAAGTTGTTTCTACATGTGGTGAAGTCCCACACGTAGAAAACAAGGGCCATTATGGGAAACAGCTAGAAATCAGTAGTCATTCAGAGCAAATACTAATGAATAGCACAGAATAGTGAGAGAACAAGTGTAAAAGACATCAAAATGTAAGTCTCTAGTCTAGAAAGGATGTTGTACACTGCACAAATCCTTGAAATAGAGTTACTTCACAAGAAAACAGTGTTTCAACCCATTAGAATTCACTGAAAAGTAGTATTCAACTGTAAAACAGTTGAAAGACAAGTGTATATAGCTTCTCAAGTTCAGAGAAGAGTGTATAAAGCTGTTTCTACATGTGGTGAAGTCCCACAAGTAGAAAAGAAGGCCCATTATGGGAAACAGCTTGAAATCAGTACTCATTCACAGCAAATACTAATGAATATCACAGAATAGTGAGAGAACAAGTGTAAAAGACATCAAAATGTAAGTCTCTAGTCTAGAAAGGATGTTGTACACTGCACAAATCCTTGAAATAGAGTTAGTTCACAAGAAAACAGTGTTTCAACCCACTAGAATTCACTGAAAAGTAGTATTCAACTGTAAAACAGTTGAAAGACAAGAGTATATAGCTTCTCAAGTTCAGAGAAGAGTGTATAAAGTTGTTTCTACATGTGGTGAAATCCCACAAGTAGAAAAGAAGGCCCATTATAGGAAACAGCTAGAAATCAGTAAACATTCAGAGCAAATACAAATGAATATCACAGAATAGTGAGAGAACAAGTGTAAAGACATCAAAATGTAAGTCTCTAGTCTAGAAAGGATGTTGTACACTGCACAAATCCTTGAAATAGAGTTAGTTCACATGAAACCAGTGTTTGAAACCACCAGAATTCACTGAAAAGTAGTATTCAACTGTAAAACAGTTGAAAGACAAGTGTATATAGCTTCTCAAGTTCAGAGAAGAGTGTATAAAGTTGTTTCTACATGTGGTGAAGTCCCACAAGTATACCAGAAGGCCCATTATAAAACACTGGAAGAAAGCATTAGTAATTCAGAGCAAATACTAATGAATATCACAGAATAGTGAGAGAACAAGTGTAAAAGACATCCAAATCAAAGTGTCTAGTCTAGAAAGGATGTTGTACACTGCAGAAATCCTTGAAATAGAGTTAGTTTACATGAAACCAGTGTTTCAAACCACCAGAATTCACTGAAAAGTAGTATTTAACTGTAAAACAGTTGAAAGACAAGTTTATTTAGCTTCGCAAGTCCAGAGAAGAGTGTATAAAGTTGTTTCTACATGTGTTGCAGTCCCACAAGTAGAAAAGAAGGCCCATTATAGGAAACAGCTAGAAATCAGTAGTCATTCAGAGCAAATAATAATGAATATCACAGAATAGTGAGAGAACAAGTGTAAAAGACATCAAATGTAAGTCTTTAGTCTAGAAAGGATGTTGTACACTGCACAAATCCTTGAAATAGAGTTAGTTCACATGAAAGCAGTGTTTGAAACCACCAGAATTCACTGAAAAGTAGTATTCAACTGTAAAACAGTTGAAAGACAACTGTATATAGCTTCTCAAGTTCAGAGAAGAGTGTATAAAGTTGTTTCTACATGTGGTGAAGTCCCACACGTAGAAAACAAGGGCCATTATGGGAAACAGCTAGAAATCAGTAGTCATTCAGAATAAATACCAATGAATATCTTAGAATTGTGTGAGAACAAGTGTAGAAGACATCAAAATGTAAGTTTCTAGTCTAGAAAGGATGTTATACACTACAGAAATCCTTGAAATAGAGTTACTTCACAAGAAAACAGTGTTTCAACCCACTAGAATTCACTGAAAAGTAGTATTCAACTGTAAAACAGTTGAAAGACTAGTGTATATAGCTTCTCTAGTTCAGAGAAGAGTGTATAAAGTTGTTTCTACATGTGGTGAAGTCCCACAAGTAGAAAAGAAGGCCCATTATGGGAAACAGCTAGAAATCAGTAGTCATTCAGAGCAAATACTAATGAATATCACAGAATAGTAACAGAACAAGTGTAAAAGACATGAAAATGTAAGTCTCTAGTCTAGAAAGGATGTTATACACTACCGAAATCATTGAAATAGAGTTACTTCACAAGAAACCAGTGTTTCAAACCACCAGAATTCATTGAAAAGTAGTATTTAACTGTAAAACAGTTGAAAGACAAGTTTATTTAGCTTCGCAAGTCCAGAGAAGAGTGTATAAAGTTGTTTCTACATGTGTTGAAGTCCCACAAGTAGAAAAGAAGGCCCATTATAGGAAACAGCTAGAAATCAGTAGTCATTCAGAGCAAATACTAATGAATATCACAGAATAGTGAGAGAACAAGTGTAAAAGACATCAAATGTAAGTCTTTAGTCTAGAAAGGATGTTGTACACTGCACAAATCCTTGAAATAGTGTTAGTTCAAATGAAACCAGTGTTTGAAACCACCAGAATTCACGGAAAAGTAGTACTCAACTGTAAAACAGTTGAAAGACAAGTTTATATAGTTTCGCAAGTCCAGAGAAGAGTGTATAAAGTTGTTTCTACATGTGATGAAGTCCCACAATTAGAAAAGAAGGCCCATTATGGGAAACAGCTAGTAATCAGTAGTCATTCAGAGCAAATACTAATGAATATCACAGAATAGTGAGAGAACAAGTGTAAAAGACATCAAAATGTACGTTCCTAGAATAGAAAGGATGTTATACACTACAGAAATCCTTGAAATAGAGTTACTTCACAAGAAAACAGTGTTTCAACCCACTAGAATTCACTGAAAAGTAGTATTCAACTGTAAAACAGTTGAAAGACAAGAATATATAGCTTCTCTAGTTCAGAGAAGAGTGTATAAAGTTGTTTCTACATGTGGTGAAGTCCCACAAGTAGAAAAGAAGGCCCATTATAGGAAACAGCTAGAAATCAGTAGTCTTTCAGAGCAAATACTAATGAATATCACAGAATAGTGAGAGAACAAGTGTAAAAGACATCAAATGTAAGTCTGTAGTATAGAAAGGATGTTGTACACTGCAGAAATCCTTGAAATAGAGTTAGTTCACATGAAACCAGTGTTTGAAACCACCAGAATTCACTGAAAAGTATTATTCAACTGTAAAACAGTTGGAAGACAAGTGTATATAGCTTCTCAAGTTCAGAGAAGTGTGTATAAAGTTGTTTCTACATGTAGTGAAGTCGCACAAGTAGAAAAGAAGGCCCATTATAGGAAACAGCTAGAAATCAGTAGTCATTCATTGCAAATACTAATGAATATCATAGAATTTTGTGAGAACAAGTGTAGAAAACATCAAAATGTAAGTTTCTAGTCTAGAAAGGATGTTATACACTACAGAAATCCTTGAAATAGAGTTACTTCACAAGTAAACAGTGTTTCAACCCACTAGAATTCACTGAAAGGTAGTATTCAACTGTAAAACAGTTGAAAGACAACTGTATATAGCTTCTCAAGTTCAGAGAAGAGTGTATAAAGTTGTTTCTACATGTGGTGAAGTCCCACACGTAGAAAACAAGGGCCATTATGGGAAACAGCTAGAAATCAGTAGTCATGCAGAGCAAATACTAATGAATAGCACAGAATAGTGAGAGAACAAGTGTAAAAGACATCAAAATGTAAGTCTCTAGTCTAGAAAGGATGTTGTACACTGCACAAATCCTTGAAATAGAGTTACTTCACAAGAAAACAGTGTTTCAACCCATTAGAATTCACTGAAAAGTAGTATTCAACTGTAAAACAGTTGAAAGACTAGTGTATATAGCTCCTCTAGTTCAGAGAAGAGTGTATAAAGTTGTTTCTACATGTGTTGAAGTCCCACAAGTAGAAAAGAAGGCCCATTATGGGAAACAGCTAGAAATCAGTAGTCATTCAAAGCAAATACTAATGAATATCACAGAATAGTGACAGAACAAGTGTAAAAGACATCAAAATGTAAGTCTCTAGACTAGAAAGGATGTTATACACTACCGAAATCATTGAAATAGAGTTACTTCACAAGAAACCAGTGTTTCAAACCACCAGAATTCACGGAAAAGTAGTATTTAACTGTACAACAGTTGAAAGACAAGTTTATATAGCTTCGCAAGTCCAGAGAAGAGTGTATAAAGTTGTTGCTACATGTAGTGAAGTCGCACAAGTAGAAAAGAAGGCCCATGATAGGAAACAGCTAGAAATCTGTAGTCATTCATTGCAAATACTAATGAATACCATAGAATTGTGTGAGAACAAGTGTAGAAGACATCAAAATGTAAGTTTCTAGTCTAGAAAGGATGTTATACACTACAGAAATCCTTGAAATAGAGTTACTTCACAAGAAAACAGTGTTTCAACCCACTAGAATTCACTGAAAAGTAGTATTCAACTGTAAAACAGTTGAAAGACAAGTGTATATAGCTTCTCAAGTTCAGAGAAGAGTGTATAAAGCTGTTTCTACATGTGGTGAAGTCCCACAAGTAGAAAAGAAGGCCCATTATGGGAAACTGCTAGAAATCAGTAAACATTCAGAGCAAATACAAATGAATATCACAGAATAGTGAGAGAACAAGTGTAAAAGACATCAAAATGTAAGTCTCTAGTCTAGAAAGGATGTTGTACACTGCACAAATCCTTGAAATAGAGTTAGTTCACATGAAACCAGTGTTTGAAACCACCAGAATTCACTGAAAAGTAGTATTCAACTGTAAAACAGTTGAAAGACAAGGGTATACAGCTTCTCAAGTTCAGAGAAGAGTGTATAAAGTTGTTTCTACATGTGGTGAAGTCCCACAAGTATACCAGAAGGCCCATTATAAAACACTGGAAGAAAGCATTAGTAATTCAGAGCAAATACTAATGAATATCACAGAATAGTGAGAGAACAAGTGTAAAAGACATCCAAATCAAAGTGTCTAGTCTAGAAAGGATGTTGTACACTGCAGAAATCCTTGAAATAGAGTTAGGTTACATGAAACCAGTGTTTCAAACCACCAGAATTCACTGAAAAGTAGTATTTAACTGTAAAACAGTTGAAAGACAAGTTTATTTAGCTTCGCAAGTCCAGAGAAGAGTGTATAAAGTTGTTTCTACATGTGTTGAAGTCCCACAAGTAGAAAAGAAGGCCCATTATAGGAAACAGCTAGAAATCAGTAGTCATTCAGAGCAAATACTAATGAATATCACAGAATAGTGAGAGAACAAGTGTAAAAGACATCAAATGTAAGTCTTTAGTCTAGAAAGGATGTTGTACACTGCACAAATCCTTGAAATAGAGTTAGTTCACATGAAACCAGTGTTTGAAACCACCAGAATTCACTGAAAAGTAGTATTCAACTGTAAAACAGTTGGAAGACAAGTGTATATAGCTTCTCAAGTTCAGAGAAGTGTGTATAAAGTTGTTGCTACATGTAGTGAAGTCGCACAAGTAGAAAAGAAGGCCCATTATAGGAAACAGCTAGAAATCAGTAGTCATTCAGAGCAAATACTAATGAATATCACAGAATAGTGACAGAACAAGTGTAAAAGTCATCAAAATGTACGTTTCTAGTATAGAAAGGATGTTATACACTACAGAAATCCTTGAAATAGAGTTACTTCACAAGAAAACAGTGTTTCCACCCACTAGATTTCACTGAAAAGTAGTATTCAACTGTAAAACAGTTGAAAGACAAGTGTATATAGCCTCTCAACTTCAGAGAAGAGTGTATAAAGTTGTTTCTACATGTGGTGAAGTCCCACAAGTAGAAAAGAAGGCCCATTATAGGAAACAGCTAGAAATCAGTAGTCATTCAGAATAAATACCAATGAATATCTTAGAATTGTGTGAGAACAAGTGTAGAAGACATCAAAATGTAAGTTTCTAGTCTAGAAAGGATGTTATACAGTACAGAAATCCTTGAAATAGAGTTACTTCACAAGAAAACAGTGTTTCAACCCACTAGAATTCACTGAAAAGTAGTATTCAACTGTAAAACAGTTGAAAGACAAGTGTATATAGCTTCTCTAGTTCAGAGAAGAGTGTATAAAGTTGTTTCTACATGTGGTGAAGTCCCACACGTAGAAAACAAGGGCCATTATGGGAAACAGCTAGAAATCAGTAGTCATGCAGAGCAAATACTAATGAATATCACAGAATAGTGATAGAACAAGTGTAAAAGACATCAAAATGTAAGTCTCTAGTCTAGAAAGGATGTTGTACACTGCACAAATCCTTGAAATAGAGTTACTTCACAAGAAAACAGTGTTTCAACCCATTAGAATTCACTGAAAAGTAGTATTCAACTGTAAAACAGTTGAAAGACTAGTGTATATAGCTCCTCTAGTTCAGAGAAGAGTGTATAAAGTTGTTTCTACATGTGTTGAAGTCCCACAAGTAGAAAAGAAGGCCCATTATGGGAAACAGCTAGAAATCAGTAGTCATTCAAAGCAAATACTAATGAATATCACAGAATAGTGACAGAACAAGTGTAAAAGACATCAAAATGTAAGTCTCTAGACTAGAAAGGATGTTATACACTACAGAAATCCTTGAAATAGAGTTACTTCACAAGAAAACAGTGTTTCAACCCACTAGAATTCACTGAAAAGTAGTATTCAACTGTAAAACAGTTGAAAGACTAGTGTATATAGCTTCTCTAGTTCAGAGAAGAGTGTATAAAGTTGTTTCTACATGTGTTGAAGTCCCACAAGTAGAAAAGAAGGCCCATTATAGGAAACAGCTAGAAATCAGTAGTCATTCAGAGCAAATACTAATGAATATCACAGAATAGTGAGAGAACAAGTGTAAAAGACATCAAATGTAAGTCTTTAGTCTAGA
The DNA here is from genome assembly GCF_951640355.1 of Cnephaeus nilssonii. Taxonomy (NCBI): domain Eukaryota; kingdom Metazoa; phylum Chordata; class Mammalia; order Chiroptera; family Vespertilionidae; genus Cnephaeus; species Cnephaeus nilssonii. The sequence continues at coordinate 228,277 of NW_027645439.1, read as the reverse complement.
AAGGATGTTGTACACTGCAGAAATCCTTGAAATACTGTTAGTTCAAATGAAACCAGTGTTTGAAACCACCAGAATTCACTGAAAAGTAGTACTCAACTGTAAAACAGTTGGAAGACAAGTGTATATAGCTTCTCAAGTTCAGAGAAGTGTGTATAATGTTGTTGCTACATGTAGTGAAGTCGCACATTAGAAAAGAAGGCCCATTATAGGAAACAGCTAGAAATCAGTAGTCATTCATTGCAAATACTAATGAATATCACAGAATAGTGAGAGAACTAGGGTAAAAGACATCAAAATATAAGTCTCTAGTCTAGAAAGGATGTTATACACTACCGAAATCCTTGAAATAGAGTTACTTCACAAGAAACCAGTGTTTCAAACCACCAGAATTCACGGAAAAGTAGTATTTAACTGTAAAACAGTTGAAAGACAAGTTTATATAGTTTCGCAAGTCCAGAGAAGAGTGTATAAAGTTGTTTCTACATGTGGTGAAGTCCCACACGTAGAAAACAAGGGCCATTATGGGAAACAGCTAGAAATCAGTAGTCATTCACAGCAAATACTAATGAATATCACAGAATAGTGAGAGAACAAGTGTAAAAGACATCAAAATGTAAGTCTCTAGTCTAGAAAGGATGTTATACACTGCACAAATCCTTGAAATAGAGTTACTTCACAAGAAAACAGTGTTTCCACCCACTAGATTTCACTGAAAAGTAGTATTCAACTGTAAAACAGTTGAAAGACAATTGTATATAGCCTCTCAACGTCAGAGAAGAGTGTATAAAGTTGTTTCTACATGTGGTGAAGTCCCACAAGTAGAAAAGAAGGCCCATTATAGGAAACAGCTAGAAATCAGTAGTCATTCAGAATAAATACCAATGAATATCTTAGAATTGTGTGAGAACAAGTGTAGAAGACATCAAAATGTAAGTTTCTAGTATAGAAAGGATGTTATACAGTACAGAAATCCTTGAAATAGAGTTACTTCACAAGAAAACAGTGTTTCAACCCACTAGAATTCACTGAAAAGTAGTATTCAACTGTAAAACAGTTGAAAGACTAGTGTATATAGCTTCTCTAGTTCAGAGAAGAGTGTATAAAGTTGTTGCTACATGTAGTGAAGTCGTACAAGTAGAAAAGAAGGCCCATTATAGGAAACAGCTAGAAATCTGTAGTCATTCATTGCAAATACTAATGAATACCATAGAATTGTGTGAGAACAAGTGTAGAAGACATCAAAATGTAAGTTTCTAGTCTAGAAAGGATGTTATACACTACAGAAATCCTTGAAATAGAGTTACTTCACAAGAAAACAGTGTTTCAACCCACTAGAATTCACTGAAAAGTAGTATTCAACTGTAAAACAGTTGAAAGACAACTGTATATAGCTTCTCAAGTTCAGAGAAGAGTGTATAAAGTTGTTTCTACATGTGGTGAAGTCCCACACGTAGAAAACAAGGGCCATTATGGGAAACAGCTAGAAACCAGTAGTCATTCAGAATAAATACCAATGAATATCTTAGAATTGTGTGAGAACAAGTGTAGAAGACATCAAAATGTAAGTTTCTAGTCTAGAAAGGATGTTATACACTACAGAAATCCTTGAAATAGAGTTACTTCACAAGAAAACAGTGTTTCCACCCACTAGATTTCACTGAAAAGTAGTATTCAAGTGTAAAACAGTTGAAAGACAAGTGTATATAGCCTCTCAACTTCAGAGAAGAGTGTATAAAGTTGTTTCTACATGTGGTGAAGTCCCACAAGTAGAAAAGAAGGCCCATTATAGGAAACAGCTAGAAATCAGTAGTCATTCAGAATAAATACCAATGAATATCTTAGAATTGTGTGAGAACAAGTGTAGAAGACATCAAAATGTAAGTTTCTAGTCTAGAAAGGATGTTATACAGTACAGAAATCCTTGAAATAGAGTTACTTCACAAGAAAACAGTGTTTCAACCCACTAGAATTCACTGAAAAGTAGTATTCAACTGTAAAACAGTTGAAAGACAAGTGTATATAGCTTCTCTAGTTCAGAGAAGAGTGTATAAAGTTGTTTCTACATGTGGTGAAGTCCCACACGTAGAAAACAAGGGCCATTATGGGAAACAGCTAGAAATCAGTAGTCATGCAGAGCAAATACTAATGAATATCACAGAATAGTGATAGAACAAGTGTAAAAGACATCAAAATGTAAGTCTCTAGTCTAGAAAGGATGTTGTACACTGCACAAATCCTTGAAATAGAGTTACTTCACAAGAAAACAGTGTTTCAACCCATTAGAATTCACTGAAAAGTAGTATTCAACTGTAAAACAGTTGAAAGACTAGTGTATATAGCTCCTCTAGTTCAGAGAAGAGTGTATAAAGTTGTTTCTACATGTGTTGAAGTCCCACAAGTAGAAAAGAAGGCCCATTATGGGAAACAGCTAGAAATCAGTAGTCATTCAAAGCAAATACTAATGAATATCACAGAATAGTGACAGAACAAGTGTAAAAGACATCAAAATGTAAGTCTCTAGACTAGAAAGGATGTTATACACTACAGAAATCCTTGAAATAGAGTTACTTCACAAGAAAACAGTGTTTCAACCCACTAGAATTCACTGAAAAGTAGTATTCAACTGTAAAACAGTTGAAAGACTAGTGTATATAGCTTCTCTAGTTCAGAGAAGAGTGTATAAAGTTGTTTCTACATGTGTTGAAGTCCCACAAGTAGAAAAGAAGGCCCATTATAGGAAACAGCTAGAAATCAGTAGTCATTCAGAGCAAATACTAATGAATATCACAGAATAGTGAGAGAACAAGTGTAAAAGACATCAAATGTAAGTCTTTAGTCTAGAAAGGATGTTGTACACTGCAGAAATCCTTGAAATACTGTTAGTTCAAATGAAACCAGTGTTTGAAACCACCAGAATTCACTGAAAAGTAGTACTCAACTGTAAAACAGTTGGAAGACAAGTGTATATAGCTTCTCAAGTTCAGAGAAGTGTGTATAATGTTGTTGCTACATGTAGTGAAGTCGCACATTAGAAAAGAAGGCCCATTATAGGAAACAGCTAGAAATCAGTAGTCATTCATTGCAAATACTAATGAATATCACAGAATAGTGAGAGAACTAGGGTAAAAGACATCAAAATATAAGTCTCTAGTCTAGAAAGGATGTTGTACACTGCACAAATCCTTGAAATAGAGTTACTTCACAAGAAAACAGTGTTTCAACCCATTAGAATTCACTGAAAAGTAGTATTCAACTGTAAAACAGTTGAAAGACTAGTGTATATAGCTCCTCTAGTTCAGAGAAGAGTGTATAAAGTTGTTTCTACATGTGGTGAAGTCCCACACGTAGAAAACAAGGGCCATTATGGGAAACAGCTAGAAATCAGTAGTCATGCAGAGCAAATACTAATGAATATCACAGAATAGTGATAGAACAAGTGTAAAAGACATCAAAATGTAAGTCTCTAGTCTAGAAAGGATGTTGTACACTGCACAAATCCTTGAAATAGAGTTACTTCACAAGAAAACAGTGTTTCAACCCATTAGAATTCACTGAAAAGTAGTATTCAACTGTAAAACAGTTGAAAGACAAGTGTATATAGCTTCTCAAGTTCAGAGAAGAGTGTATAAAGCTGTTTCTACATGTGGTGAAGTCCCACAAGTAGAAAAGAAGGCCCATTATGGGAAACAGCTTGAAATCAGTACTCATTCACAGCAAATACTAATGAATATCACAGAATAGTGAGAGAACAAGTGTAAAAGACATCAAAATGTAAGTCTCTAGTCTAGAAAGGATGTTGTACACTGCACAAATCCTTGAAATAGAGTTAGTTCACATGAAACCACTGTTTGAAACCACCAGAATTCACTGAAAAGTAGTATTCAACTGTAAAACAGTTGAAAGACAAGTGTATATAGCTTCTCTAGTTCAGAGAAGAGTGTATAAAGTTGTTTCTACATGTGGTGAAGTCCCACAAGTATACCAGAAGGCCCATTATAAAACACTGGAAGAAAGCATTAGTAATTCAGAGCAAATACTAATGAATATCACAGAATAGTGAGAGAACAAGTGTAAAAGACATCCAAATCAAAGTGTCTAGTCTAGAAAGGATGTTGTACACTGCAGAAATCCTTGAAATAGAGTTAGGTTACATGAAACCAGTGTTTCAAACCACCAGAATTCACTGAAAAGTAGTATTTAACTGTAAAACAGTTGAAAGACAAGTTTATTTAGCTTCGCAAGTCCAGAGAAGAGTGTATAAAGTTGTTTCTACATGTGTTGAAGTCCCACAAGTAGAAAAGAAGGCCCATTATAGGAAACAGCTAGAAATCAGTAGTCATTCAGAGCAAATACTAATGAATAACACAGAATAGTGAGAGAACAAGTGTAAAAGACATCAAATGTAAGTCTTTAGTCTAGAAAGGATGTTGTACACTGCACAAATCCTTGAAATAGAGTTAGTTCACATGAAACCAGTGTTTGAAACCACCAGAATTCACTGAAAAGTAGTATTCAACTGTAAAAGAGTTGGAAGACAAGTGTATATAGCTTCTCAAGTTCAGAGAAGTGTGTATAAAGGTGTTGCTACATGTAGTGAAGTCGCACAAGTAGAAAAGAAGGCCCATTATAGGAAACAGCTAGAAATCAGTAGTCATTCAGAGCAAATACTAATGAATATCACAGAATAGTGACAGAACAAGTGTAAAAGTCATCAAAATGTAAGTTTCTAGTCTAGAAAGGATGTTATACACTACAGAAATCCTTGAAATAGAGTTACTTCACAAGAAAACAGTGTTTCCACCCACTAGAATTCACTGAAAAGTAGTATTCAACTGTAAAACAGTTGAAAGACAAGTGTATATAGCCTCTCAACTTCAGAGAAGAGTGTATAAAGTTGTTTCTACATGTGGTGAAGTCCCACAAGTAGAAAAGAAGGCCCATTATAGGAAACAGCTAGAAATCAGTAGTCATTCAGAATAAATACCAATGAATATCTTAGAATTGTGTGAGAACAAGTGTAGAAGACATCAAAATGTAAGTTTCTAGTCTAGAAAGGATGTTATACACTACAGAAATCCTTGAAATAGAGTTACTTCACAAGTAAACAGTGTTTCAACCCACGAGAATTCACTGAAAGGTAGTATTCAACTGTAAAACAGTTGAAAGACAACTGTATATAGCTTCTCAAGTTCAGAGAAGAGTGTATAAAGTTGTTTCTACATGTGGTGAAGTCCCACACGTAGAAAACAAGGGCCATTATGGGAAACAGCTAGAAATCAGTAGTCATGCAGAGCAAATACTAATGAATATCACAGAATAGTGATAGAACAAGTGTAAAAGACATCAAAATGTAAGTCTCTAGTCTAGAAAGGATGTTGTACACTGCACAAATCCTTGAAATAGAGTTACTTCACAAGAAAACAGTGTTTCAACCCATTAGAATTCACTGAAAAGTAGTATTCAACTGTAAAACAGTTGAAAGACAAGTGTATATAGCTTCTCAAGTTCAGAGAAGAGTGTATAAAGCTGTTTCTACATGTGGTGAAGTCCCACAAGTAGAAAAGAAGGCCCATTATGGGAAACAGCTTGAAATCAGTACTCATTCACAGCAAATACTAATGAATATCACAGAATAGTGAGAGAACAAGTGTAAAAGACATCAAAATGTAAGTCTCTAGTCTAGAAAGGATGTTGTACACTGCACAAATCCTTGAAATAGAGTTAGTTCACATGAAACCACTGTTTGAAACCACCAGAATTCACTGAAAAGTAGTATTCAACTGTAAAACAGTTGAAAGACAAGTGTATATAGCTTCTCTAGTTCAGAGAAGAGTGTATAAAGTTGTTTCTACATGTGGTGAAGTCCCACAAGTATACCAGAAGGCCCATTATAAAACACTGGAAGAAAGCATTAGTAATTCAGAGCAAATACTAATGAATATCACAGAATAGTGAGAGAACAAGTGTAAAAGACATCCAAATCAAAGTGTCTAGTCTAGAAAGGATGTTGTACACTGCAGAAATCCTTGAAATAGAGTTAGGTTACATGAAACCAGTGTTTCAAACCACCAGAATTCACTGAAAAGTAGTATTTAACTGTAAAACAGTTGAAAGACAAGTTTATTTAGCTTCGCAAGTCCAGAGAAGAGTGTATAAAGTTGTTTCTACATGTGTTGAAGTCCCACAAGTAGAAAAGAAGGCCCATTATAGGAAACAGCTAGAAATCAGTAGTCATTCAGAGCAAATACTAATGAATAACACAGAATAGTGAGAGAACAAGTGTAAAAGACATCAAATGTAAGTCTTTAGTCTAGAAAGGATGTTGTACACTGCACAAATCCTTGAAATAGAGTTAGTTCACATGAAACCAGTGTTTGAAACCACCAGAATTCACTGAAAAGTAGTATTCAACTGTAAAAGAGTTGGAAGACAAGTGTATATAGCTTCTCAAGTTCAGAGAAGTGTGTATAAAGGTGTTGCTACATGTAGTGAAGTCGCACAAGTAGAAAAGAAGGCCCATTATAGGAAACAGCTAGAAATCAGTAGTCATTCAGAGCAAATACTAATGAATATCACAGAATAGTGACAGAACAAGTGTAAAAGTCATCAAAATGTAAGTTTCTAGTCTAGAAAGGATGTTATACACTACAGAAATCCTTGAAATAGAGTTACTTCACAAGAAAACAGTGTTTCCACCCACTAGAATTCACTGAAAAGTAGTATTCAACTGTAAAACAGTTGAAAGACAAGTGTATATAGCCTCTCAACTTCAGAGAAGAGTGTATAAAGTTGTTTCTACATGTGGTGAAGTCCCACAAGTAGAAAAGAAGGCCCATTATAGGAAACAGCTAGAAATCAGTAGTCATTCAGAATAAATACCAATGAATATCTTAGAATTGTGTGAGAACAAGTGTAGAAGACATCAAAATGTAAGTTTCTAGTCTAGAAAGGATGTTATACACTACAGAAATCCTTGAAATAGAGTTACTTCACAAGTAAACAGTGTTTCAACCCACGAGAATTCACTGAAAGGTAGTATTCAACTGTAAAACAGTTGAAAGACAACTGTATATAGCTTCTCAAGTTCAGAGAAGAGTGTATAAAGTTGTTTCTACATGTGGTGAAGTCCCACACGTAGAAAACAAGGGCCATTATGGGAAACAGCTAGAAATCAGTAGTCATGCAGAGCAAATACTAATGAATATCACAGAATAGTGATAGAACAAGTGTAAAAGACATCAAAATGTAAGTCTCTAGTCTAGAAAGGATGTTGTACACTGCACAAATCCTTGAAATAGAGTTACTTCACAAGAAAACAGTGTTTCAACCCATTAGAATTCACTGAAAAGTAGTATTGAACTGTAAAACAGTTGAAAGACTAGTGTATATAGCTCCTCTAGTTCAGAGAAGAGTTTATAAAGTTGTTTCTACATGTGTTGAAGTCCCACAAGTAGAAAAGAAGGCCCATTATGGGAAACAGCTAGAAATCAGTAGTCATTCAAAGCAAATACTAATGAATATCACAGAATAGTGACAGAACAAGTGTAAAAGACATCAAAATGTAAGTCTCTAGACTAGAAAGGATGTTATACACTACCGAAATCATTGAAATAGAGTTACTTCACAAGAAACCAGTGTTTCAAACCACCAGAATTCACGGAAAAGTAGTATTTAACTGTACAACAGTTGAAAGACAAGTTTATATAGCTTCGCAAGTCCAGAGAAGAGTGTATAAAGTTGTTGCTACATGTAGTGAAGTCGCACATGTAGAAAAGAAGGCCCATGATAGGAAACAGCTAGAAATCTGTAGTCATTCATTGCAAATACTAATGAATACCATAGAATTGTGTGAGAACAAGTGTAGAAGACATCAAAATGTAAGTTTCTAGTCTAGAAAGGATGTTATACACTACAGAAATCCTTGAAATAGAGTTACTTCACAAGAAAACAGTGTTTCAACCCACTAGAATTCACTGAAAAGTAGTATTCAACTGTAAAACAGTTGAAAGACTAGTGTATATAGCTTCTCTAGTTCAGAGAAGAGTGTATAAAGTTGTTTCTACATGTGTTGAAGTCCCACAAGTAGAAAAGAAGGCCCATTATAGGAAACAGCTAGAAATCAGTAGTCATTCAGAGCAAATACTAATGAATATCACAGAATAGTGAGAGAACAAGTGTAAAAGACATCAAATGTAAGTCTTTAGTCTAGAAAGGATGTTGTACACTGCAGAAATCCTTGAAATACTGTTAGTTCAAATGAAACCAGTGTTTGAAACCACCAGAATTCACTGAAAAGTAGTACTCAACTGTAAAACAGTTGGAAGACAAGTGTATATAGCTTCTCAAGTTCAGAGAAGTGTGTATAATGTTGTTGCTACATGTAGTGAAGTCGCACATTAGAAAAGAAGGCCCATTATAGGAAACAGCTAGAAATCAGTAGTCATTCATTGCAAATACTAATGAATATCACAGAATAGTGAGAGAACTAGGGTAAAAGACATCAAAATATAAGTCTCTAGTCTAGAAAGGATGTTATACACTACCGAAATCCTTGAAATAGAGTTACTTCACAAGAAACCAGTGTTTCAAACCACCAGAATTCACGGAAAAGTAGTATTTAACTGTAAAACAGTTGAAAGACAAGTTTATATAGTTTCGCAAGTCCAGAGAAGAGTGTATAAAGTTGTTTCTACATGTGGTGAAATCCCACACGTAGAAAACAAGGGCCATTATGGGAAACAGCTAGAAATCAGTAGTCATTCACAGCAAATACTAATGAATATCACAGAATAGTGAGAGAACAAGTGTAAAAGACATCAAAATGTAAGTCTCTAGTCTAGAAAGGATGTTATACACTGCACAAATCCTTGAAATAGAGTTACTTCACAAGAAAACAGTGTTTCCACCCACTAGATTTCACTGAAAAGTAGTATTCAACTGTAAAACAGTTGAAAGACAAGTGTATATAGCCTCTCAACTTCAGAGAAGAGTGTATAAAGTTGTTTCTACATGTGGTGAAGTCCCACAAGTAGAAAAGAAGGCCCATTATAGGAAACAGCTAGAAATCAGTAGTCATTCAGAATAAATACCAATGAATATCTTAGAATTGTGTGAGAACAAGTGTAGAAGACATCAAAATGTAAGTTTCTAGTATAGAAAGGATGTTATACAGTACAGAAATCCTTGAAATAGAGTTACTTCACAAGAAAACAGTGTTTCAACCCACTAGAATTCACTGAAAAGTAGTATTCAACTGTAAAACAGTTGAAAGACTAGTGTATATAGCTTCTCTAGTTCAGAGAAGAGTGTATAAAGTTGTTGCTACATGTAGTGAAGTCGCACAAGTAGAAAAGAAGGCCCATTATAGGAAACAGCTAGAAATCTGTAGTCATTCATTGCAAATACTAATGAATACCATAGAATTGTGTGAGAACAAGTGTAGAAGACATCAAAATGTAAGTTTCTAGTCTAGAAAGGATGTTATACACTACAGAAATCCTTGAAATAGAGTTACTTCACAAGAAAACAGTGTTTCAACCCACTAGAATTCACTGAAAAGTAGTATTCAACTGTAAAACAGTTGAAAGACAACTGTATATAGCTTCTCAAGTTCAGAGAAGAGTGTACAAAGTTGTTTCTACATGTGGTGAAGTCCCACACGTAGAAAACAAGGGCCATTATGGGAAACAGCTAGAAACCAGTAGTCATTCAGAATAAATACCAATGAATATCTTAGAATTGTGTGAGAACAAGTGTAGAAGACATCAAAATGTAAGTTTCTAGTCTAGAAAGGATGTTATACACTACAGAAATCCTTGAAATAGAGTTAGTTCACATGAAACCAGTGTTTGAAACCACCAGAATTCACTGAAAAGTAGTATTCAACTGTAAAACAGTTGAAAGACAAGAGTATATAGCTTCTCAAGTTCAGAGAAGAGTATATAAAGTTGTTTCTACATGTGGTGAAATCCCACAAGTAGAAAAGAAGGCCCATTATAGGAAACTGCTAGAAATCAGTAAACATTCAGAGCAAATACAAATGAATATCACAGAATAGTGAGAGAACAAGTGTAAAAGACATCAAAATGTAAGTCTCTAGTCTAGAAAGGATGTTGTACACTGCACAAATCCTTGAAATAGAGTTAGTTCACATGAAACCAGTGTTTGAAACCACCAGAATTCACTGAAAAGTAGTATTCAACTGTAAAACAGTTGAAAGACAAGGGTATACAGCTTCTCAAGTTCAGAGAAGAGTGTATAAAGTTGTTTCTACATGTGGTGAAGTCCCACAAGTATACCAGAAGGCCCATTATAAAACACTGGAAGAAAGCATTAGTAATTCAGAGCAAATACTAATGAATATCACAGAATAGTGAGAGAACAAGTGTAAAAGACATCCAAATCAAAGTGTCTAGTCTAGAAAGGATGTTGTACACTGCAGAAATCCTTGAAATAGAGTTAGGTTACATGAAACCAGTGTTTCAAACCACCAGAATTCACTGAAAAGTAGTATTTAACTGTAAAACAGTTGAAAGACAAGTTTATTTAGCTTCGCAAGTCCAGAGAAGAGTGTATAAAGTTGTTTCTACATGTGTTGAAGTCCCACAAGTAGAAAAGAAGGCCCATTATAGGAAACAGCTAGAAATCAGTAGTCATTCAGAGCAAATACTAATGAATATCACAGAATAGTGAGAGAACAAGTGTAAAAGACATCAAATGTAAGTCTTTAGTCTAGAAAGGATGTTGTACACTGCACAAATCCTTGAAATAGAGTTAGTTCACATGAAACCAGTGTTTGAAACCACCAGAATTCACTGAAAAGTAGTATTCAACTGTAAAACAGTTGGAAGACAAGTGTATATAGCTTCTCAAGTTCAGAGAAGTGTGTATAAAGGTGTTGCTACATGTAGTGAAGTCGCACAAGTAGAAAAGAAGGCCCATTATAGGAAACAGCTAGAAATCAGTAGTCATTCAGAGCAAATACTAATGAATATCACAGAATAGTGACAGAACAAGTGTAAATGTCATCAAAATGTACGTTTCTAGTCTAGAAAGGATGTTATACACTACAGAAATCCTTGAAATAGAGTTACTTCACAAGAAAACAGTGTTTCCACCCACTAGAATTCACTGAAAAGTAGTATTCAACTGTAAAACAGTTGAAAGACAAGTGTATATAGCCTCTCAACTTCAGAGAAGAGTGTATAAAGTTGTTTCTACATGTGGTGAAGTCCCACAAGTAGAAAAGAAGGCCCATTATAGGAAACAGCTAGAAATCAGTAGTCATTCAGAATAAATACCAATGAATATCTTAGAATTGTGTGAGAACAAGTGTAGAAGACATCAAAATGTAAGTTTCTAGTATAGAAAGGATGTTATACAGTACAGAAATCCTTGAAATAGAGTTACTTCACAAGAAAACAGTGTTTCAACCCACTAGAATTCACTGAAAAGTAGTATTCAACTGTACAACAGTTGAAAGACAAGAATATATAGCTTCTCTAGTTCAGAGAAGAGTGTATAAAGTTGTTTCTACATGTGGTGAAGTCCCACAAGTAGAAAAGAAGGCCCATTATAGGAAACAGCTAGAAATCAGTAGTCTTTCAGAGCAAATACTAATGAATATCACAGAATAGTGAGAGAACAAGTGTAAAAGACATCAAATGTAAGTCTTTAGTCTAGAAAGGATGTTGTACACTGCACAAATCCTTGAAATAGAGTTAGTTCACATGAAACCACTGTTTGAAACCACCAGAATTCACTGAAAAGTAGTATTGAACTCTAAAACAGTTGGAAGACAAGTGTATATAGCTTCTCAAGTTCAGAGAAGTGTGTATAAAGTTGTTTCTACATGTAGTGAAGTCGCACAAGTAGAAAAGAAGGCCCATTATAGGAAACAGCTAGAAATCAGTAGTCATTCATTGCAAATACTAATGAATATCATAGAATTTTGTGAGAACAAGTGTAGAAGACATCAAAATGTAAGTTTCTAGTCTAGAAAGGATGTTATACACTACAGAAATCCTTGAAATAGAGTTACTTCACAAGTAAACAGTGTTTCAACCCACTAGAATTCACTGAAAGGTAGTATTCAACTGTAAAACAGTTGAAAGACAACTGTATATAGCTTCTCAAGTTCAGAGAAGAGTGTATAAAGTTGTTTCTACATGTGGTGAAGTCCCACACGTAGAAAACAAGGGCCATTATGGGAAACAGCTAGAAATCAGTAGTCATGCAGAGCAAATACTAATGAATATCACAGAATAGTGATAGAACAAGTGTAAAAGACATCAAAATGTAAGTCTCTAGTCTAGAAAGGATGTTGTACACTGCACAAATCCTTGAAATAGAGTTACTTCACAAGAAAACAGTGTTTCAACCCATTAGAATTCACTGAAAAGTAGTATTCAACTGTAAAACAGTTGAAAGACAAGTGTATATAGCTTCTCAAGTTCAGAGAAGAGTGTATAAAGCTGTTTCTACATGTGGTGAAGTCCCACAAGTAGAAAAGAAGGCCCATTATGGGAAACAGCTTGAAATCAGTACTCATTCACAGCAAATACTAATGAATATCACAGAATAGTGAGAGAACAAGTGTAAAAGACATCAAAATGTAAGTCTCTAGTCTAGAAAGGATGTTGTACACTGCACAAATCCTTGAAATAGAGTTAGTTCACATGAAACCACTGTTTGAAACCACCAGAATTCACTGAAAAGTAGTATTCAACTGTAAAACAGTTGAAAGACAAGTGTATATAGCTTCTCTAGTTCAGAGAAGAGTGTATAAAGTTGTTTCTACATGTGGTGAAGTCCCACAAGTATACCAGAAGGCCCATTATAAAACACTGGAAGAAAGCATTAGTAATTCAGAGCAAATACTAATGAACATCACAGAATAGTGAGAGAACAAGTGTAAAAGACATCCAAATCAAAGTGTCTAGTCTAGAAAGGATGTTGTACACTGCAGAAATCCTTGAAATAGAGTTAGGTTACATGAAACCAGTGTTTCAAACCACCAGAATTCACTGAAAAGTAGTATTTAACTGTAAAACAGTTGAAAGACAAGTTTATTTAGCTTCGCAAGTCCAGAGAAGAGTGTATAAAGTTGTTTCTACATGTGTTGAAGTCCCACAAGTAGAAAAGAAGGCCCATTATAGGAAACAGCTAGAAATCAGTAGTCATTCAGAGAAAATACTAATGAATATCACAGAATAGTGAGAGAACAAGTGTAAAAGACATCAAATGTAAGTCTTTAGTCTAGAAAGGATGTTGTACACTGCACAAATCCTTGAAATAGAGTTAGTTCACATGAAACCAGTGTTTGAAACCACCAGAATTCACTGAAAAGTAGTATTTAACTGTAAAACAGTTGAAAGACAAGTTTATTTAGCTTCGCAAGTCCAGAGAAGAGTGTATAAAGTTGTTTCTACATGTGTTGAAGTCCCACAAGTAGAAAAGAAGGCCCATTATAGGAAACAGCTAGAAATCAGTAGTCATTCAGAGCAAATACTAATGAATATCACAGAATAGTGAGAGAACAAGTGTAAAAGACATCAAATGTAAGTCTTTAGTCTAGAAAGGATGTTGTACACTGCACAAATCCTTGAAATAGAGTTAGTTCACATGAAACCAGTGTTTGAAACCACCAGAATTCACTGAAAAGTAGTATTCAACTGTAAAACAGTTGGAAGACAAGTGTATATAGCTTCTCAAGTTCAGAGAAGTGTGTATAAATGTGTTGCTACATGTAGTGAAGTCGCACAAGTAGAAAAGAAGGCCCATTATAGGAAACAGCTAGAAATCAGTAGTCATTCAGAGCAAATACTAATGAATATCACAGAATAGTGACAGAACAAGTGTAAATGTCATCAAAATGTACGTTTCTAGTCTAGAAAGGATGTTATACACTACAGAAATCCTTGAAATAGAGTTACTTCACAAGAAAACAGTGTTTCAACCCACTAGAATTCACTGAAAAGTAGTATTCAACTGTAAAACAGTTGAAAGACAAGTGTATATAGCCTCTCAACTTCAGAGAAGAGTGTATAAAGTTGTTTCTACATGTGGTGAAGTCCCACAAGTAGAAAAGAAGGCCCATTATAGGAAACAGCTAGAAATCAGTAGTCATTCAGAATAAATACCAATGAATATCTTAGAATTGTGTGAGAACAAGTGTAGAAGACATCAAAATGTAAGTTTCTAGTATAGAAAGGATGTTATACAGTACAGAAATCCTTGAAATAGAGTTACTTCACAAGAAAACAGTGTTTCAACCCACTAGAATTCACTGAAAAGTAGTATTCAACTGTACAACAGTTGAAAGACAAGAATATATAGCTTCTCTAGTTCAGAGAAGAGTGTATAAAGTTGTTTCTACATGTGGTGAAGTCCCACAAGTAGAAAAGAAGGCCCATTATAGGAAACAGCTAGAAATCAGTAGTCTTTCAGAGCAAATACTAATGAATATCACAGAATAGTGAGAGAACAAGTGTAAAAGACATCAAATGTAAGTCTTTAGTCTAGAAAGGATGTTGTACACTGCACAAATCCTTGAAATAGAGTTAGTTCACATGAAACCACTGTTTGAAACCACCAGAATTCACTGAAAAGTAGTATTGAACTGTAAAACAGTTGGAAGACAAGTGTATATAGCTTCTCAAGTTCAGAGAAGTGTGTATAAAGTTGTTTCTACATGTAGTGAAGTCGCACAAGTAGAAAAGAAGGCCCATTATAGGAAACAGCTAGAAATCAGTAGTCATTCATTGCAAATACTAATGAATATCATAGAATTTTGTGAGAACAAGTGTAGAAGACATCAAAATGTAAGTTTCTAGTCTAGAAAGGATGTTATACACTACAGAAATCCTTGAAATAGAGTTACTTCACAAGTAAACAGTGTTTCAACCCACTAGAATTCACTGAAAGGTAGTATTCAACTGTAAAACAGTTGAAAGACAACTGTATATAGCTTCTCAAGTTCAGAGAAGAGTGTATAAAGTTGTTTCTACATGTGGTGAAGTCCCACACGTAGAAAACAAGGGCCATTATGGGAAACAGCTAGAAATCAGTAGTCATGCAGAGCAAATACTAATGAATATCACAGAATAGTGATAGAACAAGTGTAAAAGACATCAAAATGTAAGTCTCTAGTCTAGAAAGGATGTTGTACACTGCACAAATCCTTGAAATAGAGTTAATTCACAAGAAAACAGTGTTTCAACCCATTAGAATTCACTGAAAAGTAGTATTCAACTGTAAAACAGTTGAAAGACAAGTGTATATAGCTTCTCAAGTTCAGAGAAGAGTGTATAAAGCTGTTTCTACATGTGGTGAAGTCCCACAAGTAGAAAAGAAGGCCCATTATGGGAAACAGCTTGAAATCAGTACTCATTCACAGCAAATACTAATGAATATCACAGAATAGTGAGAGAACAAGTGTAAAAGACATCAAAATGTAAGTCTCTAGTCTAGAAAGGATGTTGTACACTGCACAAATCCTTGAAATAGAGTTAGTTCACATGAAACCACTGTTTGAAACCACCAGAATTCACTGAAAAGTAGTATTCAACTGTAAAACAGTTGAAAGACAAGGGTATACAGCTTCTCAAGTTCAGAGAAGAGTGTATAAAGTTGTTTCTACATGTGGTGAAGTCCCACAAGTATACCAGAAGGCCCATTATAAAACACTGGAAGAAAGCATTAGTAATTCAGAGCAAATACTAATGAATATCACAGAATAGTGAGAGAACAAGTGTAAAAGACATCCAAATCAAAGTGTCTAGTCTAGAAAGGATGTTGTACACTGCAGAAATCCTTGAAATAGAGTTAGGTTACATGAAACCAGTGTTTCAAACCACCAGAATTCACTGAAAAGTAGTATTTAACTGTAAAACAGTTAAAAGACAATTTTATTTAGCTTCGCAAGTCCAGAGAAGAGTGTATAAAGTTGTTTCTACATGTGTTGAAGTCCCACAAGTAGAAAAGAAGGCCCATTATAGGAAACAGCTAGAAATCAGTAGTCATTCAGAGCAAATACTAATGAATATCACAGAATAGTGAGAGAACAAGTGTAAAAGACATCAAATGTAAGTCTTTAGTCTAGAAAGGATGTTGTACACTGCACAAATCCTTGAAATAGAGTTAGTTCACATGAAACCAGTGTTTGAAACCACCAGAATTCACTGAAAAGTAGTATTCAACTGTAAAAGAGTTGGAAGACAAGTGTATATAGCTTCTCAAGTTCAGAGAAGTGTGTATAAAGGTGTTGCTACATGTAGTGAAGTCGCACAAGTAAAAAAGAAGGCCCATTATAGGAAACAGCTAGAAATCAGTAGTCATTCAGAGCAAATACTAATGAATATCACAGAATAGTGACAGAACAAGTGTAAAAGTCATCAAAATGTACGTTTCTAGTCTAGAAAGGATGATATACACTACAGAAATCCTTGAAATAGAGTTACTTCACAAGAAAACAGTGTTTCCACCCACTAGAATTCACTGAAAAGTAGTATTCAACTGTAAAACAGTTGAAAGACAAGTGTATATAGCCTCTCAACTTCAGAGAAGAGTGTATAAAGTTGTTTCTACATGTGGTGAAGTCCCACAAGTAGAAAAGAAGGCCCATTATAGGAAACAGCTAGAAATCAGTAGTCATTCAGAATAAATACCAATGAATATCTTAGAATTGTGTGAGAACAAGTGTAGAAGACATCAAAATGTAAGTTTCTAGTCTAGAAAGGATGTTATACACTACAGAAATCCTTGAAATAGAGTTACTTCACAAGTAAACAGTGTTTCAACCCACGAGAATTCACTGAAAGGTAGTATTCAACTGTAAAACAGTTGAAAGACAACTGTATATAGCTTCTCAAGTTCAGAGAAGAGTGTATAAAGTTGTTTCTACATGTGGTGAAGTCCCACACGTAGAAAACAAGGGCCATTATGGGAAACAGCTAGAAATCAGTAGTCATGCAGAGCAAATACTAATGAATATCACAGAATAGTGATAGAACAAGTGTAAAAGACATCAAAATGTAAGTCTCTAGTCTAGAAAGGATGTTGTACACAGCACAAATCCTTGAAATAGAGTTACTTCACAAGAAAACAGTGTTTCAACCCATTAGAATTCACTGAAAAGTAGTATTCAACTGTAAAACAGTTGAAAGACTAGTGTATATAGCTCCTCTAGTTCAGAGAAGAGTGTATAAAGTTGTTTCTACATGTGTTGAAGTCCCACAAGTAGAAAAGAAGGCCCATTATGGGAAACAGCTAGAAATCAGTAGTCATTCAAAGCAAATACTAATGAATATCACAGAATAGTGACAGAACAAGTGTAAAAGACATCAAAATGTAAGTCTCTAGACTAGAAAGGATGTTATACACTACCGAAATCATTGAAATAGAGTTACTTCACAAGAAACCAGTGTTTCAAACCACCAGAATTCACGGAAAAGTAGTATTTAACTGTACAACAGTTGAAAGACAAGTTTATATAGCTTCGCAAGTCCAGAGAAGAGTGTATAAAGTTGTTGCTACATGTAGTGAAGTCGCACAAGTAGAAAAGAAGGCCCATGATAGGAAACAGCTAGAAATCTGTAGTCATTCATTGCAAATACTAATGAATACCATAGAATTGTGTGAGAACAAGTGTAGAAGACATCAAAATGTAAGTTTCTAGTCTAGAAAGGATGTTATACACTACAGAAATCCTTGAAATAGAGTTACTTCACAAGAAAACAGTGTTTCAACCCACTAGAATTCACTGAAAAGTAGTATTCAACTGTAAAACAGTTGAAAGACTAGTGTATATAGCTTCTCTAGTTCAGAGAAGAGTGTATAAAGTTGTTTCTACATGTGTTGAAGTCCCACAAGTAGAAAAGAAGGCCCATTATAGGAAACAGCTAGAAATCAGTAGTCATTCAGAATAAATACCAATGAATATCTTAGAATTGTGTGAGAACAAGTGTAGAAGACATCAAAATGTAAGTTTCTAGTATAGAAAGGATGTTATACAGTACAGAAATCCTTGAAATAGAGTTACTTCACAAGAAAACAGTGTTTCAACCCACTAGAATTCACTGAAAAGTAGTATTCAACTGTAAAACAGTTGAAAGACTAGTGTATATAGCTTCTCTAGTTCAGAGAAGAGTGTATAAAGTTGTTGCTACATGTAGTGAAGTCGCACAAGTAGAAAAGAAGGCCCATTATAGGAAACAGCTAGAAATCTGTAGTCATTCATTGCAAATACTAATGAATACCATAGAATTGTGTGAGAACAAGTGTAGAAGACATCAAAATGTAAGTTTCTAGTCTAGAAAGGATGTTATACACTACAGAAATCCTTGAAATAGAGTTACTTCACAAGAAAACAGTGTTTCAACCCACTAGAATTCACTGAAAAGTAGTATTCAACTGTAAAACAGTTGAAAGACAACTGTATATAGCTTCTCAAGTTCAGAGAAGAGTGTACAAAGTTGTTTCTACATGTGGTGAAGTCCCACACGTAGAAAACAAGGGCCATTATGGGAAACAGCTAGAAACCAGTAGTCATTCAGAATAAATACCAATGAATATCTTAGAATTGTGTGAGAACAAGTGTAGAAGACATCAAAATGTAAGTTTCTATTCTAGAAAGGATGTTATACACTACAGAAATCCTTGAAATAGAGTTAGTTCACATGAAACCAGTGTTTGAAACCACCAGAATTCACTGAAAAGTAGTATTCAACTGTAAAACAGTTGAAAGACAAGAGTATATAGCTTCTCAAGTTCAGAGAAGAGTGTATAAAGTTGTTTCTACATGTGGTGAAATCCCACAAGTAGAAAAGAAGGCCCATTATAGGAAACTGCTAGAAATCAGTAAACATTCAGAGCAAATACAAATGAATATCACAGAATAGTGAGAGAACAAGTGTAAAAGACATCAAAATGTAAGTCTCTAGTCTAGAAAGGATGTTGTACACTGCACAAATCCTTGAAATAGAGTTAGTTCACATGAAACCAGTGTTTGAAACCACCAGAATTCACTGAAAAGTAGTATTCAACTGTAAAACAGTTGAAAGACAAGGGTATACAGCTTCTCAAGTTCAGAGAAGAGTGTATAAAGTTGTTTCTACATGTGGTGAAGTCCCACAAGTATACCAGAAGGCCCATTATAAAACACTGGAAGAAAGCATTAGTAATTCAGAGCAAATACTAATGAATATCACAGAATAGTGAGAGAACAAGTGTAAAAGACATCCAAATCAAAGTGTCTAGTCTAGAAAGGATGTTGTACACTGCAGAAATCCTTGAAATAGAGTTAGGTTACATGAAACCAGTGTTTCAAACCACCAGAATTCACTGAAAAGTAGTATTTAACTGTAAAACAGTTGAAAGACAAGTTTATTTAGCTTCGCAAGTCCAGAGAAGAGTGTATAAAGTTGTTTCTACATGTGTTGAAGTCCCACAAGTAGAAAAGAAGGCCCATTATAGGAAACAGCTAGAAATCAGTAGTCATTCAGAGCAAATACTAATGAATATCACAGAATAGTGAGAGAACAAGTGTAAAAGACATCAAATGTAAGTCTTTAGTCTAGAAAGGATGTTGTACACTGCACAAATCCTTGAAATAGAGTTAGTTCACATGAAACCAGTGTTTGAAACCACCAGAATTCACTGAAAAGTAGTATTCAACTGTAAAACAGTTGGAAGACAAGTGTATATAGCTTCTCAAGTTCAGAGAAGTGTGTATAAAGGTGTTGCTACATGTAGTGAAGTCGCACAAGTAGAAAAGAAGGCCCATTATAGGAAACAGCTAGAAATCAGTAGTCATTCAGAGCAAATACTAATGAATATCACAGAATAGTGACAGAACAAGTGTAAATGTCATCAAAATGTACGTTTCTAGTCTAGAAAGGATGTTATACACTACAGAAATCCTTGAAATAGAGTTACTTCACAAGAAAACAGTGTTTCCACCCACTAGAATTCACTGAAAAGTAGTATTCAACTGTAAAACAGTTGAAAGACAAGTGTATATAGCCTCTCAACTTCAGAGAAGAGTGTATAAAGTTGTTTCTACATGTGGTGAAGTCCCACAAGTAGAAAAGAAGGCCCATTATAGGAAACAGCTAGAAATCAGTAGTCATTCAGAATAAATACCAATGAATATCTTAGAATTGTGTGAGAACAAGTGTAGAAGACATCAAAATGTAAGTTTCTAGTATAGAAAGGATGTTATACAGTACAGAAATCCTTGAAATAGAGTTACTTCACAAGAAAACAGTGTTTCAACCCACTAGAATTCACTGAAAAGTAGTATTCAACTGTAAAACAGTTGAAAGACAAGAATATATAGCTTCTCTAGTTCAGAGAAGAGTGTATAAAGTTGTTTCTACATGTGGTGAAGTCCCACAAGTAGAAAAGAAGGCCCATTATAGGAAACAGCTAGAAATCAGTAGTCTTTCAGAGCAAATACTAATGAATATCACAGAATAGTGAGAGAACAAGTGTAAAAGACATCAAATGTAAGTCTTTAGTCTAGAAAGGATGTTGTACACTGCACAAATCCTTGAAATAGAGTTAGTTCACATGAAACCACTGTTTGAAACCACCAGAATTCACTGAAAAGTAGTATTGAACTGTAAAACAGTTGGAAGACAAGTGTATATAGCTTCTCAAGTTCAGAGAAGTGTGTATAAAGTTGTTTCTACATGTAGTGAAGTCGCACAAGTAGAAAAGAAGGCCCATTATAGGAAACAGCTAGAAATCAGTAGTCATTCATTGCAAATACTAATGAATATCATAGAATTTTGTGAGAACAAGTGTAGAAGACATCAAAATGTAAGTTTCTAGTCTAGAAAGGATGTTATACACTACAGAAATCCTTGAAATAGAGTTACTTCACAAGTAAACAGTGTTTCAACCCACTAGAATTCACTGAAAGGTAGTATTCAACTGTAAAACAGTTGAAAGACAACTGTATATAGCTTCTCAAGTTCAGAGAAGAGTGTATAAAGTTGTTTCTACATGTGGTGAAGTCCCACACGTAGAAAACAAGGGCCATTATGGGAAACAGCTAGAAATCAGTAGTCATGCAGAGCAAATACTAATGAATATCACAGAATAGTGATAGAACAAGTGTAAAAGACATCAAAATGTAAGTCTCTAGTCTAGAAAGGATGTTGTACACTGCACAAATCCTTGAAATAGAGTTACTTCACAAGAAAACAGTGTTTCAACCCATTAGAATTCACTGAAAAGTAGTATTCAACTGTAAAACAGTTGAAAGACAAGTGTATATAGCTTCTCAAGTTCAGAGAAGAGTGTATAAAGCTGTTTCTACATGTGGTGAAGTCCCACAAGTAGAAAAGAAGGCCCATTATGGGAAACAGCTTGAAATCAGTACTCATTCACAGCAAATACTAATGAATATCACAGAATAGTGAGAGAACAAGTGTAAAAGACATCAAAATGTAAGTCTCTAGTCTAGAAAGGATGTTGTACACTGCACAAATCCTTGAAATAGAGTTAGTTCACATGAAACCACTGTTTGAAACCACCAGAATTCACTGAAAAGTAGTATTCAACTGTAAAACAGTTGAAAGACAAGTGTATATAGCTTCTCTAGTTCAGAGAAGAGTGTATAAAGTTGTTTCTACATGTGGTGAAGTCCCACAAGTATACCAGAAGGACCATTATAAAACACTGGAAGAAAGCATTAGTAATTCAGAGCAAATACTAATGAATATCACAGAATAGTGAGAGAACAAGTGTAAAAGACATCCAAATCAAAGTGTCTAGTCTAGAAAGGATGTTGTACACTGCAGAAATCCTTGAAATAGAGTTAGGTTACATGAAACCAGTGTTTCAAACCACCAGAATTCACTGAAAAGTAGTATTTAACTGTAAAACAGTTGAAAGACAAGTTTATTTAGCTTCGCAAGTCCAGAGAAGAGTGTATAAAGTTGTTTCTACATGTGTTGAAGTCCCACAAGTAGAAAAGAAGGCCCATTATAGGAAACAGCTAGAAATCAGTAGTCATTCAGAGCAAATACTAATGAATATCACAGAATAGTGAGAGAACAAGTGTAAAAGACATCAAATGTAAGTCTTTAGTCTAGAAAGGATGTTGTACACTGCACAAATCCTTGAAATAGAGTTAGTTCACATGAAACCAGTGTTTGAAACCACCAGAATTCACTGAAAAGTAGTATTCAACTGTAAAAGAGTTGGAAGACAAGTGTATATAGCTTCTCAAGTTCAGAGAAGTGTGTATAAAGGTGTTGCTACATGTAGTGAAGTCGCACAAGTAAAAAAGAAGGCCCATTATAGGAAACAGCTAGAAATCAGTAGTCATTCAGAGCAAATACTAATGAATATCACAGAATAGTGACAGAACAAGTGTAAAAGTCATCAAAATGTACGTTTCTAGTCTAGAAAGGATGTTATACACTACAGAAATCCTTGAAATAGAGTTACTTCACAAGAAAACAGTGTTTCCACCCACTAGAATTCACTGAAAAGTAGTATTCAACTGTAAAACAGTTGAAAGACAAGTGTATATAGCCTCTCAACTTCAGAGAAGAGTGTATAAAGTTGTTTCTACATGTGGTGAAGTCCCACAAGTAGAAAAGAAGGCCCATTATAGGAAACAGCTAGAAATCAGTAGTCATTCAGAATAAATACCAATGAATATCTTAGAATTGTGTGAGAACAAGTGTAGAAGACATCAAAATGTAAGTTTCTAGTCTAGAAAGGATGTTATACACTACAGAAATCCTTGAAATAGAGTTACTTCACAAGTAAACAGTGTTTCAACCCACGAGAATTCACTGAAAGGTAGTATTCAACTGTAAAACAGTTGAAAGACAACTGTATATAGCTTCTCAAGTTCAGAGAAGAGTGTATAAAGTTGTTTCTACATGTGGTGAAGTCCCACACGTAGAAAACAAGGGCCATTATGGGAAACAGCTAGAAATCAGTAGTCATGCAGAGCAAATACTAATGAATATCACAGAATAGTGATAGAACAAGTGTAAAAGACATCAAAATGTAAGTCTCTAGTCTAGAAAGGATGTTGTACACTGCACAAATCCTTGAAATAGAGTTACTTCACAAGAAAACAGTGTTTCAACCCATTAGAATTCACTGAAAAGTAGTATTCAACTGTAAAACAGTTGAAAGACTAGTGTATATAGCTCCTCTAGTTCAGAGAAGAGTGTATAAAGTTGTTTCTACATGTGGTGAAGTCCCACAAGTAGAAAAGAAGGCCCATTATAGGAAACAGCTAGAAATCAGTAGTCATTCAGAATAAATACCAATGAATATCTTAGAATTGTGTGAGAACAAGTGTAGAAGACATCAAAATGTAAGTTTCTAGTATAGAAAGGATGTTATACAGTACAGAAATCCTTGAAATAGAGTTACTTCACAAGAAAACAGTGTTTCAACCCACTAGAATTCACTGAAAAGTAGTATTCAACTGTAAAACAGTTGAAAGACAAGAATATATAGCTTCTCTAGTTCAGAGAAGAGTGTATAAAGTTGTTTCTACATGTGGTGAAGTCCCACAAGTAGAAAAGAAGGCCCATTATAGGAAACAGCTAGAAATCAGTAGTCTTTCAGAGCAAATACTAATGAATATCACAGAATAGTGAGAGAACAAGTGTAAAAGACATCAAATGTAAGTCTTTAGTCTAGAAAGGATGTTGTACACTGCACAAATCCTTGAAATAGAGTTAGTTCACATGAAACCACTGTTTGAAACCACCAGAATTCACTGAAAAGTAGTATTGAACTGTAAAACAGTTGGAAGACAAGTGTATATAGCTTCTCAAGTTCAGAGAAGTGTGTATAAAGTTGTTTCTACATGTAGTGAAGTCGCACAAGTAGAAAAGAAGGCCCATTATAGGAAACAGCTAGAAATCAGTAGTCATTCATTGCAAATACTAATGAATATCATAGAATTTTGTGAGAACAAGTGTAGAAGACATCAAAATGTAAGTTTCTAGTCTAGAAAGGATGTTATACACTACAGAAATCCTTGAAATAGAGTTACTTCACAAGTAAACAGTGTTTCAACCCACTAGAATTCACTGAAAGGTAGTATTCAACTGTAAAACAGTTGAAAGACAACTGTATATAGCTTCTCAAGTTCAGAGAAGAGTGTATAAAGTTGTTTCTACATGTGGTGAAGTCCCACACGTAGAAAACAAGGGCCATTATGGGAAACAGCTAGAAATCAGTAGTCATGCAGAGCAAATACTAATGAATATCACAGAATAGTGATAGAACAAGTGTAAAAGACATCAAAATGTAAGTGTCTAGTCTAGAAAGGATGTTGTACACTGCACAAATCCTTGAAATAGAGTTACTTCACAAGAAAACAGTGTTTCAACCCATTAGAATTCACTGAAAAGTAGTATTCAACTGTAAAACAGTTGAAAGACAAGTGTATATAGCTTCTCAAGTTCAGAGAAGAGTGTATAAAGCTGTTTCTACATGTGGTGAAGTCCCACAAGTAGAAAAGAAGGCCCATTATGGGAAACAGCTTGAAATCAGTACTCATTCACAGCAAATACTAATGAATATCACAGAATAGTGAGAGAACAAGTGTAAAAGACATCAAAATGTAAGTCTCTAGTCTAGAAAGGATGTTGTACACTGCACAAATCCTTGAAATAGAGTTAGTTCACATGAAACCACTGTTTGAAACCACCAGAATTCACTGAAAAGTAGTATTCAACTGTAAAACAGTTGAAAGACAAGTGTATATAGCTTCTCTAGTTCAGAGAAGAGTGTATAAAGTTGTTTCTACATGTGGTGAAGTCCCACAAGTATACCAGAAGGCCCATTATAAAACACTGGAAGAAAGCATTAGTAATTCAGAGCAAATACTAATGAATATCACAGAATAGTGAGAGAACAAGTGTAAAAGACATCCAAATCAAAGTGTCTAGTCTAGAAAGGATGTTGTACACTGCAGAAATCCTTGAAATAGAGTTAGGTTACATGAAACCAGTGTTTCAAACCACCAGAATTCACTGAAAAGTAGTATTTAACTGTAAAACAGTTGAAAGACAAGTTTATTTAGCTTCGCAAGTCCAGAGAAGAGTGTATAAAGTTGTTTCTACATGTGTTGAAGTCCCACAAGTAGAAAAGAAGGCCCATTATAGGAAACAGCTAGAAATCAGTAGTCATTCAGAGCAAATACTAATGAATATCACAGAATAGTGAGAGAACAAGTGTAAAAGACATCAAATGTAAGTCTTTAGTCTAGAAAGGATGTTGTACACTGCACAAATCCTTGAAATAGAGTTAGTTCACATGAAACCAGTGTTTGAAACCACCAGAATTCACTGAAAAGTAGTATTCAACTGTAAAAGAGTTGGAAGACAAGTGTATATAGCTTCTCAAGTTCAGAGAAGTGTGTATAAAGGTGTTGCTACATGTAGTGAAGTCGCACAAGTAAAAAAGAAGGCCCATTATAGGAAACAGCTAGAAATCAGTAGTCATTCAGAGCAAATACTAATGAATATCACAGAATAGTGACAGAACAAGTGTAAAAGTCATCAAAATGTACGTTTCTAGTCTAGAAAGGATGTTATACACTACAGAAATCCTTGAAATAGAGTTACTTCACAAGAAAACAGTGTTTCCACCCACTAGAATTCACTGAAAAGTAGTATTCAACTGTAAAACAGTTGAAAGACAAGTGTATATAGCCTCTCAACTTCAGAGAAGAGTGTATAAAGTTGTTTCTACATGTGGTGAAGTCCCACAAGTAGAAAAGAAGGCCCATTATAGGAAACAGCTAGAAATCAGTAGTCATTCAGAATAAATACCAATGAATATCTTAGAATTGTGTGAGAACAAGTGTAGAAGACATCAAAATGTAAGTTTCTAGTCTAGAAAGGATGTTATACACTACAGAAATCCTTGAAATAGAGTTACTTCACAAGTAAACAGTGTTTCAACCCACGAGAATTCACTGAAAGGTAGTATTCAACTGTAAAACAGTTGAAAGACAACTGTATATAGCTTCTCAAGTTCAGAGAAGAGTGTATAAAGTTGTTTCTACATGTGGTGAAGTCCCACACGTAGAAAACAAGGGCCATTATGGGAAACAGCTAGAAATCAGTAGTCATGCAGAGCAAATACTAATGAATATCACAGAATAGTGATAGAACAAGTGTAAAAGACATCAAAATGTAAGTCTCTAGTCTAGAAAGGATGTTGTACACTGCACAAATCCTTGAAATAGAGTTACTTCACAAGAAAACAGTGTTTCAACCCATTAGAATTCACTGAAAAGTAGTATTCAACTGTAAAACAGTTGAAAGACTAGTGTATATAGCTCCTCTAGTTCAGAGAAGAGTGTATAAAGTTGTTTCTACATGTGGTGAAGTCCCACAAGTAGAAAAGAAGGCCCATTATAGGAAACAGCTAGAAATCAGTAGTCATTCAGAATAAATACCAATGAATATCTTAGAATTGTGTGAGAACAAGTGTAGAAGACATCAAAATGTAAGTTTCTAGTATAGAAAGGATGTTATACAGTACAGAAATCCTTGAAATAGAGTTACTTCACAAGAAAACAGTGTTTCAACCCACTAGAATTCACTGAAAAGTAGTATTCAACTGTAAAACAGTTGAAAGACAAGAATATATAGCTTCTCTAGTTCAGAGAAGAGTGTATAAAGTTGTTTCTACATGTGGTGAAGTCCCACAAGTAGAAAAGAAGGCCCATTATAGGAAACAGCTAGAAATCAGTAGTCTTTCAGAGCAAATACTAATGAATATCACAGAATAGTGAGAGAACAAGTGTAAAAGACATCAAATGTAAGTCTTTAGTCTAGAAAGGATGTTGTACACTGCACAAATCCTTGAAATAGAGTTAGTTCACATGAAACCACTGTTTGAAACCACCAGAATTCACTGAAAAGTAGTATTGAACTGTAAAACAGTTGGAAGACAAGTGTATATAGCTTCTCAAGTTCAGAGAAGTGTGTATAAAGTTGTTTCTACATGTAGTGAAGTCGCACAAGTAGAAAAGAAGGCCCATTATAGGAAACAGCTAGAAATCAGTAGTCATTCATTGCAAATACTAATGAATATCATAGAATTTTGTGAGAACAAGTGTAGAAGACATCAAAATGTAAGTTTCTAGTCTAGAAAGGATGTTATACACTACAGAAATCCTTGAAATAGAGTTACTTCACAAGTAAACAGTGTTTCAACCCACGAGAATTCACTGAAAGGTAGTATTCAACTGTAAAACAGTTGAAAGACAACTGTATATAGCTTCTCAAGTTCAGAGAAGAGTGTATAAAGTTGTTTCTACATGTGGTGAAGTCCCACACGTAGAAAACAAGGGCCATTATGGGAAACAGCTAGAAATCAGTAGTCATGCAGAGCAAATACTAATGAATATCACAGAATAGTGATAGAACAAGTGTAAAAGACATCAAAATGTAAGTCTCTAGTCTAGAAAGGATGTTGTACACTGCACAAATCCTTGAAATAGAGTTACTTCACAAGAAAACAGTGTTTCAACCCATTAGAATTCACTGAAAAGTAGTATTCAACTGTAAAACAGTTGAAAGACTAGTGTATATAGCTCCTCTAGTTCAGAGAAGAGTGTATAAAGTTGTTTCTACATGTGTTGAAGTCCCACAAGTAGAAAAGAAGGCCCATTATGGGAAACAGCTAGAAATCAGTAGTCATTCAAAGCAAATACTAATGAATATCACAGAATAGTGACAGAACAAGTGTAAAAGACATCAAAATGTAAGTCTCTAGACTAGAAAGGATGTTATACACTACCGAAATCATTGAAATAGAGTTACTTCACAAGAAACCAGTGTTTCAAACCACCAGAATTCACGGAAAAGTAGTATTTAACTGTACAACAGTTGAAAGACAAGTTTATATAGCTTCGCAAGTCCAGAGAAGAGTGTATAAAGTTGTTGCTACATGTAGTGAAGTCGCACAAGTAGAAAAGAAGGCCCATGATAGGAAACAGCTAGAAATCTGTAGTCATTCATTGCAAATACTAATGAATACCATGGAATTGTGTGAGAACAAGTGTAGAAGACATCAAAATGTAAGTTTCTAGTCTGCAAAGGATGTTATACACTACAGAAATCCTTGAAATAGAGTTACTTCACAAGAAAACAGTGTTTCAACCCACTAGAATTCACTGAAAAGTAGTATTCAACTGTAAAACAGTTGAAAGACTAGTGTATATAGCTTCTCTAGTTCAGAGAAGAGTGTATAAAGTTGTTTCTACATGTGTTGAAGTCCCACAAGTAGAAAAGAAGGCCCATTATAGGAAACAGCTAGAAATCAGTAGTCATTCAGAGCAAATACTAATGAATATCACATAATAGTGAGAGAACAAGTGTAAAAGACATCAAATGTAAGTCTTTAGTCTAGAAAGGATGTTGTACACTGCAGAAATCCTTGAAATACTGTTAGTTCAAATGAAACCAGTGTTTGAAACCACCAGAATTCACTGAAAAGTAGTACTCAACTGTAAAACAGTTGGAAGACAAGTGTATATAGCTTCTCAAGTTCAGAGAAGTGTGTATAATGTTGTTGCTACATGTAGTGAAGTCGCACATTAGAAAAGAAGGCCCATTATAGGAAACAGCTAGAAATCAGTAGTCATTCATTGCAAATACTAATGAATATCACAGAATAGTGAGAGAACTAGGGTAAAAGACATCAAAATATAAGTCTCTAGTCTAGAAAGGATGTTATACACTACCGAAATCCTTGAAATAGAGTTACTTCACAAGAAACCAGAGTTTCAAACCACCAGAATTCACGGAAAAGTAGTATTTAACTGTAAAACAGTTGAAAGACAAGTTTATATAGTTTCGCAAGTCCAGAGAAGAGTGTATAAAGTTGTTTCTACATGTGGTGAAGTCCCACACGTAGAAAACAAGGGCCATTATGGGAAACAGCTAGAAATCAGTAGTCATTCACAGCAAATACTAATGAATATCACAGAATAGTGAGAGAACAAGTGTAAAAGACATCAAAATGTAAGTCTCTAGTCTAGACAGGATGTTGTACACTGCACAAATCCTTGAAATAGAGTTAGTTCACATGAAACCACTGTTTGAAACCACCAGAATTCACTGAAAAGTAGTATTCAACTGTAAAACAGTTGAAAGACAAGTGTATATAGCTTCTCTAGTTCAGAGAAGAGTGTATAAAGTTGTTTCTACATGTGGTGAAGTCCCACAAGTATACCAGAAGGCCCATTATAAAACACTGGAAGAAAGCATTAGTAATTCAGAGCAAATACTAATGAATATCACAGAATAGTGAGAGAACAAGTGTAAAAGACATCCAAATCAAAGTGTCTAGTCTAGAAAGGATGTTGTACACTGCAGAAATCCTTGAAATAGAGTTAGGTTACATGAAACCAGTGTTTCAAACCACCAGAATTCACTGAAAAGTAGTATTTAACTGTAAAACAGTTGAAAGACAAGTTTATTTAGCTTCGCAAGTCCAGAGAAGAGTGTATAAAGTTGTTTCTACATGTGTTGAAGTCCCACAAGTAGAAAAGAAGGCCCATTATAGGAAACAGCTAGAAATCAGTAGTCATTCAGAGCAAATACTAATGAATATCACAGAATAGTGAGAGAACAAGTGTAAAAGACATCAAATGTAAGTCTTTAGTCTAGAAAGGATGTTGTACACTGCACAAATCCTTGAAATAGAGTTAGTTCACATGAAACCAGTGTTTGAAACCACCAGAATTCACTGAAAAGTAGTATTCAACTGTAAAAGAGTTGGAAGACAAGTGTATATAGCTTCTCAAGTTCAGAGAAGTGTGTATAAAGGTGTTGCTACATGTAGTGAAGTCGCACAAGTAAAAAAGAAGGCCCATTATAGGAAACAGCTAGAAATCAGTAGTCATTCAGAGCAAATAGTAATGAATATCACAGAATAGTGACAGAACAAGTGTAAAAGTCATCAAAATGTACGTTTCTAGTCTAGAAAGGATGTTATACACTACAGAAATCCTTGAAATAGAGTTACTTCACAAGAAAACAGTGTTTCCACCCACTAGAATTCACTGAAAAGTAGTATTCAACTGTAAAACAGTTGAAAGACAAGTGTATATAGCCTCTCAACTTCAGAGAAGAGTGTATAAAGTTGTTTCTACATGTGGTGAAGTCCCACAAGTAGAAAAGAAGGCCCATTATAGGAAACAGCTAGAAATCAGTAGTCATTCAGAATAAATACCAATGAATATCTTAGAATTGTGTGAGAACAAGTGTAGAAGACATCAAAATGTAAGTTTCTAGTCTAGAAAGGATGTTATACACTACAGAAATCCTTGAAATAGAGTTACTTCACAAGTAAACAGTGTTTCAACCCACGAGAATTCACTGAAAGGTAGTATTCAACTGTAAAACAGTTGAAAGACAACTGTATATAGCTTCTCAAGTTCAGAGAAGAGTGTATAAAGTTGTTTCTACATGTGGTGAAGTCCCACACGTAGAAAACAAGGGCCATTATGGGAAACAGCTAGAAATCAGTAGTCATGCAGAGCAAATACTAATGAATATCACAGAATAGTGATAGAACAAGTGTAAAAGACATCAAAATGTAAGTCTCTAGTCTAGAAAGGATGTTGTACACTGCACAAATCCTTGAAATAGAGTTACTTCACAAGAAAACAGTGTTTCAACCCATTAGAATTCACTGAAAAGTAGTATTCAACTGTAAAACAGTTGAAAGACTAGTGTATATAGCTCCTCTAGTTCAGAGAAGAGTGTATAAAGTTGTTTCTACATGTGTTGAAGTCCCACAAGTAGAAAAGAAGGCCCATTATGGGAAACAGCTAGAAATCAGTAGTCATTCAAAGCAAATACTAATGAATATCACAGAATAGTGACAGAACAAGTGTAAAAGACATCAAAATGTAAGTCTCTAGACTAGAAAGGATGTTATACACTACCGAAATCATTGAAATAGAGTTACTTCACAAGAAACCAGTGTTTCAAACCACCAGAATTCACGGAAAAGTAGTATTTAACTGTACAACAGTTGAAAGACAAGTTTATATAGCTTCGCAAGTCCAGAGAAGAGTGTATAAAGTTGTTGCTACATGTAGTGAAGTCGCACAAGTAGAAAAGAAGGCCCATGATAGGAAACAGCTAGAAATCTGTAGTCATTCATTGCAAATACTAATGAATACCATAGAATTGTGTGAGAACAAGTGTAGAAGACATCAAAATGTAAGTTTCTAGTCTGCAAAGGATGTTATACACTACAGAAATCCTTGAAATAGAGTTACTTCACAAGAAAACAGTGTTTCAACCCACTAGAATTCACTGAAAAGTAGTATTCAACTGTAAAACAGTTGAAAGACTAGTGTATATAGCTTCTCTAGTTCAGAGAAGAGTGTATAAAGTTGTTTCTACATGTGTTGAAGTCCCACAAGTAGAAAAGAAGGCCCATTATAGGAAACAGCTAGAAATCAGTAGTCATTCAGAGCAAATACTAATGAATATCACATAATAGTGAGAGAACAAGTGTAAAAGACATCAAATGTAAGTCTTTAGTCTAGAAAGGATGTTGTACACTGCAGAAATCCTTGAAATACTGTTAGTTCAAATGAAACCAGTGTTTGAAACCACCAGAATTCACTGAAAAGTAGTACTCAACTGTAAAACAGTTGGAAGACAAGTGTATATAGCTTCTCAAGTTCAGAGAAGTGTGTATAATGTTGTTGCTACATGTAGTGAAGTCGCACATTAGAAAAGAAGGCCCATTATAGGAAACAGCTAGAAATCAGTAGTCATTCATTGCAAATACTAATGAATATCACAGAATAGTGAGAGAACTAGGGTAAAAGACATCAAAATATAAGTCTCTAGTCTAGAAAGAATGTTATACACTACCGAAATCCTTGAAATAGAGTTACTTCACAAGAAACCAGAGTTTCAAACCACCAGAATTCACGGAAAAGTAGTATTTAACTGTAAAACAGTTGAAAGACAAGTTTATATAGTTTCGCAAGTCCAGAGAAGAGTGTATAAAGTTGTTTCTACATGTGGTGAAGTCCCACACGTAGAAAACAAGGGCCATTATGGGAAACAGCTAGAAATCAGTAGTCATTCACAGCAAATACTAATGAATATCACAGAATAGTGAGAGAACAAGTGTAAAAGACATCAAAATGTAAGTCTCTAGTCTAGAAAGGATGTTATACACTGCACAAATCCTTGAAATAGAGTTACTTCACAAGAAAACAGTGTTTCCACCCACTAGATTTCACTGAAAAGTAGTATTCAACTGTAAAACAGTTGAAAGACAAGTGTATATAGCCTCTCAACTTCAGAGAAGAGTGTATAAAGTTGTTTCTACATGTGGTGAAGTCCCACAAGTAGAAAAGAAGGCCCATTATAGGAAACAGCTAGAAATCAGTAGTCATTCAGAATAAATACCAATGAATATCTTAGAATTGTGTGAGAACAAGTGTAGAAGACATCAAAATGTAAGTTTCTAGTATAGAAAGGATGTTATACAGTACAGAAATCCTTGAAATAGAGTTACTTCACAAGAAAACAGTGTTTCAACCCACTAGAATTCACTGAAAAGTAGTATTCAACTGTAAAACAGTTGAAAGACTAGTGTATATAGCTTCTCTAGTTCAGAGAAGAGTGTATAAAGTTGTTGCTACATGTAGTGAAGTCGCACAAGTAGAAAAGAAGGCCCATTATAGGAAACAGCTAGAAATCTGTAGTCATTCATTGCAAATACTAATGAATACCATAGAATTGTGTGAGAACAAGTGTAGAAGACATCAAAATGTAAGTTTCTAGTCTAGAAAGGATGTTATACACTACAGAAATCCTTGAAATAGAGTTACTTCACAAGAAAACAGTGTTTCAACCCACTAGAATTCACTGAAAAGTAGTATTCAACTGTAAAACAGTTGAAAGACAACTGTATATAGCTTCTCAAGTTCAGAGAAGAGTGTATAAAGTTGTTTCTACATGTGGTGAAGTCCCACACGTAGAAAACAAGGGCCATTATGGGAAACAGCTAGAAACCAGTAGTCATTCAGAATAAATACCAATGAATATCTTAGAATTGTGTGAGAACAAGTGTAGAAGACATCAAAATGTAAGTTTCTAGTCTAGAAAGGATGTTATACACTACAGAAATCCTTGAAATAGAGTTAGTTCACATGAAACCAGTGTTTGAAACCACCAGAATTCACTGAAAAGTAGTATTCAACTGTAAAACAGTTGAAAGACAAGAGTATATAGCTTCTCAAGTTCAGAGAAGAGTGTATAAAGTTGTTTCTACATGTGGTGAAATCCCACAAGTAGAAAAGAAGGCCCATTATAGGAAACTGCTAGAAATCAGTAAACATTCAGAGCAAATACAAATGAATATCACAGAATAGTGAGAGAACAAGTGTAAAAGACATCAAAATGTAAGTCTCTAGTCTAGAAAGGATGTTGTACACTGCACAAATCCTTGAAATAGAGTTAGTTCACATGAAACCAGTGTTTGAAACCACCAGAATTCACTGAAAAGTAGTATTCAACTGTAAAACAGTTGAAAGACAAGGGTATACAGCTTCTC
Source organism: Cnephaeus nilssonii (assembly GCF_951640355.1). NCBI lineage: Eukaryota > Metazoa > Chordata > Mammalia > Chiroptera > Vespertilionidae > Cnephaeus > Cnephaeus nilssonii. The sequence continues at coordinate 194,671 of NW_027645439.1, read as the reverse complement.
AAGTTCAGAGAAGAGTGTATAAAGTTGTTTCTACATGTGGTGAAGTCCCACAAGTATACCAGAAGGCCCATTATAAAACACTGGAAGAAAGCATTAGTAATTCAGAGCAAATACTAATGAATATCACAGAATAGTGAGAGAACAAGTGTAAAAGACATCCAAATCAAAGTGTCTAGTCTAGAAAGGATGTTGTACACTGCAGAAATCCTTGAAATAGAGTTAGGTTACATGAAACCAGTGTTTCAAACCACCAGAATTCACTGAAAAGTAGTATTTAACTGTAAAACAGTTGAAAGACAAGTTTATTTAGCTTCGCAAGTCCAGAGAAGAGTGTATAAAGTTGTTTCTACATGTGTTGAAGTCCCACAAGTAGAAAAGAAGGCCCATTATAGGAAACAGCTAGAAATCAGTAGTCATTCAGAGCAAATACTAATGAATATCACAGAATAGTGAGAGAACAAGTGTAGAAGACATCAAAATGTAAGTTTCTAGTCTAGAAAGGATGTTATACACTACAGAAATCCTTGAAATAGAGTTACTTCACAAGTAAACAGTGTTTCAACCCACTAGAATTCACTGAAAGGTAGTATTCAACTGTAAAACAGTTGAAAGACAACTGTATATAGCTTCTCAAGTTCAGAGAAGAGTGTATAAAGCTGTTTCTACATGTGGTGAAGTCCCACAAGTAGAAAAGAAGGCCCATTATGGGAAACAGCTTGAAATCAGTACTCATTCACAGCAAATACTAATGAATATCACAGAATAGTGAGAGAACAAGTGTAAAAGACATCAAAATGTAAGTCTCTAGTCTAGAAAGGATGTTGTACACTGCACAAATCCTTGAAATAGAGTTAGTTCACATGAAACCAGTGTTTGAAACCACCAGAATTCACTGAAAAGTAGTATTCAACTGTAAAACAGTTGAAAGACAAGTGTATATAGCTTCTCAAGTTCAGAGAAGAGTGTATAAAGTTGTTTCTACATGTGGTGAAGTCCCACAAGTATACCAGAAGGCCCATTATAAAACACTGGAAGAAAGCATTAGTAATTCAGAGCAAATACTAATGAATATCACAGAATAGTGAGAGAACAAGTGTAAAAGACATCCAAATCAAAGTGTCTAGTCTAGAAAGGATGTTGTACACTGCACAAATCCTTGAAATAGTGTTAGTTCAAATGAAACCAGTGTTTGAAACCACCAGAATTCACGGAAAAGTAGTACTCAACTGTAAAACAGTTGAAAGACAATTTTATATAGTTTCGCAAGTCCAGAGAAGAGTGTATAAAGTTGTTGCTACATGTGATGAAGTCCCACAATTAGAAAAGAAGGCCCATTATGGGAAACAGCTAGTAATCAGTAGTCATTCAGAGCAAATACTAATGAATATCACAGAATAGTGAGAGAACAAGTGTAAAAGACATCAAAATGTACGTTCCTAGAATAGAAAGGATGTTATACACTACAGAAATCCTTGAAATAGAGTTAGTTCACATGAAACCAGTGTTTGAAACCACCAGAATTCACTGAAAAGTATTCAACTGTAAAACAGTTGGAAGACAAGTGTATATAGCTTCTCATGTTCAGAGAAGTGTGTATAAAGTTGTTTCTACATGTAGTGAAGTCGCACAAGTAGAAAAGAAGGCCCATTATAGGAAACAGCTAGAAATCAGTAGTCATTCATTGCAAATACTAATGAATATCATAGAATTTTGTGAGAACAAGTGTAGAAGACATTAAAATGTAAGTTTCTAGTCTAGAAAGGATGTTATACACTGCACAAATCCTTGAAATAGAGTTACTTCACAAGAAAACAGTGTTTCCACCCACTAGAATTCACTGAAAAGTAGTATTCAACTGTAAAACAGTTGAAAGACAAGTGTATATAGCTTCTCAAGTTCAGAGAAGAGTGTATAAAGTTGTTTCTACATGTGGTGAAGTCCCACACGTAGAAAACAAGGGCCATTATGGGAAACAGCTAGAAATCAGTAGTCATGCAGAGCAAATACTAATGAATATCACAGAATAGTGATAGAACAAGTGTAAAAGACATCAAAATGTAAGTCTCTAGTCTAGAAAGGATGTTGTACACTGCACAAATCCTTGAAATAGAGTTACTTCACAAGAAAACAGTGTTTCAACCCATTAGAATTCACTGAAAAGTAGTATTCAACTGTAAAACAGTTGAAAGACAAGTGTATATAGCTTCTCAAGTTCAGAGAAGAGTGTATAAAGCTGTTTCTACATGTGGTGAAGTCCCACAAGTAGAAAAGAAGGCCCATTATGGGAAACAGCTTGAAATCGGTACTCATTCACAGCAAATACTAATGAATATCACAGAATAGTGAGAGAACAAGTGTAAAAGACATCAAAATGTAAGTCTCTAGTCTAGAAAGGATGTTGTACACTGCACAAATCCTTGAAATAGAGTTAGTTCACAAGAAAACAGTGTTTCAACCCACTAGAATTCACTGAAAAGTAGTATTCAACTGTAAAACAGTTGAAAGACAAGAGTATATAGCTTCTCAAGTTCAGAGAAGAGTGTATAAAGTTGTTTCTACATGTGGTGAAATCCCACAAGTAGAAAAGAAGGCCCATTATAGGAAACAGCTAGAAATCAGTAAACATTCAGAGCAAATACAAATGAATATCACAGAATAGTGAGAGAACAAGTGTAAAAGACATCAAAATGTAAGTCTCTAGTCTAGAAAGGATGTTGTACACTGCACAAATCCTTGAAATAGAGTTAGTTCACATGAAACCAGTGTTTGAAACCACCAGAATTCACTGAAAAGTAGTATTCAACTGTAAAACAGTTGAAAGACAAGTGTATATAGCTTCTCAAGTTCAGAGAAGAGTGTATAAAGTTGTTTCTACATGTGGTGAAGTCCCACAAGTATACCAGAAGGCCCATTATAAAACACTGGAAGAAAGCATTAGTAATTCAGAGCAAATACTAATGAATATCACAGAATAGTGAGAGAACAAGTGTAAAAGACATCCAAATCAAAGTGTCTAGTCTAGAAAGGATGTTGTACATTGCAGAAATCCTTGAAATAGAGTTAGTTTACATGAAACCAGTGTTTCAAACCACCAGAATTCACTGAAAAGTAGTATTTAACTGTAAAACAGTTGAAAGACAAGTTTATTTAGCTTCGCAAGTCCAGAGAAGAGTGTATAAAGTTGTTGCTACATGTAGTGAAGTCGCACAAGTAGAAAAGAAGGCCCATGATAGGAAACAGCTAGAAATCTGTAGTCATTCATTGCAAATACTAATGAATACCATAGAATTGTGTGAGAACAAGTGTAGAAGACATCAAAATGTAAGTTTCTAGTCTAGAAAGGATGTTATACACTACAGAAATCCTTGAAATAGAGTTACTTCACAAGAAAACAGTGTTTCAACCCACTAGAATTCACTGAAAAGTAGTATTCAACTGTAAAACAGTTGAAAGACTAGTGTATATAGCTTCTCTAGTTCAGAGAAGAGTGTATAAAGTTGTTTCTACATGTGTTGAAGTCCCACAAGTAGAAAAGAAGGCCCATTATAGGAAACAGCTAGAAATCAGTAGTCATTCAGAGCAAATACTAATGAATATCACAGAATAGTGAGAGAACAAGTGTAAAAGACATCAAATGTAAGTCTTTAGTCTAGAAAGGATGTTGTACACTGCACAAATCCTTGAAATAGAGTTAGTTCACATGAAACCAGTGTTTGAAACCACCAGAATTCACTGAAAAGTAGTATTGAACTGTAAAACAGTTGGAAGACAAGTGTATATAGCTTCTCAAGTTCAGAGAAGTGTGTATAAAGTTGTTTCTACATGTAGTGAAGTCGCACAAGTAGAAAAGAAGGCCCATTATAGGAAACAGCTAGAAATCAGTAGTCATTCATTGGAAATACTAATGAATATCATAGAATTTTGTGAGAACAAGTGTAGAAGACATCAAAATGTAAGTTTCTAGTCTAGAAAGGATGTTATACACTACAGAAATCCTTGAAATAGAGTTACTTCACAAGTAAACAGTGTTTCAACCCACTAGAATTCACTGAAAGGTAGTATTCAACTGTAAAACAGTTGAAAGACAACTGTATATAGCTTCTCAAGTTCAGAGAAGAGTGTATAAAGTTGTTTCTACATGTGGTGAAGTCCCACACGTAGAAAACAAGGGCCATTATGGGAAACAGCTAGAAATCAGTAGTCATGCAGAGCAAATACTAATGAATATCACAGAATAGTGATAGAACAAGTGTAAAAGACATCAAAATGTAAGTCTCTAGTCTAGAAAGGATGTTGTACACTGCACAAATCCTTGAAATAGAGTTACTTCACAAGAAAACAGTGTTTCAACCCATTAGAATTCACTGAAAAGTAGTATTCAACTGTAAAACAGTTGAAAGACAAGTGTATATAGCTTCTCAAGTTCAGAGAAGAGTGTATAAAGCTGTTTCTACATGTGGTGAAGTCCCACAAGTAGAAAAGAAGGCCCATTATGGGAAACAGCTTGAAATCAGTACTCATTCACAGCAAATACTAATGAATATCACAGAATAGTGAGAGAACAAGTGTAAAAGACATCAAAATGTAAGTCTCTAGTCTAGAAAGGATGTTGTACACTGCACAAATCCTTGAAATAGAGTTAGTTCACATGAAACCAGTGTTTGAAACCACCAGAATTCACTGAAAAGTAGTATTCAACTGTAAAACAGTTGAAAGACAAGTGTATATAGCTTCTCAAGTTCAGAGAAGAGTGTATAAAGTTGTTTCTACATGTGGTGAAGTCCCACAAGTATACCAGAAGGCCCATTATAAAACACTGGAAGAAAGCATTAGTAATTCAGAGCAAATACTAATGAATATCACAGAATAGTGAGAGAACAAGTGTAAAAGACATCCAAATCAAAGTGTCTAGTCTAGAAAGGATGTTGTACACTGCACAAATCCTTGAAATAGTGTTAGTTCAAATGAAACCAGTGTTTGAAACCACCATAATTCACGGAAAAGTAGTACTCAACTGTAAAACAGTTGAAAGACAAGTTTATATAGTTTCGCAAGTCCAGAGAAGAGTGTATAAAGTTGTTTCTACATGTGATGAAGTCCCACAATTAGAAAAGAAGGCCCATTATGGGAAACAGCTAGTAATCAGTAGTCATTCAGAGCAAATACTAATGAATATCACAGAATAGTGAGAGAACAAGTGTAAAAGACATCAAAATGTACGTTCCTAGAATAGAAAGGATGTTATACACTACAGAAATCCTTGAAATAGAGTTAGTTCACATGAAACCAGTGTTTGAAACCACCAGAATTCACTGAAAAGTATTCAACTGTAAAACAGTTGGAAGACAAGTGTATATAGCTTCTCATGTTCAGAGAAGTGTGTATAAAGTTGTTTCTACATGTAGTGAAGTCGCACAAGTAGAAAGGAAGGCCCATTATAGGAAACAGCTAGAAATCAGTAGTCATTCATTGCAAATACTAATGAATATCATAGAATTTTGTGAGAACAAGTGTAGAAGACATCAAAATGTAAGTTTCTAGTCTAGAAAGGATGTTATACACTGCACAAATCCTTGAAATAGAGTTACTTCACAAGAAAACAGTGTTTCCACCCACTAGAATTCACTGAAAAGTAGTATTCAACTGTAAAACAGTTGAAAGACAAGTGTATATAGCCTCTCAACTTCAGAGAAGAGTGTATAAAGTTGTTTCTACATGTGGTGAAGTCCCACAAGTAGAAAAGAAGGCCCATTATAGGAAACAGCTAGAAATCAGTAGTCATTCAGAATAAATACCAATGAATATCTTAGAATTGTGTGAGAACAAGTGTAGAAGACATCAAAATGTAAGTTTCTAGTATAGAAAGGATGTTATACAGTACAGAAATCCTTGAAATAGAGTTACTTCACAAGAAAACAGTGTTTCAACCCACTAGAATTCACTGAAAAGTAGTATTCAACTGTAAAACAGTTGAAAGACAAGAATATATAGCTTCTCTAGTTCAGAGAAGAGTGTATAAAGTTGTTTCTACATGTGGTGAAGTCCCACAAGTAGAAAAGAAGGCCCATTATAGGAAACAGCTAGAAATCAGTAGTCTTTCAGAGCAAATACTAATGAATATCACAGAATAGTGAGAGAACAAGTGTAAAAGACATCAAATGTAAGTCTTTAGTCTAGAAAGGATGTTGTACACTGCACAAATCCTTGAAATAGAGTTAGTTCACATGAAACCACTGTTTTAAACCACCAGAATTCACTGAAAAGTAGTATTGAACTGTAAAACAGTTGGAAGACAAGTGTATATAGCTTCTCAAGTTCAGAGAAGTGTGTATAAAGTTGTTTCTACATGTAGTGAAGTCGCACAAGTAGAAAAGAAGGCCCATTATAGGAAACAGCTAGAAATCAGTAGTCATTCATTGCAAATACTAATGAATATCATAGAATTTTGTGAGAACAAGTGTAGAAGACATCAAAATGTAAGTTTCTAGTCTAGAAAGGATGTTATACACTACAGAAATCCTTGAAATAGAGTTACTTCACAAGTAAACAGTGTTTCAACCCACTAGAATTCACTGAAAGGTAGTATTCAACTGTAAAACAGTTGAAAGACAACTGTATATAGCTTCTCAAGTTCAGAGAAGAGTGTATAAAGTTGTTTCTACATGTGGTGAAGTCCCACACGTAGAAAACAAGGGCCATTATGGGAAACAGCTAGAAATCAGTAGTCATGCAGAGCAAATACTAATGAATATCACAGAATAGTGATAGAACAAGTGTAAAAGACATCAAAATGTAAGTCTCTAGTCTAGAAAGGATGTTGTACACTGCACAAATCCTTGAAATAGAGTTACTTCACAAGAAAACAGTGTTTCAACCCATTAGAATTCACTGAAAAGTAGTATTCAACTGTAAAACAGTTGAAAGACAAGTGTATATAGCTTCTCAAGTTCAGAGAAGAGTGTATAAAGCTGTTTCTACATGTGGTGAAGTCCCACAAGTAGAAAAGAAGGCCCATTATGGGAAACAGCTTGAAATCAGTACTCATTCACAGCAAATACTAATGAATATCACAGAATAGTGAGAGAACAAGTGTAAAAGACATCAAAATGTAAGTCTCTAGTCTAGAAAGGATGTTGTACACTGCACAAATCCTTGAAATAGAGTTAGTTCACATGAAACCAGTGTTTGAAACCACCAGAATTCACTGAAAAGTAGTATTCAACTGTAAAACAGTTGAAAGACAAGTGTATATAGCTTCTCAAGTTCAGAGAAGAGTGTATAAAGTTGTTTCTACATGTGGTGAAGTCCCACAAGTATACCAGAAGGCCCATTATAAAACACTGGAAGAAAGCATTAGTAATTCAGAGCAAATACTAATGAATATCACAGAATAATGAGAGAACAAGTGTAAAAGACATCCAAATCAAAGTGTCTAGTCTAGAAAGGATGTTGTACACTGCAGAAATCCTTGAAATAGAGTTAGTTTACATGAAACCAGTGTTTCAAACCACCAGAATTCACTGAAAAGTAGTATTTAACTGTAAAACAGTTGAAAGACAAGTTTATTTAGCTTCGCAAGTCCAGAGAAGAGTGTATAAAGTTGTTTCTACATGTGTTGAAGTCCCACAAGTAGAAAAGAAGGCCCATTATAGGAAACAGCTAGAAATCAGTAGTCATTCAGAGCAAATAATAATGAATATCACAGAATAGTGAGAGAACAAGTGTAAAAGACATCAAATGTAAGTCTTTAGTCTAGAAAGGATGTTGTACACTGCACAAATCCTTGAAATAGAGTTAGTTCACATGAAACCAGTGTTTGAAACCACCAGAATTCACTGAAAAGTAGTATTCAACTGTAAAACAGTTGGAAGACAAGTGTATATAGCTTCTCAAGTTCAGAGAAGTGTGTATAAAGGTGTTGCTACATGTAGTGAAGTCGCACAAGTAGAAAAGAAGGCCCATTATAGGAAACAGCTAGAAATCAGTAGTCATTCAGAGCAAATACTAATGAATATCACAGAATAGTGACAGAACAAGTGTAAAAGTCATCAAAATGTACGTTTCTAGTCTAGAAAGGATGTTATACACTACAGAAATCCTTGAAATAGAGTTACTTCACAAGAAAACAGTGTTTCCACCCACTAGAATTCACTGAAAAGTAGTATTCAACTGTAAAACAGTTGAAAGACAAGTGTATATAGCCTCTCAACTTCAGAGAAGAGTGTATAAAGTTGTTTCTACATGTGGTGAAGTCCCACAAGTAGAAAAGAAGGCCCATTATAGGAAACAGCTAGAAATCAGTAGTCATTCAGAATAAATACCAATGAATATCTTAGAATTGTGTGAGAACAAGTGTAGAAGACATCAAAATGTAAGTTTCTAGTATAGAAAGGATGTTATACAGTACAGAAATCCTTGAAATAGAGTTACTTCACAAGAAAACAGTGTTTCAACCCACTAGAATTCACTGAAAAGTAGTATTCAACTGTAAAACAGTTGAAAGACAAGAATATATAGCTTCTCTAGTTCAGAGAAGAGTGTATAAAGTTGTTTCTACATGTGGTGAAGTCCCACAAGTAGAAAAGAAGGCCCATTATAGGAAACAGCTAGAAATCAGTAGTCTTTCAGAGCAAATACTAATGAATATCACAGAATAGTGAGAGAACAAGTGTAAAAGACATCAAATGTAAGTCTTTAGTCTAGAAAGGATGTTGTACACTGCACAAATCCTTGAAATAGAGTTAGTTCACATGAAACCACTGTTTTAAACCACCAGAATTCACTGAAAAGTAGTATTGAACTGTAAAACAGTTGGAAGACAAGTGTATATAGCTTCTCAAGTTCAGAGAAGTGTGTATAAAGTTGTTTCTACATGTAGTGAAGTCGCACAAGTAGAAAAGAAGGCCCATTATAGGAAACAGCTAGAAATCAGTAGTCATTCATTGCAAATACTAATGAATATCATAGAATTTTGTGAGAACAAGTGTAGAAGACATCAAAATGTAAGTTTCTAGTCTAGAAAGGATGTTATACACTACAGAAATCCTTGAAATAGAGTTACTTCACAAGTAAACAGTGTTTCAACCCACTAGAATTCACTGAAAGGTAGTATTCAACTGTAAAACAGTTGAAAGACAACTGTATATAGCTTCTCAAGTTCAGAGAAGAGTGTATAAAGTTGTTTCTACATGTGGTGAAGTCCCACACGTAGAAAACAAGGGCCATTATGGGAAACAGCTAGAAATCAGTAGTCATGCAGAGCAAATACTAATGAATATCACAGAATAGTGATAGAACAAGTGTAAAAGACATCAAAATGTAAGTCTCTAGTCTAGAAAGGATGTTGTACACTGCACAAATCCTTGAAATAGAGTTACTTCACAAGAAAACAGTGTTTCAACCCATTAGAATTCACTGAAAAGTAGTATTCAACTGTAAAACAGTTGAAAGACAAGTGTATATAGCTTCTCAAGTTCAGAGAAGAGTGTATAAAGCTGTTTCTACATGTGGTGAAGTCCCACAAGTAGAAAAGAAGGCCCATTATGGGAAACAGCTTGAAATCAGTACTCATTCACAGCAAATACTAATGAATATCACAGAATAGTGAGAGAACAAGTGTAAAAGACATCAAAATGTAAGTCTCTAGTCTAGAAAGGATGTTGTACACTGCACAAATCCTTGAAATAGAGTTAGTTCACATGAAACCAGTGTTTGAAACCACCAGAATTCACTGAAAAGTAGTATTCAACTGTAAAACAGTTGAAAGACAAGTGTATATAGCTTCTCAAGTTCAGAGAAGAGTGTATAAAGTTGTTTCTACATGTGGTGAAGTCCCACAAGTATACCAGAAGGCCCATTATAAAACACTGGAAGAAAGCATTAGTAATTCAGAGCAAATACTAATGAATATCACAGAATAGTGAGAGAACAAGTGTAAAAGACATCCAAATCAAAGTGTCTAGTCTAGAAAGGATGTTGTACACTGCAGAAATCCTTGAAATAGAGTTAGTTTACATGAAACCAGTGTTTCAAACCACCAGAATTCACTGAAAAGTAGTATTTAACTGTAAAACAGTTGAAAGACAAGTTTATTTAGCTTCGCAAGTCCAGAGAAGAGTGTATAAAGTTGTTTCTACATGTGTTGAAGTCCCACAAGTAGAAAAGAAGGCCCATTATAGGAAACAGCTAGAAATCAGTAGTCATTCAGAGCAAATAATAATGAATATCACAGAATAGTGAGAGAACAAGTGTAAAAGACATCAAATGTAAGTCTTTAGTCTAGAAAGGATGTTGTACACTGCACAAATCCTTGAAATAGAGTTAGTTCACATGAAACCAGTGTTTGAAACCACCAGAATTCACTGAAAAGTAGTATTCAACTGTAAAACAGTTGGAAGACAAGTGTATATAGCTTCTCAAGTTCAGAGAAGTGTGTATAAAGGTGTTGCTACATGTAGTGAAGTCGCACAAGTAGAAAAGAAGGCCCATTATAGGAAACAGCTAGAAATCAGTAGTCATTCAGAGCAAATACTAATGAATATCACAGAATAGTGACAGAACAAGTGTAAAAGTCATCAAAATGTACGTTTCTAGTCTAGAAAGGATGTTATACACTACAGAAATCCTTGAAATAGAGTTACTTCACAAGAAAACAGTGTTTCCACCCACTAGAATTCACTGAAAAGTAGTATTCAACTGTAAAACAGTTGAAAGACAAGTGTATATAGCCTCTCAACTTCAGAGAAGAGTGTATAAAGTTGTTTCTACATGTGGTGAAGTCCCACAAGTAGAAAAGAAGGCCCATTATAGGAAACAGCTAGAAATCAGTAGTCATTCAGAATAAATACCAATGAATATCTTAGAATTGTGTGAGAACAAGTGTAGAAGACATCAAAATGTAAGTTTCTAGTATAGAAAGGATGTTATACAGTACAGAAATCCTTGAAATAGAGTTACTTCACAAGAAAACAGTGTTTCAACCCACTAGAATTCACTGAAAAGTAGTATTCAACTGTAAAACAGTTGAAAGACAAGAATATATAGCTTCTCTAGTTCAGAGAAGAGTGTATAAAGTTGTTTCTACATGTGGTGAAGTCCCACAAGTAGAAAAGAAGGCCCATTATAGGAAACAGCTAGAAATCAGTAGTCTTTCAGAGCAAATACTAATGAATATCACAGAATAGTGAGAGAACAAGTGTAAAAGACATCAAATGTAAGTCTTTAGTCTAGAAAGGATGTTGTACACTGCACAAATCCTTGAAATAGAGTTAGTTCACATGAAACTAGTGTTTGAAACCACCAGAATTCACTGAAAAGTAGTATTGAACTGTAAAACAGTTGGAAGACAAGTGTATATAGCTTCTCAAGTTCAGAGAAGTGTGTATAAAGTTGTTTCTACATGTAGTGATGTCGCACAAGTAGAAAAGAAGGCCCATTATAGGAAACAGCTAGAAATCAGTAGTCATTCATTGCAAATACTAATGAATATCATAGAATTTTGTGAGAACAAGTGTAGAAGACATCAAAATGTAAGTTTCTAGTCTAGAAAGGATGTTATACACTACAGAAATCCTTGAAATAGAGTTACTTCACAAGTAAACAGTGTTTCAACCCACTAGAATTCACTGAAAGGTAGTATTCAACTGTAAAACAGTTGAAAGACAACTGTATATAGCTTCTCAAGTTCAGAGAAGAGTGTATAAAGTTGTTTCTACATGTGGTGAAGTCCCACACGTAGAAAACAAGGGCCATTATGGGAAACAGCTAGAAATCAGTAGTCATGCAGAGCAAATACTAATGAATATCACAGAATAGTGATAGAACAAGTGTAAAAGACATCAAAATGTAAGTCTCTAGTCTAGAAAGGATGTTGTACACTGCACAAATCCTTGAAATAGAGATACATCACAAGAAAACAGTGTTTCAACCCATTAGAATTCACTGAAAAGTAGTATTCAACTGTAAAACAGTTGAAAGACAAGTGTATATAGCTTCTCAAGTTCAGAGAAGAGTGTATAAAGCTGTTTCTATATGTGGTGAAGTCCCACAAGTAGAAAAGAAGGCCCATTATGGGAAACAGCTTGAAATCAGTACTCATTCACAGCAAATACTAATGAATATCACAGAATAGTGAGAGAACAAGTGTAAAAGACATCAAAATGTAAGTCTCTAGTCTAGAAAGGATGTTGTACACTGCACAAATCCTTGAAATAGAGTTAGTTCACATGAAACCAGTGTTTGAAACCACCAGAATTCACTGAAAAGTAGTATTCAACTGTAAAACAGTTGAAAGACAAGTGTATATAGCTTCTCAAGTTCAGAGAAGAGTGTATAAAGTTGTTTCTACATGTGGTGAAGTCCCACAAGTATACCAGAAGGCCCATTATAAAACACTGGAAGAAAGCATTAGTAATTCAGAGCAAATACTAATGAATATCACAGAATAGTTAGAGAACAAGTGTAAAAGACATCCAAATCAAAGTGTCTAGTCTAGAAAGGATGTTGTACACTGCACAAATCCTTGAAATAGTGTTAGTTCAAATGAAACCAGTGTTTGAAACCACCAGAATTCACGGAAAAGTAGTACTCAACTGTAAAACAGTTGAAAGACAAGTTTATATAGTTTCGCAAGTCCAGAGAAGAGTGTATAAAGTTGTTTCTACATGTGATGAAGTCCCACAATTAGAAAAGAAGGCCCATTATGGGAAACAGCTAGTAATCAGTAGTCATTCAGAGCAAATACTAATGAATATCACAGAATAGTGAGAGAACAAGTGTAAAAGACATCAAAATGTACGTTCCTAGAATAGAAACGATGTTATACACTACAGAAATCCTTGAAATAGAGTTAGTTCACATGAAACCAGTGTTTGAAACCACCAGAATTCACTGAAAAGTATTCAACTGTAAAACAGTTGGAAGACAAGTGTATATAGCTTCTCATGTTCAGAGAAGTGTGTATAAAGTTGTTTCTACATGTAGTGAAGTCGCACAAGTAGAAAAGAAGGCCCATTATAGGAAACAGCTAGAAATCAGTAGTCATTCATTGCAAATACTAATGAATATCATAGAATTTTGTGAGAACAAGTGTAGAAGACATCAAAATGTAAGTTTCTAGTCTAGAAAGGATGTTATACACTGCACAAATCCTTGAAATAGAGTTACTTCACAAGAAAACAGTGTTTCCACCCACTAGAATTCACTGAAAAGTAGTATTCAACTGTAAAACAGTTGAAAGACAAGTGTATATAGCCTCTCAACTTCAGAGAAGAGTGTATAAAGTTGTTTCTACATGTGGTGAAGTCCCACAAGTAGAAAAGAAGGCCCATTATAGGAAACAGCTAGAAATCAGTAGTCATTCAGAATAAATACCAATGAATATCTTAGAATTGTGTGAGAACAAGTGTAGAAGACATCAAAATGTAAGTTTCTAGTATAGAAAGGATGTTATACAGTACAGAAATCCTTGAAATAGAGTTACTTCACAAGAAAACAGTGTTTCAACCCACAAGAATTCACTGAAAAGTAGTATTCAACTGTAAAACAGTTGAAAGACAAGAATATATAGCTTCTCTAATTCAGAGAAGAGTGTATAAAGTTGTTTCTACATGTGGTGAAGTCCCACAAGTAGAAAAGAAGGCCCATTATAGGAAACAGCTAGAAATCAGTAGTCTTTCAGAGCAAATACTAATGAATATCACAGAATAGTGAGAGAACAAGTGTAAAAGACATCAAATGTAAGTCTTTAGTCTAGAAAGGATGTTGTACACTGCACAAATCCTTGAAATAGAGTTAGTTCACATGAAACCAGTGTTTGAAACCACCAGAATTCACTGAAAAGTAGTATTGAACTGTAAAACAGTTGGAAGACAAGTGTATATAGCTTCTCAAGTTCAGAGAAGTGTGTATAAAGTTGTTTCTACATGTAGTGAAGTCGCACAAGTAGAAAAGAAGGCCCATTATAGGAAACAGCTAGAAATCAGTAGTCATTCATTGCAAATACTAATGAATATCATAGAATTTTGTGAGAACAAGTGTAGAAGACATCAAAATGTAAGTTTCTAGTCTAGAAAGGATGTTATACACTACAGAAATCCTTGAAATAGAGTTACTTCACAAGTAAACAGTGTTTCAACCCACTAGAATTCACTGAAAGGTAGTATTCAACTGTAAAACAGTTGAAAGACAACTGTATATAGCTTCTCAAGTTCAGAGAAGAGTGTATAAAGTTGTTTCTACATGTGGTGAAGTCCCACACGTAGAAAACAAGGGCCATTATGGGAAACAGCTAGAAATCAGTAGTCATGCAGAGCAAATACTAATGAATATCACAGAATAGTGATATAACAAGTGTAAAAGACATCAAAATGTAAGTCTCTAGTCTAGAAAGGATGTTGTACACTGCACAAATCCTTGAAATAGAGTTACTTCACAAGAAAACAGTGTTTCAACCCATTAGAATTCACTGAAAAGTAGTATTCAACTGTAAAACAGTTGAAAGACAAGTGTATATAGCTTCTCAAGTTCAGAGAAGAGTGTATAAAGCTGTTTCTACATGTGGTGAAGTCCCACAAGTAGAAAAGAAGGCCCATTATGGGAAACAGCTTGAAATCAGTACTCATTCACAGCAAATACTAATGAATATCACAGAATAGTGAGAGAACAAGTGTAAAAGACATCAAAATGTAAGTCTCTAGTCTAGAAAGGATGTTGTACACTGCACAAATCCTTGAAATAGAGTTAGTTCACAAGAAAACAGTGTTTCAACCCACTAGAATTCACTGAAAAGTAGTATTGAACTGTAAAACAGTTGAAAGACAAGAGTATATGGCTTCTCAAGTTCAGAGAAGAGTGTATAAAGTTGTTTCTACATGTGGTGAAATCCCACAAGTAGAAAAGAAGTCCCATTATAGGAAACAGCTAGAAATCAGTAAACATTCAGAGCAAATACAAATGAATATCACAGAATAGTGAGAGAACAAGTGTAAAAGACATCAAAATGTAAGTCTCTAGTCTAGAAAGGATGTTGTACACTGCACAAATCCTTGAAATAGAGTTAGTTCACATGAAACCAGTGTTTGAAACCACCAGAATTCACTGAAAAGTAGTATTCAACTGTAAAACAGTTGAAAGACAAGTGTATATAGCTTCTCAAGTTCAGAGAAGAGTGTATAAAGTTGTTTCTACATGTGGTGAAGTCCCACAAGTATACCAGAAGGCCCATTATAAAACACTGGAAGAAAGCATTAGTAATTCAGAGCAAATACTAATGAATATCACAGAATAGTGAGAGAACAAGTGTAAAAGACATCCAAATCAAAGTGTCTAGTCTAGAAAGGATGTTGTACACTGCAGAAATCCTTGAAATAGAGTTAGTTTACATGAAACCAGTGTTTCAAACCACCAGAATTCACTGAAAAGTAGTATTTAACTGTAAAACAGTTGAAAGACAAGTTTATTTAGCTTCGCAAGTCCAGAGAAGAGTGTATAAAGTTGTTTCTACATGTGTTGAAGTCCCACAAGTAGAAAAGAAGGCCCATTATAGGAAACAGCTAGAAATCAGTAGTCATTCAGAATAAATACCAATGAATATCTTAGAATTGTGTGAGAACAAGTGTAGAAGACATCAAAATGTAAGTTTCTAGTATAGAAAGGATGTTATACAGTACAGAAATCCTTGAAATAGAGTTACCTCACAAGAAAACAGTGTTTCAACCCACTAGAATTCACTGAAAAGTAGTATTCAACTGTAAAACAGTTGAAAGACTAGTGTATATAGCCCCTCTAGTTCAGAGAAGAGTGTATAAAGTTGTTTCTACATGTGTTGAAGTCCCACAAGTAGAAAAGAAGGCCCATTATGGGAAACAGCTAGAAATCAGTAGTCATTCAAAGCAAATACTAATGAATATCACAGAATAGTGACAGAACACGTGTAAAAGACATCAAAATGTAAGTCTCTAGACTAGAAAGGATGTTATACACTACCGAAATCATTGAAATAGAGTTACTTCACAAGAAACCAGTGTTTCAAACCACCAGAATTCACGTAAAAGTAGTATTTAACTGTACAACAGTTGAAAGACAAGTTTATATAGCTTCGCAAGTCCAGAGAAGAGTGTATAAAGTTGTTGCTACATGTAGTGAAGTCGCACAAGTAGAAAAGAAGGCCCATGATAGGAAACAGCTAGAAATCTGTAGTCATTCATTGCAAATACTAATGAATACCATAGAATTGTGTGAGAACAAGTGTAGAAGACATCAAAATGTAAGTTTCTAGTCTAGAAAGGATGTTATACACTACAGAAATCCTTGAAATAGAGTTACTTCACAAGAAAACAGTGTTTCAACCCACTAGAATTCACTGAAAAGTAGTATTCAACTGTAAAACAGTTGAAAGACTAGTGTATATAGCTTCTCTAGTTCAGAGAAGAGTGTATAAAGTTGTTTCTACATGTGTTGAAGTCCCACAAGTAGAAAAGAAGGCCCATTATAGGAAACAGCTAGAAATCAGTAGTCATTCAGAGCAAATACTAATGAATATAACAGAATAGTGAGAGAACAAGTGTAAAAGACATCAAGTGTAAGTCTTTAGTCTAGAAAGGATGTTGTACACTGCAGAAATCCTTGAAATACTGTTAGTTCAAATGAAACCAGTGTTTGAAACCACCAGAATTCACTGAAAAGTAGTACTCAACTGTAAAACAGTTGGAAGACAAGTGTATATAGCTTCTCAAGTTCAGAGAAGTGTGTATAATGTTGTTGCTACATGTAGTGAAGTCGCACATTAGAAAAGAAGGCCCATTATAGGAAACAGCTAGAAATCAGTAGTCATTCATTGCAAATACTAATGAATATCACAGAATAGTGAGAGAACTAGGGTAAAAGACATCAAAATATAAGTCTCTAGTCTAGAAAGGATGTTATACACTACCGAAATCCTTGAAATAGAGTTACTTCACAAGAAACCAGTGTTTCAAACCACCAGAATTCACGGAAAAGTAGTATTTAACTGTAAAACAGTTGAAAGACAAGTTTATATAGTTTCGCAAGTCCAGAGAAGAGTGTATAAAGTTGTTTCTACATGTGGTGAAGTCCCACAGGTAGAAAACAAGGGCCATTATGGGAAACAGCTAGAAATCAGTAGTCATTCACAGCAAATACTAATGAATATCACAGAATAGTGAGAGAACAAGTGTAAAAGACATCAAAATGTAAGTCTCTAGTCTAGAAAGGATGTTGTACACTGCACAAATCCTTGAAATAGAGTTACTTCACAAGAAAACAGTGTTTCAACCCATTAGAATTCACTGAAAAGTAGTATTCAACTGTAAAACAGTTGAAAGACAAGTGTATATAGCTTCTCAAGTTCAGAGAAGAGTGTATAAAGCTGTTTCTACATGTGGTGAAGTCCCACAAGTAGAAAAGAAGGCCCATTATAGGAAACTGCTAGAAATCAGTAAACATTCAGAGCAAATACAAATGAATATCACAGAATAGTGAGAGAACAAGTGTAAAAGACATCAAAATGTAAGTCTCTAGTCTAGAAAGGATGTTGTACACTGCACAAATCCTTGAAATAGAGTTAGTTCACATGAAACCAGTGTTTGAAACCACCAGAATTCACTGAAAAGTAGTATTCAACTGTAAAACAGTTGAAAGACAAGGGTATACAGCTTCTCAAGTTCAGAGAAGAGTGTATAAAGTTGTTTCTACATGTGGTGAAGTCCCACAAGTATACCAGAAGGCCCATTATAAAACACTGGAAGAAAGCATTAGTAATTCAGAGCAAATACTAATGAATATCACAGAATAGTGAGAGAACAAGTGTAAAAGACATCCAAATCAAAGTGTCTAGTCTAGAAAGGATGTTGTACACTGCAGAAATCCTTGAAATAGAGTTAGGTTACATGAAACCAGTGTTTCAAACCACCAGAATTCACTGAAAAGTAGTATTTAACTGTAAAACAGTTGAAAGACAAGTTTATTTAGCTTCGCAAGTCCAGAGAAGAGTGTATAAAGTTGTTTCTACATGTGTTGAAGTCCCACAAGTAGAAAAGAAGGCCCATTATAGGAAACAGCTAGAAATCAGTAGTCATTCAGAGCAAATACTAATGAATATCACAGATAGTGAGAGAACAAGTGTAAAAGACATCAAATGTAAGTCTTTAGTCTAGAAAGGATGTTGTACACTGCACAAATCCTTGAAATAGAGTTAGTTCACATGAAACCAGTGTTTGAAACCACCAGAATTCACTGAAAAGTAGTATTCAAGTGTAAAACAGTTGGAAGACAAGTGTATATAGCTTCTCAAGTTCAGAGAAGTGTGTATAAAGTTGTTGCTACATATAGTGAAGTCGCACAAGTAGAAAAGAAGGCCCATTATAGGAAACAGCTAGAAATCAGTAGTCATTCAGAGCAAATACTAATGAATATCACAGAATAGTGACAGAACAAGTGTAAAAGTCATCAAAATGTACGTTTCTAGTCTAGAAAGGATGTTATACACTACAGAAATCCTTGAAATAGAGTTACTTCACAAGAAAACAGTGTTTCCACCCACTAGATTTCACTGAAAAGTAGTATTCAACGGTAAAACAGTTGAAAGACAAGTGTATATAGCCTCTCAACTTCAGAGAAGAGTGTATAAAGTTGTTTCTACATGTGGTGAAGTCCCACAAGTAGAAAAGAAGGCCCATTATAGGAAACAGCTAGAAATCAGTAGTCATTCAGAATAAATACCAATGAATATCTTAGAATTGTGTGAGAACAAGTGTAGAAGACATCAAAATGTAAGTTTCTAGTATAGAAAGGATGTTATACAGTACAGAAATCCTTGAAATAGAGTTACTTCACAAGAAAACAGTGTTTCAACCCACTAGAATTCACTGAAAAGTAGTATTCAACTGTAAAACAGTTGAAAGACTAGTGTATATAGCTTCTCTAGTTCAGAGAAGAGTGTATAAAGTTGTTGCTACATGTAGTGAAGTCGCACAAGTAGAAAAGAAGGCCCATTATAGGAAACAGCTAGAAATCTGTAGTCATTCATTGCAAATACTAATGAATACCATAGAATTGTGTGAGAACAAGTGTAGAAGACATCAAAATGTAAGTTTCTAGTCTAGAAAGGATGTTATACACTACAGAAATCCTTGAAATAGAGTTACTTCACAAGAAAACAGTGTTTCAACCCACTAGAATTCACTGAAAAGTAGTATTCAACTGTAAAACAGTTGAAAGACAACTGTATATAGCTTCTCAAGTTCAGAGAAGAGTGTATAAAGTTGTTTCTACATGTGGTGAAGTCCCACACGTAGAAAACAAGGGCCATTATGGGAAACAGCTAGAAACCAGTAGTCATTCAGAATAAATACCAATGAATATCTTAGAATTGTGTGAGAACAAGTGTAGAAGACATCAAAATGTAAGTTTCTAGTCTAGAAAGGATGTTATACACTACAGAAATCCTTGAAATAGAGTTAGTTCACATGAAACCAGTGTTTGAAACCACCAGAATTCACTGAAAAGTAGTATTCAACTGTAAAACAGTTGAAAGACAAGAGTATATAGCTTCTCAAGTTCAGAGAAGAGTGTATAAAGTTGTTTCTACATGTGGTGAAATCCCACAAGTAGAAAAGAAGGCCCATTATAGGAAACTGCTAGAAATCAGTAAACATTCAGAGCAAATACAAATGAATATCACAGAATAGTGAGAGAACAAGTGTAAAAGACATCAAAATGTAAGTCTCTAGTCTAGAAAGGATGTTGTACACTGCACAAATCCTTGAAATAGAGTTAGTTCACATGAAACCAGTGTTTGAAACCACCAGAATTCACTGAAAAGTAGTATTCAACTGTAAAACAGTTGAAAGACAAGGGTATACAGCTTCTCAAGTTCAGAGAAGAGTGTATAAAGTTGTTTCTACATGTGGTGAAGTCCCACAAGTATACCAGAAGGCCCATTATAAAACACTGGAAGAAAGCATTAGTAATTCAGAGCAAATACTAATGAATATCACAGAATAGTGAGAGAACAAGTGTAAAAGACATCCAAATCAAAGTGTCTAGTCTAGAAAGGATGTTGTACACTGCAGAAATCCTTGAAATAGAGTTAGGTTACATGAAACCAGTGTTTCAAACCACCAGAATTCACTGAAAAGTAGTATTTAACTGTAAAACAGTTGAAAGACAAGTTTATTTAGCTTCGCAAGTCCAGAGAAGAGTGTATAAAGTTGTTTCTACATGTGTTGAAGTCCCACAAGTAGAAAAGAAGGCCCATTATAGGAAACAGCTAGAAATCAGTAGTCATTCAGAGCAAATACTAATGAATATCACAGAATAGTGAGAGAACAAGTGTAAAAGACATCAAATGTAAGTCTTTAGTCTAGAAAGGATGTTGTACACTGCACAAATCCTTGAAATAGAGTTAGTTCACATGAAACCACTGTTTGAAACCACCAGAATTCACTGAAAAGTAGTATTGAACTGTAAAACAGTTGGAAGACAAGGGTATATAGCTTCTCAAGTTCAGAGAAGTGTGTATAAAGTTGTTTCTACATGTAGTGAAGTCGCACAAGTAGAAAAGAAGGCCCATTATAGGAAACAGCTAGAAATCAGTAGTCATTCATTGCAAATACTAATGAATATCATAGAATTTTGTGAGAACAAGTGTAGAAGACATCAAAATGTAAGTTTCTAGTCTAGAAAGGATGTTATACACTACAGAAATCCTTGAAATAGAGTTACTTCACAAGTAAACAGTGTTTCAACCCACTAGAATTCACTGAAAGGTAGTATTCAACTGTAAAACAGTTGAAAGACAACTGTATATAGCTTCTCAAGTTCAGAGAAGAGTGTATAAAGTTGTTTCTACATGTGGTGAAGTCCCACACGTAGAAAACAAGGGTCATTATGGGAAACAGCTAGAAATCAGTAGTCATGCAGAGCAAACACTAATGAATATCACAGAATAGTGATAGAACAAGTGTAAAAGACATCAAAATGTAAGTCTCTAGTCTAGAAAGGATGTTGTACACTGCACAAATCCTTGAAATAGAGTTAGTTCACATGAAAGCAGTGTTTGAAACCACCAGAATTCACTGAAAAGTAGTATTCAACTGTAAAACAGTTGAAAGACAACTGTATATAGCTTCTCAAGTTCAGAGAAGAGTGTATAAAGTTGTTTCTACATGTGGTGAAGTCCCACACGTAGAAAACAAGGGCCATTATGGGAAACAGCTAGAAATCAGTAGTCATTCAGAATAAATACCAATGAATATCTTAGAATTGTGTGAGAACAAGTGTAGAAGACATCAAAATGTAAGTTTCTAGTCTAGAAAGGATGTTATACACTACAGAAATCCTTGAAATAGAGTTACTTCACAAGAAAACAGTGTTTCAACCCACTAGAATTCACTGAAAAGTAGTATTCAACTGTAAAACAGTTGGAAGACAAGTGTATATAGCTTCTCAAGTTCAGAGAAGTGTGTATAAAGTTGTTTCTACATGTAGTGAAGTCGCACAAGTAGAAAAGAAGGCCCATTAGAGGAAACAGCTAGAAATCAGTAGTCTTTCAGAGCAAATACTAATGAATATCACAGAATAGTGAGAGAACAAGTGTAAAAGACATCAAATGTAAGTCTTTAGTCTAGAAAGGATGTTGTACACTGCACAAATCCTTGAAATAGAGTTAGTTCACATGAAACCAGTGTTTGAAACCACCAGAATTCACTGAAAAGTAGTATTGAACTGTAAAACAGTTGGAAGACAAGTGTATATAGCTTCTCAAGTTCAGAGAAGTGTGTATAAAGTTGTTTCTACATGTAGTGAAGTCGCACAAGTAGAAAAGAAGGCCCATTAGAGGAAACAGCTAGAAATCAGTAGTCATTCATTGCAAATACTAATGAATATCATAGAATTTTGTGAGAACAAGTGTAGAAGACATCAAAATGTAAGTTTCTACTCTAGAAAGGATGTTATACACTACAGAAATCCTTGAAATAGAGTTACTTCACAAGTAAACAGTGTTTCCACCCACTAGATTTCACTGAAAAGTAGTATTCAACTGTAAAACAGTTGAAAGACAAGTGTATATAGCCTCTCAACTTCAGAGAAGAGTGTATAAAGTTGTTTCTACATGTGGTGAAGTCCCACAAGTAGAAAAGAAGGCCCATTATAGGAAACAGCTAGAAATCAGTAGTCATTCAGAATAAATACAAATGAATATCTTAGAATTGTGTGAGAATAAGTGTAGAAGACATCAAAATGTAAGTTTCTAGTCTAGAAAGGATGTTATACACTACAGAAATCCTTGAAATAGAGTTAGTTCACATGAAACCAGTGTTTGAAACCACCAGAATTCACTGAAAAGTAGTATTCAACTGTAAAACAGTTGAAAGACAAGAGTATATAGCTTCTCAAGTTCAGAGAAGAGTGTATAAAGTTGTTTCTACATGTGGTGAAATCCCACAAGTAGAAAAGAAGGCCCATTATAGGAAACTGCTAGAAATCAGTAAACATTCAGAGCAAATACAAATGAATATCACAGAATAGTGAGAGAACAAGTGTAAAAGACATCAAAATGTAAGTCTCTAGTCTAGAAAGGATGTTGTACACTGCACAAATCCTTGAAATAGAGTTAGTTCACATGAAACCAGTGTTTGAAACCACCAGAATTCACTGAAAAGTAGTATTCAACTGTAAAACAGTTGAAAGACAAGGGTATACAGCTTCTCAAGTTCAGAGAAGAGTGTATAAAGTTGTTTCTACATGTGGTGAAGTCCCACAAGTATACCAGAAGGCCCATTATAAAACACTGGAAGAAAGCATTAGTAATTCAGAGCAAATACTAATGAATATCACAGAATAGTGAGAGAACAAGTGTAAAAGACATCCAAATCAAAGTGTCTAGTCTAGAAAGGATGTTGTACACTGCAGAAATCCTTGAAATAGAGTTAGGTTACATGAAACCAGTGTTTCAAACCACCAGAATTCACTGAAAAGTAGTATTTAACTGTAAAACAGTTGAAAGACAAGTTTATTTAGCTTCGCAAGTCCAGAGAAGAGTGTATAAAGTTGTTTCTACATGTGTTGAAGTCCCACAAGTAGAAAAGAAGGCCCATTATAGGAAACAGCTGGAAATCAGTAGTCATTCAGAGCAAATACTAATGAATATCACAGAATAGTGAGAGAACAAGTGTAAAAGACATCAAATGTAAGTCTTTAGTCTAGAAAGGATGTTGTACACTGCACAAATCCTTGAAATAGAGTTAGTTCACATGAAACCACTGTTTGAAACCACCAGAATTCACTGAAAAGTAGTATTCAACTGTAAAACAGTTGGAAGACAAGTGTATATAGCTTCTCAAGTTCAGAGAAGTGTGTATAAAGTTGTTGCTACATGTAGTGAAGTCGCACAAGTAGAAAAGAAGGCCCATTATAGGAAACAGCTAGAAATCAGTAGTCATTCAGAGCAAATACTAATGAATATCACAGAATAGTGACAGAACAAGTGTAAAAGTCATCAAAATGTACGTTTCTAGTCTAGAAAGGATGTTATACACTACAGAAATCCTTGAAATAGAGTTACTTCACAAGAAAACAGTGTTTCCACCCACTAGATTTCACTGAAAAGTAGTATTCAAGTGTAAAACAGTTGAAAGACAAGTGTATATAGCCTCTCAACTTCAGAGAAGAGTGTATAAAGTTGTTTCTACATGTGGTGAAGTCCCACAAGTAGAAAAGAAGGCCCATTATAGGAAACAGCTAGAAATCAGTAGTCATTCAGAATAAATACCAATGAATATCTTAGAATTGTGTGAGAACAAGTGTAGAAGACATCAAAATGTAAGTTTCTAGTATAGAAAGGATGTTATACAGTACAGAAATCCTTGAAATAGAGTTACTTCACAAGAAAACAGTGTTTCAACCCACTAGAATTCACTGAAAAGTAGTATTCAACTGTAAAACAGTTGAAAGACTAGTGTATATAGCTTCTCTAGTTCAGAGAAGAGTGTATAAAGTTGTTGCTACATGTAGTGAAGTCGCACAAGTAGAAAAGAAGGCCCATTATAGGAAACAGCTAGAAATCTGTAGTCATTCATTGCAAATACTAATGAATACCATAGAATTGTGTGAGAACAAGTGTAGAAGACATCAAAATGTAAGTTTCTAGTCTAGAAAGGATGTTATACACTACAGAAATCCTTGAAATAGAGTTACTTCACAAGAAAACAGTGTTTCAACCCACTAGAATTCACTGAAAAGTAGTATTCAACTGTAAAACAGTTGAAAGACAACTGTATATAGCTTCTCAAGTTCAGAGAAGAGTGTATAAAGTTGTTTCTACATGTGGTGAAGTCCCACACGTAGAAAACAAGGGCCATTATGGGAAACAGCTAGAAACCAGTAGTCATTCAGAATAAATACCAATGAATATCTTAGAATTGTGTGAGAACAAGTGTAGAAGACATCAAAATGTAAGTTTCTAGTCTAGAAAGGATGTTATACACTACAGAAATCCTTGAAATAGAGTTAGTTCACATGAAACCAGTGTTTGAAACCACCAGAATTCACTGAAAAGTAGTATTCAACTGTAAAACAGTTGAAAGACAAGAGTATATAGCTTCTCAAGTTCAGAGAAGAGTGTATAAAGTTGTTTCTACATGTGGTGAAATCCCACAAGTAGAAAAGAAGGCCCATTATAGGAAACTGCTAGAAATCAGTAAACATTCAGAGCAAATACAAATGAATATCACAGAATAGTGAGAGAACAAGTGTAAAAGACATCAAAATGTAAGTCTCTAGTCTAGAAAGGATGTTGTACACTGCACAAATCCTTGAAATAGAGTTAGTTCACATGAAACCAGTGTTTGAAACCACCAGAATTCACTGAAAAGTAGTATTCAACTGTAAAACAGTTGAAAGACAAGGGTATACAGCTTCTCAAGTTCAGAGAAGAGTGTATAAAGTTGTTTCTACATGTGGTGAAGTCCCACAAGTATACCAGAAGGCCCATTATAAAACACTGGAAGAAAGCATTAGTAATTCAGAGCAAATACTAATGAATATCACAGAATAGTGAGAGAACAAGTGTAAAAGACATCCAAATCAAAGTGTCTAGTCTAGAAAGGATGTTGTACACTGCAGAAATCCTTGAAATAGAGTTAGGTTACATGAAACCAGTGTTTCAAACCACCAGAATTCACTGAAAAGTAGTATTTAACTGTAAAACAGTTGAAAGACAAGTTTATTTAGCTTCGCAAGTCCAGAGAAGAGTGTATAAAGTTGTTTCTACATGTGTTGAAGTCCCACAAGTAGAAAAGAAGGCCCATTATAGGAAACAGCTAGAAATCAGTAGTCATTCAGAGCAAATACTAATGAATATCACAGAATAGTGAGAGAACAAGTGTAAAAGACATCAAATGTAAGTCTTTAGTCTAGAAAGGATGTTGTACACTGCACAAATCCTTGAAATAGAGTTAGTTCACATGAAACCACTGTTTGAAACCACCAGAATTCACTGAAAAGTAGTATTCAACTGTAAAACAGTTGGAAGACAAGTGTATATAGCTTCTCAAGTTCAGAGAAGTGTGTATAAAGTTGTTGCTACATGTAGTGAAGTCGCACAAGTAGAAAAGAAGGCCCATTATAGGAAACAGCTAGAAATCAGTAGTCATTCAGAGCAAATACTAATGAATATCACAGAATAGTGACAGAACAAGTGTAAAAGTCATCAAAATGTACGTTTCTAGTCTAGAAAGGATGTTATACACTACAGAAATCCTTGAAATAGAGTTACTTCACAAGAAAACAGTGTTTCCACCCACTAGATTTCACTGAAAAGTAGTATTCAAGTGTAAAACAGTTGAAAGACAAGTGTATATAGCCTCTCAACTTCAGAGAAGAGTGTATAAAGTTGTTTCTACATGTGGTGAAGTCCCACAAGTAGAAAAGAAGGCCCATTATAGGAAACAGCTAGAAATCAGTAGTCATTCAGAATAAATACCAATGAATATCTTAGAATTGTGTGAGAACAAGTGTAGAAGACATCAAAATGTAAGTTTCTAGTATAGAAAGGATGTTATACAGTACAGAAATCCTTGAAATAGAGTTACTTCACAAGAAAACAGTGTTTCAACCCACTAGAATTCACTGAAAAGTAGTATTCAACTGTAAAACAGTTGAAAGACTAGTGTATATAGCTTCTCTAGTTCAGAGAAGAGTGTATAAAGTTGTTGCTACATGTAGTGAAGTCGCACAAGTAGAAAAGAAGGCCCATTATAGGAAACAGCTAGAAATCTGTAGTCATTCATTGCAAATACTAATGAATACCATAGAATTGTGTGAGAACAAGTGTAGAAGACATCAAAATGTAAGTTTCTAGTCTAGAAAGGATGTTATACACTACAGAAATCCTTGAAATAGAGTTACTTCACAAGAAAACAGTGTTTCAACCCACTAGAATTCACTGAAAAGTAGTATTCAACTGTAAAACAGTTGAAAGACAACTGTATATAGCTTCTCAAGTTCAGAGAAGAGTGTATAAAGTTGTTTCTACATGTGGTGAAGTCCCACACGTAGAAAACAAGGGCCATTATGGGAAACAGCTAGAAACCAGTAGTCATTCAGAATAAATACCAATGAATATCTTAAAATTGTGTGAGAACAAGTGTAGAAGACATCAAAATGTAAGTTTCTAGTCTAGAAAGGATGTTATACACTACAGAAATCCTTGAAATAGAGTTAGTTCACATGAAACCAGTGTTTGAAACCACCAGAATTCACTGAAAAGTAGTATTCAACTGTAAAACAGTTGAAAGACAAGGGTATACAGCTTCTCAAGTTCAGAGAAGAGTGTATAAAGTTGTTTCTACATGTGGTGAAGTCCCACAAGTATACCAGAAGGCCCATTATAAAACACTGGAAGAAAGCATTAGTAATTCAGAGCAAATACTAATGAATATCACAGAATAGTGAGAGAACAAGTGTAAAAGACATCCAAATCAAAGTGTCTAGTCTAGAAAGGATGTTGTACACTGCACAAATCCTTGAAATAGAGTTAGTTCACATGAAACCAGTGTTTGAAACCACCAGAATTCACTGAAAAGTAGTATTCAACTGTAAAACAGTTGAAAGACAAGTGTATATAGCTTCTCAAGTTCAGAGAAGAGTGTATAAAGTTGTTTCTACATGTGGTGAAGTCCCACAAGTATACCAGAAGGCCCATTATAAAACACTGGAAGAAAGCATTAGTAATTCAGAGCAAATACTAATGAATATCACAGAATAGTGAGAGAACAAGTGTAAAAGACATCCAAATCAAAGTGTCTAGTCTAGAAAGGATGTTGTACACTGCAGAAATCCTTGAAATAGAGTTAGTTTACATGAAACCAGTGTTTCAAACCACCAGAATTCACTGAAAAGTAGTATTTAACTGTAAAACAGTTGAAAGACAAGTTTATTTAGCTTCGCAAGTCCAGAGAAGAGTGTATAAAGTTGTTTCTACATGTGTTGAAGTCCCACAAGTAGAAAAGAAGGCCCATTATAGGAAACAGCTAGAAATCAGTAGTCATTCAGAGCAAATAATAATGAATATCACAGAATAGTGAGAGAACAAGTGTAAAAGACATCAAATGTAAGTCTTTAGTCTAGAAAGGATGTTGTACACTGCACAAATCCTTGAAATAGAGTTAGTTCACATGAAAGCAGTGTTTGAAACCACCAGAATTCACTGAAAAGTAGTATTCAACTGTAAAACAGTTGAAAGACAACTGTATATAGCTTCTCAAGTTCAGAGAAGAGTGTATAAAGTTGTTTCTACATGTGGTGAAGTCCCACACGTAGAAAACAAGGGCCATTATGGGAAACAGCTAGAAATCAGTAGTCATTCAGAATAAATACCAATGAATATCTTAGAATTGTGTGAGAACAAGTGTAGAAGACATCAAAATGTAAGTTTCTAGTCTAGAAAGGATGTTATACAGTACAGAAATCCTTGAAATAGAGTTACTTCACAAGAAAGCAGTGTTTCAACCCACTAGAATTCACTGAAAAGTAGTATTCAACTGTAAAACAGTTGAAAGACAAGAGTATATAGCTTCTCAAGTTCAGAGAAGAGTATATAAAGTTGTTTCTACATGTGGTGAAATCCCACAAGTAGAAAAGAAGGCCCATTATAGGAAACTGCTAGAAATCAGTAAACATTCAGAGCAAATACAAATGAATATCACAGAATAGTGAGAGAACAAGTGTAAAAGACATCAAAATGTAAGTCTCTAGTCTAGAAAGGATGTTGTACACTGCACAAATCCTTGAAATAGAGTTAGTTCACATGAAACCAGTGTTTGAAACCACCAGAATTCACTGAAAAGTAGTATTCAACTGTAAAACAGTTGAAAGACAAGGGTATACAGCTTCTCAAGTTCAGAGAAGAGTGTATAAAGTTGTTTCTACATGTGGTGAAGTCCCACAAGTATACCAGAAGGCCCATTATAAAACACTGGAAGAAAGCATTAGTAATTCAGAGCAAATACTAATGAATATCACAGAATAGTGAGAGAACAAGTGTAAAAGACATCCAAATCAAAGTGTCTAGTCTAGAAAGGATGTTGTACACTGCAGAAATCCTTGAAATAGAGTTAGGTTACATGAAACCAGTGTTTCAAACCACCAGAATTCACTGAAAAGTAGTATTTAACTGTAAAACAGTTGAAAGACAAGTTTATTTAGCTTCGCAAGTCCAGAGAAGAGTGTATAAAGTTGTTTCTACATGTGTTGAAGTCCCACAAGTAGAAAAGAAGGCCCATTATAGGAAACAGCTAGAAATCAGTAGTCATTCAGAGCAAATACTAATGAATATCACAGAATAGTGAGAGAACAAGTGTAAAAGACATCAAATGTAAGTCTTTAGTCTAGAAAGGATGTTGTACACTGCACAAATCCTTGAAATAGAGTTAGTTCACATGAAACCACTGTTTGAAACCACCAGAATTCACTGAAAAGTAGTATTCAACTGTAAAACAGTTGGAAGACAAGTGTATATAGCTTCTCAAGTTCAGAGAAGTGTGTATAAAGGTGTTGCTACATGTAGTGAAGTCGCACAAGTAGAAAAGAAGGCCCATTATAGGAAACAGCTAGAAATCAGTAGTCATTCAGAGCAAATACTAATGAATATCACAGAATAGTGACAGAACAAGTGTAAAAGTCATCAAAATGTACGTTTCTAGTCTAGAAAGGATGTTATACACTACAGAAATCCTTGAAATAGAGTTACTTCACAAGAAAACAGTGTTTCCACCCACTAGATTTCACTGAAAAGTAGTATTCAAGTGTAAAACAGTTGAAAGACAAGTGTATATAGCCTCTCAACTTCAGAGAAGAGTGTATAAAGTTGTTTCTACATGTGGTGAAGTCCCACAAGTAGAAAAGAAGGCCCATTATAGGAAACAGCTAGAAATCAGTAGTCATTCAGAATAAATACCAATGAATATCTTAGAATTGTGTGAGAACAAGTGTAGAAGACATCAAAATGTAAGTTTCTAGTATAGAAAGGATGTTATACAGTACAGAAATCCTTGAAATAGAGTTACTTCACAAGAAAACAGTGTTTCAACCCACTAGAATTCACTGAAAAGTAGTATTCAACTGTAAAACAGTTGAAAGACTAGTGTATATAGCTTCTCTAGTTAAGAGAAGAGTGTATAAAGTTGTTGCTACATGTAGTGAAGTCGCACAAGTAGAAAAGAAGGCCCATTATAGGAAACAGCTAGAAATCTGTAGTCATTCATTGCAAATACTAATGAATACCATAGAATTGTGTGAGAACAAGTGTAGAAGACATCAAAATGTAAGTTTCTAGTCTAGAAAGGATGTTATACACTACAGAAATCCTTGAAATAGAGTTACTTCACAAGAAAACAGTGTTTCAACCCACTAGAATTCACTGAAAAGTAGTATTCAACTGTAAAACAGTTGAAAGACAACTGTATATAGCTTCTCAAGTTCAGAGAAGAGTGTATAAAGTTGTTTCTACATGTGGTGAAGTCCCACACGTAGAAAACAAGGGCCATTATGGGAAACAGCTAGAAACCAGTAGTCATTCAGAATAAATACCAATGAATATCTTAGAATTGTGTGAGAACAAGTGTAGAAGACATCAAAATGTAAGTTTCTAGTCTAGAAAGGATGTTATACACTACAGAAATCCTTGAAATAGAGTTAGTTCACATGAAACCAGTGTTTGAAACCACCAGAATTCACTGAAAAGTAGTATTCAACTGTAAAACAGTTGAAAGACAAGGGTATACAGCTTCTCAAGTTCAGAGAAGAGTGTATAAAGTTGTTTCTACATGTGGTGAAGTCCCACAAGTATACCAGAAGGCCCATTATAAAACACTGGAAGAAAGCATTAGTAATTCAGAGCAAATACTAATGAATATCACAGAATAGTGAGAGAACAAGTGTAAAAGACATCCAAATCAAAGTGTCTAGTCTAGAAAGGATGTTGTACACTGCACAAATCCTTGAAATAGAGTTAGTTCACATGAAACCAGTGTTTGAAACCACCAGAATTCACTGAAAAGTAGTATTCAACTGTAAAACAGTTGAAAGACAAGTGTATATAGCTTCTCAAGTTCAGAGAAGAGTGTATAAAGTTGTTTCTACATGTGGTGAAGTCCCACAAGTATACCAGAAGGCCCATTATAAAACACTGGAAGAAAGCATTAGTAATTCAGAGCAAATACTAATGAATATCACAGAATAGTGAGAGAACAAGTGTAAAAGACATCCAAATCAAAGTGTCTAGTCTAGAAAGGATGTTGTACAATGCAGAAATCCTTGAAATAGAGTTAGTTTACATGAAACCAGTGTTTCAAACCACCAGAATTCACTGAAAAGTAGTATTTAACTGTAAAACAGTTGAAAGACAAGTTTATTTAGCTTCGCAAGTCCAGAGAAGAGTGTATAAAGTTGTTTCTACATGTGTTGAAGTCCCACAAGTAGAAAAGAAGGCCCATTATAGGAAACAGCTAGAAATCAGTAGTCATTCAGAGCAAATAATAATGAATATCACAGAATAGTGAGAGAACAAGTGTAAAAGACATCAAATGTAAGTCTTTAGTCTAGAAAGGATGTTGTACACTGCACAAATCCTTGAAATAGAGTTAGTTCACATGAAAGCAGTGTTTGAAACCACCAGAATTCACTGAAAAGTAGTATTCAACTGTAAAACAGTTGAAAGACAACTGTATATAGCTTCTCAAGTTCAGAGAAGAGTGTATAAAGTTGTTTCTACATGTGGTGAAGTCCCACACGTAGAAAACAAGGGCCATTATGGGAAACAGCTAGAAATCAGTAGTCATTCAGAATAAATACCAATGAATATCTTAGAATTGTGTGAGAACAAGTGTAGAAGACATCAAAATGTAAGTTTCTAGTCTAGAAAGGATGTTATACACTACAGAAATCCTTGAAATAGAGTTACTTCACAAGAAAACAGTGTTTCAACCCACTAGAATTCACTGAAAAGTAGTATTCAACTGTAAAACAGTTGAAAGACTAGTGTATATAGCTTCTCTAGTTCAGAGAAGAGTGTATAAAGTTGTTTCTACATGTGGTGAAGTCCCACAAGTAGAAAAGAAGGCCCATTATGGGAAACAGCTAGAAATCAGTAGTCATTCAGAGCAAATACTAATGAATATCACAGAATAGTGACAGAACAAGTGTAAAAGACATGAAAATGTAAGTCTCTAGTCTAGAAAGGATGTTATACACTACCGAAATCATTGAAATAGAGTTACTTCACAAGAAACCAGTGTTTCAAACCACCAGAATTCACTGAAAAGTAGTATTTAACTGTAAAACAGTTGAAAGACAAGTTTATTTAGCTTCGCAAGTCCAGAGAAGAGTGTATAAAGTTGTTTCTACATGTGTTGAAGTCCCACAAGTAGAAAAGAAGGCCCATTATAGGAAACAGCTAGAAATCAGTAGTCATTCAGAGCAAATACTAATGAATATCACAGAATAGTGAGAGAACAAGTGTAAAAGACATCAAATGTAAGTCTTTAGTCTAGAAAGGATGTTTTACACTGCACAAATCCTTGAAATAGTGTTAGTTCAAATGAAACCAGTGTTTGAAACCACCAGAATTCACGGAAAAGTAGTACTCAACTGTAAAACAGTTGAAAGACAAGTTTATATAGTTTCGCAAGTCCAGAGAAGAGTGTATAAAGTTGTTTCTACATGTGATGAAGTCCCACAATTAGAAAAGAAGGCCCATTATGGGAAACAGCTAGTAATCAGTAGTCATTCAGAGCAAATACTAATGAATATCACAGAATAGTGAGAGAACAAGTGTAAAAGACATCAAAATGTACGTTCCTAGAATAGAAAGGATGTTATACACTACAGAAATCCTTGAAATAGAGTTAGTTCACATGAAACCAGTGTTTCCACCCACTAGAATTCACTGAAAAGTAGTATTCAACTGTAAAACAGTTGAAAGACAAGTGTATATAGCCTCTCAACTTCAGAGAAGAGTGTATAAAGTTGTTTCTACATGTGGTGAAGTCCCACAAGTAGAAAAGAAGGCCCATTATAGGAAACAGCTAGAAATCAGTAGTCATTCAGAATAAATACCAATGAATATCTTAGAATTGTGTGAGAACAAGTGTAGAAGACATCAAAATGTAAGTTTCTAGTATAGAAAGGATGTTATACAGTACAGAAATCCTTGAAATAGAGTTACTTCACAAGAAAATAGTGTTTCAACCCACTAGAATTCACTGAAAAGTAGTATTCAACTGTAAAACAGTTGAAAGACAAGAATATATAGCTTCTCTAGTTCAGAGAAGAGTGTATAAAGTTGTTTCTACATGTGGTGAAGTCCCACAAGTAGAAAAGAAGGCCCATTATAGGAAACAGCTAGAAATCAGTAGTCTTTCAGAGCAAATACTAATGAATATCACAGAATAGTGAGAGAACAAGTGTAAAAGACATCAAATGTAAGTCTTTAGTCTAGAAAGGATGTTGTACACTGCACAAATCCTTGAAATAGAGTTAGTTCACATGAAACCAGTGTTTGAAACCACCAGAATTCACTGAAAAGTAGTATTGAACTGTAAAACAGTTGGAAGACAAGTGTATATAGCTTCTCAAGTTCAGAGAAGTGTGTATAAAGTTGTTTCTACATGTAGTGAAGTCGCACAAGTAGAAAAGAAGGCCCATTATAGGAAACAGCTAGAAATCAGTAGTCATTCATTGCAAATAATAATGAATATCATAGAATTTTGTGAGAACAAGTGTAGAAGACATCAAAATGTAAGTTTTTAGTCTAGAAAGGATGTTATACACTACAGAAATCCTTGAAATAGAGTTACTTCACAAGTAAACAGTGTTTCAACCCACTAGAATTCACTGAAAGGTAGTATTCAACTGTAAAACAGTTGAAAGACAACTGTATATAGCTTCTCAAGTTCAGAGAAGAGTGTATAAAGTTGTTTCTACATGTGGTGAAGTCCCACACGTAGAAAACAAGGGCCATTATGGGAAACAGCTAGAAATCAGTAGTCATGCAGAGCAAACACTAATGAATATCACAGAATAGTGATAGAACAAGTGTAAAAGACATCAAAATGTAAGTCTCTAGTCTAGAAAGGATGTTGTACACTGCACAAATCCTTGAAATAGAGTTACTTCACAAGAAAACAGTGTTTCAACCCACTAGAATTCACTGAAAAGTAGTATTCAACTGTAAAACAGTTGAAAGACTAGTGTATATAGCTTCTCTAGTTAAGAGAAGAGTGTATAAAGTTGTTGCTACATGTAGTGAAGTCGCACAAGTAGAAAAGAAGGCCCATTATAGGAAACAGCTAGAAATCTGTAGTCATTCATTGCAAATACTAATGAATACCATAGAATTGTGTGAGAACAAGTGTAGAAGACATCAAAATGTAAGTTTCTAGTCTAGAAAGGATGTTATACACTACAGAAATCCTTGAAATAGAGTTACTTCACAAGAAAACAGTGTTTCAACCCACTAGAATTCACTGAAAAGTAGTATTCAACTGTAAAACAGTTGAAAGACAACTGTATATAGCTTCTCAAGTTCAGAGAAGAGTGTATAAAGTTGTTTCTACATGTGGTGAAGTCCCACACGTAGAAAACAAGGGCCATTATGGGAAACAGCTAGAAACCAGTAGTCATTCAGAATAAATACCAATGAATATCTTAGAATTGTGTGAGAACAAGTGTAGAAGACATCAAAATGTAAGTTTCTAGTCTAGAAAGGATGTTATACACTACAGAAATCCTTGAAATAGAGTTAGTTCACATGAAACCAGTGTTTGAAACCACCAGAATTCACTGAAAAGTAGTATTCAACTGTAAAACAGTTGAAAGACAAGGGTATACAGCTTCTCAAGTTCAGAGAAGAGTGTATAAAGTTGTTTCTACATGTGGTGAAGTCCCACAAGTATACCAGAAGGCCCATTATAAAACACTGGAAGAAAGCATTAGTAATTCAGAGCAAATACTAATGAATATCACAGAATAGTGAGAGAACAAGTGTAAAAGACATCCAAATCAAAGTGTCTAGTCTAGAAAGGATGTTGTACACTGCACAAATCCTTGAAATAGAGTTAGTTCACATGAAACCAGTGTTTGAAACCACCAGAATTCACTGAAAAGTAGTATTCAACTGTAAAACAGTTGAAAGACAAGTGTATATAGCTTCTCAAGTTCAGAGAAGAGTGTATAAAGTTGTTTCTACATGTGGTGAAGTCCCACAAGTATACCAGAAGGCCCATTATAAAACACTGGAAGAAAGCATTAGTAATTCAGAGCAAATACTAATGAATATCACAGAATAGTGAGAGAACAAGTGTAAAAGACATCCAAATCAAAGTGTCTAGTCTAGAAAGGATGTTGTACACTGCAGAAATCCTTGAAATAGAGTTAGTTTACATGAAACCAGTGTTTCAAACCACCAGAATTCACTGAAAAGTAGTATTTAACTGTAAAACAGTTGAAAGACAAGTTTATTTAGCTTCGCAAGTCCAGAGAAGAGTGTATAAAGTTGTTTCTACATGTGTTGAAGTCCCACAAGTAGAAAAGAAGGCCCATTATAGGAAACAGCTAGAAATCAGTAGTCATTCAGAGCAAATAATAATGAATATCACAGAATAGTGAGAGAACAAGTGTAAAAGACATCAAATGTAAGTCTTTAGTCTAGAAAGGATGTTGTACACTGCACAAATCCTTGAAATAGAGTTAGTTCACATGAAAGCAGTGTTTGAAACCACCAGAATTCACTGAAAAGTAGTATTCAACTGTAAAACAGTTGAAAGACAACTGTATATAGCTTCTCAAGTTCAGAGAAGAGTGTATAAAGTTGTTTCTACATGTGGTGAAGTCCCACACGTAGAAAACAAGGGCCATTATGGGAAACAGCTAGAAATCAGTAGTCATTCAGAATAAATACCAATGAATATCTTAGAATTGTGTGAGAACAAGTGTAGAAGACATCAAAATGTAAGTTTCTAGTCTAGAAAGGATGTTATACACTACAGAAATCCTTGAAATAGAGTTACTTCACAAGAAAACAGTGTTTCAACCCACTAGAATTCACTGAAAAGTAGTATTCAACTGTAAAACAGTTGAAAGACTAGTGTATATAGCTTCTCTAGTTCAGAGAAGAGTGTATAAAGTTGTTTCTACATGTGGTGAAGTCCCACAAGTAGAAAAGAAGGCCCATTATGGGAAACAGCTAGAAATCAGTAGTCATTCAGAGCAAATACTAATGAATATCACAGAATAGTGACAGAACAAGTGTAAAAGACATGAAAATGTAAGTCTCTAGTCTAGAAAGGATGTTATACACTACCGAAATCATTGAAATAGAGTTACTTCACAAGAAACCAGTGTTTCAAACCACCAGAATTCACTGAAAAGTAGTATTTAACTGTAAAACAGTTGAAAGACAAGTTTATTTAGCTTCGCAAGTCCAGAGAAGAGTGTATAAAGTTGTTTCTACATGTGTTGAAGTCCCACAAGTAGAAAAGAAGGCCCATTATAGGAAACAGCTAGAAATCAGTAGTCATTCAGAGCAAATACTAATGAATATCACAGAATAGTGAGAGAACAAGTGTAAAAGACATCAAATGTAAGTCTTTAGTCTAGAAAGGATGTTTTACACTGCACAAATCCTTGAAATAGTGTTAGTTCAAATGAAACCAGTGTTTGAAACCACCAGAATTCACGGAAAAGTAGTACTCAACTGTAAAACAGTTGAAAGACAAGTTTATATAGTTTCGCAAGTCCAGAGAAGAGTGTATAAAGTTGTTTCTACATGTGATGAAGTCCCACAATTAGAAAAGAAGGCCCATTATGGGAAACAGCTAGTAATCAGTAGTCATTCAGAGCAAATACTAATGAATATCACAGAATAGTGAGAGAACAAGTGTAAAAGACATCAAAATGTACGTTCCTAGAATAGAAAGGATGTTATACACTACAGAAATCCTTGAAATAGAGTTAGTTCACATGAAACCAGTGTTTCCACCCACTAGAATTCACTGAAAAGTAGTATTCAACTGTAAAACAGTTGAAAGACAAGTGTATATAGCCTCTCAACTTCAGAGAAGAGTGTATAAAGTTGTTTCTACATGTGGTGAAGTCCCACAAGTAGAAAAGAAGGCCCATTATAGGAAACAGCTAGAAATCAGTAGTCATTCAGAATAAATACCAATGAATATCTTAGAATTGTGTGAGAACAAGTGTAGAAGACATCAAAATGTAAGTTTCTAGTATAGAAAGGATGTTATACAGTACAGAAATCCTTGAAATAGAGTTACTTCACAAGAAAATAGTGTTTCAACCCACTAGAATTCACTGAAAAGTAGTATTCAACTGTAAAACAGTTGAAAGACAAGAATATATAGCTTCTCTAGTTCAGAGAAGAGTGTATAAAGTTGTTTCTACATGTGGTGAAGTCCCACAAGTAGAAAAGAAGGCCCATTATAGGAAACAGCTAGAAATCAGTAGTCTTTCAGAGCAAATACTAATGAATATCACAGAATAGTGAGAGAACAAGTGTAAAAGACATCAAATGTAAGTCTTTAGTCTAGAAAGGATGTTGTACACTGCACAAATCCTTGAAATAGAGTTAGTTCACATGAAACCAGTGTTTGAAACCACCAGAATTCACTGAAAAGTAGTATTGAACTGTAAAACAGTTGGAAGACAAGTGTATATAGCTTCTCAAGTTCAGAGAAGTGTGTATAAAGTTGTTTCTACATGTAGTGAAGTCGCACAAGTAGAAAAGAAGGCCCATTATAGGAAACAGCTAGAAATCAGTAGTCATTCATTGCAAATAATAATGAATATCATAGAATTTTGTGAGAACAAGTGTAAAAGACATCAAATGTAAGTCTTTAGTCTAGAAAGGATGTTGTACACTGCACAAATCCTTGAAATAGAGTTAGTTCACATGAAAGCAGTGTTTGAAACCACCAGAATTCACTGAAAAGTAGTATTCAACTGTAAAACAGTTGAAAGACAACTGTATATAGCTTCTCAAGTTCAGAGAAGAGTGTATAAAGTTGTTTCTACATGTGGTGAAGTCCCACACGTAGAAAACAAGGGCCATTATGGGAAACAGCTAGAAATCAGTAGTCATTCAGAATAAATACCAATGAATATCTTAGAATTGTGTGAGAACAAGTGTAGAAGACATCAAAATGTAAGTTTCTAGTCTAGAAAGGATGTTATACACTACAGAAATCCTTGAAATAGAGTTACTTCACAAGAAAACAGTGTTTCAACCCACTAGAATTCACTGAAAAGTAGTATTCAACTGTAAAACAGTTGAAAGACTAGTGTATATAGCTTCTCTAGTTCAGAGAAGAGTGTATAAAGTTGTTTCTACATGTGGTGAAGTCCCACAAGTAGAAAAGAAGGCCCATTATGGGAAACAGCTAGAAATCAGTAGTCATTCAGAGCAAATACTAATGAATATCACAGAATAGTGACAGAACAAGTGTAAAAGACATGAAAATGTAAGTCTCTAGTCTAGAAAGGATGTTATACACTACCGAAATCATTGAAATAGAGTTACTTCACAAGAAACCAGTGTTTCAAACCACCAGAATTCACTGAAAAGTAGTATTTAACTGTAAAACAGTTGAAAGACAAGTTTATTTAGCTTCGCAAGTCCAGAGAAGAGTGTATAAAGTTGTTTCTACATGTGTTGAAGTCCCACAAGTAGAAAAGAAGGCCCATTATAGGAAACAGCTAGAAATCAGTAGTCATTCAGAGCAAATACTAATGAATATCACAGAATAGTGAGAGAACAAGTGTAAAAGACATCAAATGTAAGTCTTTAGTCTAGAAAGGATGTTTTACACTGCACAAATCCTTGAAATAGTGTTAGTTCAAATGAAACCAGTGTTTGAAACCACCAGAATTCACGGAAAAGTAGTACTCAACTGTAAAACAGTTGAAAGACAAGTTTATATAGTTTCGCAAGTCCAGAGAAGAGTGTATAAAGTTGTTTCTACATGTGATGAAGTCCCACAATTAGAAAAGAAGGCCCATTATGGGAAACAGCTAGTAATCAGTAGTCATTCAGAGCAAATACTAATGAATATCACAGAATAGTGAGAGAACAAGTGTAAAAGACATCAAAATGTACGTTCCTAGAATAGAAAGGATGTTATACACTACAGAAATCCTTGAAATAGAGTTAGTTCACATGAAACCAGTGTTTCCACCCACTAGAATTCACTGAAAAGTAGTATTCAACTGTAAAACAGTTGAAAGACAAGTGTATATAGCCTCTCAACTTCAGAGAAGAGTGTATAAAGTTGTTTCTACATGTGGTGAAGTCCCACAAGTAGAAAAGAAGGCCCATTATAGGAAACAGCTAGAAATCAGTAGTCATTCAGAATAAATACCAATGAATATCTTAGAATTGTGTGAGAACAAGTGTAGAAGACATCAAAATGTAAGTTTCTAGTATAGAAAGGATGTTATACAGTACAGAAATCCTTGAAATAGAGTTACTTCACAAGAAAATAGTGTTTCAACCCACTAGAATTCACTGAAAAGTAGTATTCAACTGTAAAACAGTTGAAAGACAAGAATATATAGCTTCTCTAGTTCAGAGAAGAGTGTATAAAGTTGTTTCTACATGTGGTGAAGTCCCACAAGTAGAAAAGAAGGCCCATTATAGGAAACAGCTAGAAATCAGTAGTCTTTCAGAGCAAATACTAATGAATATCACAGAATAGTGAGAGAACAAGTGTAAAAGACATCAAATGTAAGTCTTTAGTCTAGAAAGGATGTTGTACACTGCACAAATCCTTGAAATAGAGTTAGTTCACATGAAACCAGTGTTTGAAACCACCAGAATTCACTGAAAAGTAGTATTGAACTGTAAAACAGTTGGAAGACAAGTGTATATAGCTTCTCAAGTTCAGAGAAGTGTGTATAAAGTTGTTTCTACATGTAGTGAAGTCGCACAAGTAGAAAAGAAGGCCCATTATAGGAAACAGCTAGAAATCAGTAGTCATTCATTGCAAATAATAATGAATATCATAGAATTTTGTGAGAACAAGTGTAGAAGACATCAAAATGTAAGTTTTTAGTCTAGAAAGGATGTTATACACTACAGAAATCCTTGAAATAGAGTTACTTCACAAGTAAACAGTGTTTCAACCCACTAGAATTCACTGAAAGGTAGTATTCAACTGTAAAACAGTTGAAAGACAACTGTATATAGCTTCTCAAGTTCAGAGAAGAGTGTATAAAGTTGTTTCTACATGTGGTGAAGTCTCACACGTAGAAAACAAGGGCCATTATGGGAAACAGCTAGAAATCAGTAGTCATGCAGAGCAAACACTAATGAATATCACAGAATAGTGATAGAACAAGTGTAAAAGACATCAAAATGTAAGTCTCTAGTCTAGAAAGGATGTTGTACACTGCACAAATCCTTGAAATAGAGTTACTTCACAAGAAAACAGTGTTTCAACCCACTAGAATTCACTGAAAAGTAGTATTCAACTGTAAAACAGTTGAAAGACTAGTGTATATAGCTTCTCTAGTTCAGAGAAGAGTGTATAAAGTTGTTGCTACATGTAGTGAAGTCGCACAAGTAGAAAAGAAGGCCCATTATAGGAAACAGCTAGAAATCTGTAGTCATTCATTGCAAATACTAATGAATACCATAGAATTGTGTGAGAACAAGTGTAGAAGACATCAAAATGTAAGTTTCTAGTCTAGAAAGGATGTTATACACTACAGAAATCCTTGAAATAGAGTTACTTCACAAGAAAACAGTGTTTCAACCCACTAGAATTCACTGAAAAGTAGTATTCAACTGTAAAACAGTTGAAAGACTAGTGTATATAGCTTCTCTAGTTCAGAGAAGAGTGTATAAAGTTGTTTCTACATGTGGTGAAGTCCCACACGTAGAAAACAAGGGCCATTATGGGAAACAGCTAGAAACCAGTAGTCATTCAGAATAAATACCAATGAATATCTTAGAATTGTGTGAGAACAAGTGTAGAAGACATCAAAATGTAAGTTTCTAGTCTAGAAAGGATGTTATACACTACAGAAATCCTTGAAATAGAGTTAGTTCACATGAAACCAGTGTTTGAAACCACCAGAATTCACTGAAAAGTAGTATTCAACTGTAAAACAGTTGAAAGACAAGGGTATACAGCTTCTCAAGTTCAGAGAAGAGTGTATAAAGTTGTTTCTACATGTGGTGAAGTCCCACAAGTATACCAGAAGGCCCATTATAAAACACTGGAAGAAAGCATTAGTAATTCAGAGCAAATACTAATGAATATCACAGAATAGTGAGAGAACAAGTGTAAAAGACATCCAAATCAAAGTGTCTAGTCTAGAAAGGATGTTGTACACTGCACAAATCCTTGAAATAGAGTTAGTTCACATGAAACCAGTGTTTGAAACCACCAGAATTCACTGAAAAGTAGTATTCAACTGTAAAACAGTTGAAAGACAAGTGTATATAGCTTCTCAAGTTCAGAGAAGAGTGTATAAAGTTGTTTCTACATGTGGTGAAGTCCCACAAGTATACCAGAAGGCCCATTATAAAACACTGGAAGAAAGCATTAGTAATTCAGAGCAAATACTAATGAATATCACAGAATAGTGAGAGAACAAGTGTAAAAGACATCCAAATCAAAGTGTCTAGTCTAGAAAGGATGTTGTACACTGCACAAATCCTTGAAATAGAGTTAGTTTACATGAAACCAGTGTTTCAAACCACCAGAATTCACTGAAAAGTAGTATTTAACTGTAAAACAGTTGAAAGACAAGTTTATTTAGCTTCGCAAGTCCAGAGAAGAGTGTATAAAGTTGTTTCTACATGTGTTGAAGTCCCACAAGTAGAAAAGAAGGCCCATTATAGGAAACAGCTAGAAATCAGTAGTCATTCAGAGCAAATAATAATGAATATCACAGAATAGTGAGAGAACAAGTGTAAAAGACATCAAATGTAAGTCTTTAGTCTAGAAAGGATGTTGTACACTGCACAAATCCTTGAAATAGAGTTAGTTCACATGAAAGCAGTGTTTGAAACCACCAGAATTCACTGAAAAGTAGTATTCAACTGTAAAACAGTTGAAAGACAACTGTATATAGCTTCTCAAGTTCAGAGAAGAGTGTATAAAGTTGTTTCTACATGTGGTGAAGTCCCACAAGTAGAAAAGAAGGCCCATTATAGGAAACAGCTAGAAATCAGTAGTCATTCAGAATAAATACCAATGAATATCTTAGAATTGTGTGAGAACAAGTGTAGAAGACATCAAAATGTAAGTTTCTAGTATAGAAAGGATGTTATACAGTACAGAAATCCTTGAAATAGAGTTACTTCACAAGAAAATAGTGTTTCAACCCACTAGAATTCACTGAAAAGTAGTATTCAACTGTAAAACAGTTGAAAGACAAGTGTATATAGCTTCTCAAGTTCATAGAAGAGTGTATAAAGTTGTTTCTACATGTGGTGAAGTCCCACAAGTAGAAAAGAAGGCCCATTATAGGAAACAGCTAGAAATCAGTAGTCTTTCAGAGCAAATACTAATGAATATCACAGAATAGTGAGAGAACAAGTGTAAAAGACATCAAATGTAAGTCTTTAGTCTAGAAAGGATGTTGTACACTGCACAAATCCTTGAAATAGAGTTAGTTCACATGAAACCAGTGTTTGAAACCACCAGAATTCACTGAAAAGTAGTATTGAACTGTAAAACAGTTGGAAGACAAGTGTATATAGCTTCTCAAGTTCAGAGAAGTGTGTATAAAGTTGTTTCTACATGTAGTGAAGTCGCACAAGTAGAAAAGAAGGCCCATTATAGGAAACAGCTAGAAATCAGTAGTCAT
Organism: Cnephaeus nilssonii; assembly: GCF_951640355.1. Taxonomy (NCBI): domain Eukaryota; kingdom Metazoa; phylum Chordata; class Mammalia; order Chiroptera; family Vespertilionidae; genus Cnephaeus; species Cnephaeus nilssonii. Next base: position 152,263 of record NW_027645439.1, on the reverse strand, counting down.
TCATTGCAAATAATAATGAATATCATAGAATTTTGTGAGAACAAGTGTAGAAGACATCAAAATGTAAGTTTTTAGTCTAGAAAGGATGTTATACACTACAGAAATCCTTGAAATAGAGTTACTTCACAAGTAAACAGTGTTTCAACCCACTAGAATTCACTGAAAGGTAGTATTCAACTGTAAAACAGTTGAAAGACAACTGTATATAGCTTCTCAAGTTCAGAGAAGAGTGTATAAAGTTGTTTCTACATGTGGTGAAGTCCCACACGTAGAAAACAAGGGCCATTATGGGAAACAGCTAGAAATCAGTAGTCATGCAGAGCAAACACTAATGAATATCACAGAATAGTGATAGAACAAGTGTAAAAGACATCAAAATGTAAGTCTCTAGTCTAGAAAGGATGTTGTACACTGCACAAATCCTTGAAATAGAGTTACTTCACAAGAAAACAGTGTTTCAACCCATTAGAATTCACTGAAAAGTAGTATTCAACTGTAAAACAGTTGAAAGACAAGTGTATATAGCTTCTCAAGTTCAGAGAAGAGTGTATAAAGCTGTTTCTACATGTGGTGAAGTCCCACAAGTAGAAAAGAAGGCCCATTATGGGAAACAGCTTGAAATCAGTACTCATTCACAGCAAATACTAATGAATATCACAGAATAGTGAGAGAACAAGTGTAAAAGACATCAAAATGTAAGTCTCTAGTCTAGAAAGGATGTTGTACACTGCACAAATCCTTGAAATAGAGTTAGTTCACATGAAACCAGTGTTTGAAACCACCAGAATTCACTGAAAAGTAGTATTCAACTGTAAAACAGTTGAAAGACAAGTGTATATAGCTTCTCAAGTTCAGAGAAGAGTGTATAAAGTTGTTTCTACATGTGGTGAAGTCCCACAAGTAGAAAGGAAGGCCCATTATAAAACACTGGAAGAAAGCATTAGTAATTCAGAGCAAATACTAATGAATATCACAGAATAGTGAGAGAACAAGTGTAAAAGACATCCAAATCAAAGTGTCTAGTCTAGAAAGGATGTTGTACACTGCAGAAATGCTTGAAATAGAGTTAGTTTACATGAAACCAGTGTTTCAAACCACCAGAATTCACTGAAAAGTAGTATTTAACTGTAAAACAGTTGAAAGACAAGTGTATATAGCCTCTCAACTTCAGAGAAGAGTGTATAAAGTTGTTTCTACATGTGGTGAAGTCCCACAAGTAGAAAAGAAGGCCCATTATAGGAAACAGCTAGAAATCAGTAGTCATTCAGAGCAAATAATGATGAATATCACAGAATAGTGAGAGAACAAGTGTAAAAGACATCAAATGTAAGTCTTTAGTCTAGAAAGGATGTTGTACACTGCACAAATCCTTGAAATAGAGTTAGTTCACATGAAAGCAGTGTTTGAAACCACCAGAATTCACTGAAAAGTAGTATTCAACTGTAAAACAGTTGAAAGACAACTGTATATAGCTTCTCAAGTTCAGAGAAGAGTGTATAAAGTTGTTTCTACATGTGGTGAAGTCCCACACGTAGAAAACAAGGGCCATTATGGGAAACAGCTAGAAATCAGTAGTCATTCAGAATAAATACCAATGAATATCTTAGAATTGTGTGAGAACAAGTGTAGAAGACATCAAAATGTAAGTTTCTAGTCTAGAAAGGATGTTATACACTACAGAAATCCTTGAAATAGAGTTACTTCACAAGAAAACAGTGTTTCAACCCACTAGAATTCACTGAAAAGTAGTATTCAACTGTAAAACAGTTGAAAGACTAGTGTATATAGCTTCTCTAGTTCAGAGAAGAGTGTATAAAGTTGTTTCTACATGTGGTGAAGTCCCACAAGTAGAAAAGAAGGCCCATTATGGGAAACAGCTAGAAATCAGTAGTCATTCAGAGCAAATACTAATGAATATCACAGAATAGTGAGAGAACAAGTGTAAAAGACATGAAAATGTAAGTCTCTAGTCTAGCAAGGATGTTATACACTACCGAAATCATTGAAATAGAGTTACTTCACAAGAAACCAGTGTTTCAAACCACCAGAATTCACTGAAAAGTAGTATTTAACTGTAAAACAGTTGAAAGACAAGTTTATTTAGCTTCGCAAGTCCAGAGAAGAGTGTATAAAGTTGTTTCTACATGTGTTGAAGTCCCACAAGTAGAAAAGAAGGCCCATTATAGGAAACAGCTAGAAATCAGTAGTCATTCAGAGCAAATACTAATGAATATCACAGAATAGTGAGAGAACAAGTGTAAAAGACATCAAATGTAAGTCTTTAGTCTAGAAAGGATGTTGTACACTGCACAAATCCTTGAAATAGTGTTAGTTCAAATGAAACCAGTGTTTGAAACCACCAGAATTCACGGAAAAGTAGTACTCAACTGTAAAACAGTTGAAAGACAAGTTTATATAGTTTCGCAAGTCCAGAGAAGAGTGTATAAAGTTGTTTCTACATGTGATGAAGTCCAACAATTAGAAAAGAAGGCCCATTATGGGAAACAGCTAGTAATCAGTAGTCATTCAGAGCAAATACTAATGAATATCACAGAACAGTGAGAGAACAAGTGTAAAAGACATCAAAATGTACGTTCCTAGAATAGAAAGGATGTTATACACTACAGAAATCCTTGAAATAGAGTTAGTTCACATGAAACCAGTGTTTGAAACCACCAGAATTCACTGAAAAGTATTCAACTGTAAAACAGTTGGAAGACAAGTGTATATAGCTTCTCAAGTTCAGAGAAGTGTGTATAAAGTTGTTTCTACATGTAGTGAAGTCGCACAAGTAGAAAAGAAGGCCCATTATAGGAAACAGCTAGAAATCAGTAGTCATTCATTGCAAATACTAATGAATATCATAGAATTTTGTGAGAACAAGTGTAGAAGACATCAAAATGTAAGTTTCTAGTCTAGAAAGGATGTTGTACACTGCACAAATCCTTGAAATAGAGTTAGTTCACAAGAAAACAGTGTTTCAACCCACTAGAATTCACTGAAAAGTAGTATTCAACTGTAAAACAGTTGAAAGACAAGAGTATATAGCTTCTCAAGTTCAGAGAAGAGTGTATAAAGTTGTTTCTACATGTGGTGAAATCCCACAAGTAGAAAAGAAGGCCCATTATAGGAAACAGCTAGAAATCAGTAAACATTCAGAGCAAATACAAATGAATATCACAGAATAATGAGAGAACAAGTGTAAAAGACATCAAAATGTAAGTCTCTAGTCTAGAAAGGATGTTGTACACTGCACAAATCCTTGAAATAGAGTTAGTTCACATGAAACCAGTGTTTGAAACCACCAGAATTCACTGAAAAGTAGTATTCAACTGTAAAACAGTTGAAAGACAAGTGTATATAGCTTCTCAAGTTCAGAGAAGAGTGTATAAAGTTGTTTCTACATGTGGTGAAGTCCCACAAGTATACCAGAAGGCCCATTATAAAACACTGGAAGAAAGCATTAGTAATTCAGAGCAAATACTAATGAATATCACAGAATAGTGAGAGAACAAGTGTAAAAGACATCCAAATCAAAGTGTCTAGTCTAGAAAGGATGTTGTACACTGCAGAAATCCTTGAAATAGAGTTAGATTACATGAAACCAGTGTTTCAAACCACCAGAATTCACTGAAAAGTAGTATTTAACTGTAAAACAGTTGAAAGACAAGTTTATTTAGCTTCGCAAGTCCAGAGAAGAGTGTATAAAGTTGTTTCTACATGTGTTGAAGTCCCACAAGTAGAAAAGAAGGCCCATTATAGGAAACAGCTAGAAATCAGTAGTCATTCAGAGCAAATAATAATGAATATCACAGAATAGTGAGAGAACCAGTGTAAAAGACATCAAATGTAAGTCTTTAGTCTAGAAAGGATGTTGTACACTGCACAAATCCTTGAAATAGAGTTAGTTCACATGAAAGCAGTGTTTGAAACCACCAGAATTCACTGAAAAGTAGTATTCAACTGTAAAACAGTTGAAAGACTAGTGTATATAGCTTCTCTAGTTCAGAGAAGAGTGTATAAAGTTGTTTCTACATGTGGTGAAGTCCCACAAGTAGAAAGGAAGGCCCATTATAGGAAACAGCTAGAAATCAGTAGTCATTCAGAATAAATACCAATGAATATCTTAGAATTGTGTGAGAACAAGTGTAGAAGACATCAAAATGTAAGTTTCTAGTCTAGAAAGGATGTTATACAGTACAGAAATCCTTGAAATAGAGTTACCTCACAAGAAAACAGTGTTTCAACCCACTAGAATTCACTGAAAAGTAGTATTCAACTGTAAAACATTTGAAAGACAAGTGTATATAGCTCCTCTAGTTCAGAGAAGAGTGTATAAAGTTGTTTCTACATGTGTTGAAGTCCCACAAGTAGAAAAGAAGGCCCATTATGGGAAACAGCTAGAAATCAGTAGTCATTCAAAGCAAATACTAATGAATATCACAGAATAGTGACAGAACAAGTTTAAAAGACATCAAAATGTAAGTCTCTAGACTAGAAAGGATGTTATACACTACCGAAATCATTGAAATAGAGTTACTTCACAAGAAACCAGTGTTTCAAACTACCAGAATTCACGGAAAAGTAGTATTTAACTGTACAACAGTTGAAAGACAAGTTTATATAGCTTCGCAAGTCCAGAGAAGAGTGTATAAAGTTGTTGCTACATGTAGTGAAGTCGCACAAGTAGAAAAGAAGGCCCATGATAGGAAACAGCTAGAAATCTGTAGTCATTCATTGCAAATACTAATGAATACCATAGAATTGTGTGAGAACAAGTGTAGAAGACATCAAAATGTAAGTTTCTAGTCTAGAAAGGATGTTATACACTACAGAAATCCTTGAAATAGAGTTACTTCACAAGAAAACAGTGTTTCAACCCACTAGAATTCACTGAAAAGTAGTATTCAACTGTAAAACAGTTGAAAGACAACTGTATATAGCTTCTCAAGTTCAGAGAAGAGTGTATAAAGTTGTTTCTACATGTGGTGAAGTCCCACACGTAGAAAACAAGGGCCATTATGGGAAACAGCTAGAAACCAGTAGTCATTCAGAATAAATACCAATGAATATCTTAGAATTGTGTGAGAACAAGTGTAGAAGACATCAAAATGTAAGTTTCTAGTCTAGAAAGGATGTTATACACTACAGAAATCCTTGAAATAGAGTTACTTCACAAGAAAACAGTGTTTCCACCCACTAGAATTCACTGAAAAGTAGTATTCAACTGTAAAACAGTTGAAAGACTAGTGTATATTGCTTCTCTAGTTCAGAGAAGAGTGTATAAAGTTGTTTCTACATGTGTTGAAGTCCCACAAGTAGAAAAGAAGGCCCATTATAGGAAACAGCTAGAAATCAGTAGTCATTCAGAGCAAATACTAATGAATATCACAGAATAGTGAGAGAACAAGTGTAAAAGACATCAAATGTAAGTCTTTAGTCTAGAAAGGATGTAGTACACTGCAGAAATCCTTGAAATACTGTTAGTTCAAATGAAACCAGTGTTTGAAACCACCAGAATTCACTGAAAAGTAGTACTCAACTGTAAAACAGTTGGAAGACAAGTGTATATAGCTTCTCAAGTTCAGAGAAGTGTGTATAATGTTGTTGCTACATGTAGTGAAGTCGCACATTAGAAAAGAAGGCCCATTATAGGAAACAGCTAGAAATCAGTAGTCATTCATTGCAAATACTAATGAATATCACAGAATAGTGAGAGAACTAGGGTAAAAGACATCAAAATATAAGTCTCTAGTCTAGAAAGGATGTTATACACTACCGAAATCCTTGAAATAGAGTTACTTCACAAGAAACCAGTGTTTCAAACCACCAGAATTCACGGAAAAGTAGTATTTAACTGTAAAACAGTTGAAAGACAAGTTTATATAGTTTCGCAAGTCCAGAGAAGAGTGTATAAAGTTGTTTCTACATGTGATGAAGTCCCACAATTAGAAAAGAAGGCCCATTATGGGAAACAGCTAGTAATCAGTAGTCATTCAGAGCAAATACTACTGAATATCACAGAATAGTGAGAGAACAAGTGTAAAAGACATCAAAATGTACGTTCCTAGAATAGAAAAGATGTTATACACTACAGAAATCCTTGAAATAGAGTTACTTCACAAGAAAACAGTGTTTCAATCCACTAGAATTCACTGAAAAGTAGTATTCAACTGTAAAACAGTTGAAAGACTAGTGTATATAGCTTCTCTAGTTCAGAGAAGAGTGTATAAAGTTGTTTCTACATGTGGTGAAGTCCCACAAGTAGAAAAGAAGGCCCATTATAGGAAACAGCTAGAAATCAGTAGTATTTCAGAGCAAATACTAATGAATATCACAGAATAGTGAGAGAACAAGTGTAAAAGACATCAAATGTAAGTCTTTAGTCTAGAAAGGATGTTGTACACTGCACAAATCCTTGAAATAGAGTTAGTTCACATGAAACCAGTGTTTGAAACCACCAGAATTCACTGAAAAGTAGTATTCAACTGTAAAACAGTTGAAAGACAAGTGTATATAGCTTCTCAAGTTCAGAGAAGTGTGTATAAAGTTGTTTCTACATGTAGTGAAGTCGCACAAGTAGAAAAGAAGGCCCATTATAGGAAACAGCTAGAAATCAGTAGTCATTCATTGGAAATACTAATGAATATCATAGAATTGTGTGAGAACAAGTGTAGAAGACATCAAAATGTAAGTTTCTAGTCTAGAAAGGATGTTATACACTACAGAAATCCTTGAAATAGAGTTACTTCACAAGTAAACAGTGTTTCAACCCACTAGAATTCACTGAAAGGTAGTATTCAACTGTAAAACAGTTGAAAGACAACTGTATATAGCTTCCGAAGTTCAGAGAAGAGTGTATAAAGTTGTTTCTACATGTGGTGAAGTCCCACACGTAGAAAACAAGGGCCATTATAGGAAACAGCTAGAAATCAGTAGTCATTCAGAATAAATACCAATGAATATCTTAGAATTGTGTGAGAACAAGTGTAGAAGACATCAAAATGTAAGTTTCTAGTATACAAAGGATGTTATACAGTACAGAAATCCTTGAAATAGAGTTACTTCACAAGAAAACAGTGTTTCAACCCACTAGAATTCACTGAAAAGTAGTATTCAACTGTAAAACAGTTGAAAGACAAGAATATATAGCTTCTCTAGTTCAGAGAAGAGTGTATAAAGTTGTTTCTACATGTGGTGAAGTCCCACAAGTAGAAAAGAAGGCCCATTATAGGAAACAGCTAGAAATCAGTAGTCTTTCAGAGCAAATACTAATGAATATCACAGAATAGTGAGAGAACAAGTGTAAAAGAAATCAAATGTAAGTCTTTAGTCTAGAAAGGATGTTGTACACTGCACAAATCCTTGAAATAGAGTTAGTTCACATGAAACCAGTGTTTGAAACCACCAGAATTCACTGAAAAGTAGTATTGAACTGTAAAACAGTTGGAAGACAAGTGTATATAGCTTCTCAAGTTCAGAGAAGTGTGTATAAAGTTGTTTCTACATGTAGTGAAGTCGCACAAGTAGAAAAGAAGGCCCATTATAGGAAACAGCTAGAAATCAGTAGTCATTCATTGCAAATACTAATGAATATCATAGAATTTTGTGAGAACAAGTGTAGAAGACATCAAAATGTAAGTTTCTAGTCTAGAAAGGATGTTATACACTACAGAAATCCTTGAAATAGAGTTACTTCACAAGTAAACAGTGTTTCAACCCACTAGAATTCACTGAAAGGTAGTATTCAACTGTAAAACAGTTGAAAGACAACTGTATATAGCTTCTCAAGTTCAGAGAAGAGTGTATAAAGTTGTTTCTACATGTGGTGAAGTCCCACAAGTATAAAAGAAGGCCCATTATGGGAAACAGCTAGAAATCAGTAGTCATTCAGAGCAAATACTAATGAATATCACAGAATAGTGACAGAACAAGTGTAAAAGACATGAAAATGTAAGTCTCTAGTCTAGCAAGGATGTTATACACTACCGAAATCATTGAAATAGAGTTACTTCACAAGAAACCAGTGTTTCAAACCACCAGAATTCACTGAAAAGTAGTATTTAACTGTAAAACAGTTGAAAGACAAGTTTATTTAGCTTCGCAAGTCCAGAGAAGAGTGTATAAAGTTGTTTCTACATGTGTTGAAGTCCCACAAGTAGAAAAGAAGGCCCATTATAGGAAACAGCTAGAAATCAGTAGTCATTCAGAGCAAATACTAATGAATATCACAGAATAGTGAGAGAACAAGTGTAAAAGACATCAAATGTAAGTCTTTAGTCTAGAAAGGATGTTGTACACTGCACAAATCCTTGAAGTAGTGTTAGTTCAAATGAAACCAGTGTTTGAAACCACCAGAATTCACGGAAAAGTAGTACTCAACTGTAAAACAGTTGAAAGACAAGTTTATATAGTTTCGCAAGTCCAGAGAAGAGTGTATAAAGTTGTTTCTACATGTGATGAAGTCCCACAATTAGAAAAGAAGGCCCATTATGGGAAACAGCTAGTAATCAGTAGTCATTCAGAGCAAATACTAATGAATATCACAGAACAGTGAGAGAACAAGTGTAAAAGACATCAAAATGTACGTTCCTAGAATAGAAAGGATGTTATACACTACAGAAATCCTTGAAATAGAGTTAGTTCACATGAAACCAGTGTTTGAAACCACCAGAATTCACTGAAAAGTATTCAACTGTAAAACAGTTGGAAGACAAGTGTATATAGCTTCTCAAGTTCAGAGAAGTGTGTATAAAGTTGTTTCTACATGTAGTGAAGTCGCACAAGTAGAAAAGAAGGCCCATTATAGGAAACAGCTAGAAATCAGTAGTCATTCATTGCAAATACAAATGAATATCATAGAATTTTGTGAGAACAAGTGTAGAAGACATCAAAATGTAAGTTTCTAGTCTAGAAAGGATGTTGTACACTGCACAAATCCTTGAAATAGTGTTAGTTCAAATGAAACCAGTGTTTGAAACCACCAGAATTCACGGAAAAGTAGTACTCAACTGTAAAACAGTTGAAAGACAAGTTTATATAGTTTCGCAAGTCCAGAGAAGAGTGTATAAAGTTGTTTCTACATGTGATGAAGTCCCACAATTAGAAAAGAAGGCCCATTATGGGAAACAGCTAGTAATCAGTAGTCATTCAGAGCAAATACTAATGAATATCACAGAATAGTGAGAGAACAAGTGTAAAAGACATCAAAATGTACGTTCCTAGAATAGAAAGGATGTTATACACTACAGAAATCCTTGAAATAGAGTTAGTTCACATGAAACCAGTGTTTCCACCCACTAGAATTCACTGAAAAGTAGTATTCAACTGTAAAACAGTTGAAAGACAAGTGTATATAGCCTCTCAACTTCAGAGAAGAGTGTATAAAGTTGTTTCTACATGTGGTGAAGTCCCACAAGTAGAAAAGAAGGCCCATTATAGGAAACAGCTAGAAATCAGTAGTCATTCAGAATAAATACCAATGAATATCTTAGAATTGTGTGAGAACAAGTGTAGAAGACATCAAAATGTAAGTTTCTAGTATAGAAAGGATGTTATACAGTACAGAAATCCTTGAAATAGAGTTACTTCACAAGAAAATAGTGTTTCAACCCACTAGAATTCACTGAAAAGTAGTATTCAACTGTAAAACAGTTGAAAGACAAGAATATATAGCTTCTCTAGTTCAGAGAAGAGTGTATAAAGTTGTTTCTACATGTGGTGAAGTCCCACAAGTAGAAAAGAAGGCCCATTATAGGAAACAGCTAGAAATCAGTAGTCTTTCAGAGCAAATACTAATGAATATCACAGAATAGTGAGAGAACAAGTGTAAAAGACATCAAATGTAAGTCTTTAGTCTAGAAAGGATGTTGTACACTGCACAAATCCTTGAAATAGAGTTAGTTCACATGAAACCAGTGTTTGAAACCACCAGAATTCACTGAAAAGTAGTATTGAACTGTAAAACAGTTGGAAGACAAGTGTATATAGCTTCTCAAGTTCAGAGAAGTGTGTATAAAGTTGTTTCTACATGTAGTGAAGTCGCACAAGTAGAAAAGAAGGCCCATTATAGGAAACAGCTAGAAATCAGTAGTCATTCATTGCAAATAATAATGAATATCATAGAATTTTGTGAGAACAAGTGTAGAAGACATCAAAATGTAAGTTTTTAGTCTAGAAAGGATGTTATACACTACAGAAATCCTTGAAATAGAGTTACTTCACAAGTAAACAGTGTTTCAACCCACTAGAATTCACTGAAAGGTAGTATTCAACTGTAAAACAGTTGAAAGACAACTGTATATAGCTTCTCAAGTTCAGAGAAGAGTGTATAAAGTTGTTTCTACATGTGGTGAAGTCCCACACGTAGAAAACAAGGGCCATTATGGGAAACAGCTAGAAATCAGTAGTCATGCAGAGCAAACACTAATGAATATCACAGAATAGTGATAGAACAAGTGTAAAAGACATCAAAATGTAAGTCTCTAGTCTAGAAAGGATGTTGTACACTGCACAAATCCTTGAAATAGAGTTACTTCACAAGAAAACAGTGTTTCAACCCATTAGAATTCACTGAAAAGTAGTATTCAACTGTAAAACAGTTGAAAGACAAGTGTATATAGCTTCTCAAGTTCAGAGAAGAGTGTATAAAGCTGTTTCTACATGTGGTGAAGTCCCACAAGTAGAAAAGAAGGCCCATTATGGGAAACAGCTTGAAATCAGTACTCATTCACAGCAAATACTAATGAATATCACAGAATAGTGAGAGAACAAGTGTAAAAGACATCAAAATGTAAGTCTCTAGTCTAGAAAGGATGTTGTACACTGCACAAATCCTTGAAATAGAGTTAGTTCACATGAAACCAGTGTTTGAAACCACCAGAATTCACTGAAAAGTAGTATTCAACTGTAAAACAGTTGAAAGACAAGTGTATATAGCTTCTCAAGTTCAGAGAAGAGTGTATAAAGTTGTTTCTACATGTGGTGAAGTCCCACAAGTAGAAAGGAAGGCCCATTATAAAACACTGGAAGAAAGCATTAGTAATTCAGAGCAAATACTAATGAATATCACAGAATAGTGAGAGAACAAGTGTAAAAGACATCCAAATCAAAGTGTCTAGTCTAGAAAGGATGTTGTACACTGCAGAAATGGTTGAAATAGAGTTAGTTTACATGAAACCAGTGTTTCAAACCACCAGAATTCACTGAAAAGTAGTATTTAACTGTAAAACAGTTGAAAGAAAAGGTTATTTAGCTTCGCAAGTCCAGAGAAGAGTGTATAAAGTTGTTTCTACATGTGTTGAAGTCCCACAAGTAGAAAAGAAGGCCCATTATAGGAAACAGCTAGAAATCAGTAGTCATTCAGAGCAAATAATAATGAATATCACAGAATAGTGAGAGAACAAGTGTAAAAGACATCAAATGTAAGTCTTTAGTCTAGAAAGGATGTTGTACACTGCACAAATCCTTGAAATAGAGTTAGTTCACATGAAAGCAGTGTTTGAAACCACCAGAATTCACTGAAAAGTAGTATTCAACTGTAAAACAGTTGAAAGACAAGAGTATATAGCTTCTCAAGTTCAGAGAAGAGTGTATAAAGTTGTTTCTACATGTGGTGAAATCCCACACGTAGAAAACAAGGGCCATTATGGGAAACAGCTAGAAATCAGTAGTCATTTAGAATAAATACCAATGAATATCTTAGAATTGTGTGAGAACAAGTGTAGAAGACATCAAAATGTAAGTTTCTAGTCTAGAAAGGATGTTATACACTACAGAAATCCTTGAAATAGAGTTACTTCACAAGAAAACAGTGTTTCAACCCACTAGAATTCACTGAAAAGTAGTATTCAACTGTAAAACAGTTGAAAGACTAGTGTATATAGCTTCTCTAGTTCAGAGAAGAGTGTATAAAGTTGTTTCTACATGTGGTGAAGTCCCACAAGTAGAAAAGAAGGCCCATTATGGGAAACAGCTAGAAATCAGTAGTCATTCAGAGCAAATACTAATGAATATCACAGAATAGTGAGAGAACAAGTGTAAAAGACATGAAAATGTAAGTCTCTAGTCTAGCAAGGATGTTATACACTACCGAAATCATTGAAATAGAGTTACTTCACAAGAAACCAGTGTTTCAAACCACCAGAATTCACTGAAAAGTAGTATTTAACTGTAAAACAGTTGAAAGACAAGTTTATTTAGCTTCGCAAGTCCAGAGAAGAGTGTATAAAGTTGTTTCTACATGTGTTGAAGTCCCACAAGTAGAAAAGAAGGCCCATTATAGGAAACAGCTAGAAATCAGTAGTCATTCAGAGCAAATACTAATGAATATCACAGAATAGTGAGAGAACAAGTGTAAAAGACATCAAATGTAAGTCTTTAGTCTAGAAAGGATGTTGTACACTGCACAAATCCTTGAAATAGTGTTAGTTCAAATGAAACCAGTGTTTGAAACCACCAGAATTCACGGAAAAGTAGTACTCAACTGTAAAACAGTTGAAAGACAAGTTTATATAGTTTCGCAAGTCCAGAGAAGAGTGTATAAAGTTGTTTCTACATGTGATGAAGTCCAACAATTAGAAAAGAAGGCCCATTATGGGAAACAGCTAGTAATCAGTAGTCATTCAGAGCAAATACTAATGAATATCACAGAACAGTGAGAGAACAAGTGTAAAAGACATCAAAATGTACGTTCCTAGAATAGAAAGGATGTTATACACTACAGAAATCCTTGAAATAGAGTTAGTTCACATGAAACCAGTGTTTGAAACCACCAGAATTCACTGAAAAGTATTCAACTGTAAAACAGTTGGAAGACAAGTGTATATAGCTTCTCAAGTTCAGAGAAGTGTGTATAAAGTTGTTTCTACATGTAGTGAAGTCGCACAAGTAGAAAAGAAGGCCCATTATAGGAAACAGCTAGAAATCAGTAGTCATTCATTGCAAATACTAATGAATATCATAGAATTTTGTGAGAACAAGTGTAGAAGACATCAAAATGTAAGTTTCTAGTCTAGAAAGGATGTTGTACACTGCACAAATCCTTGAAATAGAGTTAGTTCACAAGAAAACAGTGTTTCAACCCACTAGAATTCACTGAAAAGTAGTATTCAACTGTAAAACAGTTGAAAGACAAGAGTATATAGCTTCTCAAGTTCAGAGAAGAGTGTATAAAGTTGTTTCTACATGTGGTGAAATCCCACAAGTAGAAAAGAAGGCCCATTATAGGAAACAGCTAGAAATCAGTAAACATTCAGAGCAAATACAAATGAATATCACAGAATAGTGAGAGAACAAGTGTAAAAGACATCAAAATGTAAGTCTCTAGTCTAGAAAGGATGTTGTACACTGCACAAATCCTTGAAATAGAGTTAGTTCACATGAAACCAGTGTTTGAAACCACCAGAATTCACTGAAAAGTAGTATTCAACTGTAAAACAGTTGAAAGACAAGTGTATATAGCTTCTCAAGTTCAGAGAAGAGTGTATAAAGTTGTTTCTACATGTGGTGAAGTCCCACAAGTATACCAGAAGGCCCATTATAAAACACTGGAAGAAAGCATTAGTAATTCAGAGCAAATACTAATGAATATCACAGAATAGTGAGAGAACAAGTGTAAAAGACATCCAAATCAAAGTGTCTAGTCTAGAAAGGATGTTGTACACTGCAGAAATCCTTGAAATAGAGTTAGATTACATGAAACCAGTGTTTCAAACCACCAGAATTCACTGAAAAGTAGTATTTAACTGTAAAACAGTTGAAAGACAAGTTTATTTAGCTTCGCAAGTCCAGAGAAGAGTGTATAAAGTTGTTTCTACATGTGTTGAAGTCCCACAAGTAGAAAAGAAGGCCCATTATAGGAAACAGCTAGAAATCAGTAGTCATTCAGAGCAAATAATAATGAATATCACAGAATAGTGAGAGAACAAGTGTAAAAGACATCAAATGTAAGTCTTTAGTCTAGAAAGGATGTTGTACACTGCACAAATCCTTGAAATAGAGTTAGTTCACATGAAAGCAGTGTTTGAAACCACCAGAATTCACTGAAAAGTAGTATTCAACTGTAAAACAGTTGAAAGACTAGTGTATATAGCTTCTCTAGTTCAGAGAAGAGTGTATAAAGTTGTTTCTACATGTGGTGAAGTCCCACAAGTAGAAAGGAAGGCCCATTATAGGAAACAGCTAGAAATCAGTAGTCATTCAGAATAAATACCAATGAATATCTTAGAATTGTGTGAGAACAAGTGTAGAAGACATCAAAATGTAAGTTTCTAGTCTAGAAAGGATGTTATACAGTACAGAAATCCTTGAAATAGAGTTACCTCACAAGAAAACAGTGTTTCAACCCACTAGAATTCACTGAAAAGTAGTATTCAACTGTAAAACATTTGAAAGACAAGTGTATATAGCTCCTCTAGTTCAGAGAAGAGTGTATAAAGTTGTTTCTACATGTGTTGAAGTCCCACAAGTAGAAAAGAAGGCCCATTATGGGAAACAGCTAGAAATCAGTAGTCATTCAAAGCAAATACTAATGAATATCACAGAATAGTGACAGAACAAGTTTAAAAGACATCAAAATGTAAGTCTCTAGACTAGAAAGGATGTTATACACTACCGAAATCATTGAAATAGAGTTACTTCACAAGAAACCAGTGTTTCAAACCACCAGAATTCACGGAAAAGTAGTATTTAACTGTACAACAGTTGAAAGACAAGTTTATATAGCTTCGCAAGTCCAGAGAAGAGTGTATAAAGTTGTTGCTACATGTAGTGAAGTCGCACAAGTAGAAAAGAAGGCCCATGATAGGAAACAGCTAGAAATCTGTAGTCATTCATTGGAAATACTAATGAATACCATAGAATTGTGTGAGAACAAGTGTAGAAGACATCAAAATGTAAGTTTCTAGTCTAGAAAGGATGTTATACACTACAGAAATCCTTGAAATAGAGTTACTTCACAAGAAAACAGTGTTTCAACCCACTAGAATTCACTGAAAAGTAGTATTCAACTGTAAAACAGTTGAAAGACAACTGTATATAGCTTCTCAAGTTCAGAGAAGAGTGTATAAAGTTGTTTCTACATGTGGTGAAGTCCCACACGTAGAAAACAAGGGCCATTATGGGAAACAGCTAGAAACCAGTAGTCATTCAGAATAAATACCAATGAATATCTTAGAATTGTGTGAGAACAAGTGTAGAAGACATCAAAATGTAAGTTTCTAGTCTAGAAAGGATGTTATACACTACCGAAATCCTTGAAATAGAGTTACTTCACAAGAAAACAGTGTTTCAACCCACTAGAATTCACTGAAAAGTAGTATTCAACTGTAAAACAGTTGAAAGACTAGTGTATATTGCTTCTCTAGTTCAGAGAAGAGTGTATAAAGTTGTTTCTACATGTGTTGAAGTCCCACAAGTAGAAAAGAAGGCCCATTATAGGAAACAGCTAGAAATCAGTAGTCATTCAGAGCAAATACTAATGAATATCACAGAATAGTGAGAGAACAAGTGTAAAAGACATCAAATGTAAGTCTTTAGTCTAGAAAGGATGTTGTACACTGCAGAAATCCTTGAAATACTGTTAGTTCAAATGAAACCAGTGTTTGAAACCACCAGAATTCACTGAAAAGTAGTACTCAACTGTAAAACAGTTGGAAGACAAGTGTATATAGCTTCTCAAGTTCAGAGAAGTGTGTATAATGTTGTTGCTACATGTAGTGAAGTCGCACATTAGAAAAGAAGGCCCATTATAGGAAACAGCTAGAAATCAGTAGTCATTCATTGCAAATACTAATGAATATCACAGAATAGTGAGAGAACTAGGGTAAAAGACATCAAAATATAAGTCTCTAGTCTAGAAAGGATGTTATACACTACCGAAATCCTTGAAATAGAGTTACTTCACAAGAAACCAGTGTTTCAAACCACCAGAATTCACGGAAAAGTAGTATTTAACTGTAAAACAGTTGAAAGACAAGTTTATATAGTTTCGCAAGTCCAGAGAAGAGTGTATAAAGTTGTTTCTACATGTGATGAAGTCCCACAATTAGAAAAGAAGGCCCATTATGGGAAACAGCTAGTAATCAGTAGTCATTCAGAGCAAATACTACTGAATATCACAGAATAGTGAGAGAACAAGTGTAAAAGACATCAAAATGTACGTTCCTAGAATAGAAAAGATGTTATACACTACAGAAATCCTTGAAATAGAGTTACTTCACAAGAAAACAGTGTTTCAATCCACTAGAATTCACTGAAAAGTAGTATTCAACTGTAAAACAGTTGAAAGACTAGTGTATATAGCTTCTCTAGTTCAGAGAAGAGTGTATAAAGTTGTTTCTACATGTGGTGAAGTCCCACAAGTAGAAAAGAAGGCCCATTATAGGAAACAGCTAGAAATCAGTAGTATTTCAGAGCAAATACTAATGAATATCACAGAATAGTGAGAGAACAAGTGTAAAAGACATCAAATGTAAGTCTTTAGTCTAGAAAGGATGTTGTACACTGCACAAATCCTTGAAATAGAGTTAGTTCACATGAAACCAGTGTTTGAAACCACCAGAATTCACTGAAAAGTAGTATTCAACTGTAAAACAGTTGGAAGACAAGTGTATATAGCTTCTCAAGTTCAGAGAAGTGTGTATAAAGTTGTTTCTACATGTAGTGAAGTCGCACAAGTAGAAAAGAAGGCCCATTATAGGAAACAGCTAGAAATCAGTAGTCATTCATTGGAAATACTAATGAATATCATAGAATTGAGTGAGAACAAGTGTAGAAGACATCAAAATGTAAGTTTCTAGTCTAGAAAGGATGTTATACACTACAGAAATCCTTGAAATAGAGTTACTTCACAAGTAAACAGTGTTTCAACCCACTAGAATTCACTGAAAGGTAGTATTCAACTGTAAAACAGTTGAAAGACAACTGTATATAGCTTCCGAAGTTCAGAGAAGAGTGTATAAAGTTGTTTCTACATGTGGTGAAGTCCCACACGTAGAAAACAAGGGCCATTATAGGAAACAGCTAGAAATCAGTAGTCATTCAGAATAAATACCAATGAATATCTTAGAATTGTGTGAGAACAAGTGTAGAAGACATCAAAATGTAAGTTTCTAGTATACAAATGATGTTATACAGTACAGAAATCCTTGAAATAGAGTTACTTCACAAGAAAACAGTGTTTCAACCCACTAGAATTCACTGAAAAGTAGTATTCAACTGTAAAACAGTTGAAAGACAAGAATATATAGCTTCTCTAGTTCAGAGAAGAGTGTATAAAGTTGTTTCTACATGTGGTGAAGTCCCACAAGTAGAAAAGAAGGCCCATTATAGGAAACAGCTAGAAATCAGTAGTCTTTCAGAGCAAATACTAATGAATATCACAGAATAGTGAGAGAACAAGTGTAAAAGAAATCAAATGTAAGTCTTTAGTCTAGAAAGGATGTTGTACACTGCACAAATCCTTGAAATAGAGTTAGTTCACATGAAACCAGTGTTTGAAACCACCAGAATTCACTGAAAAGTAGTATTGAACTGTAAAACAGTTGGAAGACAAGTGTATATAGCTTCTCAAGTTCAGAGAAGTGTGTATAAAGTTGTTTCTACATGTAGTGAAGTCGCACAAGTAGAAAAGAAGGCCCATTATAGGAAACAGCTAGAAATCAGTAGTCATTCATTGCAAATACTAATGAATATCATAGAATTTTGTGAGAACAAGTGTAGAAGACATCAAAATGTAAGTTTCTAGTCTAGAAAGGATGTTATACACTACAGAAATCCTTGAAATAGAGTTACTTCACAAGTAAACAGTGTTTCAACCCACTAGAATTCACTGAAAGGTAGTATTCAACTGTAAAACAGTTGAAAGACAACTGTATATAGCTTCTCAAGTTCAGAGAAGAGTGTATAAAGTTGTTTCTACATGTGGTGAAGTCCCACAAGTAGAAAAGAAGGCCCATTATGGGAAACAGCTAGAAATCAGTAGTCATTCAGAGCAAATACTAATGAATATCACAGAATAGTGACAGAACAAGTGTAAAAGACATGAAAATGTAAGTCTCTAGTCTAGCAAGGATGTTATACACTACCGAAATCATTGAAATAGAGTTACTTCACAAGAAACCAGTCTTTCAAACCACCAGAATTCACTGAAAAGTAGTATTTAAGTGTAAAACAGTTGAAAGACAAGTTTATTTAGCTTCGCAAGTCCAGAGAAGAGTGTATAAAGTTGTTTCTACATGTGTTGAAGTCCCACAAGTAGAAAAGAAGGCCCATTATAGGAAACAGCTAGAAATCAGTAGTCATTCAGAGCAAATACTAATGAATATCACAGAATAGTGAGAGAACAAGTGTAAAAGACATCAAATGTAAGTCTTTAGTCTAGAAAGGATGTTGTACACTGCACAAATCCTTGAAGTAGTGTTAGTTCAAATGAAACCAGTGTTTGAAACCACCAGAATTCACGGAAAAGTAGTACTCAACTGTAAAACAGTTGAAAGACAAGTTTATATAGTTTCGCAAGTCCAGAGAAGAGTGTATAAAGTTGTTTCTACATGTGATGAAGTCCCACAATTAGAAAAGAAGGCCCATTATGGGAAACAGCTAGTAATCAGTAGTCATTCAGAGCAAATACTAATGAATATCACAGAACAGTGAGAGAACAAGTGTAAAAGACATCAAAATGTACGTTCCTAGAATAGAAAGGATGTTATACACTACAGAAATCCTTGAAATAGAGTTAGTTCACATGAAACCAGTGTTTGAAACCACCAGAATTCACTGAAAAGTATTCAACTGTAAAACAGTTGGAAGACAAGTGTATATAGCTTCTTAAGTTCAGAGAAGTGTGTATAAAGTTGTTTCTACATGTAGTGAAGTCGCACAAGTAGAAAAGAAGGCCCATTATAGGAAACAGCTAGAAATCAGTAGTCATTCATTGCAAATACAAATGAATATCATAGAATTTTGTGAGAACAAGTGTAGAAGACATCAAAATGTAAGTTTCTAGTCTAGAAAGGATGTTGTACACTGCACAAATCCTTGAAATAGAGTTAGTTCACAAGAAAACAGTGTTTCAACCACTAGAATTCACTGAAAAGTAGTATTCAACTGTAAAACAGTTGAAAGACAAGAGTATATAGCTTCTCAAGTTCAGAGAAGAGTGTATAAAGTTGTTTCTACATGTGGTGAAATCCCACAAGTAGAAAAGAAGGCCCATTATAGGAAACAGCTAGAAATCAGTAAACATTCAGAGCAAATACAAATGAATATCACAGAATAGTGAGAGAACAAGTGTAAAAGACATCAAAATGTAAGTCTCTAGTCTAGAAAGGATGTTGAACACTGCACAAATCCTTGAAATAGAGTTAGTTCACATGAAACCAGTGTTTGAAACCACCAGAATTCACTGAAAAGTAGTATTCAACTGTAAAACAGTTGAAAGACAAGTGTTTATAGCTTCTCAAGTTCAGAGAAGAGTGTATAAAGTTGTTTCTACATGTGGTGAAGTCCCACAAGTATACCAGAAGGCCCATTATAAAACACTGGAAGAAAGCATTAGTAATTCAGAGCAAATACTAATGAATATCACAGAATAGTGAGAGAACAAGTGTAAAAGACATCCAAATCAAAGTGTCTAGTCTAGAAAGGATGTTGTACACTGCAGAAATCCTTGAAATAGAGTTAGATTACA
Source organism: Cnephaeus nilssonii (assembly GCF_951640355.1). Taxonomy (NCBI): domain Eukaryota; kingdom Metazoa; phylum Chordata; class Mammalia; order Chiroptera; family Vespertilionidae; genus Cnephaeus; species Cnephaeus nilssonii. The sequence continues at coordinate 132,573 of NW_027645439.1, read as the reverse complement.
TGAAACCAGTGTTTCAAACCACCAGAATTCACTGAAAAGTAGTATTTAACTGTAAAACAGTTGAAAGACAAGTTTATTTAGCTTCGCAAGTCCAGAGAAGAGTGTATAAAGTTGTTTCTACATGTGTTGAAGTCCCACAAGTAGAAAAGAAGGCCCATTATAGGAAACAGCTAGAAATCAGTAGTCATTCAGAGCAAATAATAATGAATATCACAGAATAGTGAGAGAACAAGTGTAAAAGACATCAAATGTAAGTCTTTAGTCTAGAAAGGATGTTGTACACTGCACAAATCCTTGAAATAGAGTTAGTTCACATGAAAGCAGTGTTTGAAACCACCAGAATTCACTGAAAAGTAGTATTCAACTGTAAAACAGTTGAAAGACTAGTGTATATAGCTTCTCTAGTTCAGAGAAGAGTGTATAAAGTTGTTTCTACATGTGGTGAAGTCCCACAAGTAGAAAGGAAGGCCCATTATAGGAAACAGCTAGAAATCAGCAGTCATTCAGAATAAATACCAATGAATATCTTAGAATTGTGTGAGAACAAGTGTAGAAGACATCAAAATGTAAGTTTCTAGTCTAGAAAGGATGTTATACAGTACAGAAATCCTTGAAATAGAGTTACCTCACAAGAAAACAGTGTTTCAACCCACTAGAATTCACTGAAAAGTAGTATTCAACTGTAAAACAGTTGAAAGACAAGAATATATAGCTTCTCTAGTTCAGAGAAGAGTGTATAAAGTTGTTTCTACATGTGGTGAAGTCCCACAAGTAGAAAAGAAGGCCCATTATAGGAAACAGCTAGAAATCAGTAGTCTTTCAGAGCAAATACTAATGAATATCACAGAATAGTGAGAGAACAAGTGTAAAAGAAATCAAATGTAAGTCTTTAGTCTAGAAAGGATGTTGTACACTGCACAAATCCTTGAAATAGAGTTAGTTCACATGAAACCAGTGTTTGAAACCACCAGAATTCACTGAAAAGTAGTATTGAACTGTAAAACAGTTGGAAGACAAGTGTATATAGCTTCTCAAGTTCAGAGAAGTGTGTATAAAGTTGTTTCTACATGTAGTGAAGTCGCACAAGTAGAAAAGAAGGCCCATTATAGGAAACAGCTAGAAATCAGTAGTCATTCATTGCAAATACTAATGAATATCATAGAATTTTGTGAGAACAAGTGTAGAAGACATCAAAATGTAAGTTTCTAGTCTAGAAAGGATGTTATACACTACAGAAATCCTTGAAATAGAGTTACTTCACAAGTAAACAGTGTTTCAACCCACTAGAATTCACTGAAAGGTAGTATTCAACTGTAAAACAGTTGGAAGACAAGTGTATATAGCTTCTCAAGTTCAGAGAAGAGTGTATAAAGTTGTTTCTACATGTGGTGAAGTCCCACAAGTAGAAAAGAAGGCCCATTATGGGAAACAGCTAGAAATCAGTAGTCATTCAGAGCAAATACTAATGAATATCACAGAATAGTGACAGAACAAGTGTAAAAGACATGAAAATGTAAGTCTCTAGTTTAGCAAGGATGTTATACACTACCGAAATCATTGAAATAGAGTTACTTCACAAGAAACCAGTGTTTCAAACCACCAGAATTCACTGAAAAGTAGTATTTAACTGTAAAACAGTTGAAAGACAAGTTTATTTAGCTTCGCAAGTCCAGAGAAGAGTGTATAAAGTTGTTTCTACATGTGTTGAAGTCCCACAAGTAGAAAAGAAGGCCCATTATGGGAAACAGCTTGAAATCAGTACTCATTCACAGCAAATACTAATGAATATCACAGAATAGTGAGAGAACAAGTGTAAAAGACATCAAATGTAAGTCTTTAGTCTAGAAAGGATGTTGTACACTGCACAAATCCTTGAAATAGTGTTAGTTCAAATGAAACCAGTGTTTGAAACCACCAGAATTCACGGAAAAGTAGTACTCAACTGTAAAACAGTTGAAAGACAAGTTTATATAGTTTCGCAAGTCCAGAGAAGAGTGTATAAAGTTGTTTCTACATGTGATGAAGTCCCACAATTAGAAAAGAAGGCCCATTATGGGAAACAGCTAGTAATCAGTAGTCATTCAGAGCAAATACTAATAAATATCACAGAACAGTGAGAGAACAAGTGTAAAAGACATCAAAATGTACGTTCCTAGAATAGAAAGGATGTTATACACTACAGAAATCCTTGAAATAGAGTTAGTTCACATGAAACCAGTGTTTGAAACCACCAGAATTCACTGAAAAGTATTCAACTGTAAAACAGTTGGAAGACAAGTGTATATAGCTTCTCAAGTTCAGAGAAGTGTGTATAAAGTTGTTTCTACATGTAGTGAAGTCGCACAAGTAGAAAAGAAGGCCCATTATAGGAAACAGCTAGAAATCAGTAGTCATTCATTGCAAATACTAATGAATATCATAGAATTTTGTGAGAACAAGTGTAGAAGACATCAAAATGTAAGTTTCTAGTCTAGAAAGGATGTTGTACACTGCACAAATCCTTGAAATAGAGTTAGTTCACAAGAAAACTGTTTCAACCCACTAGAATTCACTGAAAAGTAGTATTCAACTGTAAAACAGTTGAAAGACAAGAGTATATAGCTTCTCAAGTTCAGAGAAGAGTGTATAAAGTTGTTTCTACATGTGGTGAAATCCCACAAGTAGAAAAGAAGGCCCATTATAGGAAACAGCTAGAAATCAGTAAACATTCATTGCAAATACTAATGAATATCACAGAATAGTGAGAGAACTAGGGTAAAAGACCTCAAAATATAAGTCTCTAGTCTAGAAAGGATGTTATACACTACCGAAATCCTTGAAATAGAGTTACTTCACAAGAAACCATGTTTCAAACCACCAGAATTCACGGAAAAGTAGTATTTAACTGTAAAACAGTTGAAAGACAAGTTTATATAGTTTCGCAAGTCCAGAGAAGAGTGTATAAAGTTGTTTCTACATGTGATGAAGTCCCACAATTAGAAAAGAAGGCCCATTATGGGAAACAGCTAGTAATCAGTAGTCATTCAGAGCAAATACTACTGAATATCACAGAATAGTGAGAGAACAAGTGTAAAAGACATCAAAATGTACGTTCCTAGAATAGAAAAGATGTTATACACTACAGAAATCCTTGAAATAGAGTTACTTCACAAGAAAACAGTGTTTCAATCCACTAGAATTCACTGAAAAGTAGTATTCAACTGTAAAACAGTTGAAAGACTAGTGTATATAGCTTCTCTAGTTCAGAGAAGAGTGTATAAAGTTGTTTCTACATGTGGTGAAGTCCCACAAGTAGAAAAGAAGGCCCATTATAGGAAACAGCTAGAAATCAGTAGTATTTCAGAGCAAATACTAATGAATATCACAGAATAGTGAGAGAACAAGTGTAAAAGACATCAAATGTAAGTCTTTAGTCTAGAAAGGATGTTGTACACTGCACAAATCCTTGAAATAGAGTTAGTTCACATGAAACCAGTGTTTGAAACCACCAGAATTCACTGAAAAGTAGTATTCAACTGTAAAACAGTTGGAAGACAAGTGTATATAGCTTCTCAAGTTCAGAGAAGTGTGTATAAAGTTGTTTCTACATGTAGTGAAGTCGCACAAGTAGAAAAGAAGGCCCATTATAGGAAACAGCTAGAAATCAGTAGTCATTCATTGGAAATACTAATGAATATCATAGAATTGAGTGAGAACAAGTGTAGAAGACATCAAAATGTAAGTTTCTAGTCTAGAAAGGATGTTATACACTACAGAAATCCTTGAAATAGAGTTACTTCACAAGTAAACAGTGTTTCAACCCACTAGAATTCACTGAAAGGTAGTATTCAACTGTAAAACAGTTGAAAGACAACTGTATATAGCTTCCGAAGTTCAGAGAAGAGTGTATAAAGTTGTTTCTACATGTGGTGAAGTCCCACACGTAGAAAACAAGGGCCATTATAGGAAACAGCTAGAAATCAGTAGTCATTCAGAATAAATACCAATGAATATCTTAGAATTGTGTGAGAACAAGTGTAGAAGACATCAAAATGTAAGTTTCTAGTATACAAATGATGTTATACAGTACAGAAATCCTTGAAATAGAGTTACTTCACAAGAAAACAGTGTTTCAACCCACTAGAATTCACTGAAAAGTAGTATTCAACTGTAAAACAGTTGAAAGACAAGAATATATAGCTTCTCTAGTTCAGAGAAGAGTGTATAAAGTTGTTTCTACATGTGGTGAAGTCCCACAAGTAGAAAAGAAGGCCCATTATAGGAAACAGCTAGAAATCAGTAGTCTTTCAGAGCAAATACTAATGAATATCACAGAATAGTGAGAGAACAAGTGTAAAAGAAATCAAATGTAAGTCTTTAGTCTAGAAAGGATGTTGTACACTGCACAAATCCTTGAAATAGAGTTAGTTCACATGAAACCAGTGTTTGAAACCACCAGAATTCACTGAAAAGTAGTATTGAACTGTAAAACAGTTGGAAGACAAGTGTATATAGCTTCTCAAGTTCAGAGAAGTGTGTATAAAGTTGTTTCTACATGTAGTGAAGTCGCACAAGTAGAAAAGAAGGCCCATTATAGGAAACAGCTAGAAATCAGTAGTCATTCATTGCAAATACTAATGAATATCATAGAATTTTGTGAGAACAAGTGTAGAAGACATCAAAATGTAAGTTTCTAGTCTAGAAAGGATGTTATACACTACAGAAATCCTTGAAATAGAGTTACTTCACAAGTAAACAGTGTTTCAACCCACTAGAATTCACTGAAAGGTAGTATTCAACTGTAAAACAGTTGAAAGACAACTGTATATAGCTTCTCAAGTTCAGAGAAGAGTGTATAAAGTTGTTTCTACATGTGGTGAAGTCCCACAAGTAGAAAAGAAGGCCCATTATGGGAAACAGCTAGAAATCAGTAGTCATTCAGAGCAAATACTAATGAATATCACAGAATAGTGACAGAACAAGTGTAAAAGACATGAAAATGTAAGTCTCTAGTCTAGCAAGGATGTTATACACTACCGAAATCATTGAAATAGAGTTACTTCACAAGAAACCAGTCTTTCAAACCACCAGAATACACTGAAAAGTAGTATTTAACTGTAAAACAGTTGAAAGACAAGTTTATTTAGCTTCGCAAGTCCAGAGAAGAGTGTATAAAGTTGTTTCTACATGTGTTGAAGTCCCACAAGTAGAAAAGAAGGCCCATTATAGGAAACAGCTAGAAATCAGTAGTCATTCAGAGCAAATACTAATGAATATCACAGAATAGTGAGAGAACAAGTTTAAAAGACATCAAATGTAAATCTTTAGTCTAGAAAGGATGTTGTACACTGCACAAATCCTTGAAGTAGTGTTAGTTCAAATGAAACCAGTGTTTGAAACCACCAGAATTCACGGAAAAGTAGTACTCAACTGTAAAACAGTTGAAAGACAAGTTTATATAGTTTCGCAAGTCCAGAGAAGAGTGTATAAAGTTGTTTCTACATGTGATGAAGTCCCACAATTAGAAAAGAAGGCCCATTATGGGAAACAGCTAGTAATCAGTAGTCATTCAGAGCAAATACTAATGAATATCACAGAACAGTGAGAGAACAAGTGTAAAAGACATCAAAATGTACGTTCCTAGAATAGAAAGGATGTTATACACTACAGAAATCCTTGAAATAGAGTTAGTTCACATGAAACCAGTGTTTGAAACCACCAGAATTCACTGAAAAGTATTCAACTGTAAAACAGTTGGAAGACAAGTGTATATAGCTTCTCAAGTTCAGAGAAGTGTGTATAAAGTTGTTTCTACATGTAGTGAAGTCGCACAAGTAGAAAAGAAGGCCCATTATAGGAAACAGCTAGAAATCAGTAGTCATTCATTGCAAATACAAATGAATATCATAGAATTTTGTGAGAACAAGTGTAGAAGACATCAAAATGTAAGTTTCTAGTCTAGAAAGGATGTTGTACACTGCACAAATCCTTGAAATAGAGTTAGTTCACAAGAAAACAGTGTTTCAACCACTAGAATTCACTGAAAAGTAGTATTCAACTGTAAAACAGTTGAAAGACAAGAGTATATAGCTTCTCAAGTTCAGAGAAGAGTGTATAAAGTTGTTTCTACATGTGGTGAAATCCCACAAGTAGAAAAGAAGGCCCATTATAGGAAACAGCTAGAAATCAGTAAACATTCAGAGCAAATACAAATGAATATCACAGAATAGTGAGAGAACAAGTGTAAAAGACATCAAAATGTAAGTCTCTAGTCTAGAAAGGATGTTGTACACTGCACAAATCCTTGAAATAGAGTTAGTTCACATGAAACCAGTGTTTGAAACCACCAGAATTCACTGAAAAGTAGTATTCAACTGTAAAACAGTTGAAAGACAAGTGTATATAGCTTCTCAAGTTCAGAGAAGAGTGTATAAAGTTGTTTCTACATGTGGTGAAGTCCCACAAGTATACCAGAAGGCCCATTATAAAACACTGGAAGAAAGCATTAGTAATTCAGAGCAAATACTAATGAATATCACAGAATAGTGAGAGAACAAGTGTAAAAGACATCCAAATCAAAGTGTCTAGTCTAGAAAGGATGTTGTACACTGCAGAAATCCTTGAAATAGAGTTAGATTACATGAAACCAGTGTTTCAAACCACCAGAATTCACTGAAAAGTAGTATTTAACTGTAAAACAGTTGAAAGACAAGTTTATTTAGCTTCGCAAGTCCAGAGAAGAGTGTATAAAGTTGTTTCTACATGTGTTGAAGTCCCACAAGTAGAAAAGAAGGCCCATTATAGGAAACAGCTAGAAATCAGTAGTCATTCAGAGCAAATAATAATGAATATCACAGAATAGTGAGAGAACAAGTGTAAAAGACATCAAATGTAAGTCTTTAGTCTAGAAAGGATGTTGTACACTGCACAAATCCTTGAAATAGAGTTAGTTCACATGAAAGCAGTGTTTGAAACCACCAGAATTCACTGAAAAGTAGTATTCAACTGTAAAACAGTTGAAAGACTAGTGTATATAGCTTCTCTAGTTCAGAGAAGAGTGTATAAAGTTGTTTCTACATGTGGTGAAGTCCCACAAGTAGAAAGGAAGGCCCATTATAGGAAACAGCTAGAAATCAGTAGTCATTCAGAATAAATACCAATGAATATCTTAGAATTGTGTGAGAACAAGTGTAGAAGACATCAAAATGTAAGTTTCTAGTCTAGAAAGGATGTTATACAGTACAGAAATCCTTGAAATAGAGTTACCTCACAAGAAAACAGTGTTTCAACCCACTAGAATTCACTGAAAAGTAGTATTCAACTGTAAAACAGTTGAAAGACAAGAATATATAGCTTCTCTAGTTCAGAGAAGAGTGTATAAAGTTGTTTCTACATGTGGTGAAGTCCCACAAGTAGAAAAGAAGGCCCATTATAGGAAACAGCTAGAAATCAGTAGTCTTTCAGAGCAAATACTAATGAATATCACAGAATAGTGAGAGAACAAGTGTAAAAGAAATCAAATGTAAGTCTTTAGTCTAGCAAGGATGTTATACACTACCGAAATCATTGAAATAGAGTTACTTCACAAGAAACCAGTGTTTCAAACCACCAGAATTCATTGAAAAGTAGTATTTAACTGTAAAACAGTTGAAAGACAAGTTTATTTAGCTTCGCAAGTCCAGAGAAGAGTGTATAAAGTTGTTTCTACATGTGTTGAAGTCCCACAAGTAGAAAAGAAGGCCCATTATAGGAAACAGCTAGAAATCAGTAGTCATTCAGAGCAAATACTAATGAATATCACAGAATAGTGAGAGAACAAGTGTAAAAGACATCAAATGTAAGTCTTTAGTCTAGAAAGGATGTTGTACACTGCACAAAACCTTGAAGTAGTGTTAGTTCAAATGAAACCAGTGTTTGAAACCACCAGAATTCACGGAAAAGTAGTACTCAACTGTAAAACAGTTGAAAGACAAGTTTATATAGTTTCGCAAGTCCAGAGAAGAGTGTATAAAGTTGTTTCTACATGTGATGAAGTCCCACAATTAGAAAAGAAGGCCCATTATGGGAAACAGCTAGTAATCAGTAGTCATTCAGAGCAAATACTAATGAATATCACAGAACAGTGAGAGAACAAGTGTAAAAGACATCAAAATGTACGTTCCTAGAATAGAAAGGATGTTATACACTACAGAAATCCTTGAAATAGAGTTAGTTCACATGAAACCAGTGTTTGAAACCACCAGAATTCACTGAAAAGTATTCAACAGTAAAACAGTTGGAAGACAAGTGTATATAGCTTCTCAAGTTCAGAAAAGTGTGTATAAAGTTGTTTCTACATGTAGTGAAGTAGCACAAGTGGAAAAGAAGGCCCATTATAGGAAACAGCTAGAAATCAGTAGTCATTCATTGCAAATACTAATGAATATCATAGAATTTTGTGAGAACAAGTGTAGAAGACATCAAAATGTAAGTTTCTAGTCTAGAAAGGATGTTGTACACTGCACAAATCCTTGAAATAGAGTTAGTTCACAAGAAAACAGTGTTTCAACCCACTAGAATTCACTGAAAAGTAGTATTCAACTGTAAAACAGTTGAAAGACAAGAGTATATAGCTTCTCAAGTTCAGAGAAGAGTGTATAAAGTTGTTTCTACATGTGGTGAAATCCCACAAGTAGAAAAGAAGGCCCATTATAGGAAACAGCTAGAAATCAGTAAACATTCAGAGCAAATACAAATGAATATCATAGAATAGTGAGAGAACAAGTGTAAAAGACATCAAAATGTAAGTCTCTAGTCTAGAAAGGATGTTGTACACTGCACAAATCCTTGAAATAGAGTTAGTTCACATGAAACCAGTGTTTGAAACCACCAGAATTCACTGAAAAGTAGTATTCAACTGTAAAACAGTTGAAAGACAAGTGTATATAGCTTCTCAAGTTCAGAGAAGAGTGTATAAAGTTGTTTCTACATGTGGTGAAGTCCCACAAGTATACCAGAAGGCCCATTATAAAACACTGGAAGAAAGCATTAGTAATTCAGAGCAAATACTAATGAATATCACAGAATAGTGAGAGAACAAGTGTAAAAGACATCCAAATCAAAGTGTCTAGTCTAGAAAGGATGTTGTACACTGCAGAAATCCTTGAAATAGAGTTAGATTACATGAACCTAGTGTTTCAAACCACCAGAATTCACTGAAAAGTAGTATTTAACTGTAAAACAGTTGAAAGACAAGTTTATTTAGCTTCGCAAGTCCAGAGAAGAGTGTATAAAGTTGTTTCTACATGTGTTGAAGTCCCACAAGTAGAAAAGAAGGCCCATTATAGGAAACAGCTAGAAATCAGTAGTCATTCAGAGCAAATAATAATGAATATCACAGAATAGTGAGAGAACAAGTGTAAAAGACATCAAATGTAAGTCTTTAGTCTAGAAAGGATGTTGTACACTGCACAAATCCTTGAAATAGAGTTAGTTCACATGAAAGCAGTGTTTGAAACCACCAGAATTCACTGAAAAGTAGTATTCAACTGTAAAACAGTTGAAAGACTAGTGTATATAGCTTCTCTAGTTCAGAGAAGAGTGTATAAAGTTGTTTCTACATGTGGTGAAGTCCCACAAGTAGAAAGGAAGGCCCATTATAGGAAACAGCTAGAAATCAGTAGTCATTCAGAATAAATACCAATGAATATCTTAGAATTGTGTGAGAACAAGTGTAGAAGACATCAAAATGTAAGTTTCTAGTCTAGAAAGGATGTTATACAGTACAGAAATCCTTGAAATAGAGTTACCTCACAAGAAAACAGTGTTTCAACCCACTAGAATTCACTGAAAAGTAGTATTCAACTGTAAAACAGTTGAAAGACAAGAATATATAGCTTCTCTAGTTCAGAGAAGAGTGTATAAAGTTGTTTCTACATGTGGTGAAGTCCCACAAGTAGAAAAGAAGGCCCATTATAGGAAACAGCTAGAAATCAGTAGTCTTTCAGAGCAAATACTAATGAATATCACAGAATAGTGAGAGAACAAGTGTAAAAGAAATCAAATGTAAGTCTTTAGTCTAGAAAGGATGTTGTACACTGCACAAATCCTTGAAATAGAGTTAGTTCACATGAAACCAGTGTTTGAAACCACCAGAATTCACTGAAAAGTAGTATTGAACTGTAAAACAGTTGGAAGACAAGTGTATATAGCTTCTCAAGTTCAGAGAAGTGTGTATAAAGTTGTTTCTACATGTAGTGAAGTCGCACAAGTAGAAAAGAAGGCCCATTATAGGAAACAGCTAGAAATCAGTAGTCATTCATTGCAAATACTAATGAATATCATAGAATTTTGTGAGAACAAGTGTAGAAGACATCAAAATGTAAGTTTCTAGTCTAGAAAGGATGTTATACACTACAGAAATCCTTGAAATAGAGTTACTTCACAAGTAAACAGTGTTTCAACCCACTAGAATTCACTGAAAGGTAGTATTCAACTGTAAAACAGTTGAAAGACAACTGTATATAGCTTCTCAAGTTCAGAGAAGAGTGTATAAAGTTGTTTCTACATGTGGTGAAGTCCCACAAGTAGAAAAGAAGGCCCATTATGGGAAACAGCTAGAAATCAGTAGTCATTCAGAGCAAATACTAATGAATATCACAGAATAGTGACAGAACAAGTGTAAAAGACATGAAAATGTAAGTCTCTAGTTTAGCAAGGATGTTATACACTACCGAAATCATTGAAATAGAGTTACTTCACAAGAAACCAGTGTTTCAAACCACCAGAATTAACTGAAAAGTAGTATTTAACTGTAAAACAGTTGAAAGACAAGTTTATTTAGCTTCGCAAGTCCAGAGAAGAGTGTATAAAGTTGTTTCTACATGTGTTGAAGTCCCACAAGTAGAAAAGAAGGCCCATTATAGGAAACAGCTAGAAATCAGTAGTCATTCAGAGCAAATACTAATGAATATCACAGAATAGTGAGAGAACAAGTGTAAAAGACATCAAATGTAAGTCTTTAGTCTAGAAACGATGTTGTACACTGCACAAATCCTTGAAATAGTGTTAGTTCAAATGAAACCAGTGTTTGAAACCACCAGAATTCACGGAAAAGTAGTACTCAACTGTAAAACAGTTGAAAGACAAGTTTATATAGTTTCGCAAGTCCAGAGAAGAGTGTATAAAGTTGTTTCTACATGTGATGAAGTCCCACAATTAGAAAAGAAGGCCCATTATGGGAAACAGCTAGTAATCAGTAGTCATTCAGAGCAAATACTAATAAATATCACAGAACAGTGAGAGAACAAGTGTAAAAGACATCAAAATGTACGTTCCTAGAATAGAAAGGATGTTATACACTACAGAAATCCTTGAAATAGAGTTAGTTCACATGAAACCAGTGTTTGAAACCACCAGAATTCACTGAAAAGTATTCAACTGTAAAACAGTTGGAAGACAAGTGTATATAGCTTCCCAAGTTCAGAGAAGTGTGTATAAAGTTGTTTCTACATGTAGTGAAGTCGCACAAGTAGAAAAGAAGGCCCATTATAGGAAACAGCTAGAAATCAGTAGTCATTCATTGCAAATACTAATGAATATCATAGAATTTTGTGAGAACAAGTGTAGAAGACATCAAAATGTAAGTTTCTAGTCTAGAAAGGATGTTGTACACTGCACAAATCCTTGAAATAGAGTTAGTTCACAAGAAAACTGTTTCAACCCACTAGAATTCACTGAAAAGTAGTATTCAACTGTAAAACAGTTGAAAGACAAGAGTATATAGCTTCTCAAGTTCAGAGAAGAGTGTATAAAGTTGTTTCTACATGTGGTGAAATCCCACAAGTAGAAAAGAAGGCCCATTATAGGAAACAGCTAGAAATCAGTAAACATTCATTGCAAATACTAATGAATATCACAGAATAGTGAGAGAACTAGGGTAAAAGACCTCAAAATATAAGTCTCTAGTCTAGAAAGGATGTTATACACTACCGAAATCCTTGAAATAGAGTTACTTCACAAGAAACCAGTGTTTCAAACCACCAGAATTCACGGAGAAGTAGTATTTAACTGTAAAACAGTTGAAAGACAAGTTTATATAGTTTCGCAAGTCCAGAGAAGAGTGTATAAAGTTGTTTCTACATGTGATGAAGTCCCACAATTAGAAAAGAAGGCCCATTATGGGAAACAGCTAGTAATCAGTAGTCATTCAGAGCAAATACTACTGAATATCACAGAATAGTGAGAGAACAAGTGTAAAAGACATCAAAATGTACGTTCCTAGAATAGAAAGGATGTTATACACTACAGAAATCCTTGAAATAGAGTTACTTCACAAGAAAACAGTGTTTCAATCCACTAGAATTCACTGAAAAGTAGTATTCAACTGTAAAACAGTTGAAAGACTAGTGTATATAGCTTCTCTAGTTCAGAGAGGAGTGTATAAAGTTGTTTCTACATGTGGTGAAGTCCCACAAGTAGAAAAGAAGGCCCATTATAGGAAACAGCTAGAAATCAGTAGTCTTTCAGAGCAAATACTAATGAATATCACAGAATAGTGAGAGAACAAGTGTAAAAGACATCAAATGTAAGTCTTTAGTCTAGAAAGGATGTTGTACACTGCACAAATCCTTGAAATAGAGTTAGTTCACATGAAACCAGTGTTTGAAACCACCAGAATTCACTGAAAAGTAGTATTCAACTGTAAAACAGTTGGAAGACAAGTGTATATAGCTTCTCAAGTTCAGAGAAGTGTGTATAAAGTTGTTTCTACATGTAGTGAAGTCGCACAAGTAGAAAAGAAGGCCCATTATAGGAAACAGCTAGAAATCAGTAGTCATTCATTGGAAATACTAATGAATATCATAGAATTGTGTGAGAACAAGTGTAGAAGACATCAAAATGTAAGTTTCTAGTCTAGAAAGGATGTTATACACTACAGAAATCCTTGAAATAGAGTTACTTCACAAGTAAACAGTGTTTCAACCCACTAGAATTCACTGAAAGGTAGTATTCAACTGTAAAACAGTTGAAAGACAACTGTATATAGCTTCTCAAGTTCAGAGAAGAGTGTATAAAGTTGTTTCTACATGTGGTGAAGTCCCACACGTAGAAAACAAGGGCCATTATAGGAAACAGCTAGAAATCAGTAGTCATTCAGAATAAATACCAATGAATATCTTAGAATTGTGTGAGAACGAGTGTAGAAGACATCAAAATGTAAGTTTCTAGTATACAAAGGATGTTATACAGTACAGAAATCCTTGAAATAGAGTTACTTCACAAGAAAACAGTGTTTCAACCCACTAGAATTCACTGAAAAGTAGTATTCAACTGTAAAACAGTTGAAAGACAAGAATATATAGCTTCTCTAGTTCAGAGAAGAGTGTATAAAGTTGTTTCTACATGTGGTGAAGTCCCACAAGTAGAAAAGAAGGCCCATTATAGGAAACAGCTAGAAATCAGTAGTCTTTCAGAGCAAATACTAATGAATATCACAGAATAGTGAGAGAACAAGTGTAAAAGAAATAAAATGTAAGTCTTTAGTCTAGAAAGGATGTTGTACACTGCACAAATCCTTGAAATAGAGTTAGTTCACATGAAACCAGTGTTTGAAACCACCAGAATTCACTGAAAAGTAGTATTGAACTGTAAAACAGTTGGAAGACAAGTGTATATAGCTTCTCAAGTTCAGAGAAGTGTGTATAAAGTTGTTTCTACATGTAGTGAAGTCGCACAAGTAGAAAAGAAGGCCCATTATAGGAAACAGCTAGAAATCAGTAGTCATTCATTGCAAATACTAATGAATATCATAGAATTTTGTGAGAACAAGTGTAGAAGACATCAAAATGTAAGTTTCTAGTCTAGAAAGGATGTTATACACTACAGAAATCCTTGAAATAGAGTTACTTCACAAGTAAACAGTGTTTCAACCCACTAGAATTCACTGAAAGGTAGTATTCAACTGTAAAACAGTTGAAAGACAACTGTATATAGCTTCTCAAGTTCAGAGAAGAGTGTATAAAGTTGTTTCTACATGTGGTGAAGTCCCACAAGTAGAAAAGAAGGCCCATTATGGGAAACAGCTAGAAATCAGTAGTCATTCAGAGCAAATACTAATGAATATCACAGAATAGTGACAGAACAAGTGTAAAAGACATGAAAATGTAAGTCTCTAGTCTAGCAAGGATGTTATACACTACCGAAATCATTGAAATAGAGTTACTTCACAAGAAACCAGTGTTTCAAACCACCAGAATTCACTGAAAAGTAGTATTTAACTGTAAAACAGTTGAAAGACAAGTTTATTTAGCTTCGCAAGTCCAGAGAAGAGTGTATAAAGTTGTTTCTACATGTGTTGAAGTCCCACAAGTAGAAAAGAAGGCCCATTATAGGAAACAGCTAGAAATCAGTAGTCATTCAGAGCAAATACTAATGAATATCACAGAATAGGGAGAGAACAAGTGTAAAAGACATCAAATGTAAGTCTTTAGTCTAGAAAGGATGTTGTACACTGCACAAATCCTTGAAATAGTGTTAGTTCAAATGAAACCAGTGTTTGAAACCACCAGAATTCACGGAAAAGTAGTACTCAACCGTAAAACAGTTGAAAGACAAGTTTATATAGTTTCGCAAGTCCAGAGAAGAGTGTATAAAGTTGTTTCTACATGTGATGAAGTCCCACAAGTAGAAAAGAAGGCCCATTATGGGAAACAGCTAGTAATCAGTAGTCATTCAGAGCAAATACTAATAAATATCACAGAACAGTGAGAGAACAAGTGTAAAAGACATCAAAATGTACGTTCCTAGAATAGAAAGGATGTTATACACTACAGAAATCCTTGAAATAGAGTTAGTTCACATGAAACCAGTGTTTGAAACCACCAGAATTCACTGAAAAGTATTCAACTGTAAAACAGTTGGAAGACAAGTATATATAGCTTCTCAAGTTCAGAGAAGTGTGTATAAAGTTGTTTCTACATGTAGTGAAGTCGCACAAGTAGAAAAGAAGGCCCATTATAGGAAACAGCTAGAAATCAGTAGTCATTCATTGCAAATACTAATGAATATCATAGAATTTTGTGAGAACAAGTGTAGAAGACATCAAAATGTAAGTTTCTAGTCTAGAAAGGATGTTGTACACTGCACAAATCCTTGAAATAGAGTTAGTTCACAAGAAAACAGTGTTTCAACCCACTAGAATTCACTGAAAAGTAGTATTCAACTGTAAAACAGTTGAAAGACAAGAGTATATAGCTTCTCAAGTTCAGAGAAGAGTGTATAAAGTTGTTTCTACATGTGGTGAAATCCCACAAGTAGAAAAGAAGGCCCATTATAGGAAACAGCTAGAAATCAGTAAACATTCATTGCAAATACTAATGAATATCACAGAATAGTGAGAGAACTAGGGTAAAAGACCTCAAAATATAAGTCTCTAGTCTAGAAAGGATGTTATACACTACCGAAATCCTTGAAATAGAGTTACTTCACAAGAAACCAGTGTTTCAAACCACCAGAATTCACGGAAAAGTAGTATTTAACTGTAAAACAGTTGAAAGACAAGTTTATATAGTTTCGCAAGTCCAGAGAAGAGTGTATAAAGTTGTTTCTACATGTGATGAAGTCCCACAATTAGAAAAGAAGGCCCATTATGGGAAACAGCTAGTAATCAGTAGTCATTCAGAGCAAATACTACTGAATATCACAGAATAGTGAGAGAACAAGTGTAAAAGACATCAAAATGTACGTTCCTAGAATAGAAAGGATGTTATACACTACAGAAATCCTTGAAATAGAGTTACTTCACAAGAAAACAGTGTTTCAATCCACTAGAATTCACTGAAAAGTAGTATTCAACTGTAAAACAGTTGAAAGACTAGTGTATATAGCTTCTCTAGTTCAGAGAAGAGTGTATAAAGTTGTTTCTACATGTGGTGAAGTCCCACAAGTAGAAAAGAAGGCCCATTATAGGAAACAGCTAGAAATCAGTAGTCTTTCAGAGCAAATACTAATGAATATCACAGAATAGTGAGAGAACAAGTGTAAAAGACATCAAATGTAAGTCTTTAGTCTAGAAAGGATGTTGTACACTGCACAAATCCTTGAAATAGAGTTAGTTCACATGAAACCAGTGTTTGAAACCACCAGAATTCACTGAAAAGTAGTATTCAACTGTAAAACAGTTGGAAGACAAGTGTATATAGCTTCTCAAGTTCAGAGAAGTGTGTATAAAGTTGTTGCTACATGTAGTGAAGTCGCACAAGTAGAAAAGAAGGCCCATTATAGGAAACAGCTAGAAATCAGTAGTCATTCATTGGAAATACTAATGAATATCATAGAATTGTGTGAGAACAAGTGTAGAAGACATCAAAATGTAAGTTTCTAGTCTAGAAAGGATGTTATACACTACAGAAATCCTTGAAATAGAGTTACTTCACAAGTAAACAGTGTTTCAACCCACTAGAATTCACTGAAAGGTAGTATTCAACTGTAAAACAGTTGAAAGACAACTGTATATAGCTTCTCAAGTTCAGAGAAGAGTGTATAAAGTTGTTTCTACATGTGGTGAAGTCCCACACGTAGAAAACAAGGGCCATTATAGGAAACAGCTAGAAATCAGTAGTCATTCAGAATAAATACCAATGAATATCTTAGAATTGTGTGAGAACGAGTGTAGAAGACATCAAAATGTAAGTTTCTAGTATACAAAGGATGTTATACAGTACAGAAATCCTTGAAATAGAGTTACTTCACAAGAAAACAGTGTTTCAACCCACTAGAATTCACTGAAAAGTAGTATTCAACTGTAAAACAGTTGAAAGACAAGAATATATAGCTTCTCTAGTTCAGAGAAGAGTGTATAAAGTTGTTTCTACATGTGGTGAAGTCCCACAAGTAGAAAAGAAGGCCCATTATAGGAAACAGCTAGAAATCAGTAGTCTTTCAGAGCAAATACTAATGAATATCACAGAATAGTGAGAGAACAAGTGTAAAAGAAATAAAATGTAAGTCTTTAGTCTAGAAAGGATGTTGTACACTGCACAAATCCTTGAAATAGAGTTAGTTCACATGAAACCAGTGTTTGAAACCACCAGAATTCACTGAAAAGTAGTATTGAACTGTAAAACAGTTGGAAGACAAGTGTATATAGCTTCTCAAGTTCAGAGAAGTGTGTATAAAGTTGTTTCTACATGTAGTGAAGTCGCACAAGTAGAAAAGAAGGCCCATTATAGGAAACAGCTAGAAATCAGTAGTCATTCATTGCAAATACTAATGAATATCATAGAATTTTGTGAGAACAAGTGTAGAAGACATCAAAATGTAAGTTTCTAGTCTAGAAAGGATGTTATACACTACAGAAATCCTTGAAATAGAGTTACTTCACAAGTAAACAGTGTTTCAACCCACTAGAATTCACTGAAAGGTAGTATTCAACTGTAAAACAGTTGAAAGACAACTGTATATAGCTTCTCAAGTTCAGAGAAGAGTGTATAAAGTTGTTTCTACATGTGGTGAAGTCCCACAAGTAGAAAAGAAGGCCCATTATGGGAAACAGCTAGAAATCAGTAGTCATTCAGAGCAAATACTAATGAATATCACAGAATAGTGACAGAACAAGTGTAAAAGACATGAAAATGTAAGTCTCTAGTCTAGCAAGGATGTTATACACTACCGAAATCATTGAAATAGAGTTACTTCACAAGAAACCAGTGTTTCAAACCACCAGAATTCACTGAAAAGTAGTATTTAACTGTAAAACAGTTGAAAGACAAGTTTATTTAGCTTCGCAAGTCCAGAGAAGAGTGTATAAAGTTGTTTCTACATGTGTTGAAGTCCCACAAGTAGAAAAGAAGGCCCATTATGGGAAACAGCTAGTAATCAGTAGTCATTCAGAGCAAATACTACTGAATATCACAGAATAGTGAGAGAACAAGTGTAAAAGACATCAAAATGTACGTTCCTAGAATAGAAAGGATGTTATACACTACAGAAATCCTTGAAATAGAGTTACTTCACAAGAAAACAGTGTTTCAATCCACTAGAATTCACTGAAAAGTAGTATTCAACTGTAAAACAGTTGAAAGACTAGTGTATATAGCTTCTCTAGTTCAGAGAGGAGTGTATAAAGTTGTTTCTACATGTGGTGAAGTCCCACAAGTAGAAAAGAAGGCCCATTATAGGAAACAGCTAGAAATCAGTAGTCTTTCAGAGCAAATACTAATGAATATCACAGAATAGTGAGAGAACAAGTGTAAAAGACATCAAATGTAAGTCTTTAGTCTAGAAAGGATGTTGTACACTGCACAAATCCTTGAAATAGAGTTAGTTCACATGAAACCAGTGTTTGAAACCACCAGAATTCACTGAAAAGTAGTATTCAACTGTAAAACAGTTGGAAGACAAGTGTATATAGCTTCTCAAGTTCAGAGAAGTGTGTATAAAGTTGTTTCTACATGTAGTGAAGTCGCACAAGTAGAAAAGAAGGCCCATTATAGGAAACAGCTAGAAATCAGTAGTCATTCATTGGAAATACTAATGAATATCATAGAATTGTGTGAGAACAAGTGTAGAAGACATCAAAATGTAAGTTTCTAGTCTAGAAAGGATGTTATACACTACAGAAATCCTTGAAATAGAGTTACTTCACAAGTAAACAGTGTTTCAACCCACTAGAATTCACTGAAAGGTAGTATTCAACTGTAAAACAGTTGAAAGACAACTGTATATAGCTTCTCAAGTTCAGAGAAGAGTGTATAAAGTTGTTTCTACATGTGGTGAAGTCCCACACGTAGAAAACAAGGGCCATTATAGGAAACAGCTAGAAATCAGTAGTCATTCAGAATAAATACCAATGAATATCTTAGAATTGTGTGAGAACGAGTGTAGAAGACATCAAAATGTAAGTTTCTAGTATACAAAGGATGTTATACAGTACAGAAATCCTTGAAATAGAGTTACTTCACAAGAAAACAGTGTTTCAACCCACTAGAATTCACTGAAAAGTAGTATTCAACTGTAAAACAGTTGAAAGACAAGAATATATAGCTTCTCTAGTTCAGAGAAGAGTGTATAAAGTTGTTTCTACATGTGGTGAAGTCCCACAAGTAGAAAAGAAGGCCCATTATAGGAAACAGCTAGAAATCAGTAGTCTTTCAGAGCAAATACTAATGAATATCACAGAATAGTGAGAGAACAAGTGTAAAAGAAATAAAATGTAAGTCTTTAGTCTAGAAAGGATGTTGTACACTGCACAAATCCTTGAAATAGAGTTAGTTCACATGAAACCAGTGTTTGAAACCACCAGAATTCACTGAAAAGTAGTATTGAACTGTAAAACAGTTGGAAGACAAGTGTATATAGCTTCTCAAGTTCAGAGAAGTGTGTATAAAGTTGTTTCTACATGTAGTGAAGTCGCACAAGTAGAAAAGAAGGCCCATTATAGGAAACAGCTAGAAATCAGTAGTCATTCATTGCAAATACTAATGAATATCATAGAATTTTGTGAGAACAAGTGTAGAAGACATCAAAATGTAAGTTTCTAGTCTAGAAAGGATGTTATACACTACAGAAATCCTTGAAATAGAGTTACTTCACAAGTAAACAGTGTTTCAACCCACTAGAATTCACTGAAAGGTAGTATTCAACTGTAAAACAGTTGAAAGACAACTGTATATAGCTTCTCAAGTTCAGAGAAGAGTGTATAAAGTTGTTTCTACAAGTGGTGAAGTCCCACAAGTAGAAAAGAAGGCCCATTATGGGAAACAGCTAGAAATCAGTAGTCATTCAGAGCAAATACTAATGAATATCACAGAATAGTGACAGAACAAGTGTAAAAGACATGAAAATGTAAGTCTCTAGTCTAGCAAGGATGTTATACACTACCGAAATCATTGAAATAGAGTTACTTCACAAGAAACCAGTGTTTCAAACCACCAGAATTCACTGAAAAGTAGTATTTAACTGTAAAACAGTTGAAAGACAAGTTTATTTAGCTTCGCAAGTCCAGAGAAGAGTGTATAAAGTTGTTTCTACATGTGTTGAAGTCCCACAAGTAGAAAAGAAGGCCCATTATAGGAAACAGCTAGAAATCAGTAGTCATTCAGAGCAAATACTAATGAATATCACAGAATAGTGAGAGAACAAGTGTAAAAGACATCAAATGTAAGTCTTTAGTCTAGAAAGGATGTTGTACACTGCACAAATCCTTGAAATAGTGTTAGTTCAAATGAAACCAGTGTTTGAAACCACCAGAATTCACGGAAAAGTAGTACTCAACTGTAAAACAGTTGAAAGACAAGTTTATATAGTTTCGCAAGTCCAGAGAAGAGTGTATAAAGTTGTTTCTACATGTGATGAAGTCCCACAAGTAGAAAAGAAGGCCCATTATGGGAAACAGCTAGTAATCAGTAGTCATTCAGAGCAAATACTAATAAATATCACAGAACAGTGAGAGAACAAGTGTAAAAGACATCAAAATGTACGTTCCTAGAATAGAAAGGATGTTATACACTACAGAAATCCTTGAAATAGAGTTAGTTCACATGAAACCAGTGTTTGAAACCACCAGAATTCACTGAAAAGTATTCAACTGTAAAACAGTTGGAAGACAAGTATATATAGCTTCTCAAGTTCAGAGAAGTGTGTATAAAGTTGTTTCTACATGTAGTGAAGTCGCACAAGTAGAAAAGAAGGCCCATTATAGGAAACAGCTAGAAATAAGTAGTCATTCATTGCAAATACTAATGAATATCATAGAATTTTGTGAGAACAAGTGTAGAAGACATCAAAATGTAAGTTTCTAGTCTAGAAAGGATGTTGTACACTGCACAAATCCTTGAAATAGAGTTAGTTCACAAGAAAACAGTGTTTCAACCCACTAGAATTCACTGAAAAGTAGTATTCAACTGTAAAACAGTTGAAAGACAAGAGTATATAGCTTCTCAAGTTCAGAGAAGAGTGTATAAAGTTGTTTCTACATGTGGTGAAATCCCACAAGTAGAAAAGAAGGCCCATTATAGGAAACAGCTAGAAATCAGTAAACATTCATTGCAAATACTAATGAATATCACAGAATAGTGAGAGAACTAGGGTAAAAGACCTCAAAATATAAGTCTCTAGTCTAGAAAGGATGTTATACACTACCGAAATCCTTGAAATAGAGTTACTTCACAAGAAACCAGTGTTTCAAACCACCAGAATTCACGGAAAAGTAGTATTTAACTGTAAAACAGTTGAAAGACAAGTTTATATAGTTTCGCAAGTCCAGAGAAGAGTGTATAAAGTTGTTTCTACATGTGATGAAGTCCCACAATTAGAAAAGAAGGCCCATTATGGGAAACAGCTAGTAATCAGTAGTCATTCAGAGCAAATACTACTGAATATCACAGAATAGTGAGAGAACAAGTGTAAAAGACATCAAAATGTACGTTCCTAGAATAGAAAGGATGTTATACACTACAGAAATCCTTGAAATAGAGTTACTTCACAAGAAAACAGTGTTTCAATCCACTAGAATTCACTGAAAAGTAGTATTCAACTGTAAAACAGTTGAAAGACTAGTGTATATAGCTTCTCTAGTTCAGAGAAGAGTGTATAAAGTTGTTTCTACATGTGGTGAAGTCCCACAAGTAGAAAAGAAGGCCCATTATAGGAAACAGCTAGAAATCAGTAGTCTTTCAGAGCAAATACTAATGAATATCACAGAATAGTGAGAGAACAAGTGTAAAAGACATCAAATGTAAGTCTTTAGTCTAGAAAGGATGTTGTACACTGCACAAATCCTTGAAATAGAGTTAGTTCACATGAAACCAGTGTTTGAAACCACCAGAATTCACTGAAAAGTAGTATTCAACTGTAAAACAGTTGGAAGACAAGTGTATATAGCTTCTCAAGTTCAGAGAAGTGTGTATAAAGTTGTTGCTACATGTAGTGAAGTCGCACAAGTAGAAAAGAAGGCCCATTATAGGAAACAGCTAGAAATCAGTAGTCATTCATTGGAAATACTAATGAATATCATAGAATTGTGTGAGAACAAGTGTAGAAGACATCAAAATGTAAGTTTCTAGTCTAGAAAGGATGTTATACACTACAGAAATCCTTGAAATAGAGTTACTTCACAAGTAAACAGTGTTTCAACCCACTAGAATTCACTGAAAGGTAGTATTCAACTGTAAAACAGTTGAAAGACAACTGTATATAGCTTCTCAAGTTCAGAGAAGAGTGTATAAAGTTGTTTCTACATGTGGTGAAGTCCCACACGTAGAAAACAAGGGCCATTATAGGAAACAGCTAGAAATCAGTAGTCATTCAGAATAAATACCAATGAATATCTTAGAATTGTGTGAGAACGAGTGTAGAAGACATCAAAATGTAAGTTTCTAGTATACAAAGGATGTTATACAGTACAGAAATCCTTGAAATAGAGTTACTTCACAAGAAAACAGTGTTTCAACCCACTAGAATTCACTGAAAAGTAGTATTCAACTGTAAAACAGTTGAAAGACAAGAATATATAGCTTCTCTAGTTCAGAGAAGAGTGTATAAAGTTGTTTCTACATGTGGTGAAGTCCCACAAGTAGAAAAGAAGGCCCATTATAGGAAACAGCTAGAAATCAGTAGTCTTTCAGAGCAAATACTAATGAATATCACAGAATAGTGAGAGAACAAGTGTAAAAGAAATAAAATGTAAGTCTTTAGTCTAGAAAGGATGTTGTACACTGCACAAATCCTTGAAATAGAGTTAGTTCACATGAAACCAGTGTTTGAAACCACCAGAATTCACTGAAAAGTAGTATTGAACTGTAAAACAGTTGGAAGACAAGTGTATATAGCTTCTCAAGTTCAGAGAAGTGTGTATAAAGTTGTTTCTACATGTAGTGAAGTCGCACAAGTAGAAAAGAAGGCCCATTATAGGAAACAGCTAGAAATCAGTAGTCATTCATTGCAAATACTAATGAATATCATAGAATTTTGTGAGAACAAGTGTAGAAGACATCAAAATGTAAGTTTCTAGTCTAGAAAGGATGTTATACACTACAGAAATCCTTGAAATAGAGTTACTTCACAAGTAAACAGTGTTTCAACCCACTAGAATTCACTGAAAGGTAGTATTCAACTGTAAAACAGTTGAAAGACAACTGTATATAGCTTCTCAAGTTCAGAGAAGAGTGTATAAAGTTGTTTCTACATGTGGTGAAGTCCCACAAGTAGAAAAGAAGGCCCATTATGGGAAACAGCTAGAAATTAGTAGTCATTCAGAGCAAATACTAATGAATATCACAGAATAGTGACAGAACAAGTGTAAAAGACATGAAAATGTAAGTCTCTAGTCTAGCAAGGATGTTATACACTACCGAAATCATTGAAATAGAGTTACTTCACAAGAAACCAGTGTTTCAAACCACCAGAATTCACTGAAAAGTAGTATTTAACTGTAAAACAGTTGAAAGACAAGTTTATTTAGCTTCGCAAGTCCAGAGAAGAGTGTATAAAGTTGTTTCTACATGTGTTGAAGTCCCACAAGTAGAAAAGAAGGCCCATTATAGGAAACAGCTAGAAATCAGTAGTCATTCAGAGCAAATACTAATGAATATCACAGAATAGTGAGAGAACAAGTGTAAAAGACATCAAATGTAAGTCTTTAGTCTAGAAAGGATGTTGTACACTGCACAAATCCTTGAAATAGTGTTAGTTCAAATGAAACCAGTGTTTGAAACCACCAGAATTCACGGAAAAGTAGTACTCAACTGTAAAACAGTTGAAAGACAAGTTTATATAGTTTCGCAAGTCCAGAGAAGAGTGTATAAAGTTGTTTCTACATGTGATGAAGTCCCACAAGTAGAAAAGAAGGCCCATTATGGGAAACAGCTAGTAATCAGTAGTCATTCAGAGCAAATACTAATAAATATCACAGAACAGTGAGAGAACAAGTGTAAAAGACATCAAAATGTACGTTCCTAGAATAGAAAGGATGTTATACACTACAGAAATCCTTGAAATAGAGTTAGTTCACATGAAACCAGTGTTTGAAACCACCAGAATTCACTGAAAAGTATTCAACTGTAAAACAGTTGGAAGACAAGTATATATAGCTTCTCAAGTTCAGAGAAGTGTGTATAAAGTTGTTTCTACATGTAGTGAAGTCGCACAAGTAGAAAAGAAGGCCCATTATAGGAAACAGCTAGAAATCAGTAGTCATTCATTGCAAATACTAATGAATATCATAGAATTTTGTGAGAACAAGTGTAGAAGACATCAAAATGTAAGTTTCTAGTCTAGAAAGGATGTTGTACACTGCACAAATCCTTGAAATAGAGTTAGTTCACAAGAAAACAGTGTTTCAACCCACTAGAATTCACTGAAAAGTAGTATTCAACTGTAAAACAGTTGAAAGACAAGAGTATATAGCTTCTCAAGTTCAGAGAAGAGTGTATAAAGTTGTTTCTACATGTGGTGAAATCCCACAAGTAGAAAAGAAGGCCCATTATAGGAAACAGCTAGAAATCAGTAAACATTCATTGCAAATACTAATGAATATCACAGAATAGTGAGAGAACTAGGGTAAAAGACCTCAAAATATAAGTCTCTAGTCTAGAAAGGATGTTATACACTACCGAAATCCTTGAAATAGAGTTACTTCACAAGAAACCAGTGTTTCAAACCACCAGAATTCACGGAAAAGTAGTATTTAACTGTAAAACAGTTGAAAGACAAGTTTATATAGTTTCGCAAGTCCAGAGAAGAGTGTATAAAGTTGTTTCTACATGTGATGAAGTCCCACAATTAGAAAAGAAGGCCCATTATGGGAAACAGCTAGTAATCAGTAGTCATTCAGAGCAAATACTACTGAATATCACAGAATAGTGAGAGAACAAGTGTAAAAGACATCAAAATGTACGTTCCTAGAATAGAAAGGATGTTATACACTACAGAAATCCTTGAAATAGAGTTACTTCACAAGAAAACAGTGTTTCAATCCACTAGAATTCACTGAAAAGTAGTATTCAACTGTAAAACAGTTGAAAGACTAGTGTATATAGCTTCTCTAGTTCAGAGAGGAGTGTATAAAGTTGTTTCTACATGTGGTGAAGTCCCACAAGTAGAAAAGAAGGCCCATTATAGGAAACAGCTAGAAATCAGTAGTCTTTCAGAGCAAATACTAATGAATATCACAGAATAGTGAGAGAACAAGTGTAAAAGACATCAAATGTAAGTCTTTAGTCTAGAAAGGATGTTGTACACTGCACAAATCCTTGAAATAGAGTTAGTTCACATGAAACCAGTGTTTGAAACCACCAGAATTCACTGAAAAGTAGTATTCAACTGTAAAACAGTTGGAAGACAAGTGTATATAGCTTCTCAAGTTCAGAGAAGTGTGTATAAAGTTGTTTCTACATGTAGTGAAGTCGCACAAGTAGAAAAGAAGGCCCATTATAGGAAACAGCTAGAAATCAGTAGTCATTCATTGGAAATACTAATGAATATCATAGAATTGTGTGAGAACAAGTGTAGAAGACATCAAAATGTAAGTTTCTAGTCTAGAAAGGATGTTATACACTACAGAAATCCTTGAAATAGAGTTACTTCACAAGTAAACAGTGTTTCAACCCACTAGAATTCACTGAAAGGTAGTATTCAACTGTAAAACAGTTGAAAGACAACTGTATATAGCTTCTCAAGTTCAGAGAAGAGTGTATAAAGTTGTTTCTACATGTGGTGAAGTCCCACACGTAGAAAACAAGGGCCATTATAGGAAACAGCTAGAAATCAGTAGTCATTCAGAATAAATACCAATGAATATCTTAGAATTGTGTGAGAACGAGTGTAGAAGACATCAAAATGTAAGTTTCTAGTATACAAAGGATGTTATACAGTACAGAAATCCTTGAAATAGAGTTACTTCACAAGAAAACAGTGTTTCAACCCACTAGAATTCACTGAAAAGTAGTATTCAACTGTAAAACAGTTGAAAGACAAGAATATATAGCTTCTCTAGTTCAGAGAAGAGTGTATAAAGTTGTTTCTACATGTGGTGAAGTCCCACAAGTAGAAAAGAAGGCCCATTATAGGAAACAGCTAGAAATCAGTAGTCTTTCAGAGCAAATACTAATGAATATCACAGAATAGTGAGAGAACAAGTGTAAAAGAAATAAAATGTAAGTCTTTAGTCTAGAAAGGATGTTGTACACTGCACAAATCCTTGAAATAGAGTTAGTTCACATGAAACCAGTGTTTGAAACCACCAGAATTCACTGAAAAGTAGTATTGAACTGTAAAACAGTTGGAAGACAAGTGTATATAGCTTCTCAAGTTCAGAGAAGTGTGTATAAAGTTGTTTCTACATGTAGTGAAGTCGCACAAGTAGAAAAGAAGGCCCATTATAGGAAACAGCTAGAAATCAGTAGTCATTCATTGCAAATACTAATGAATATCATAGAATTTTGTGAGAACAAGTGTAGAAGACATCAAAATGTAAGTTTCTAGTCTAGAAAGGATGTTATACACTACAGAAATCCTTGAAATAGAGTTACTTCACAAGTAAACAGTGTTTCAACCCACTAGAATTCACTGAAAGGTAGTATTCAACTGTAAAACAGTTGAAAGACAACTGTATATAGCTTCTCAAGTTCAGAGAAGAGTGTATAAAGTTGTTTCTACATGTGGTGAAGTCCCACAAGTAGAAAAGAAGGCCCATTATGGGAAACAGCTAGAAATCAGTAGTCATTCAGAGCAAATACTAATGAATATCACAGAATAGTGACAGAACAAGTGTAAAAGACATGAAAATGTAAGTCTCTAGTCTAGCAAGGATGTTATACACTACCGAAATCATTGAAATAGAGTTACTTCACAAGAAACCAGTGTTTCAAACCACCAGAATTCACTGAAAAGTAGTATTTAACTGTAAAACAGTTGAAAGACAAGTTTATTTAGCTTCGCAAGTCCAGAGAAGAGTGTATAAAGTTGTTTCTACATGTGTTGAAGTCCCACAAGTAGAAAAGAAGGCCCATTATAGGAAACAGCTAGAAATCAGTAGTCATTCAGAGCAAATACTAATGAATATCACAGAATAGTGAGAGAACAAGTGTAAAAGACATCAAATGTAAGTCTTTAGTCTAGAAAGGATGTTGTACACTGCACAAATCCTTGAAATAGTGTTAGTTCAAATGAAACCAGTGTTTGAAACCACCAGAATTCACGGAAAAGTAGTACTCAACTGTAAAACAGTTGAAAGACAAGTTTATATAGTTTCGCAAGTCCAGAGAAGAGTGTATAAAGTTGTTTCTACATGTGATGAAGTCCCACAAGTAGAAAAGAAGGCCCATTATGGGAAACAGCTAGTAATCAGTAGTCATTCAGAGCAAATACTAATAAATATCACAGAACAGTGAGAGAACAAGTGTAAAAGACATCAAAATGTACGTTCCTAGAATAGAAAGGATGTTATACACTACAGAAATCCTTGAAATAGAGTTAGTTCACATGAAACCAGTGTTTGAAACCACCAGAATTCACTGAAAAGTATTCAACTGTAAAACAGTTGGAAGACAAGTATATATAGCTTCTCAAGTTCAGAGAAGTGTGTATAAAGTTGTTTCTACATGTAGTGAAGTCGCACAAGTAGAAAAGAAGGCCCATTATAGGAAACAGCTAGAAATCAGTAGTCATTCATTGCAAATACTAATGAATATCATAGAATTTTGTGAGAACAAGTGTAGAAGACATCAAAATGTAAGTTTCTAGTCTAGAAAGGATGTTGTACACTGCACAAATCCTTGAAATAGAGTTAGTTCACAAGAAAACAGTGTTTCAACCCACTAGAATTCACTGAAAAGTAGTATTCAACTGTAAAACAGTTGAAAGACAAGAGTATATAGCTTCTCAAGTTCAGAGAAGAGTGTATAAAGTTGTTTCTACATGTGGTGAAATCCCACAAGTAGAAAAGAAGGCCCATTATAGGAAACAGCTAGAAATCAGTAAACATTCATTGCAAATACTAATGAATATCACAGAATAGTGAGAGAACTAGGGTAAAAGACCTCAAAATATAAGTCTCTAGTCTAGAAAGGATGTTATACACTACTGAAATCCTTGAAATAGAGTTACTTCACAAGAAACCAGTGTTTCAAACCACCAGAATTCACGGAAAAGTAGTATTTAACTGTAAAACAGTTGAAAGACAAGTTTATATAGTTTCGCAAGTCCAGAGAAGAGTGTATAAAGTTGTTTCTACATGTGATGAAGTCCCACAATTAGAAAAGAAGGCCCATTATGGGAAACAGCTAGTAATCAGTAGTCATTCAGAGCAAATACTACTGAATATCACAGAATAGTGAGAGAACAAGTGTAAAAGACATCAAAATGTACGTTCCTAGAATAGAAAGGATGTTATACACTACAGAAATCCTTGAAATAGAGTTACTTCACAAGAAAACAGTGTTTCAATCCACTAGAATTCACTGAAAAGTAGTATTCAACTGTAAAACAGTTGAAAGACTAGTGTATATAGCTTCTCTAGTTCAGAGAAGAGTGTATAAAGTTGTTTCTACATGTGGTGAAGTCCCACAAGTAGAAAAGAAGGCCCATTATAGGAAACAGCTAGAAATCAGTAGTCTTTCAGAGCAAATACTAATGAATATCACAGAATAGTGAGAGAACAAGTGTAAAAGACATCAAATGTAAGTCTTTAGTCTAGAAAGGATGTTGTACACTGCACAAATCCTTGAAATAGAGTTAGTTCACATGAAACCAGTGTTTGAAACCACCAGAATTCACTGAAAAGTAGTATTCAACTGTAAAACAGTTGGAAGACAAGTGTATATAGCTTCTCAAGTTCAGAGAAGTGTGTATAAAGTTGTTGCTACATGTAGTGAAGTCGCACAAGTAGAAAAGAAGGCCCATTATAGGAAACAGCTAGAAATCAGTAGTCATTCATTGGAAATACTAATGAATATCATAGAATTGTGTGAGAACAAGTGTAGAAGACATCAAAATGTAAGTTTCTAGTCTAGAAAGGATGTTATACACTACAGAAATCCTTGAAATAGAGTTACTTCACAAGTAAACAGTGTTTCAACCCACTAGAATTCACTGAAAGGTAGTATTCAACTGTAAAACAGTTGAAAGACAACTGTATATAGCTTCTCAAGTTCAGAGAAGAGTGTATAAAGTTGTTTCTACATGTGGTGAAGTCCCACACGTAGAAAACAAGGGCCATTATAGGAAACAGCTAGAAATCAGTAGTCATTCAGAATAAATACCAATGAATATCTTAGAATTGTGTGAGAACGAGTGTAGAAGACATCAAAATGTAAGTTTCTAGTATACAAAGGATGTTATACAGTACAGAAATCCTTGAAATAGAGTTACTTCACAAGAAAACAGTGTTTCAACCCACTAGAATTCACTGAAAAGTAGTATTCAACTGTAAAACAGTTGAAAGACAAGAATATATAGCTTCTCTAGTTCAGAGAAGAGTGTATAAAGTTGTTTCTACATGTGGTGAAGTCCCACAAGTAGAAAAGAAGGCCCATTATAGGAAACAGCTAGAAATCAGTAGTCTTTCAGAGCAAATACTAATGAATATCACAGAATAGTGAGAGAACAAGTGTAAAAGAAATAAAATGTAAGTCTTTAGTCTAGAAAGGATGTTGTACACTGCACAAATCCTTGAAATAGAGTTAGTTCACATGAAACCAGTGTTTGAAACCACCAGAATTCACTGAAAAGTAGTATTGAACTGTAAAACAGTTGGAAGACAAGTGTATATAGCTTCTCAAGTTCAGAGAAGTGTGTATAAAGTTGTTTCTACATGTAGTGAAGTCGCACAAGTAGAAAAGAAGGCCCATTATAGGAAACAGCTAGAAATCAGTAGTCATTCATTGCAAATACTAATGAATATCATAGAATTTTGTGAGAACAAGTGTAGAAGACATCAAAATGTAAGTTTCTAGTCTAGAAAGGATGTTATACACTACAGAAATCCTTGAAATAGAGTTACTTCACAAGTAAACAGTGTTTCAACCCACTAGAATTCACTGAAAGGTAGTATTCAACTGTAAAACAGTTGAAAGACAACTGTATATAGCTTCTCAAGTTCAGAGAAGAGTGTATAAAGTTGTTTCTACATGTGGTGAAGTCCCACAAGTAGAAAAGAAGGCCCATTATGGGAAACAGCTAGAAATCAGTAGTCATTCAGAGCAAATACTAATGAATATCACAGAATAGTGACAGAACAAGTGTAAAAGACATGAAAATGTAAGTCTCTAGTCTAGCAAGGATGTTATACACTACCGAAATCATTGAAATAGAGTTACTTCACAAGAAACCAGTGTTTCAAACCACCAGAATTCACTGAAAAGTAGTATTTAACTGTAAAACAGTTGAAAGACAAGTTTATTTAGCTTCGCAAGTCCAGAGAAGAGTGTATAAAGTTGTTTCTACATGTGTTGAAGTCCCACAAGTAGAAAAGAAGGCCCATTATAGGAAACAGCTAGAAATCAGTAGTCATTCAGAGCAAATACTAATGAATATCACAGAATAGTGAGAGAACAAGTGTAAAAGACATCAAATGTAAGTCTTTAGTCTAGAAAGGATGTTGTACACTGCACAAATCCTTGAAATAGTGTTAGTTCAAATGAAACCAGTGTTTGAAACCACCAGAATTCACGGAAAAGTAGTACTCAACTGTAAAACAGTTGAAAGACAAGTTTATATAGTTTCGCAAGTCCAGAGAAGAGTGTATAAAGTTGTTTCTACATGTGATGAAGTCCCACAAGTAGAAAAGAAGGCCCATTATGGGAAACAGCTAGTAATCAGTAGTCATTCAGAGCAAATACTAATAAATATCACAGAACAGTGAGAGAACAAGTGTAAAAGACATCAAAATGTACGTTCCTAGAATAGAAAGGATGTTATACACTACAGAAATCCTTGAAATAGAGTTAGTTCACATGAAACCAGTGTTTGAAACCACCAGAATTCACTGAAAAGTATTCAACTGTAAAACAGTTGGAAGACAAGTATATATAGCTTCTCAAGTTCAGAGAAGTGTGTATAAAGTTGTTTCTACATGTAGTGAAGTCGCACAAGTAGAAAAGAAGGCCCATTATAGGAAACAGCTAGAAATCAGTAAACATTCATTGCAAATACTAATGAATATCACAGAATAGTGAGAGAACTAGGGTAAAAGACCTCAAAATATAAGTCTCTATTCTAGAAAGGATGTTATACACTACCGAAATCCTTGAAATAGAGTTACTTCACAAGAAACCAGTGTTTCAAACCACCAGAATTCACGGAAAAGTAGTATTTAACTGTAAAACAGTTGAAAGACAAGTTTATATAGTTTCGCAAGTCCAGAGAAGAGTGTATAAAGTTGTTTCTACATGTGATGAAGTCCCACAATTAGAAAAGAAGGCCCATTATGGGAAACAGCTAGTAATCAGTAGTCATTCAGAGCAAATACTACTGAATATCACAGAATAGTGAGAGAACAAGTGTAAAAGACATCAAAATGTACGTTCCTAGAATAGAAAGGATGTTATACACTACAGAAATCCTTGAAATAGAGTTACTTCACAAGAAAACAGTGTTTCAATCCACTAGAATTCACTGAAAAGTAGTATTCAACTGTAAAACAGTTGAAAGACAAGAGTATATAGCTTCTCAAGTTCAGAGAAGAGTGTATAAAGTTGTTTCTACATGTGGTGAAATCCCACAAGTAGAAAAGAAGGCCCATTATAGGAAACAGCTAGAAATCAGTAAACATTCAGAGCAAATACAAATGAATATCACAGAATAGTGAGAGAACAAGTGTAAAAGACATCAAAATGTAAGTCTTTAGTCTGGAAATGATGTTGTACACTGCACAAATCCTTGAAATAGAGTTAGTTCACATGAAACCAGTGTTTGAAACCACCAGAATTCACTGAAAAGTAGTATTCAACTGTAAAACAGTTGAAAGACAAGTGTATATAGCTTCTCAAGTTCAGAGAAGAGTGTATAAAGTTGTTTCTACATGTGGTGAAGTCCCACAAGTATACCAGAAGGCCCATTATAAAACACTGGAAGAAAGCATTAGTAATTCAGAGCAAATACTAATGAATATCACAGAATAGTGAGAGAACAAGTGTAAAAGACATCCAAATCAAAGTGTCTAGTCTAGAAAGGATGTTGTACACTGCAGAAATCCTTGAAATAGAGTTAGATTACATGAAACCAGTGTTTCAAACCATCAGAATTCACTGAAAAGTAGTATTTAACTGTAAAACAGTTGAAAGACAAGTTTATTTAGCTTCGCAAGTCCAGAGAAGAGTGTATAAAGTTGTTTCTACATGTGTTGAAGTCCCACAAGTAGAAAAGAAGGCCCATTATAGGAAACAGCTAGAAATCAGTAGTCATTCAGAGCAAATAATAATGAATATCACAGAATAGTGAGAGAACAAGTGTAAAAGACATCAAATGTAAGTCTTTAGTCTAGAAAGGATGTTGTACACTGCACAAATCCTTGAAATAGAGTTAGTTCACATGAAAGCAGTGTTTGAAACCACCAGAATTCACTGAAAAGTAGTATTCAACTGTAAAACAGTTGAAAGACTAGTGTATATAGCTTCTCTAGTTCAGAGAAGAGTGTATAAAGTTGTTTCTACATGTGGTGAAGTCCCACAAGTAGAAAGGAAGGCCCATTATAGGAAACAGCTAGAAATCAGTAGTCATTCAGAATAAATACCAATGAATATCTTAGAATTGTGTGACAACAAGTGTAGAAGACATCAAAATGTAAGTTTCTAGTCTAGAAAGGATGTTATACACTACAGAAATCCTTGAAATAGAGTTACTTCACAAGTAAACAGTGTTTCAACCCACTAGAATTCACTGAAAGGTAGTATTCAACTGTAAAACAGTTGAAAGACTAGTGTATATAGCTTCTCAAGTTCAGAGAAGAGTGTATAAAGTTGTTTCTACATGTGGTGAAGTCCCACAAGTAGAAAAGAAGGCCCATTATGGGAAACAGCTAGAAATCAGTAGTCATTCAGAGCAAATACTAATGAATATCACAGAATAGTGACAGAACAAGTGTAAAAGACATGAAAATGTAAGTCTCTAGTCTAGCAAGGATGTTATACACTACCGAAATCATTGAAATAGAGTTACTTCACAAGAAACCAGTGTTTCAAACCACCAGAATTCACTGAAAAGTAGTATTTAACTGTAAAACAGTTGAAAGACAAGTTTATTTAGCTTCGCAAGTCCAGAGAAGAGTGTATAAAGTTGTTTCTACATGTGTTGAAGTCCCACAAGTAGAAAAGAAGGCCCATTATAGGAAACAGCTAGAAATCAGTAGTCATTCAGAGCAAATACTAATGAATATCACAGAATAGTGAGAGAACAAGTGTAAAAGACATCAAATGTAAGTCTTTAGTCTAGAAAGGATGTTGTACACTGCACAAATCCTTGAAGTAGTGTTAGTTCAAATGAAACCAGTGTTTGAAACCACCAGAATTCACGGAAAAGTAGTACTCAACTGTAAAACAGTTGAAAGACAAGTTTATATAGTTTCGCAAGTCCAGAGAAGAGTGTATAAAGTTGTTTCTACATGTGATGAAGTCCCACAATTAGAAAAGAAGGCCCATTATGGGAAACAGCTAGTAATCAGTAGTCATTCAGAGCAAATACTAATGAATATCACAGAACAGTGAGAGAACAAGTGTAAAAGACATCAAAATGTACGTTCCTAGAATAGAAAGGATGTTATACACTACAGAAATCCTTGAAATAGAGTTAGTTCACATGAAACCAGTGTTTGAAACCACCAGAATTCACTGAAAAGTATTCAACTGTAAAACAGTTGGAAGACAAGTGTATATAGCTTCTCAAGTTCAGAGAAGTGTGTATAAAGTTGTTTCTACATGTAGTGAAGTTGCACAAGTAGAAAAGAAGGCCCATTATAGGAAACAGCTAGAAATCAGTAGTCATTCATTGCAAATACTAATGAATATCATAGAATTTTGTGAAAACAAGTGTAGAAGACATCAAAATGTAAGTTTCTAGTCTAGAAAGGATGTTGTACACTGCACAAATTTTTGAAAT
Organism: Cnephaeus nilssonii; assembly: GCF_951640355.1. Lineage (NCBI taxonomy): Eukaryota > Metazoa > Chordata > Mammalia > Chiroptera > Vespertilionidae > Cnephaeus > Cnephaeus nilssonii. The sequence continues at coordinate 98,526 of NW_027645439.1, read as the reverse complement.
AGAGTTAGTTCACAAGAAAACAGTGTTTCAACCCACTAGAATTCACTGAAAAGTAGTATTCAACTGTAAAACAGTTGAAAGACAAGAGTATATAGCTTCTCAAGTTCAGAGAAGAGTGTATAAAGTTGTTTCTACATGTGGTGAAATCCCACAAGTAGAAAAGAAGGCCCATTATAGGAAACAGCTAGAAATCAGTAAACATTCAGAGCAAATACAAATGAATATCACAGAATAGTGAGAGAACAAGTGTAAAAGACATCAAAATGTAAGTCTCTAGTCTAGAAAGGATGTTGTACACTGCACAAATCCTTGAAATAGAGTTAGTTCACATGAAACCAGTGTTTGAAACCACCAGAATTCACTGAAAAGTAGTATTCAACTGTAAAACAGTTGAAAGACAAGTGTATATAGCTTCTCAAGTTCAGAGAAGAGTGTATAAAGTTGTTTCTACATGTGGTGAAGTCCCACAAGTATACCAGAAGGCCCATTATAAAACACTGGAAGAAAGCATTAGTAATTCAGAGCAAATACTAATGAATATCACAGAATAGTGAGAGAACAAGTGTAAAAGACATCCAAATCAAAGTGTCTAGTCTAGAAAGGATGTTGTACACTGCAGAAATCCTTGAAATAGAGTTAGAATACATGAAACCAGTGTTTCAAACCACCAGAATTCACTGAAAAGTAGTATTTAACTGTAAAACAGTTGAAAGACAAGTTTATTTAGCTTCGCAAGTCCAGAGAAGAGTGTATAAAGTTGTTTCTACATGTGTTGAAGTCCCACAAGTAGAAAAGAAGGCCCATTATAGGAAACAGCTAGAAATCAGTAGTCATTCAGAGCAAATAATAATGAATATCACAGAATAGTGAGAGAACAAGTGTAAAAGACATCAAATGTAAGTCTTTAGTCTAGAAAGGATGTTGTACACTGCACAAATCCTTGAAATAGAGTTAGTTCACATGAAAGCAGTGTTTGAAACCACCAGAATTCACTGAAAAGTAGTATTCAACTGTAAAACAGTTGAAAGACTAGTGTATATAGCTTCTCTAGTTCAGAGAAGAGTGTATAAAGTTGTTTCTACATGTGGTGAAGTCCCACAAGTAGAAAGGAAGGCCCATTATAGGAAACAGCTAGAAATCAGTAGTCATTCAGAATAAATACCAATGAATATCTTAGAATTGTGTGAGAACAAGTGTAGAAGACATCAAAATGTAAGTTTCTAGTCTAGAAAGGATGTTATACAGTACAGAAATCCTTGAAATAGAGTTACCTCACAAGAAAACAGTGTTTCAACCCACTAGAATTCACTGAAAAGTAGTATTCAACTGTAAAACAGTTGAAAGACAACTGTATATAGCTTCTCAAGTTCAGAGAAGAGTGTATAAAGTTGTTTCTACATGTGGTGAAGTCCCACAAGTAGAAAAGAAGGCCCATTATGGGAAACAGCTAGAAATCAGTAGTCATTCAGAGCAAATACTAATGAATATCACAGAATAGTGACAGAACAAGTGTAAAAGACATGAAAATGTAAGTCTCTAGTCTAGCAAGGATGTTATACACTACCGAAATCATTGAAATAGAGTTACTTCACAAGAAACCAGTGTTTCAAACCACCAGAATTCACTGAAAAGTAGTATTTAACTGTAAAACAGTTGAAAGACAAGTTTATTTAGCTTCGCAAGTCCAGAGAAGAGTGTATAAAGTTGTTTCTACATGTGTTGAAGTCCCACAAGTAGAAAAGAAGGCCCATTATAGGAAACAGCTAGAAATCAGTAGTCATTCAGAGCAAATACTAATGAATATCACAGAATAGTGAGAGAACAAGTGTAAAAGACATCAAATGTAAGTCTTTAGTCTAGAAAGGATGTTGTACACTGCACAAATCCTTGAAGTAGTGTTAGTTCAAATGAAACCAGTGTTTGAAACCACCAGAATTCACGGAAAAGTAGTACTCAACTGTAAAACAGTTGAAAGACAAGTTTATATAGTTTCGCAAGTCCAGAGAAGAGTGTATAAAGTTGTTTCTACATGTGATGAAGTCCCACAATTAGAAAAGAAGGCCCATTATGGGAAACAGCTAGTAATCAGTAGTCATTCAGAGCAAATACTAATGAATATCACAGAACAGTGAGAGAACAAGTGTAAAAGACATCAAAATGTACGTTCCTAGAATAGAAAGGATGTTATACACTACAGAAATCCTTGAAATAGAGTTAGTTCACATGAAACCAGTGTTTGAAACCACCAGAATTCACTGAAAAGTATTCAACTGTAAAACAGTTGGAAGACAAGTGTATATAGCTTCTCAAGTTCAGAGAAGTGTGTATAAAGTTGTTTCTACATGTAGTGAAGTTGCACAAGTAGAAAAGAAGGCCCATTATAGGAAACAGCTAGAAATCAGTAGTCATTCATTGCAAATACTAATGAATATCATAGAATTTTGTGAAAACAAGTGTAGAAGACATCAAAATGTAAGTTTCTAGTCTAGAAAGGATGTTGTACACTGCACAAATTTTTGAAATAGAGTTAGTTCACAAGAAAACAGTGTTTCAACCCACTAGAATTCACTGAAAAGTAGTATTCAACTGTAAAACAGTTGAAAGACAAGAGTATATAGCTTCTCAAGTTCAGAGAAGAGTGTATAAAGTTGTTTCTACATGTGGTGAAATCCCACAAGTAGAAAAGAAGGCCCATTATAGGAAACAGCTAGAAATCAGTAAACATTCAGAGCAAATACAAATGAATATCACAGAATAGTGAGAGAACAAGTGTAAAAGACATCAAAATGTAAGTCTCTAGTCTAGAAAGGATGTTGTACACTGCACAAATCCTTGAAATAGAGTTAGTTCACATGAAACCAGTGTTTGAAACCACCAGAATTCACTGAAAAGTAGTATTCAACTGTAAAACAGTTGAAAGACAAGTGTATATAGCTTCTCAAGTTCAGAGAAGAGTGTATAAAGTTGTTTCTACATGTGGTGAAGTCCCACAAGTATACCAGAAGGCCCATTATAAAACACTGGAAGAAAGCATTAGTAATTCAGAGCAAATACTAATGAATATCACAGAATAGTGAGAGAACAAGTGTAAAAGACATCCAAATCAAAGTGTCTAGTCTAGAAAGGATGTTGTACACTGCAGAAATCCTTGAAATAGAGTTAGAATACATGAAACCAGTGTTTCAAACCACCAGAATTCACTGAAAAGTAGTATTTAACTGTAAAACAGTTGAAAGACAAGTTTATTTAGCTTCGCAAGTCCAGAGAAGAGTGTATAAAGTTGTTTCTACATGTGTTGAAGTCCCACAAGTAGAAAAGAAGGCCCATTATAGGAAACAGCTAGAAATCAGTAGTCATTCAGAGCAAATAATAATGAATATCACAGAATAGTGAGAGAACAAGTGTAAAAGACATCAAATGTAAGTCTTTAGTCTAGAAAGGATGTTGTACACTGCACAAATCCTTGAAATAGAGTTAGTTCACATGAAAGCAGTGTTTGAAACCACCAGAATTCACTGAAAAGTAGTATTCAACTGTAAAACAGTTGAAAGACTAGTGTATATAGCTTCTCTAGTTCAGAGAAGAGTGTATAAAGTTGTTTCTACATGTGGTGAAGTCCCACAAGTAGAAAGGAAGGCCCATTATAGGAAACAGCTAGAAATCAGTAGTCATTCAGAATAAATACCAATGAATATCTTAGAATTGTGTGAGAACAAGTGTAGAAGACATCAAAATGTAAGTTTCTAGTCTAGAAAGGATGTTATACAGTACAGAAATCCTTGAAATAGAGTTACCTCACAAGAAAACAGTGTTTCAACCCACTAGAATTCACTGAAAAGTAGTATTCAACTGTAAAACAGTTGAAAGACAACTGTATATAGCTTCTCAAGTTCAGAGAAGAGTGTATAAAGTTGTTTCTACATGTGGTGAAGTCCCACAAGTAGAAAAGAAGGCCCATTATGGGAAACAGCTAGAAATCAGTAGTCATTCAGAGCAAATACTAATGAATATCACAGAATAGTGACAGAACAAGTGTAAAAGACATGAAAATGTAAGTCTCTAGTCTAGCAAGGATGTTATACACTACCGAAATCATTGAAATAGAGTTACTTCACAAGAAACCAGTGTTTCAAACCACCAGAATTCACTGAAAAGTAGTATTTAACTGTAAAACAGTTGAAAGACAAGTTTATTTAGCTTCACAAGTCCAGAGAAGAGTGTATAAAGTTGTTTCTACATGTGTTGAAGTCCCACAAGTAGAAAAGAAGGCCCATTATAGGAAACAGCTAGAAATCAGTAGTCATTCAGAGCAAATACTAATGAATATCACAGAATAGTGAGAGAACAAGTGTAAAAGACATCAAATGTAAGTCTTTAGTCTAGAAAGGATGTTGTACACTGCACAAATCCTTGAAGTAGTGTTAGTTCAAATGAAACCAGTGTTTGAAACCACCAGAATTCACGGAAAAGTAGTACTCAACTGTAAAACAGTTGAAAGACAAGTTTATATAGTTTCGCAAGTCCAGAGAAGAGTGTATAAAGTTGTTTCTACATGTGATGAAGTCCCACAATTAGAAAAGAAGGCCCATTATGGGAAACAGCTAGTAATCAGTAGTCATTCAGAGCAAATACTAATGAATATCACAGAACAGTGAGAGAACAAGTGTAAAAGACATCAAAATGTACGTTCCTAGAATAGAAAGGATGTTATACACTACAGAAATCCTTGAAATAGAGTTAGTTCACATGAAACCAGTGTTTGAAACCACCAGAATTCACTGAAAAGTATTCAACTGTAAAACAGTTGGAAGACAAGTGTATATAGCTTCTCAAGTTCAGAGAAGTGTGTATAAAGTTGTTTCTACATGTAGTGAAGTTGCACAAGTAGAAAAGAAGGCCCATTATAGGAAACAGCTAGAAATCAGTAGTCATTCATTGCAAATACTAATGAATATCATAGAATTTTGTGAAAACAAGTGTAGAAGACATCAAAATGTAAGTTTCTAGTCTAGAAAGGATGTTGTACACTGCACAAATTTTTGAAATAGAGTTAGTTCACAAGAAAACAGTGTTTCAACCACTAGAATTCACTGAAAAGTAGTATTCAACTGTAAAACAGTTGAAAGACAAGAGTATATAGCTTCTCAAGTTCAGAGAAGAGTGTATAAAGTTGTTTCTACATGTGGTGAAATCCCACAAGTAGAAAAGAAGGCCCATTATAGGAAACAGCTAGAAATCAGTAAACATTCAGAGCAAATACAAATGAATATCACAGAATAGTGAGAGAACAAGTGTAAAAGACATCAAAATGTAAGTCTCTAGTCTAGAAAGGATGTTGTACACTGCACAAATCCTTGAAATAGAGTTAGTTCACATGAAACCAGTGTTTGAAACCACCAGAATTCACTGAAAAGTAGTATTCAACTGTAAAACAGTTGAAAGACAAGTGTATATAGCTTCTCAAGTTCAGAGAAGAGTGTATAAAGTTGTTTCTACATGTGGTGAAGTCCCACAAGTATACCAGAAGGCCCATTATAAAACACTGGAAGAAAGCATTAGTAATTCAGAGCAAATACTAATGAATATCACAGAATAGTGAGAGAACAAGTGTAAAAGACATCCAAATCAAAGTGTCTAGTCTAGAAAGGATGTTGTACACTGCAGAAATCCTTGAAATAGAGTTAGAATACATGAAACCAGTGTTTCAAACCACCAGAATTCACTGAAAAGTAGTATTTAACTGTAAAACAGTTGAAAGACAAGTTTATTTAGCTTCGCAAGTCCAGAGAAGAGTGTATAAAGTTGTTTCTACATGTGTTGAAGTCCCACAAGTAGAAAAGAAGGCCCATTATAGGAAACAGCTAGAAATCAGTAGTCATTCAGAGCAAATAATAATGAATATCACAGAATAGTGAGAGAACAAGTGTAAAAGACATCAAATGTAAGTCTTTAGTCTAGAAAGGATGTTGTACACTGCACAAATCCTTGAAATAGAGTTAGTTCACATGAAAGCAGTGTTTGAAACCACCAGAATTCACTGAAAAGTAGTATTCAACTGTAAAACAGTTGAAAGACTAGTGTATATAGCTTCTCTAGTTCAGAGAAGAGTGTATAAAGTTGTTTCTACATGTGGTGAAGTCCCACAAGTAGAAAGGAAGGCCCATTATAGGAAACAGCTAGAAATCAGTAGTCATTCAGAATAAATACCAATGAATATCTTAGAATTGTGTGAGAACAAGTGTAGAAGACATCAAAATGTAAGTTTCTAGTCTAGAAAGGATGTTATACAGTACAGAAATCCTTGAAATAGAGTTACCTCACAAGAAAACAGTGTTTCAACCCACTAGAATTCACTGAAAAGTAGTATTCAACTGTAAAACAGTTGAAAGACAACTGTATATAGCTTCTCAAGTTCAGAGAAGAGTGTATAAAGTTGTTTCTACATGTGGTGAAGTCCCACAAGTAGAAAAGAAGGCCCATTATGGGAAACAGCTAGAAATCAGTAGTCATTCAGAGCAAATACTAATGAATATCACAGAATAGTGACAGAACAAGTGTAAAAGACATGAAAATGTAAGTCTCTAGTCTAGCAAGGATGTTATACACTACCGAAATCATTGAAATAGAGTTACTTCACAAGAAACCAGTGTTTCAAACCACCAGAATTCACTGAAAAGTAGTATTTAACTGTAAAACAGTTGAAAGACAAGTTTATTTAGCTTCGCAAGTCCAGAGAAGAGTGTATAAAGTTGTTTCTACATGTGTTGAAGTCCCACAAGTAGAAAAGAAGGCCCATTATAGGAAACAGCTAGAAATCAGTAGTCATTCAGAGCAAATACTAATGAATATCACAGAATAGTGAGAGAACAAGTGTAAAAGACATCAAATGTAAGTCTTTAGTCTAGAAAGGATGTTGTACACTGCACAAATCCTTGAAGTAGTGTTAGTTCAAATGAAACCAGTGTTTGAAACCACCAGAATTCACGGAAAAGTAGTACTCAACTGTAAAACAGTTGAAAGACAAGTTTATATAGTTTCGCAAGTCCAGAGAAGAGTGTATAAAGTTGTTTCTACATGTGATGAAGTCCCACAATTAGAAAAGAAGGCCCATTATGGGAAACAGCTAGTAATCAGTAGTCATTCAGAGCAAATACTAATGAATATCACAGAACAGTGAGAGAACAAGTGTAAAAGACATCAAAATGTACGTTCCTAGAATAGAAAGGATGTTATACACTACAGAAATCCTTGAAATAGAGTTAGTTCACATGAAACCAGTGTTTGAAACCACCAGAATTCACTAAAAAGTATTCAACTGTAAAACAGTTGGAAGACAAGTGTATATAGCTTCTCAAGTTCAGAGAAGTGTGTATAAAGTTGTTTCTACATGTAGTGAAGTCGCACAAGTAGAAAAGAAGGCCCATTATAGGAAACAGCTAGAAATCAGTAGTCATTCATTGCAAATACTAATGAATATCATAGAATTTTGTGAAAACAAGTGTAGAAGACATCAAAATGTAAGTTTCTAGTCTAGAAAGGATGTTGTACACTGCACAAATTTTTGAAATAGAGTTAGTTCACAAGAAAACAGTGTTTCAACCCACTAGAATTCACTGAAAAGTAGTATTCAACTGTAAAACAGTTGAAAGACAAGAGTATATAGCTTCTCAAGTTCAGAGAAGAGTGTATAAAGTTGTTTCTACATGTGGTGAAATCCCACAAGTAGAAAAGAAGGCCCATTATAGGAAACAGCTAGAAATCAGTAAACATTCAGAGCAAATACAAATGAATATCACAGAATAGTGAGAGAACAAGTGTAAAAGACATCAAAATGTAAGTCTCTAGTCTAGAAAGGATGTTGTACACTGCACAAATCCTTGAAATAGAGTTAGTTCACATGAAACCAGTGTTTGAAACCACCAGAATTCACTGAAAAGTAGTATTCAACTGTAAAACAGTTGAAAGACAAGTGTATATAGCTTCTCAAGTTCAGAGAAGAGTGTATAAAGTTGTTTCTACATGTGGTGAAGTCCCACAAGTATACCAGAAGGCCCATTATAAAACACTGGAAGAAAGCATTAGTAATTCAGAGCAAATACTAATGAATATCACAGAATAGTGAGAGAACAAGTGTAAAAGACATCCAAATCAAAGTGTCTAGTCTAGAAAGGATGTTGTACACTGCAGAAATCCTTGAAATAGAGTTAGATTACATGAAACCAGTGTTTCAAACCACCAGAATTCACTGAAAAGTAGTATTTAACTGTAAAACAGTTGAAAGACAAGTTTATTTAGCTTCGCAAGTCCAGAGAAGAGTGTATAAAGTTGTTTCTACATGTGTTGAAGTCCCACAAGTAGAAAAGAAGGCCCATTATAGGAAACAGCTAGAAATCAGTAGTCATTCAGAGCAAATAATAATGAATATCACAGAATAGTGAGAGAACAAGTGTAAAAGACATCAAGTGTAAGTCTTTAGTCTAGAAAGGATGTTGTACACTGCACAAATCCTTGAAATAGAGTTAGTTCACATGAAAGCAGTGTTTGAAACCACCAGAATTCACTGAAAAGTAGTATTCAACTGTAAAACAGTTGAAAGACTAGTGTATATAGCTTCTCTAGTTCAGAGAAGAGTGTATAAAGTTGTTTCTACATGTGGTGAAGTCCCACAAGTAGAAAGGAAGGCCCATTATAGGAAACAGCTAGAAATCAGTAGTCATTCAGAATAAATACCAATGAATATCTTAGAATTGTGTGAGAACAAGTGTAGAAGACATCAAAATGTAAGTTTCTAGTCTAGAAAGGATGTTATACAGTACAGAAATCCTTGAAATAGAGTTACCTCACAAGAAAACAGTGTTTCAACCCACTAGAATTCACTGAAAAGTAGTATTCAACTGTAAAACAGTTGAAAGACAAGAATATATAGCTTCTCTAGTTCAGAGAAGAGTGTATAAAGTTGTTTCTACATGTGGTGAAGTCCCACAAGTAGAAAAGAAGGCCCATTATAGGAAACAGCTAGAAATCAGTAGTCTTTCAGAGCAAATACTAATGAATATCACAGAATAGTGAGAGAACAAGTGTAAAAGAAATCAAATGTAAGTCTTTAGTCTAGAAAGGATGTTGTACACTGCACAAATCCTTGAAATAGAGTTAGTTCACATGAAACCAGTGTTTGAAACCACCAGAATTCACTGAAAAGTAGTATTGAACTGTAAAACAGTTGGAAGACAAGTGTATATAGCTTCTCAAGTTCAGAGAAGTGTGTATAAAGTTGTTTCTACATGTAGTGAAGTCGCACAAGTAGAAAAGAAGGCCCATTATAGGAAACAGCTAGAAATCAGTAGTCATTCATTGCAAATACTAATGAATATCATAGAATTGTGTGAGAACAAGTGTAGAAGACATCAAAATGTAAGTTTCTAGTCTAGAAAGGATGTTATACACTACAGAAATCCTTGAAATAGAGTTACTTCACAAGTAAACAGTGTTTCAACCCACTAGAATTCACTGAAAGGTAGTATTCAACTGTAAAACAGTTGAAAGACAACTGTATATAGCTTCTCAAGTTCAGAGAAGAGTGTATAAAGTTGTTTCTACATGTGGTGAAGTCCCACAAGTAGAAAAGAAGGCCCATTATGGGAAACAGCTAGAAATCAGTAGTCATTCAGAGCAAATACTAATGAATATCACAGAATAGTGACAGAACAAGTGTAAAAGACATGAAAATGTAAGTCTCTAGTCTAGCAAGGATGTTATACACTACCGAAATCATTGAAATAGAGTTACTTCACAAGAAACCAGTGTTTCAAACCACCAGAATTCACTGAAAAGTAGTATTTAACTGTAAAACAGTTGAAAGACAAGTTTATTTAGCTTCGCAAGTCCAGAGAAGAGTGTATAAAGTTGTTTCTACATGTGTTGAAGTCCCACAAGTAGAAAAGAAGGCCCATTATAGGAAACAGCTAGAAATCAGTAGTCATTCAGAGCAAATACTAATGAATATCACAGAATAGTGAGAGAACAAGTGTAAAAGACATCAAATGTAAGTCTTTAGTCTAGAAAGGATGTTGTACACTGCACAAATCCTTGAAATAGTGTTAGTTCAAATGAAACCAGTGTTTGAAACCACCAGAATTCACGGAAAAGTAGTACTCAACTGTAAAACAGTTGAAAGACAAGTTTATATAGTTTCGCAAGTCCAGAGAAGAGTGTATAAAGTTGTTTCTACATGTGATGAAGTCCCACAATTAGAAAAGAAGGCCCATTATGGGAAACAGCTAGTAATCAGTAGTCATTCAGAGCAAATACTAATGAATATCACAGAACAGTGAGAGAACAAGTGTAAAAGACATCAAAATGTACGTTCCTAGAATAGAAAGGATGTTATACACTACAGAAATCCTTGAAATAGAGTTAGTTCACATGAAACCAGTGTTTGAAACCACCAGAATTCACTGAAAAGTATTCAACTGTAAAACAGTTGGAAGACAAGTGTATATAGCTTCTCAAGTTCAGAGAAGTGTGTATAAAGTTGTTTCTACATGTAGTGAAGTCGCACAAGTAGAAAAGAAGGCCCATTATAGGAAACAGCTAGAAATCAGTAGTCATTCATTGCAAATACTAATGAATATCATAGAATTTTGTGAAAACAAGTGTAGAAGACATCAAAATGTAAGTTTCTAGTCTAGAAAGGATGTTGTACACTGCACAAATTTTTGAAATAGAGTTAGTTCACAAGAAAACAGTGTTTCAACCCACTAGAATTCACTGAAAAGTAGTATTCAACTGTAAAACAGTTGAAAGACAAGAGTATATAGCTTCTCAAGTTCAGAGAAGAGTGTATAAAGTTGTTTCTACATGTGGTGAAATCCCACAAGTAGAAAAGAAGGCCCATTATAGGAAACAGCTAGAAATCAGTAAACATTCAGAGCAAATACAAATGAATATCACAGAATAGTGAGAGAACAAGTGTAAAAGACATCAAAATGTAAGTCTCTAGTCTAGAAAGGATGTTGTACACTGCACAAATCCTTGAAATAGAGTTAGTTCACATGAAACCAGTGTTTGAAACCACCAGAATTCACTGAAAAGTAGTATTCAACTGTAAAACAGTTGAAAGACAAGTGTATATAGCTTCTCAAGTTCAGAGAAGAGTGTATAAAGTTGTTTCTACATGTGGTGAAGTCCCACAAGTATACCAGAAGGCCCAATATAAAACACTGGAAGAAAGCATTAGTAATTCAGAGCAAATACTAATGAATATCACAGAATAGTGAGAGAACAAGTGTAAAAGACATCCAAATCAAAGTGTCTAGTCTAGAAAGGATGTTGTACACTGCAGAAATCCTTGAAATAGAGTTAGATTACATGAAACCAGTGTTTCAAACCACCAGAATTCACTGAAAAGTAGTATTTAACTGTAAAACAGTTGAAAGACAAGTTTATTTAGCTTCGCAAGTCCAGAGAAGAGTGTATAAAGTTGTTTCTACATGTGTTGAAGTCCCACAAGTAGAAAAGAAGGCCCATTATAGGAAACAGCTAGAAATCAGTAGTCATTCAGAGCAAATAATAATGAATATCACAGAATAGTGAGAGAACAAGTGTAAAAGACATCAAATGTAAGTCTTTAGTCTAGAAAGGATGTTGTACACTGCACAAATCCTTGAAATAGAGTTAGTTCACATGAAAGCAGTGTTTGAAACCACCAGAATTCACTGAAAAGTAGTATTCAACTGTAAAACAGTTGAAAGACTAGTGTATATAGCTTCTCTAGTTCAGAGAAGAGTGTATAAAGTTGTTTCTACATGTGGTGAAGTCCCACAAGTAGAAAGGAAGGCCCATTATAGGAAACAGCTAGAAATCAGTAGTCATTCAGAATAAATACCAATGAATATCTTAGAATTGTGTGAGAACAAGTGTAGAAGACATCAAAATGTAAGTTTCTAGTCTAGAAAGGATGTTATACAGTACAGAAATCCTTGAAATAGAGTTACCTCACAAGAAAACAGTGTTTCAACCCACTAGAATTCACTGAAAAGTAGTATTCAACTGTAAAACAGTTGAAAGACAAGAATATATAGCTTCTCTAGTTCAGAGAAGAGTGTATAAAGTTGTTTCTACATGTGGTGAAGTCCCACAAGTAGAAAAGAAGGCCCATTATAGGAAACAGCTAGAAATCAGTAGTCTTTCAGAGCAAATACTAATGAATATCACAGAATAGTGAGAGAACAAGTGTAAAAGAAATCAAATGTAAGTCTTTAGTCTAGAAAGGATGTTGTACACTGCACAAATCCTTGAAATAGAGTTAGTTCACATGAAACCAGTGTTTGAAACCACCAGAATTCACTGAAAAGTAGTATTGAACTGTAAAACAGTTGGAAGACAAGTGTATATAGCTTCTCAAGTTCAGAGAAGTTTGTATAAAGTTGTTTCTACATGTAGTGAAGTCGCACAAGTAGAAAAGAAGGCCCATTATAGGAAACAGCTAGAAATCAGTAGTCATTCATTGCAAATACTAATGAATATCATAGAATTGTGTGAGAACAAGTGTAGAAGACATCAAAATGTAAGTTTCTAGTCTAGAAAGGATGTTATACACTACAGAAATCCTTGAAATAGAGTTACTTCACAAGTAAACAGTGTTTCAACCCACTAGAATTCACTGAAAGGTAGTATTCAACTGTAAAACAGTTGAAAGACAACTGTATATAGCTTCTCAAGTTCAGAGAAGAGTGTATAAAGTTGTTTCTACATGTGGTGAAGTCCCACAAGTAGAAAAGAAGGCCCATTATGGGAAACAGCTAGAAATCAGTAGTCATTCAGAGCAAATACTAATGAATATCACAGAATAGTGACAGAACAAGTGTAAAAGACATGAAAATGTAAGTCTCTAGTCTAGCAAGGATGTTATACACTACCGAAATCATTGAAATAGAGTTACTTCACAAGAAACCAGTGTTTCAAACCACCAGAATTCACTGAAAAGTAGTATTTAACTGTAAAACAGTTGAAAGACAAGTTTATTTAGCTTCGCAAGTCCAGAGAAGAGTGTATAAAGTTGTTTCTACATGTGTTGAAGTCCCACAAGTAGAAAAGAAGGCCCATTATAGGAAACAGCTAGAAATCAGTAGTCATTCAGAGCAAATACTAATGAATATCACAGAATAGTGAGAGAACAAGTGTAAAAGACATCAAATGTAAGTCTTTAGTCTAGAAAGGATGTTGTACACTGCACAAATCCTTGAAGTAGTGTTAGTTCAAATGAAACCAGTGTTTGAAACCACCAGAATTCACGGAAAAGTAGTACTCAACTGTAAAACAGTTGAAAGACAAGTTTATATAGTTTCGCAAGTCCAGAGAAGAGTGTATAAAGTTGTTTCTACATGTGATGAAGTCCCACAATTAGAAAAGAAGGCCCATTATGGGAAACAGCTAGTAATCAGTAGTCATTCAGAGCAAATACTAATGAATATCACAGAACAGTGAGAGAACAAGTGTAAAAGACATCAAAATGTACGTTCCTAGAATAGAAAGGATGTTATACACTACAGAAATCCTTGAAATAGAGTTAGTTCACATGAAACCAGTGTTTGAAACCACCAGAATTCACTGAAAAGTATTCAACTGTAAAACAGTTGGAAGACAAGTGTATATAGCTTCTCAAGTTCAGAGAAGTGTGTATAAAGTTGTTTCTACATGTAGTGAAGTCGCACAAGTAGAAAAGAAGGCCCATTATAGGAAACAGCTAGAAATCAGTAGTCATTCATTGCAAATACTAATGAATATCATAGAATTTTGTGAGAACAAGTGTAGAAGACATCAAAATGTAAGTTTCTAGTCTAGAAAGGATGTTGTACACTGCACAAATCCTTGAAATAGAGTTAGTTCACAAGAAAACAGTGTTTCAACCCACTAGAATTCACTAAAAAGTAGTATTCAACTGTAAAACAGTTGAAAGACAAGAGTATATAGCTTCTCAAGTTCAGAGAAGAGTGTATAAAGTTGTTTCTACATGTGGTGAAATCCCACAAGTAGAAAAGAAGGCCCATTATAGGAAACAGCTAGAAATCAGTAAACATTCAGAGCAAATACAAATGAATATCACAGAATAGTGAGAGAACAAGTGTAAAAGACATCAAAATGTAAGTCTCTAGTCTAGAAAGGATGTTGTACACTGCACAAATCCTTGAAATAGAGTTAGTTCACATGAAACCAGTGTTTGAAACCACCAGAATTCACTGAAAAGTAGTATTCAACTGTAAAACAGTTTAAAGACAAGTGTATATAGCTTCTCAAGTTCAGAGAAGAGTGTATAAAGTTGTTTCTACATGTGGTGAAGTCCCACAAGTATACCAGAAGGCCCATTATAAAACACTGGAAGAAAGCATTAATAATTCAGAGCAAATACTAATGAATATCACAGAATAGTGAGAGAACAAGTGTAAAAGACATCCAAATCAAAGTGTCTAGTCTAGAAAGGATGTTGTACACTGCAGAAATCCTTGAAATAGAGTTAGATTACATGAAACCAGTGTTTCAAACCACCAGAATTCACTGAAAAGTAGTATTTAACTGTAAAACAGTTGAAAGACAAGTTTATTTAGCTTCGCAAGTCCAGAGAAGAGTGTATAAAGTTGTTTCTACATGTGTTGAAGTCCCACAAGTAGAAAAGAAGGCCCATTATAGGAAACAGCTAGAAATCAGTAGTCATTCAGAGCAAATAATAATGAATATCACAGAATAGTGAGAGAACAAGTGTAAAAGACATCAAATGTAAGTCTTTAGTCTAGAAAGGATGTTGTACACTGCACAAATCCTTGAAATAGAGTTAGTTCACATGAAAGCAGTGTTTGAAACCACCAGAATTCACTGAAAAGTAGTATTCAACTGTAAAACAGTTGAAAGACTAGTGTATATAGCTTCTCTAGTTCAGAGAAGAGTGTATAAAGTTGTTTCTACATGTGGTGAAGTCCCACAAGTAGAAAGGAAGGCCCATTATAGGAAAGAGCTAGAAATCAGTAGTCATTCAGAATAAATACCAATGAATATCTTAGAATTGTGTGAGAACAAGTGTAGAAGACATCAAAATGTAAGTTTCTAGTCTAGAAAGGATGTTATACAGTACAGAAATCCTTGAAATAGAGTTACCTCACAAGAAAACAGTGTTTCAACCCACTAGAATTCACTGAAAAGTAGTATTCAACTGTAAAACATTTGAAAGACTAGTGTATATAGCTCCTCTAGTTCAGAGAAGAGTGTATAAAGTTGTTTCTACATGTGTTGAAGTCCCACAAGTAGAAAAGAAGGCCCATTATGGGAAACAGCTAGAAATCAGTAGTCATTCAAAGCAAATACTAATGAATATCACAGAATAGTGACAGAACAAGTTTAAAAGACATCAAAATGTAAGTCTCTAGACTAGAAAGGATGTTATACACTACCGAAATCATTGAAATAGAGTTACTTCACAAGAAACCAGTGTTTCAAACCACCAGAATTCACGGAAAAGTAGTATTTAACTGTACAACAGTTGAAAGACAAGTTTATATAGCTTCGCAAGTCCAGAGAAGAGTGTATAAAGTTGTTGCTACATGTAGTGAAGTCGCACAAGTAAAAAAGAAGGCCCATTATAGGAAACAGCTAGAAATCTGTAGTCATTCATTGCAAATACTAATGAATACCATAGAATTGTGTGAGAACAAGTGTAGAAGACATCAAAATGTAAGTTTCTAGTCTAGAAAGGATGTTATACACTACAGAAATCCTTGAAATAGAGTTACTTCACAAGAAAACAGTGTTTCAACCCACTAGAATTCACTGAAAAGTAGTATTCAACTGTAAAACAGTTGAAAGACAACTGTATATAGCTTCTCAAGTTCAGAGAAGAGTGTATAAAGTTGTTTCTACATGTGGTGAAGTCCCACACGTAGAAAACAAGGGCCATTATGGGAAACAGCTAGAAACCAGTAGTCATTCAGAATAAATACCAATGAATATCTTAGAATTGTGTGAGAACAAGTGTAGAAGACATCAAAATGTAAGTCTCTAGTCTAGAAAGGATGTTGTACACTGCACAAATCCTTGAAATAGAGTTAGTTCACATGAAACCAGTGTTTGAAACCACCAGAATTCACTGAAAAGTAGTATTCAACTGTAAAACAGTTGGAAGACAAGTGTATATAGCTTCTCAAGTTCAGAGAAGTGTGTATAAAGTTGTTTCTACATGTAGTGAAGTCGCACAAGTAGAAAAGAAGGCCCATTATAGGAAACAGCTAGAAATCAGTAGTCATTCATTGGAAATACTAATGAATATCATAGAATTGTGTGAGAACAAGTGTAGAAGACATCAAAATGTAAGTTTCTAGTCTAGAAAGGATGTTATACACTACAGAAATCCTTGAAATAGAGTTACTTCACAAGTAAACAGTGTTTCAACCCACTAGAATTCACTGAAAGGTAGTATTCAACTGTAAAACAGTTGAAAGACAACTGTATATAGCTTCTCAAGTTCAGAGAAGAGTGTATAAAGTTGTTTCTACATGTGGTGAAGTCCCACACGTAGAAAACAAGGGCCATTATGGGAAACAGCTAGAAATCAGTAGTCATGCAGAGCAAATACTAATGAATATCACAGAATAGTGATAGAACAAGTGTAAAAGACATCAAAATGTAAGTCTCTAGTCTAGAAAGGATGTTGTACACTGCACAAATCCTTGAAATAGAGTTACTTCACAAGAAAACAGTGTTTCAACCCATTAGAATTCACTGAAAAGTAGTATTCAACTGTAAAACAGTTGAAAGACAAGTGTATATAGCTTCTCAAGTTCAGAGAAGAGTGTATAAAGCTGTTTCTACATGTGGTGAAGTCCCACAAGTAGAAAAGAAGGCCCATTATGGGAAACAGCTTGAAATCAGTACTCATTCACAGCAAATACTAATGAATATCACAGAATAGTGAGAGAACAAGTGTAAAAGACATCAAAATGTAAGTCTCTAGTCTAGAAAGGATGTTGTACACTGCACAAATCCTTGAAATAGAGTTAGTTCACAAGAAAACAGTGTTTCAACCCACTAGAATTCACTGAAAAGTAGTATTCAACTGTAAAACAGTTGAAAGACAAGAGTATATAGCTTCTCAAGTTCAGAGAAGAGTGTATAAAGTTGTTTCTACATGTGGTGAAATCCCACAAGTAGAAAAGAAGGCCCATTATAGGAAACAGCTAGAAATCAGTAAACATTCAGAGAAAATACAAATGAATATCACAGAATAGTGAGAGAACAAGTGTAAAAGACATCAAAATGTAAGTCTCTAGTCTAGAAAGGATGTTGTACACTGCACAAATCCTTGAAATAGAGTTAGTTCACATGAAACCAGTGTTTGAAACCACCAGAATTCACTGAAAAGTAGTATTCAACTGTAAAACAGTTGAAAGACAAGTGTATATAGCTTCTCAAGTTCAGAGAAGAGTGTATAAAGTTGTTTCTACATGTGGTGAAGTCCCACAAGTAGAAAGGAAGGCCCATTATAGGAAACAGCTAGAAATCAGTAGTCATTCAGAATAAATACCAATGAATATCTTAGAATTGTGTGAGAACAAGTGTAGAAGACATCAAAATGTAAGTTTCTAGTCTAGAAAGGATGTTATACAGTACAGAAATCCTTGAAATAGAGTTACCTCACAAGAAAACAGTGTTTCAACCCACTAGAATTCACTGAAAAGTAGTATTCAACTGTAAAACAGTTGAAAGACAAGAATATATAGCTTCTCTAGTTCAGAGAAGAGTGTATAAAGTTGTTTCTACATGTGGTGAAGTCCCACAAGTAGAAAAGAAGGCCCATTATAGGAAACAGCTAGAAATCAGTAAACATTCATTGCAAATACTAATGAATATCACAGAATAGTGAGAGAACTAGGGTAAAAGACCTCAAAATATAAGTCTCTAGTCTAGAAAGGATGTTATACACTACCGAAATCCTTGAAATAGAGTTACTTCACAAGAAACCAGTGTTTCAAACCACCAGAATTCACGGAAAAGTAGTATTTAACTGTAAAACAGTTGAAAGACAAGTTTATATAGTTTCGCAAGTCCAGAGAAGAGTGTATAAAGTTGTTTCTACATGTGATGAAGTCCCACAATTAGAAAAGAAGGCCCATTATGGGAAACAGCTAGTAATCAGTAGTCATTCAGAGCAAATACTACTGAATATCACAGAATAGTGAGAGAACAAGTGTAAAAGACATCAAAATGTACGTTCCTAGAATAGAAAGGATGTTATACACTACAGAAATCCTTGAAATAGAGTTACTTCACAAGAAAACAGTGTTTCAATCCACTAGAATTCACTGAAAAGTAGTATTCAACTGTAAAACAGTTGAAAGACTAGTGTATATAGCTTCTCTAGTTCAGAGAGGAGTGTATAAAGTTGTTTCTACATGTGGTGAAGTCCCACAAGTAGAAAAGAAGGCCCATTATAGGAAACAGCTAGAAATCAGTAGTCTTTCAGAGCAAATACTAATGAATATCACAGAATAGTGAGAGAACAAGTGTAAAAGACATCAAATGTAAGTCTTTAGTCTAGAAAGGATGTTGTACACTGCACAAATCCTTGAAATAGAGTTAGTTCACATGAAACCAGTGTTTGAAACCACCAGAATTCACTGAAAAGTAGTATTCAACTGTAAAACAGTTGGAAGACAAGTGTATATAGCTTCTCAAGTTCAGAGAAGTGTGTATAAAGTTGTTTCTACATGTAGTGAAGTCGCACAAGTAGAAAAGAAGGCCCATTATAGGAAACAGCTAGAAATCAGTAGTCATTCATTGCAAATACTAATGAATATCATAGAATTTTGTGAGAACAAGTGTAGAAGACATCAAAATGTAAGTTTCTAGTCTAGAAAGGATGTTATACACTACAGAAATCCTTGAAATAGAGTTACTTCACAAGTAAACAGTGTTTCAACCCACTAGAATTCACTGAAAGGTAGTATTCAACTGTAAAACAGTTGAAAGACAACTGTATATAGCTTCTCAAGTTCAGAGAAGAGTGTATAAAGTTGTTTCTACATGTGGTGAAGTCCCACAAGTAGAAAAGAAGGCCCATTATGGGAAACAGCTAGAAATCAGTAGTCATTCAGAGCAAATACTAATGAATATCACAGAATAGTGACAGAACAAGTGTAAAAGACATGAAAATGTAAGTCTCTAGTCTAGCAAGGATGTTATACACTACCGAAATCATTGAAATAGAGTTACTTCACAAGAAACCAGTGTTTCAAACCACCAGAATTCACTGAAAAGTAGTATTTAACTGTAAAACAGTTGAAAGACAAGTTTATTTAGCTTCGCAAGTCCAGAGAAGAGTGTATAAAGTTGTTTCTACATGTGTTGAAGTCCCACAAGTAGAAAAGAAGGCCCATTATAGGAAACAGCTAGAAATCAGTAGTCATTCAGAGCAAATACTAATGAATATCACAGAATAGTGAGAGAACAAGTGTAAAAGACATCAAATGTAAGTCTTTAGTCTAGAAAGGATGTTGTACACTGCACAAATCCTTGAAATAGTGTTAGTTCAAATGAAACCAGTGTTTGAAACCACCAGAATTCACGGAAAAGTAGTACTCAACTGTAAAACAGTTGAAAGACAAGTTTATATAGTTTCGCAAGTCCAGAGAAGAGTGTATAAAGTTGTTTCTACATGTGATGAAGTCCCACAAGTAGAAAAGAAGGCCCATTATGGGAAACAGCTAGTAATCAGTAGTCATTCAGAGCAAATACTAATAAATATCACAGAACAGTGAGAGAACAAGTGTAAAAGACATCAAAATGTACGTTCCTAGAATAGAAAGGATGTTATACACTACAGAAATCCTTGAAATAGAGTTAGTTCACATGAAACCAGTGTTTGAAACCACCAGAATTCACTGAAAAGTATTCAACTGTAAAACAGTTGGAAGACAAGTATATATAGCTTCTCAAGTTCAGAGAAGTGTGTATAAAGTTGTTTCTACATGTAGTGAAGTCGCACAAGTAGAAAAGAAGGCCCATTATAGGAAACAGCTAGAAATCAGTAGTCATTCATTGCAAATACTAATGAATATCATAGAATTTTGTGAGAACAAGTGTAGAAGACATCAAAATGTAAGTTTCTAGTCTAGAAAGGATGTTGTACACTGCACAAATCCTTGAAATAGAGTTAGTTCACAAGAAAACAGTGTTTCAACTCACTAGAATTCACTGAAAAGTAGTATTCAACTGTAAAACAGTTGAAAGACAAGAGTATATAGCTTCTCAAGTTCAGAGAAGAGTGTATAAAGTTGTTTCTACATGTGGTGAAATCCCACAAGTAGAAAAGAAGGCCCATTATAGGAAACAGCTAGAAATCAGTAAACATTCATTGCAAATACTAATGAATATCACAGAATAGTGAGAGAACTAGGGTAAAAGACCTCAAAATATAAGTCTCTAGTCTAGAAAGGATGTTATACACTACCGAAATCCTTGAAATAGAGTTACTTCACAAGAAACCAGTGTTTCAAACCACCAGAATTCACGGAAAAGTAGTATTTAACTGTAAAACAGTTGAAAGACAAGTTTATATAGTTTCGCAAGTCCAGAGAAGAGTGTATAAAGTTGTTTCTACATGTGATGAAGTCCCACAATTAGAAAAGAAGGCCCATTATGGGAAACAGCTAGTAATCAGTAGTCATTCAGAGCAAATACTACTGAATATCACAGAATAGTGAGAGAACAAGTGTAAAAGACATCAAAATGTACGTTCCTAGAATAGAAAGGATGTTATACACTACAGAAATCCTTGAAATAGAGTTACTTCACAAGAAAACAGTGTTTCAATCCACTAGAATTCACTGAAAAGTAGTATTCAACTGTAAAACAGTTGAAAGACTAGTGTATATAGCTTCTCTAGTTCAGAGAAGAGTGTATAAAGTTGTTTCTACATGTGGTGAAGTCCCACAAGTAGAAAAGAAGGCCCATTATAGGAAACAGCTAGAAATCAGTAGTCTTTCAGAGCAAATACTAATGAATATCACAGAATAGTGAGAGAACAAGTGTAAAAGACATCAAATGTAAGTCTTTAGTCTAGAAAGGATGTTGTACACTGCACAAATCCTTGAAATAGAGTTAGTTCACATGAAACCAGTGTTTGAAACCACCAGAATTCACTGAAAAGTAGTATTCAACTGTAAAACAGTTGGAAGACAAGTGTATATAGCTTCTCAAGTTCAGAGAAGTGTGTATAAAGTTGTTGCTACATGTAGTGAAGTCGCACAAGTAGAAAAGAAGGCCCATTATAGGAAACAGCTAGAAATCAGTAGTCATTCATTGGAAATACTAATGAATATCATAGAATTGTGTGAGAACAAGTGTAGAAGACATCAAAATGTAAGTTTCTAGTCTAGAAAGGATGTTATACACTACAGAAATCCTTGAAATAGAGTTACTTCACAAGTAAACAGTGTTTCAACCCACTAGAATTCACTGAAAGGTAGTATTCAACTGTAAAACAGTTGAAAGACAACTGTATATAGCTTCTCAAGTTCAGAGAAGAGTGTATAAAGTTGTTTCTACATGTGGTGAAGTCCCACACGTAGAAAACAAGGGCCATTATAGGAAACAGCTAGAAATCAGTAGTCATTCAGAATAAATACCAATGAATATCTTAGAATTGTGTGAGAACGAGTGTAGAAGACATCAAAATGTAAGTTTCTAGTATACAAAGGATGTTATACAGTACAGAAATCCTTGAAATAGAGTTACTTCACAAGAAAACAGTGTTTCAACCCACTAGAATTCACTGAAAAGTAGTATTCAACTGTAAAACAGTTGAAAGACAAGAATATATAGCTTCTCTAGTTCAGAGAAGAGTGTATAAAGTTGTTTCTACATGTGGTGAAGTCCCACAAGTAGAAAAGAAGGCCCATTATAGGAAACAGCTAGAAATCAGTAGTCTTTCAGAGCAAATACTAATGAATATCACAGAATAGTGAGAGAACAAGTGTAAAAGAAATAAAATGTAAGTCTTTAGTCTAGAAAGGATGTTGTACACTGCACAAATCCTTGAAATAGAGTTAGTTCACATGAAACCAGTGTTTGAAACCACCAGAATTCACTGAAAAGTAGTATTGAACTGTAAAACAGTTGGAAGACAAGTGTATATAGCTTCTCAAGTTCAGAGAAGTGTGTATAAAGTTGTTTCTACATGTAGTGAAGTCGCACAAGTAGAAAAGAAGGCCCATTATAGGAAACAGCTAGAAATCAGTAGTCATTCATTGCAAATACTAATGAATATCATAGAATTTTGTGAGAACAAGTGTAGAAGACATCAAAATGTAAGTTTCTAGTCTAGAAAGGATGTTATACACTACAGAAATCCTTGAAATAGAGTTACTTCACAAGTAAACAGTGTTTCAACCCACTAGAATTCACTGAAAGGTAGTATTCAACTGTAAAACAGTTGAAAGACAACTGTATATAGCTTCTCAAGTTCAGAGAAGAGTGTATAAAGTTGTTTCTACATGTGGTGAAGTCCCACAAGTAGAAAAGAAGGCCCATTATGGGAAACAGCTAGAAATCAGTAGTCATTCAGAGCAAATACTAATGAATATCACAGAATAGTGACAGAACAAGTGTAAAAGACATGAAAATGTAAGTCTCTAGTCTAGCAAGGATGTTATACACTACCGAAATCATTGAAATAGAGTTACTTCACAAGAAACCAGTGTTTCAAACCACCAGAATTCACTGAAAAGTAGTATTTAACTGTAAAACAGTTGAAAGACAAGTTTATTTAGCTTCGCAAGTCCAGAGAAGAGTGTATAAAGTTGTTTCTACATGTGTTGAAGTCCCACAAGTAGAAAAGAAGGCCCATTATAGGAAACAGCTAGAAATCAGTAGTCATTCAGAGCAAATACTAATGAATATCACAGAATAGTGAGAGAACAAGTGTAAAAGACATCAAATGTAAGTCTTTAGTCTAGAAAGGATGTTGTACACTGCACAAATCCTTGAAATAGTGTTAGTTCAAATGAAACCAGTGTTTGAAACCACCAGAATTCACGGAAAAGTAGTACTCAACTGTAAAACAGTTGAAAGACAAGTTTATATAGTTTCGCAAGTCCAGAGAAGAGTGTATAAAGTTGTTTCTACATGTGATGAAGTCCCACAAGTAGAAAAGAAGGCCCATTATGGGAAACAGCTAGTAATCAGTAGTCATTCAGAGCAAATACTAATAAATATCACAGAACAGTGAGAGAACAAGTGTAAAAGACATCAAAATGTACGTTCCTAGAATAGAAAGGATGTTATACACTACAGAAATCCTTGAAATAGAGTTAGTTCACATGAAACCAGTGTTTGAAACCACCAGAATTCACTGAAAAGTATTCAACTGTAAAACAGTTGGAAGACAAGTATATATAGCTTCTCAAGTTCAGAGAAGTGTGTATAAAGTTGTTTCTACATGTAGTGAAGTCGCACAAGTAGAAAAGAAGGCCCATTATAGGAAACAGCTAGAAATCAGTAGTCATTCATTGCAAATACTAATGAATATCATAGAATTTTGTGAGAACAAGTGTAGAAGACATCAAAATGTAAGTTTCTAGTCTAGAAAGGATGTTGTACACTGCACAAATCCTTGAAATAGAGTTAGTTCACAAGAAAACAGTGTTTCAACCCACTAGAATTCACTGAAAAGTAGTATTCAACTGTAAAACAGTTGAAAGACAAGAGTATATAGCTTCTCAAGTTCAGAGAAGAGTGTATAAAGTTGTTTCTACATGTGGTGAAATCCCACAAGTAGAAAAGAAGGCCCATTATAGGAAACAGCTAGAAATCAGTAAACATTCATTGCAAATACTAATGAATATCACAGAATAGTGAGAGAACTAGGGTAAAAGACCTCAAAATATAAGTCTCTAGTCTAGAAAGGATGTTATACACTACCGAAATCCTTGAAATAGAGTTACTTCACAAGAAACCAGTGTTTCAAACCACCAGAATTCACGGAAAAGTAGTATTTAACTGTAAAACAGTTGAAAGACAAGTTTATATAGTTTCGCAAGTCCAGAGAAGAGTGTATAAAGTTGTTTCTACATGTGATGAAGTCCCACAATTAGAAAAGAAGGCCCATTATGGGAAACAGCTAGTAATCAGTAGTCATTCAGAGCAAATACTACTGAATATCACAGAATAGTGAGAGAACAAGTGTAAAAGACATCAAAATGTACGTTCCTAGAATAGAAAGGATGTTATACACTACAGAAATCCTTGAAATAGAGTTACTTCACAAGAAAACAGTGTTTCAATCCACTAGAATTCACTGAAAAGTAGTATTCAACTGTAAAACAGTTGAAAGACTAGTGTATATAGCTTCTCTAGTTCAGAGAAGAGTGTATAAAGTTGTTTCTACATGTGGTGAAGTCCCACAAGTAGAAAAGAAGGCCCATTATAGGAAACAGCTAGAAATCAGTAGTCTTTCAGAGCAAATACTAATGAATATCACAGAATAGTGAGAGAACAAGTGTAAAAGACATCAAATGTAAGTCTTTAGTCTAGAAAGGATGTTGTACACTGCACAAATCCTTGAAATAGAGTTAGTTCACATGAAACCAGTGTTTGAAACCACCAGAATTCACTGAAAAGTAGTATTCAACTGTAAAACAGTTGGAAGACAAGTGTATATAGCTTCTCAAGTTCAGAGAAGTGTGTATAAAGTTGTTGCTACATGTAGTGAAGTCGCACAAGTAGAAAAGAAGGCCCATTATAGGAAACAGCTAGAAATCAGTAGTCATTCATTGGAAATACTAATGAATATCATAGAATTGTGTGAGAACAAGTGTAGAAGACATCAAAATGTAAGTTTCTAGTCTAGAAAGGATGTTATACACTACAGAAATCCTTGAAATAGAGTTACTTCACAAGTAAACAGTGTTTCAACCCACTAGAATTCACTGAAAGGTAGTATTCAACTGTAAAACAGTTGAAAGACAACTGTATATAGCTTCTCAAGTTCAGAGAAGAGTGTATAAAGTTGTTTCTACATGTGGTGAAGTCCCACACGTAGAAAACAAGGGCCATTATAGGAAACAGCTAGAAATCAGTAGTCATTCAGAATAAATACCAATGAATATCTTAGAATTGTGTGAGAACGAGTGTAGAAGACATCAAAATGTAAGTTTCTAGTATACAAAGGATGTTATACAGTACAGAAATCCTTGAAATAGAGTTACTTCACAAGAAAACAGTGTTTCAACCCACTAGAATTCACTGAAAAGTAGTATTCAACTGTAAAACAGTTGAAAGACAAGAATATATAGCTTCTCTAGTTCAGAGAAGAGTGTATAAAGTTGTTTCTACATGTGGTGAAGTCCCACAAGTAGAAAAGAAGGCCCATTATAGGAAACAGCTAGAAATCAGTAGTCTTTCAGAGCAAATACTAATGAATATCACAGAATAGTGAGAGAACAAGTGTAAAAGAAATAAAATGTAAGTCTTTAGTCTAGAAAGGATGTTGTACACTGCACAAATCCTTGAAATAGAGTTAGTTCACATGAAACCAGTGTTTGAAACCACCAGAATTCACTGAAAAGTAGTATTGAACTGTAAAACAGTTGGAAGACAAGTGTATATAGCTTCTCAAGTTCAGAGAAGTGTGTATAAAGTTGTTTCTACATGTAGTGAAGTCGCACAAGTAGAAAAGAAGGCCCATTATAGGAAACAGCTAGAAATCAGTAGTCATTCATTGCAAATACTAATGAATATCATAGAATTTTGTGAGAACAAGTGTAGAAGACATCAAAATGTAAGTTTCTAGTCTAGAAAGGATGTTATACACTACAGAAATCCTTGAAATAGAGTTACTTCACAAGTAAACAGTGTTTCAACCCACTAGAATTCACTGAAAGGTAGTATTCAACTGTAAAACAGTTGAAAGACAACTGTATATAGCTTCTCAAGTTCAGAGAAGAGTGTATAAAGTTGTTTCTACATGTGGTGAAGTCCCACAAGTAGAAAAGAAGGCCCATTATGGGAAACAGCTAGAAATCAGTAGTCATTCAGAGCAAATACTAATGAATATCACAGAATAGTGACAGAACAAGTGTAAAAGACATGAAAATGTAAGTCTCTAGTCTAGCAAGGATGTTATACACTACCGAAATCATTGAAATAGAGTTACTTCACAAGAAACCAGTGTTTCAAACCACCAGAATTCACTGAAAAGTAGTATTTAACTGTAAAACAGTTGAAAGACAAGTTTATTTAGCTTCGCAAGTCCAGAGAAGAGTGTATAAAGTTGTTTCTACATGTGTTGAAGTCCCACAAGTAGAAAAGAAGGCCCATTATAGGAAACAGCTAGAAATCAGTAGTCATTCAGAGCAAATACTAATGAATATCACAGAATAGTGAGAGAACAAGTGTAAAAGACATCAAATGTAAGTCTTTAGTCTAGAAAGGATGTTGTACACTGCACAAATCCTTGAAATAGTGTTAGTTCAAATGAAACCAGTGTTTGAAACCACCAGAATTCACGGAAAAGTAGTACTCAACTGTAAAACAGTTGAAAGACAAGTTTATATAGTTTCGCAAGTCCAGAGAAGAGTGTATAAAGTTGTTTCTACATGTGATGAAGTCCCACAAGTAGAAAAGAAGGCCCATTATGGGAAACAGCTAGTAATCAGTAGTCATTCAGAGCAAATACTAATAAATATCACAGAACAGTGAGAGAACAAGTGTAAAAGACATCAAAATGTACGTTCCTAGAATAGAAAGGATGTTATACACTACAGAAATCCTTGAAATAGAGTTAGTTCACATGAAACCAGTGTTTGAAACCACCAGAATTCACTGAAAAGTATTCAACTGTAAAACAGTTGGAAGACAAGTATATATAGCTTCTCAAGTTCAGAGAAGTGTGTATAAAGTTGTTTCTACATGTAGTGAAGTCGCACAAGTAGAAAAGAAGGCCCATTATAGGAAACAGCTAGAAATCAGTAGTCATTCATTGCAAATACTAATGAATATCATAGAATTTTGTGAGAACAAGTGTAGAAGATATCAAAATGTAAGTTTCTAGTCTAGAAAGGATGTTGTACACTGCACAAATCCTTGAAATAGAGTTAGTTCACAAGAAAACAGTGTTTCAACCCACTAGAATTCACTGAAAAGTAGTATTCAACTGTAAAACAGTTGAAAGACAAGAGTATATAGCTTCTCAAGTTCAGAGAAGAGTGTATAAAGTTGTTTCTACATGTGGTGAAATCCCACAAGTAGAAAAGAAGGCCCATTATAGGAAACAGCTAGAAATCAGTAAACATTCATTGCAAATACTAATGAATATCACAGAATAGTGAGAGAACTAGGGTAAAAGACCTCAAAATATAAGTCTCTAGTCTAGAAAGGATGTTATACACTACCGAAATCCTTGAAATAGAGTTACTTCACAAGAAACCAGTGTTTCAAACCACCAGAATTCACGGAAAAGTAGTATTTAACTGTAAAACAGTTGAAAGACAAGTTTATATAGTTTCGCAAGTCCAGAGAAGAGTGTATAAAGTTGTTTCTACATGTGATGAAGTCCCACAATTAGAAAAGAAGGCCCATTATGGGAAACAGCTAGTAATCAGTAGTCATTCAGAGCAAATACTACTGAATATCACAGAATAGTGAGAGAACAAGTGTAAAAGACATCAAAATGTACGTTCCTAGAATAGAAAGGATGTTATACACTACAGAAATCCTTGAAATAGAGTTACTTCACAAGAAAACAGTGTTTCAATCCACTAGAATTCACTGAAAAGTAGTATTCAACTGTAAAACAGTTGAAAGACAAGAGTATATAGCTTCTCAAGTTCAGAGAAGAGTGTATAAAGTTGTTTCTACATGTGGTGAAATCCCACAAGTAGAAAAGAAGGCCCATTATAGGAAACAGCTAGAAATCAGTAAACATTCAGAGCAAATACAAATGAATATCACAGAATAGTGAGAGAACAAGTGTAAAAGACATCAAAATGTAAGTCTTTAGTCTAGAAATGATGTTGTACACTGCACAAATCCTTGAAATAGAGTTAGTTCACATGAAACCAGTGTTTGAAACCACCAGAATTCACTGAAAAGTAGTATTCAACTGTAAAACAGTTGAAAGACAAGTGTATATAGCTTCTCAAGTTCAGAGAAGAGTGTATAAAGTTGTTTCTACATGTGGTGAAGTCCCACAAGTATACCAGAAGGCCCATTATAAAACACTGGAAGAAAGCATTAGTAATTCAGAGCAAATACTAATGAATATCACAGAATAGTGAGAGAACAAGTGTAAAAGACATCCAAATCAAAGTGTCTAGTCTAGAAAGGATGTTGTACACTGCAGAAATCCTTGAAATAGAGTTAGATTACATGAAACCAGTGTTTCAAACCATCAGAATTCACTGAAAAGTAGTATTTAACTGTAAAACAGTTGAAAGACAAGTTTATTTAGCTTCGCAAGTCCAGAGAAGAGTGTATAAAGTTGTTTCTACATGTGTTGAAGTCCCACAAGTAGAAAAGAAGGCCCATTATAGGAAACAGCTAGAAATCAGTAGTCATTCAGAGCAAATAATAATGAATATCACAGAATAGTGAGAGAACAAGTGTAAAAGACATCAAATGTAAGTCTTTAGTCTAGAAAGGATGTTGTACACTGCACAAATCCTTGAAATAGAGTTAGTTCACATGAAAGCAGTGTTTGAAACCACCAGAATTCACTGAAAAGTAGTATTCAACTGTAAAACAGTTGAAAGACTAGTGTATATAGCTTCTCTAGTTCAGAGAAGAGTGTATAAAGTTGTTTCTACATGTGGTGAAGTCCCACAAGTAGAAAGGAAGGCCCATTATAGGAAACAGCTAGAAATCAGTAGTCATTCAGAATAAATACCAATGAATATCTTAGAATTGTGTGAGAACAAGTGTAGAAGACATCAAAATGTAAGTTTCTAGTCTAGAAAGGATGTTATACAGTACAGAAATCCTTGAAATAGAGTTACCTCACAAGAAAACAGTGTTTCAACCCACTAGAATTCACTGAAAAGTAGTATTCAACTGTAAAACAGTTGAAAGACAACTGTATATAGCTTCTCAAGTTCAGAGAAGAGTGTATAAAGTTGTTTCTACATGTGGTGAAGTCCCACAAGTAGAAAAGAAGGCCCATTATGGGAAACAGCTAGAAATCAGTAGTCATTCAGAGCAAATACTAATGAATATCACAGAATAGTGAAAGAACAAGTGTAAAAGACATGAAAATGTAAGTCTCTAGTCTAGCAAGGATGTTATACACTACCGAAATCATTGAAATAGAGTTACTTCACAAGAAACCAGTGTTTCAAACCACCAGAATTCACTGAAAAGTAGTATTTAACTGTAAAACAGTTGAAAGACAAGTTTATTTAGCTTCGCAAGTCCAGAGAAGAGTGTATAAAGTTGTTTCTACATGTGTTGAAGTCCCACAAGTAGAAAAGAAGGCCCATTATAGGAAACAGCTAGAAATCAGTAGTCATTCAGAGCAAATACTAATGAATATCACAGAATAGTGAGAGAACAAGTGTAAAAGACATCAAATGTAAGTCTTTAGTCTAGAAAGGATGTTGTACACTGCACAAATCCTTGAAGTAGTGTTAGTTCAAATGAAACCAGTGTTTGAAACCACCAGAATTCACGGAAAAGTAGTACTCAACTGTAAAACAGTTGAAAGACAAGTTTATATAGTTTCGCAAGTCCAGAGAAGAGTGTATAAAGTTGTTTCTACATGTGATGAAGTCCCACAATTAGAAAAGAAGGCCCATTATGGGAAACAGCTAGTAATCAGTAGTCATTCAGAGCAAATACTAATGAATATCACAGAACAGTGAGAGAACAAGTGTAAAAGACATCAAAATGTACGTTCCTAGAATAGAAAGGATGTTATACACTACAGAAATCCTTGAAATAGAGTTAGTTCACATGAAACCAGTGTTTGAAACCACCAGAATTCACTAAAAAGTATTCAACTGTAAAACAGTTGGAAGACAAGTGTATATAGCTTCTCAAGTTCAGAGAAGTGTGTATAAAGTTGTTTCTACATGTAGTGAAGTCGCACAAGTAGAAAAGAAGGCCCATTATAGGAAACAGCTAGAAATCAGTAGTCATTCATTGCAAATACTAATGAATATCATAGAATTTTGTGAAAACAAGTGTAGAAGACATCAAAATGTAAGTTTCTAGTCTAGAAAGGATGTTGTACACTGCACAAATTTTTGAAATAGAGTTAGTTCACAAGAAAACAGTGTTTCAACCCACTAGAATTCACTGAAAAGTAGTATTCAACTGTAAAACAGTTGAAAGACAAGAGTATATAGCTTCTCAAGTTCAGAGAAGAGTGTATAAAGTTGTTTCTACATGTGGTGAAATCCCACAAGTAGAAAAGAAGGCCCATTATAGGAAACAGCTAGAAATCAGTAAACATTCAGAGCAAATACAAATGAATATCACAGAATAGTGAGAGAACAAGTGTAAAAGACATCAAAATGTAAGTCTCTAGTCTAGAAAGGATGTTGTACACTGCACAAATCCTTGAAATAGAGTTAGTTCACATGAAACCAGTGTTTGAAACCACCAGAATTCACTGAAAAGTAGTATTCAACTGTAAAACAGTTGAAAGACAAGTGTATATAGCTTCTCAAGTTCAGAGAAGAGTGTATAAAGTTGTTTCTACATGTGGTGAAGTCCCACAAGTATACCAGAAGGCCCATTATAAAACACTGGAAGAAAGCATTAGTAATTCAGAGCAAATACTAATGAATATCACAGAATAGTGAGAGAACAAGTGTAAAAGACATCCAAATCAAAGTGTCTAGTCTAGAAAGGATGTTGTACACTGCAGAAATCCTTGAAATAGAGTTAGATTACATGAAACCAGTGTTTCAAACCACCAGAATTCACTGAAAAGTAGTATTTAACTGTAAAACAGTTGAAAGACAAGTTTATTTAGCTTCGCAAGTCCAGAGAAGAGTGTATAAAGTTGTTTCTACATGTGTTGAAGTCCCACAAGTAGAAAAGAAGGCCCATTATAGGAAACAGCTAGAAATCAGTAGTCATTCAGAGCAAATAATAATGAATATCACAGAATAGTGAGAGAACAAGTGTAAAAGACATCAAATGTAAGTCTTTAGTCTAGAAAGGATGTTGTACACTGCACAAATCCTTGAAATAGAGTTAGTTCACATGAAAGCAGTGTTTGAAACCACCAGAATTCACTGAAAAGTAGTATTCAACTGTAAAACAGTTGAAAGACTAGTGTATATAGCTTCTCTAGTTCAGAGAAGAGTGTATAAAGTTGTTTCTACATGTGGCGAAGTCCCACAAGTAGAAAGGAAGGCCCATTATAGGAAACAGCTAGAAATCAGTAGTCATTCAGAATAAATACCAATGAATATCTTAGAATTGTGTGAGAACAAGTGTAGAAGACATCAAAATGTAAGTTTCTAGTCTAGAAAGGATGTTATACAGTACAGAAATCCTTGAAATAGAGTTACCTCACAAGAAAACAGTGTTTCAACCCACTAGAATTCACTGAAAAGTAGTATTCAACTGTAAAACAGTTGAAAGACAAGAATATATAGCTTCTCTAGTTCAGAGAAGAGTGTATAAAGTTGTTTCTACATGTGGTGAAGTCCCACAAGTAGAAAAGAAGGCCCATTATAGGAAACAGCTAGAAATCAGTAGTCTTTCAGAGCAAATACTAATGAATATCACAGAATAGTGAGAGAACAAGTGTAAAAGAAATCAAATGTAAGTCTTTAGTCTAGAAAGGATGTTGTACACTGCACAAATCCTTGAAATAGAGTTAGTTCACATGAAACCAGTGTTTGAAACCACCAGAATTCACTGAAAAGTAGTATTGAACTGTAAAACAGTTGGAAGACAAGTGTATATAGCTTCTCAAGTTCAGAGAAGTGTGTATAAAGTTGTTTCTACATGTAGTGAAGTCGCACAAGTAGAAAAGAAGGCCCATTATAGGAAACAGCTAGAAATCAGTAGTCATTCATTGCAAATACTAATGAATATCATAGAATTGTGTGAGAACAAGTGTAGAAGACATCAAAATGTAAGTTTCTAGTCTAGAAAGGATGTTATACACTACAGAAATCCTTGAAATAGAGTTACTTCACAAGTAAACAGTGTTTCAACCCACTAGAATTCACTGAAAGGTAGTATTCAACTGTAAAACAGTTGAAAGACAACTGTATATAGCTTCTCAAGTTCAGAGAAGAGTGTATAAAGTTGTTTCTACATGTGGTGAAGTCCCACAAGTAGAAAAGAAGGCCCATTATGGGAAACAGCTAGAAATCAGTAGTCATTCAGAGCAAATACTAATGAATATCACAGAATAGTGACAGAACAAGTGTAAAAGACATGAAAATGTAAGTCTCTAGTCTAGCAAGGATGTTATACACTACCGAAATCATTGAAATAGAGTTACTTCACAAGAAACCAGTGTTTCAAACCACCAGAATTCACTGAAAAGTAGTATTTAACTGTAAAACAGTTGAAAGACAAGTTTATTTAGCTTCGCAAGTCCAGAGAAGAGTGTATAAAGTTGTTTCTACATGTGTTGAAGTCCCACAAGTAGAAAAGAAGGCCCATTATAGGAAACAGCTAGAAATCAGTAGTCATTCAGAGCAAATACTAATGAATATCACAGAATAGTGAGAGAACAAGTGTAAAAGACATCAAATGTAAGTCTTTAGTCTAGAAAGGATGTTGTACACTGCACAAATCCTTGAAGTAGTGTTAGTTCAAATGAAACCAGTGTTTGAAACCACCAGAATTCACGGAAAAGTAGTACTCAACTGTAAAACAGTTGAAAGACAAGTTTATATAGTTTCGCAAGTCCAGAGAAGAGTGTATAAAGTTGTTTCTACATGTGATGAAGTCCCACAATTAGAAAAGAAGGCCCATTATGGGAAACAGCTAGTAATCAGTAGTCATTCAGAGCAAATACTAATGAATATCACAGAACAGTGAGAGAACAAGTGTAAAAGACATCAAAATGTACGTTCCTAGAATAGAAAGGATGTTATACACTACAGAAATCCTTGAAATAGAGTTAGTTCACATGAAACCAGTGTTTGAAACCACCAGAATTCACTGAAAAGTATTCAACTGTAAAACAGTTGGAAGACAAGTGTATATAGCTTCTCAAGTTCAGAGAAGTGTGTATAAAGTTGTTTCTACATGTAGTGAAGTCGCACAAGTAGAAAAGAAGGCCCATTATAGGAAACAGCTAGAAATCAGTAGTCATTCATTGCAAATACTAATGAATATCATAGAATTTTGTGAAAACAAGTGTAGAAGACATCAAAATGTAAGTTTCTAGTCTAGAAAGGATGTTGTACACTGCACAAATTTTTGAAATAGAGTTAGTTCACAAGAAAACAGTGTTTCAACCCACTAGAATTCACTGAAAAGTAGTATTCAACTGTAAAACAGTTGAAAGACAAGAGTATATAGCTTCTCAAGTTCAGAGAAGAGTGTATAAAGTTGTTTCTACATGTGGTGAAATCCCACAAGTAGAAAAGAAGGCCCATTATAGGAAACAGCTAGAAATCAGTAAACATTCAGAGCAAATACAAATGAATATCACAGAATAGTGAGAGAACAAGTGTAAAAGACATCAAAATGTAAGTCTCTAGTCTAGAAAGGATGTTGTACACTGCACAAATCCTTGAAATAGAGTTAGTTCACATGAAACCAGTGTTTGAAACCACCAGAATTCACTGAAAAGTAGTATTCAACTGTAAAACAGTTGAAAGACAAGTGTATATAGCTTCTCAAGTTCAGAGAAGAGTGTATAAAGTTGTTTCTACATGTGGTGAAGTCCCACAAGTATACCAGAAGGCCCAATATAAAACACTGGAAGAAAGCATTAGTAATTCAGAGCAAATACTAATGAATATCACAGAATAGTGAGAGAACAAGTGTAAAAGACATCCAAATCAAAGTGTCTAGTCTAGAAAGGATGTTGTACACTGCACAAATCCTTGAAATAGAGTTAGTTCACATGAAAGCAGTGTTTGAAACCACCAGAATTCACTGAAAAGTAGTATTCAACTGTAAAACAGTTGAAAGACTAGTGTATATAGCTTCTCTAGTTCAGAGAAGAGTGTATAAAGTTGTTTCTACATGTGGTGAAGTCCCACAAGTAGAAAAGAAGGCCCATTATAGGAAACAGCTAGAAATCAGTAGTCATTCAGAGCAAATAATAATGAATATCACAGAATAGTGAGAGAACAAGTGTAAAAGACATCAAATGTAAGTCTTTAGTCTAGAAAGGATGTTGTACACTGCACAAATCCTTGAAATAGAGTTAGTTCACATGAAAGCAGTGTTTGAAACCACCAGAATTCACTGAAAAGTAGTATTCAACTGTAAAACAGTTGAAAGACTAGTGTATATAGCTTCTCTAGTTCAGAGAAGAGTGTATAAAGTTGTTTCTACATGTGGTGAAGTCCCACAAGTAGAAAGGAAGGCCCATTATAGGAAACAGCTAGAAATCAGTAGTCATTCAGAATAAATACCAATGAATATCTTAGAATTGTGTGAGAACAAGTGTAGAAGACATCAAAATGTAAGTTTCTAGTCTAGAAAGGATGTTATACAGTACAGAAATCCTTGAAATAGAGTTACCTCACAAGAAAACAGTGTTTCAACCCACTAGAATTCACTGAAAAGTAGTATTCAACTGTAAAACAGTTGAAAGACAAGAATATATAGCTTCTCTAGTTCAGAGAAGAGTGTATAAAGTTGTTTCTACATGTGGTGAAGTCCCACAAGTAGAAAAGAAGGCCCATTATAGGAAACAGCTAGAAATCAGTAGTCTTTCAGAGCAAATACTAATGAATATCACAGAATAGTGAGAGAACAAGTGTAAAAGAAATCAAATGTAAGTCTTTAGTCTAGAAAGGATGTTGTACACTGCACAAATCCTTGAAATAGAGTTAGTTCACATGAAACCAGTGTTTGAAACCACCAGAATTCACTGAAAAGTAGTATTGAACTGTAAAACAGTTGGAAGACAAGTGTATATAGCTTCTCAAGTTCAGAGAAGTGTGTATAAAGTTGTTTCTACATGTAGTGAAGTCGCACAAGTAGAAAAGAAGGCCCATTATAGGAAACAGCTAGAAATCAGTAGTCATTCATTGCAAATACTAATGAATATCATAGAATTGTGTG
This sequence comes from Cnephaeus nilssonii, assembly GCF_951640355.1. Classification (NCBI taxonomy): domain Eukaryota; kingdom Metazoa; phylum Chordata; class Mammalia; order Chiroptera; family Vespertilionidae; genus Cnephaeus; species Cnephaeus nilssonii. The sequence goes on along the minus strand of NW_027645439.1, from coordinate 63,270 downwards.
AGAACAAGTGTAGAAGACATCAAAATGTAAGTTTCTAGTCTAGAAAGGATGTTATACACTACAGAAATCCTTGAAATAGAGTTACTTCACAAGTAAACAGTGTTTCAACCCACTAGAATTCACTGAAAGGTAGTATTCAACTGTAAAACAGTTGAAAGACAACTGTATATAGCTTCTCAAGTTCAGAGAAGAGTGTATAAAGTTGTTTCTACATGTGGTGAAGTCCCACAAGTAGAAAAGAAGGCCCATTATGGGAAACAGCTAGAAATCAGTAGTCATTCAGAGCAAATACTAATGAATATCACAGAATAGTGACAGAACAAGTGTAAAAGACATGAAAATGTAAGTCTCTAGTCTAGCAAGGATGTTATACACTACCGAAATCATTGAAATAGAGTTACTTCACAAGAAACCAGTGTTTCAAACCACCAGAATTCACTGAAAAGTAGTATTTAACTGTAAAACAGTTGAAAGACAAGTTTATTTAGCTTCGCAAGTCCAGAGAAGAGTGTATAAAGTTGTTTCTACATGTGTTGAAGTCCCACAAGTAGAAAAGAAGGCCCATTATAGGAAACAGCTAGAAATCAGTAGTCATTCAGAGCAAATACTAATGAATATCACAGAATAGTGAGAGAACAAGTGTAAAAGACATCAAATGTAAGTCTTTAGTCTAGAAAGGATGTTGTACACTGCACAAATCCTTGAAGTAGTGTTAGTTCAAATGAAACCAGTGTTTGAAACCACCAGAATTCACGGAAAAGTAGTACTCAACTGTAAAACAGTTGAAAGACAAGTTTATATAGTTTCGCAAGTCCAGAGAAGAGTGTATAAAGTTGTTTCTACATGTGATGAAGTCCCACAATTAGAAAAGAAGGCCCATTATGGGAAACAGCTAGTAATCAGTAGTCATTCAGAGCAAATACTAATGAATATCACAGAACAGTGAGAGAACAAGTGTAAAAGACATCAAAATGTACGTTCCTAGAATAGAAAGGATGTTATACACTACAGAAATCCTTGAAATAGAGTTAGTTCACATGAAACCAGTGTTTGAAACCACCAGAATTCACTGAAAAGTATTCAACTGTAAAACAGTTGGAAGACAAGTGTATATAGCTTCTCAAGTTCAGAGAAGTGTGTATAAAGTTGTTTCTACATGTAGTGAAGTCGCACAAGTAGAAAAGAAGGCCCATTATAGGAAACAGCTAGAAATCAGTAGTCATTCATTGCAAATACTAATGAATATCATAGAATTTTGTGAGAACAAGTGTAGAAGACATCAAAATGTAAGTTTCTAGTCTAGAAAGGATGTTGTACACTGCACAAATCCTTGAAATAGAGTTAGTTCACATGAAACCAGTGTTTGAAACCACCAGAATTCACTGAAAAGTAGTATTCAACTGTAAAACAGTTTAAAGACAAGTGTATATAGCTTCTCAAGTTCAGAGAAGAGTGTATAAAGTTGTTTCTACATGTGGTGAAGTCCCACAAGTATACCAGAAGGCCCATTATAAAACACTGGAAGAAAGCATTAATAATTCAGAGCAAATACTAATGAATATCACAGAATAGTGAGAGAACAAGTGTAAAAGACATCCAAATCAAAGTGTCTAGTCTAGAAAGGATGTTGTACACTGCAGAAATCCTTGAAATAGAGTTAGATTACATGAAACCAGTGTTTCAAACCACCAGAATTCACTGAAAAGTAGTATTTAACTGTAAAACAGTTGAAAGACAAGTTTATTTAGCTTCGCAAGTCCAGAGAAGAGTGTATAAAGTTGTTTCTACATGTGTTGAAGTCCCACAAGTAGAAAAGAAGGCCCATTATAGGAAACAGCTAGAAATCAGTAGTCATTCAGAGCAAATAATAATGAATATCACAGAATAGTGAGAGAACAAGTGTAAAAGACATCAAATGTAAGTCTTTAGTCTAGAAAGGATGTTGTACACTGCACAAATCCTTGAAATAGAGTTAGTTCACATGAAAGCAGTGTTTGAAAACACCAGAATTCACTGAAAAGTAGTATTCAACTGTAAAACAGTTGAAAGACTAGTGTATATAGCTTCTCTAGTTCAGAGAAGAGTGTATAAAGTTGTTTCTACATGTGGTGAAGTCCCACAAGTAGAAAGGAAGGCCCATTATAGGAAAGAGCTAGAAATCAGTAGTCATTCAGAATAAATACCAATGAATATCTTAGAATTGTGTGAGAACAAGTGTAGAAGACATCAAAATGTAAGTTTCTAGTCTAGAAAGGATGTTATACAGTACAGAAATCCTTGAAATAGAGTTACCTCACAAGAAAACAGTGTTTCAACCCACTAGAATTCACTGAAAAGTAGTATTCAACTGTAAAACATTTGAAAGACTAGTGTATATAGCTCCTCTAGTTCAGAGAAGAGTGTATAAAGTTGTTTCTACATGTGTTGAAGTCCCACAAGTAGAAAAGAAGGCCCATTATGGGAAACAGCTAGAAATCAGTAGTCATTCAAAGCAAATACTAATGAATATCACAGAATAGTGACAGAACAAGTTTAAAAGACATCAAAATGTAAGTCTCTAGACTAGAAAGGATGTTATACACTACCGAAATCATTGAAATAGAGTTACTTCACAAGAAACCAGTGTTTCAAACCACCAGAATTCACGGAAAAGTAGTATTTAACTGTACAACAGTTGAAAGACAAGTTTATATAGCTTCGCAAGTCCAGAGAAGAGTGTATAAAGTTGTTGCTACATGTAGTGAAGTCGCACAAGTAAAAAAGAAGGCCCATGATAGGAAACAGCTAGAAATCTGTAGTCATTCATTGCAAATACTAATGAATACCATAGAATTGTGTGAGAACAAGTGTAGAAGACATCAAAATGTAAGTTTCTAGTCTAGAAAGGATGTTATACACTACAGAAATCCTTGAAATAGAGTTACTTCACAAGAAAACAGTGTTTCAACCCACTAGAATTCACTGAAAAGTAGTATTCAACTGTAAAACAGTTGAAAGACAACTGTATATAGCTTCTCAAGTTCAGAGAAGAGTGTATAAAGTTGTTTCTACATGTGGTGAAGTCCCACACGTAGAAAACAAGGGCCATTATGGGAAACAGCTAGAAACCAGTAGTCATTCAGAATAAATACCAATGAATATCTTAGAATTGTGTGAGAACAAGTGTAGAAGACATCAAAATGTAAGTCTCTAGTCTAGAAAGGATGTTGTACACTGCACAAATCCTTGAAATAGAGTTAGTTCACATGAAACCAGTGTTTGAAACCACCAGAATTCACTGAAAAGTAGTATTCAACTGTAAAACAGTTGGAAGACAAGTGTATATAGCTTCTCAAGTTCAGAGAAGTGTGTATAAAGTTGTTTCTACATGTAGTGAAGTCGCACAAGTAGAAAAGAAGGCCCATTATAGGAAACAGCTAGAAATCAGTAGTCATTCATTGGAAATACTAATGAATATCATAGAATTGTGTGAGAACAAGTGTAGAAGACATCAAAATGTAAGTTTCTAGTCTAGAAAGGATGTTATACACTACAGAAATCCTTGAAATAGAGTTACTTCACAAGTAAACAGTGTTTCAACCCACTAGAATTCACTGAAAGGTAGTATTCAACTGTAAAACAGTTGAAAGACAACTGTATATAGCTTCTCAAGTTCAGAGAAGAGTGTATAAAGTTGTTTCTACATGTGGTGAAGTCCCACACGTAGAAAACAAGGGCCATTATGGGAAACAGCTAGAAATCAGTAGTCATGCAGAGCAAATACTAATGAATATCACAGAATAGTGATAGAACAAGTGTAAAAGACATCAAAATGTAAGTCTCTAGTCTAGAAAGGATGTTGTACACTGCACAAATCCTTGAAATAGAGTTACTTCACAAGAAAACAGTGTTTCAACCCATTAGAATTCACTGAAAAGTAGTATTCAACTGTAAAACAGTTGAAAGACAAGTGTATATAGCTTCTCAAGTTCAGAGAAGAGTGTATAAAGCTGTTTCTACATGTGGTGAAGTCCCACAAGTAGAAAAGAAGGCCCATTATGGGAAACAGCTTGAAATCAGTACTCATTCACAGCAAATACTAATGAATATCACAGAATAGTGAGAGAACAAGTGTAAAAGACATCAAAATGTAAGTCTCTAGTCTAGAAAGGATGTTGTACACTGCACAAATCCTTGAAATAGAGTTAGTTCACAAGAAAACAGTGTTTCAACCCACTAGAATTCACTGAAAAGTAGTATTCAACTGTAAAACAGTTGAAAGACAAGAGTATATAGCTTCTCAAGTTCAGAGAAGAGTGTATAAAGTTGTTTCTACATGTGGTGAAATCCCACAAGTAGAAAAGAAGGCCCATTATAGGAAACAGCTAGAAATCAGTAAACATTCAGAGAAAATACAAATGAATATCACAGAATAGTGAGAGAACAAGTGTAAAAGACATCAAAATGTAAGTCTCTAGTCTAGAAAGGATGTTGTACACTGCACAAATCCTTGAAATAGAGTTAGTTCACATGAAACCAGTGTTTGAAACCACCAGAATTCACTGAAAAGTAGTATTCAACTGTAAAACAGTTGAAAGACAAGTGTATATAGCTTCTCAAGTTCAGAGAAGAGTGTATAAAGTTGTTTCTACATGTGGTGAAGTCCCACAAGTATACCAGAAGGCCCATTATAAAACACTGGAAGAAAGCATTAGTAATTCAGAGCAAATACTAATGAATATCACAGAATAGTGAGAGAACAAGTGTAAAAGACATCCAAATCAAAGTGTCTAGTCTAGAAAGGATGTTGTACACTGCAGAAATCCTTGAAATAGAGTTAGATTACATGAAACCAGTGTTTCAAACCACCAGAATTCACTGAAAAGTAGTATTTAACTGTAAAACAGTTGAAAGACAAGTTTATTTAGCTTCGCAAGTCCAGAGAAGAGTGTATAAAGTTGTTTCTACATGTGTTGAAGTCCCACAAGTAGAAAAGAAGGCCCATTATAGGAAACAGCTAGAAATCAGTAGTCATTCAGAGCAAATAATAATGAATATCACAGAATAGTGAGAGAACAAGTGTAAAAGACATCAAATGTAAGTCTTTAGTCTAGAAAGGATGTTGTACACTGCACAAATCCTTGAAATAGAGTTAGTTCACATGAAAGCAGTGTTTGAAACCACCAGAATTCACTGAAAAGTAGTATTCAACTGTAAAACAGTTGAAAGACTAGTGTATATAGCTTCTCTAGTTCAGAGAAGAGTGTATAAAGTTGTTTCTACATGTGGTGAAGTCCCACAAGTATACCAGAAGGCCCATTATAAAACACTGGAAGAAAGCATTAGTAATTCAGAGCAAATACTAATGAATATCACAGAATAGTGAGAGAACAAGTGTAAAAGACATCCAAATCAAAGTGTCTAGTCTAGAAAGGATGTTGTACACTGCAGAAATCCTTGAAATAGAGTTAGGTTACATGAAACCAGTGTTTCAAACCACCAGAATTCACTGAAAAGTAGCATTTAACTGTAAAACAGTTGAAAGACAAGTTTATTTAGCTTCGCAAGTCCAGAGAAGAGTGTATAAAGTTGTTTCTACATGTGTTGAAGTCCCACAAGTAGAAAAGAAGGCCCATTATAGGAAACAGCTAGAAATCAGTAGTCATTCAGAGCAAATAATAATGAATATCACAGAATAGTGAGAGAACAAGTGTAAAAGACATCAAATGTAAGTCTTTAGTCTAGAAAGGATGTTGTACACTGCACAAATCCTTGAAATAGAGTTAGTTCACATGAAAGCAGTGTTTGAAACCACCAGAATTCACTGAAAAGTAGTATTCAACTGTAAAACAGTTGAAAGACTAGTGTATATAGCTTCTCTAGTTCAGAGAAGAGTGTATAAAGTTGTTTCTACATGTGGTGAAGTCCCACAAGTAGAAAGGAAGGCCCATTATAGGAAACAGCTAGAAATCAGTAGTCATTCAGAATAAATACCAATGAATATCTTAGAATTGTGTGAGAACAAGTGTAGAAGACATCAAAATGTAAGTTTCTAGTCTAGAAAGGATGTTATACAGTACAGAAATCCTTGAAATAGAGTTACCTCACAAGAAAACAGTGTTTCAACCCACTAGAATTCACTGAAAAGTAGTATTCAACTGTAAAACATTTGAAAGACTAGTGTATATAGCTCCTCTAGTTCAGAGAAGAGTGTATAAAGTTGTTTCTACATGTGTTGAAGTCCCACAAGTAGAAAAGAAGGCCCATTATGGGAAACAGCTAGAAATCAGTAGTCATTCAAAGCAAATACTAATGAATATCACAGAATAGTGACAGAACAAGTTTAAAAGACATCAAAATGTAAGTCTCTAGACTAGAAAGGATGTTATACACTACCGAAATCATTGAAATAGAGTTACTTCACAAGAAACCAGTGTTTCAAACCACCAGAATTCACGGAAAAGTAGTATTTAACTGTACAACAGTTGAAAGACAAGTTTATATAGCTTCGCAAGTCCAGAGAAGAGTGTATAAAGTTGTTGCTACATGTAGTGAAGTCGCACAAGTAGAAAAGAAGGCCCATGATAGGAAACAGCTAGAAATCTGTAGTCATTCATTGCAAATACTAATGAATACCATAGAATTGTGTGAGAACAAGTGTAGAAGACATCAAAATGTAAGTTTCTAGTCTAGAAAGGATGTTATACACTACAGAAATCCTTGAAATAGAGTTACTTCACAAGAAAACAGTGTTTCAACCCACTAGAATTCACTGAAAAGTAGTATTCAACTGTAAAATAGTTGAAAGACAACTGTATATAGCTTCTCAAGTTCAGAGAAGAGTGTATAAAGTTGTTTCTACATGTGGTGAAGTCCCACACGTAGAAAACAAGGGCCATTATGGGAAACAGCTAGAAACCAGTAGTCATTCAGAATAAATACCAATGAATATCTTAGAATTGTGTGAGAACAAGTGTAGAAGACATCAAAATGTAAGTCTCTAGTCTAGAAAGGATGTTGTACACTGCACAAATCCTTGAAATAGAGTTAGTTCACATGAAACCAGTGTTTGAAACCACCAGAATTCACTGAAAAGTAGTATTCAAGTGTAAAACAGTTGGAAGACAAGTGTATATAGCTTCTCAAGTTCAGAGAAGTGTGTATAAAGTTGTTTCTACATGTAGTGAAGTCGCACAAGTAGAAAAGAAGGCCCATTATAGGAAACAGCTAGAAATCAGTAGTCATTCATTGGAAATACTAATGAATATCATAGAATTGTGTGAGAACAAGTGTAGAAGACATCAAAATGTAAGTTTCTAGTCTAGAAAGGATGTTATACACTACAGAAATCCTTGAAATAGAGTTACTTCACAAGTAAACAGTGTTTCAACCCACTAGAATTCACTGAAAGGTAGTATTCAACTGTAAAACAGTTGAAAGACAACTGTATATAGCTTCTCAAGTTCAGAGAAGAGTGTATAAAGTTGTTTCTACATGTGGTGAAGTCCCACACGTAGAAAACAAGGGCCATTATGGGAAACAGCTAGAAATCAGTAGTCATGCAGAGCAAATACTAATGAATATCACAGAATAGTGATAGAACAAGTGTAAAAGACATCAAAATGTAAGTCTCTAGTCTAGCAAGGATGTTATACACTACCGAAATCATTGAAATAGAGTTACTTCACAAGAAACCAGTGTTTCAAACCACCAGAATTCACTGAAAAGTAGTATTTAACTGTAAAACAGTTGAAAGACAAGTTTATTTAGCTTCGCAAGTCCAGAGAAGAGTGTATAAAGTTGTTTCTACATGTGTTGAAGTCCCACAAGTAGAAAAGAAGGCCCATTATAGGAAACAGCTAGAAATCAGTAGTCATTCAGAGCAAATACTAATGAATATCACAGAATAGTGAGAGAACAAGTGTAAAAGACATCAAATGTAAGTCTTTAGTCTAGAAAGGATGTTGTACACTGCACAAATCCTTGAAGTAGTGTTAGTTCAAATGAAACCAGTGTTTGAAACCACCAGAATTCACGGAAAAGTAGTACTCAACTGTAAAACAGTTGAAAGACAAGTTTATATAGTTTCGCAAGTCCAGAGAAGAGTGTATAAAGTTGTTTCTACATGTGATGAAGTCCCACAATTAGAAAAGAAGGCCCATTATGGGAAACAGCTAGTAATCAGTAGTCATTCAGAGCAAATACTAATGAATATCACAGAACAGTGAGAGAACAAGTGTAAAAGACATCAAAATGTACGTTCCTAGAATAGAAAGGATGTTATACACTACAGAAATCCTTGAAATAGAGTTAGTTCACATGAAACCAGTGTTTGAAACCACCAGAATTCACTGAAAAGTATTCAACTGTAAAACAGTTGGAAGACAAGTGTATATAGCTTCTCAAGTTCAGAGAAGTGTGTATAAAGTTGTTTCTACATGTAGTGAAGTCGCACAAGTAGAAAAGAAGGCCCATTATAGGAAACAGCTAGAAATCAGTAGTCATTCATTGCAAATACTAATGAATATCATAGAATTTTGTGAAAACAAGTGTAGAAGACATCAAAATGTAAGTTTCTAGTCTAGAAAGGATGTTGTACACTGCACAAATTTTTGTAAATAGAGTTAGTTCACAAGAAAACAGTGTTTCAACCCACTAGAATTCACTGAAAAGTAGTATTCAACTGTAAAACAGTTGAAAGACAAGAGTATATAGCTTCTCAAGTTCAGAGAAGAGTGTATAAAGTTGTTTCTACATGTGGTGAAATCCCACAAGTAGAAAAGAAGGCCCATTATAGGAAACAGCTAGAAATCAGTAAACATTCAGAGCAAATACAAATGAATATCACAGAATAGTGAGAGAACAAGTGTAAAAGACATCAAAATGTAAGTCTCTAGTCTAGAAAGGATGTTGTACACTGCACAAATCCTTGAAATAGAGTTAGTTCACATGAAACCAGTGTTTGAAACCACCAGAATTCACTGAAAAGTAGTATTCAACTGTAAAACAGTTTAAAGACAAGTGTATATAGCTTCTCAAGTTCAGAGAAGAGTGTATAAAGTTGTTTCTACATGTGGTGAAGTCCCACAAGTATACCAGAAGGCCCATTATAAAACACTGGAAGAAAGCATTAGTAATTCAGAGCAAATACTAATGAATATCACAGAATAGTGAGAGAACAAGTGTAAAAGACATCCAAATCAAAGTGTCTAGTCTAGAAAGGATGTTGTACACTGCAGAAATCCTTGAAATAGAGTTAGATTACATGAAACCAGTGTTTCAAACCACCAGAATTCACTGAAAAGTAGTATTTAACTGTAAAACAGTTGAAAGACAAGTTTATTTAGCTTCGCAAGTCCAGAGAAGAGTGTATAAAGTTGTTTCTACATGTGTTGAAGTCCCACAAGTAGAAAAGAAGGCCCATTATAGGAAACAGCTAGAAATCAGTAGTCATTCAGAGCAAATAATAATGAATATCACAGAATAGTGAGAGAACAAGTGTAAAAGACATCAAATGTAAGTCTTTAGTCTAGAAAGGATGTTGTACACTGCACAAATCCTTGAAATAGAGTTAGTTCACATGAAAGCAGTGTTTGAAACCACCAGAATTCACTGAAAAGTAGTATTCAACTGTAAAACAGTTGAAAGACTAGTGTATATAGCTTCTCTAGTTCAGAGAAGAGTGTATAAAGTTGTTTCTACATGTGGTGAAGTCCCACAAGTAGAAAGGAAGGCCCATTATAGGAAACAGCTAGAAATCAGTAGTCATTCAGAATAAATACCAATGAATATCTTAGAATTGTGTGAGAACAAGTGTAGAAGACATCAAAATGTAAGTTTCTAGTCTAGAAAGGATGTTATACAGTACAGAAATCCTTGAAATAGAGTTACCTCACAAGAAAACAGTGTTTCAACCCACTAGAATTCACTGAAAAGTAGTATTCAACTGTAAAACATTTGAAAGACTAGTGTATATAGCTCCTCTAGTTCAGAGAAGAGTGTATATAGTTGTTTCTACATGTGTTGAAGTCCCACAAGTAGAAAAGAAGGCCCATTATGGGAAACAGCTAGAAATCAGTAGTCATTCAAAGCAAATACTAATGAATATCACAGAATAGTGACAGAACAAGTTTAAAAGACATCAAAATGTAAGTCTCTAGACTAGAAAGGATGTTATACACTACCGAAATCATTGAAATAGAGTTACTTCACAAGAAACCAGTGTTTAAAACCACCAGAATTCACGGAAAAGTAGTATTTAACTGTACAACAGTTGAAAGACAAGTTTATATAGCTTCGCAAGTCCAGAGAAGAGTGTATAAAGTTGTTGCTACATGTAGTGAAGTCGCACAAGTAAAAAAGAAGGCCCATGATAGGAAACAGCTAGAAATCTGTAGTCATTCATTGCAAATACTAATGAATACCATAGAATTGTGTGAGAACAAGTGTAGAAGACATCAAAATGTAAGTTTCTAGTCTAGAAAGGATGTTATACACTACAGAAATCCTTGAAATAGAGTTACTTCACAAGAAAACAGTGTTTCAACCCACTAGAATTCACTGAAAAGTAGTATTCAACTGTAAAACAGTTGAAAGACAACTGTATATAGCTTCTCAAGTTCAGAGAAGAGTGTATAAAGTTGTTTCTACATGTGGTGAAGTCCCACACGTAGAAAACAAGGGCCATTATGGGAAACAGCTAGAAACCAGTAGTCATTCAGAATAAATACCAATGAATATCTTAGAATTGTGTGAGAACAAGTGTAGAAGACATCAAAATGTAAGTCTCTAGTCTAGAAAGGATGTTGTACACTGCACAAATCCTTGAAATAGAGTTAGTTCACATGAAACCAGTGTTTGAAACCACCAGAATTCACTGAAAAGTAGTATTCAACTGTAAAACAGTTGGAAGACAAGTGTATATAGCTTCTCAAGTTCAGAGAAGAGTGTATAAAGTTGTTTCTACATGTGGTGAAATCCCACAAGTAGAAAAGAAGGCCCATTATAGGAAACAGCTAGAAATCAGTAAACATTCAGAGCAAATACAAATGAATATCACAGAATAGTGAGAGAACAAGTGTAAAAGACATCAAAATGTAAGTCTCTAGTCTAGAAAGGATGTTGTACACTGCACAAATCCTTGAAATAGAGTTAGTTCACATGAAACCAGTGTTTGAAACCACCAGAATTCACTGAAAAGTAGTATTCAACTGTAAAACAGTTTAAAGACAAGTGTATATAGCTTCTCAAGTTCAGAGAAGAGTGTATAAAGTTGTTTCTACATGTGGTGAAGTCCCACAAGTATACCAGAAGGCCCATTATAAAACACTGGAAGAAAGCATTAGTAATTCAGAGCAAATACTAATGAATATCACAGAATAGTGAGAGAACAAGTGTAAAAGACATCCAAATCAAAGTGTCTAGTCTAGAAAGGATGTTGTACACTGCAGAAATCCTTGAAATAGAGTTAGATTACATGAAACCAGTGTTTCAAACCACCAGAATTCACTGAAAAGTAGTATTTAACTGTAAAACAGTTGAAAGACAAGTTTATTTAGCTTCGCAAGTCCAGAGAAGAGTGTATAAAGTTGTTTCTACATGTGTTGAAGTCCCACAAGTAGAAAAGAAGGCCCATTATAGGAAACAGCTAGAAATCAGTAGTCATTCAGAGCAAATAATAATGAATATCACAGAATAGTGAGAGAACAAGTGTAAAAGACATCAAATGTAAGTCTTTAGTCTAGAAAGGATGTTGTACACTGCACAAATCCTTGAAATAGAGTTAGTTCACATGAAAGCAGTGTTTGAAACCACCAGAATTCACTGAAAAGTAGTATTCAACTGTAAAACAGTTGAAAGACTAGTGTATATAGCTTCTCTAGTTCAGAGAAGAGTGTATAAAGTTGTTTCTACATGTGGTGAAGTCCCACAAGTAGAAAGGAAGGCCCATTATAGGAAACAGCTAGAAATCAGTAGTCATTCAGAATAAATACCAATGAATATCTTAGAATTGTGTGAGAACAAGTGTAGAAGACATCAAAATGTAAGTTTCTAGTCTAGAAAGGATGTTATACAGTACAGAAATCCTTGAAATAGAGTTACCTCACAAGAAAACAGTGTTTCAACCCACTAGAATTCACTGAAAAGTAGTATTCAACTGTAAAACATTTGAAAGACTAGTGTATATAGCTCCTCTAGTTCAGAGAAGAGTGTATATAGTTGTTTCTACATGTGTTGAAGTCCCACAAGTAGAAAAGAAGGCCCATTATGGGAAACAGCTAGAAATCAGTAGTCATTCAAAGCAAATACTAATGAATATCACAGAATAGTGACAGAACAAGTTTAAAAGACATCAAAATGTAAGTCTCTAGACTAGAAAGGATGTTATACACTACCGAAATCATTGAAATAGAGTTACTTCACAAGAAACCAGTGTTTAAAACCACCAGAATTCACGGAAAAGTAGTATTTAACTGTACAACAGTTGAAAGACAAGTTTATATAGCTTCGCAAGTCCAGAGAAGAGTGTATAAAGTTGTTGCTACATGTAGTGAAGTCGCACAAGTAAAAAAGAAGGCCCATGATAGGAAACAGCTAGAAATCTGTAGTCATTCATTGCAAATACTAATGAATACCATAGAATTGTGTGAGAACAAGTGTAGAAGACATCAAAATGTAAGTTTCTAGTCTAGAAAGGATGTTATACACTACAGAAATCCTTGAAATAGAGTTAGTTCACATGAAACCAGTGTTTGAAACCACCAGAATTCACTGAAAAGTAGTATTCAACTGTAAAACAGTTGGAAGACAAGTGTATATAGCTTCTCAAGTTCAGAGAAGAGTGTATAAAGTTGTTTCTACATGTGGTGAAATCCCACAAGTAGAAAAGAAGGCCCATTATAGGAAACAGCTAGAAATCAGTAAACATTCAGAGCAAATACAAATGAATATCACAGAATAGTGAGAGAACAAGTGTAAAAGACATCAAAATGTAAGTCTCTAGTCTAGAAAGGATGTTGTACACTGCACAAATCCTTGAAATAGAGTTAGTTCACATGAAACCAGTGTTTGAAACCACCAGAATTCACTGAAAAGTAGTATTCAACTGTAAAACAGTTTAAAGACAAGTGTATATAGCTTCTCAAGTTCAGAGAAGAGTGTATAAAGTTGTTTCTACATGTGGTGAAGTCCCACAAGTATACCAGAAGGCCCATTATAAAACACTGGAAGAAAGCATTAGTAATTCAGAGCAAATACTAATGAATATCACAGAATAGTGAGAGAACAAGTGTAAAAGACATCCAAATCAAAGTGTCTAGTCTAGAAAGGATGTTGTACACTGCAGAAATCCTTGAAATAGAGTTAGATTACATGAAACCAGTGTTTCAAACCACCAGAATTCACTGAAAAGTAGTATTTAACTGTAAAACAGTTGAAAGACAAGTTTATTTAGCTTCGCAAGTCCAGAGAAGAGTGTATAAAGTTGTTTCTACATGTGTTGAAGTCCCACAAGTAGAAAAGAAGGCCCATTATAGGAAACAGCTAGAAATCAGTAGTCATTCAGAGCAAATAATAATGAATATCACAGAATAGTGAGAGAACAAGTGTAAAAGACATCAAATGTAAGTCTTTAGTCTAGAAAGGATGTTGTACACTGCACAAATCCTTGAAATAGAGTTAGTTCACATGAAAGCAGTGTTTGAAACCACCAGAATTCACTGAAAAGTAGTATTCAACTGTAAAACAGTTGAAAGACTAGTGTATATAGCTTCTCTAGTTCAGAGAAGAGTGTATAAAGTTGTTTCTACATGTGGTGAAGTCCCACAAGTAGAAAGGAAGGCCCATTATAGGAAACAGCTAGAAATCAGTAGTCATTCAGAATAAATACCAATGAATATCTTAGAATTGTGTGAGAACAAGTGTAGAAGACATCAAAATGTAAGTTTCTAGTCTAGAAAGGATGTTATACAGTACAGAAATCCTTGAAATAGAGTTACCTCACAAGAAAACAGTGTTTCAACCCACTAGAATTCACTGAAAAGTAGTATTCAACTGTAAAACATTTGAAAGACTAGTGTATATAGCTCCTCTAGTTCAGAGAAGAGTGTATATAGTTGTTTCTACATGTGTTGAAGTCCCACAAGTAGAAAAGAAGGCCCATTATGGGAAACAGCTAGAAATCAGTAGTCATTCAAAGCAAATACTAATGAATATCACAGAATAGTGACAGAACAAGTTTAAAAGACATCAAAATGTAAGTCTCTAGACTAGAAAGGATGTTATACACTACCGAAATCATTGAAATAGAGTTACTTCACAAGAAACCAGTGTTTAAAACCACCAGAATTCACGGAAAAGTAGTATTTAACTGTACAACAGTTGAAAGACAAGTTTATATAGCTTCGCAAGTCCAGAGAAGAGTGTATACAGTTGTTGCTACATGTAGTGAAGTCGCACAAGTAAAAAAGAAGGCCCATGATAGGAAACAGCTAGAAATCTGTAGTCATTCATTGCAAATACTAATGAATACCATAGAATTGTGTGAGAACAAGTGTAGAAGACATCAAAATGTAAGTTTCTAGTCTAGAAAGGATGTTATACACTACAGAAATCCTTGAAATAGAGTTACTTCACAAGAAAACAGTGTTTCAACCCACTAGAATTCACTGAAAAGTAGTATTCAACTGTAAAACAGTTGAAAGACAACTGTATATAGCTTCTCAAGTTCAGAGAAGAGTGTATAAAGTTGTTTCTACATGTGGTGAAGTCCCACACGTAGAAAACAAGGGCCATTATGGGAAACAGCTAGAAACCAGTAGTCATTCAGAATAAATACCAATGAATATCTTAGAATTGTGTGAGAACAAGTGTAGAAGACATCAAAATGTAAGTCTCTAGTCTAGAAAGGATGTTGTACACTGCACAAATCCTTGAAATAGAGTTAGTTCACATGAAACCAGTGTTTGAAACCACCAGAATTCACTGAAAAGTAGTATTCAACTGTAAAACAGTTGGAAGACAAGTGTATATAGCTTCTCAAGTTCAGAGAAGTGTGTATAAAGTTGTTTCTACATGTAGTGAAGTCGCACAAGTAGAAAAGAAGGCCCATTATAGGAAACAGCTAGAAATCAGTAGTCATTCATTGGAAATACTAATGAATATCATAGAATTGTGTGAGAACAAGTGTAGAAGACATCAAAATGTAAGTTTCTAGTCTAGAAAGGATGTTATACACTACAGAAATCCTTGAAATAGAGTTACTTCACAAGTAAACAGTGTTTCAACCCACTAGAATTCACTGAAAGGTAGTATTCAACTGTAAAACAGTTGAAAGACAACTGTATATAGCTTCTCAAGTTCAGAGAAGAGTGTATAAAGTTGTTTCTACATGTGGTGAAGTCCCACACGTAGAAAACAAGGGCCATTATGGGAAACAGCTAGAAATCAGTAGTCATGCAGAGCAAATACTAATGAATATCACAGAATAGTGATAGAACAAGTGTAAAAGACATCAAAATGTAAGTCTCTAGTCTAGAAAGGATGTTGTACACTGCACAAATCCTTGAAATAGAGTTACTTCACAAGAAAACAGTGTTTCAACCCATTAGAATTCACTGAAAAGTAGTATTCAACTGTAAAACAGTTGAAAGACAAGTGTATATAGCTTCTCAAGTTCAGAGAAGAGTGTATAAAGCTGTTTCTACATGTGGTGAAGTCCCACAAGTAGAAAAGAAGGCCCATTATGGGAAACAGCTTGAAATCAGTACTCATTCACAGCAAATACTAATGAATATCACAGAATAGTGAGAGAACAAGTGTAAAAGACATCAAAATGTAAGTCTCTAGTCTAGAAAGGATGTTGTACACTGCACAAATCCTTGAAATAGAGTTAGTTCACAAGAAAACAGTGTTTCAACCCACTAGAATTCACTGAAAAGTAGTATTCAACTGTAAAACAGTTGAAAGACAAGAGTATATAGCTTCTCAAGTTCAGAGAAGAGTGTATAAAGTTGTTTCTACATGTGGTGAAATCCCACAAGTAGAAAAGAAGGCCCATTATAGGAAACAGCTAGAAATCAGTAAACATTCAGAGCAAATACAAATGAATATCACAGAATAGTGAGAGAACAAGTGTAAAAGACATCAAAATGTAAGTCTCTAGTCTAGAAAGGATGTTGTACACTGCACAAATCCTTGAAATAGAGTTAGTTCACATGAAACCAGTGTTTGAAACCACCAGAATTCACTGAAAAGTAGTATTCAACTGTAAAACAGTTGAAAGACAAGTGTATATAGCTTCTCAAGTTCAGAGAAGAGTGTATAAAGTTGTTTCTACATGTGGTGAAGTCCCACAAGTATACCAGAAGGCCCATTATAAAACACTGGAAGAAAGCATTAGTAATTCAGAGCAAATACTAATGAATATCACAGAATAGTGAGAGAACAAGTGTAAAAGACATCCAAATCAAAGTGTCTAGTCTAGAAAGGATGTTGTACACTGCAGAAATCCTTGAAATAGAGTTAGATTACATGAAACCAGTGTTTCAAACCACCAGAATTCACTGAAAAGTAGTATTTAACTGTAAAACAGTTGAAAGACAAGTTTATTTAGCTTCGCAAGTCCAGAGAAGAGTGTATAAAGTTGTTTCTACATGTGTTGAAGTCCCACAAGTAGAAAAGAAGGCCCATTATAGGAAACAGCTAGAAATCAGAAGTCATTCAGAGCAAATAATAATGAATATCACAGAATAGTGAGAGAACAAGTGTAAAAGACATCAAATGTAAGTCTTTAGTCTAGAAAGGATGTTGTACACTGCACAAATCCTTGAAATAGAGTTAGTTCACATGAAAGCAGTGTTTGAAACCACCAGAATTCACTGAAAAGTAGTATTCAACTGTAAAACAGTTGGAAGACTAGTGTATATAGCTTCTCTAGTTCAGAGAAGAGTGTATAAAGTTGTTTCTACATGTGGTGAAGTCCCACAAGTATACCAGTAGGCCCATTATAAAACACTGGAAGAAAGCATTAGTAATTCAGAGCAAATACTAATGAATATCACAGAATAGTGAGAGAACAAGTGTAAAAGACATCCAAATCAAAGTGTCTAGTCTAGAAAGGATGTTGTACACTGCAGAAATCCTTGAAATAGAGTTAGGTTACATGAAACCAGTGTTTCAAACCACCAGAATTCACTGAAAAGTAGCATTTAACTGTAAAACAGTTGAAAGACAAGTTTATTTAGCTTCGCAAGTCCAGAGAAGAGTGTATAAAGTTGTTTCTACATGTGTTGAAGTCCCACAAGTAGAAAAGAAGGCCCATTAAAGGAAACAGCTAGAAATCAGTAGTCATTCAGAGCAAATAATAATGAATATCACAGAATAGTGAGAGAACAAGTGTAAAAGACATCAAATGTAAGTCTTTAGTCTAGAAAGGATGTTGTACACTGCACAAATCCTTGAAATAGAGTTAGTTCACATGAAAGCAGTGTTTGAAACCACCAGAATTCACTGAAAAGTAGTATTCAACTGTAAAACAGTTGAAAGACTAGTGTATATAGCTTCTCTAGTTCAGAGAAGAGTGTATAAAGTTGTTTCTACATGTGGTGAAGTCCCACAAGTAGAAAGGAAGGCCCATTATAGGAAACAGCTAGAAATCAGTAGTCATTCAGAATAAATACCAATGAATATCTTAGAATTGTGTGAGAACAAGTGTAGAAGACATCAAAATGTAAGTTTCTAGTCTAGAAAGGATGTTATACAGTACAGAAATCCTTGAAATAGAGTTACCTCACAAGAAAACAGTGTTTCAACCCACTAGAATTCACTGAAAAGTAGTATTCAACTGTAAAACATTTGAAAGACTAGTGTATATAGCTCCTCTAGTTCAGAGAAGAGTGTATAAAGTTGTTTCTACATGTGTTGAAGTCCCACAAGTAGAAAAGAAGGCCCATTATGGGAAACAGCTAGAAATCAGTAGTCATTCAAAGCAAATACTAATGAATATCACAGAATAGTGACAGAACAAGTTTAAAAGACATCAAAATGTAAGTCTCTAGACTAGAAAGGATGTTATACACTACCGAAATCATTGAAATAGAGTTACTTCACAAGAAACCAGTGTTTCAAACCACCAGAATTCACGGAAAAGTAGTATTTAACTGTACAACAGTTGAAAGACAAGTTTATATAGCTTCGCAAGTCCAGAGAAGAGTGTATAAAGTTGTTGCTACATGTAGTGAAGTCGCACAAGTAGAAAAGAAGGCCCATGATAGGAAACAGCTAGAAATCTGTAGTCATTCATTGCAAATACTAATGAATACCATAGAATTGTGTGAGAACAAGTGTAGAAGACATCAAAATGTAAGTTTCTAGTCTAGAAAGGATGTTATACACTACAGAAATCCTTGAAATAGAGTTACTTCACAAGAAAACAGTGTTTCAACCCACTAGAATTCACTGAAAAGTAGTATTCAACTGTAAAACAGTTGAAAGACAACTGTATATAGCTTCTCAAGTTCAGAGAAGAGTGTATAAAGTTGTTTCTACATGTGGTGAAGTCCCACACGTAGAAAACAAGGGCCATTATGGGAAACAGCTACAAACCAGTAGTCATTCAGAATAAATACCAATGAATATCTTAGAATTGTGTGAGAACAAGTGTAGAAGACATCAAAATGTAAGTCTCTAGTCTAGAAAGGATGTTGTACACTGCACAAATCCTTGAAATAGAGTTAGTTCACATGAAACCAGTGTTTGAAACCACCAGAATTCACTGAAAAGTAGTATTCAACTGTAAAACAGTTGGAAGACAAGTGTATATAGCTTCTCAAGTTCAGAGAAGTGTGTATAAAGTTGTTTCTACATGTAGTGAAGTCGCACAAGTAGAAAAGAAGGCCCATTATAGGAAACAGCTAGAAATCAGTAGTCATTCATTGGAAATACTAATGAATATCATAGAATTGTGTGAGAACAAGTGTAGAAGACATCAAAATGTAAGTTTCTAGTATAGAAAGGATGTTATACACTACAGAAATCCTTGAAATAGAGTTACTTCACAAGTAAACAGTGTTTCAACCCACTAGAATTCACTGAAAGGTAGTATTCAACTGTAAAACAGTTGAAAGACAACTGTATATAGCTTCTCAAGTTCAGAGAAGAGTGTATAAAGTTGTTTCTACATGTGGTGAAGTCCCACACGTAGAAAACAAGGGCCATTATGGGAAACAGCTAGAAATCAGTAGTCATGCAGAGCAAATACTAATGAATATCACAGAATAGTGATAGAACAAGTGTAAAAGACATCAAAATGTAAGTCTCTAGTCTAGAAAGGATGTTGTACACTGCACAAATCCTTGAAATAGAGTTAGTTCACAAGAAAACAGTGTTTCAACCCACTAGAATTCACTGAAAAGTAGTATTCAACTGTAAAACAGTTGAAAGACAAGAGTATATAGCTTCTCAAGTTCAGAGAAGAGTGTATAAAGTTGTTTCTACATGTGGTGAAATCCCACAAGTAGAAAAGAAGGCCCATTATAGGAAACAGCTAGAAATCAGTAAACATTCAGAGCAAATACAAATGAATATCACAGAATAGTGAGAGAACAAGTGTAAAAGACATCAAAATGTAAGTCTCTAGTCTAGAAAGGATGTTGTACACTGCACAAATCCTTGAAATAGAGTTAGTTCACATGAAACCAGTGTTTGAAACCACCAGAATTCACTGAAAAGTAGTATTCAACTGTAAAACAGTTGAAAGACAAGTGTATATAGCTTCTCAAGTTCAGAGAAGAGTGTATAAAGTTGTTTCTACATGTGGTGAAGTCCCACAAGTATACCAGAAGGCCCATTATAAAACACTGGAAGATGCATTAGTAATTCAGAGCAAATACTAATGAATATCACAGAATAGTGAGAGAACAAGTGTAAAAGACATCCAAATCAAAGTGTCTAGTCTAGAAAGGATGTTGTACACTGCAGAAATCCTTGAAATAGAGTTAGATTACATGAAACCAGTGTTTCAAACCACCAGAATTCACTGAAAAGTAGTATTTAACTGTAAAACAGTTGAAAGACAAGTTTATTTAGCTTCGCAAGTCCAGAGAAGAGTGTATAAAGTTGTTTCTACATGTGTTGAAGTCCCACAAGTAGAAAAGAAGGCCCATTATAGGAAACAGCTAGAAATCAGTAGTCATTCAGAGCAAATAATAATGAATATCACAGAATAGTGAGAGAACAAGTGTAAAAGACATCAAATGTAAGTCTTTAGTCTAGAAAGGATGTTGTACACTGCACAAATCCTTGAAATAGAGTTAGTTCACATGAAAGCAGTGTTTGAAACCACCAGAATTCACTGAAAAGTAGTATTCAACTGTAAAACAGTTGAAAGACTAGTTTATATAGCTTCTCTAGTTCAGAGAAGAGTGTATAAAGTTGTTTCTACATGTGGTGAAGTCCCACAAGTATACCAGAAGGCCCATTATAAAACACTGGAAGAAAGCATTAGTAATTCAGAGCAAATACTAATGAATATCACAGAATAGTGAGAGAACAAGTGTAAAAGACATCCAAATCAAAGTGTCTAGTCTAGAAAGGATGTTGTACACTGCAGAAATCCTTGAAATAGAGTTAGGTTACATGAAACCAGTGTTTCAAACCACCAGAATTCACTGAAAAGTAGCATTTAACTGTAAAACAGTTGAAAGACAAGTTTATTTAGCTTCGCAAGTCCAGAGAAGAGTGTATAAAGTTGTTTCTACATGTGTTGAAGTCCCACAAGTAGAAAAGAAGGCCCATTATAGGAAACAGCTAGAAATCAGTAGTCATTCAGAGCAAATACTAATGAATATCACAGAATAGTGAGAGAACAAGTGTAAAAGACATCAAATGTAAGTCTTTAGTCTAGAAAGGATGTTGTACACTGCACAAATCCTTGAAATAGAGTTAGTTCACATGAAACCAGTGTTTGAAACCACCAGAATTCACTGAAAAGTAGTATTCAACTGTAAAACAGTTGGAAGACAAGTGTATATAGCTTCTCAAGTTCAGAGAAGTGTGTATAAAGTTGTTGCTACATGTAGTGAAGTCGCACAAGTAGAAAAGAAGGCCCATTATAGGAAACAGCTAGAAATCAGTAGTCATTCAGAGCAAATACTAATGAATATCACAGAATAGTGACAGAACAAGTGTAAAAGTCATCAAAATGTACTTTTCTAGTCTAGAAAGGATGTTATACACTACAGAAATCCTTGAAATAGAGTTACTTCACAAGAAAACAGTGTTTCCACCCACTAGAATTCACTGAAAAGTAGTATTCAACTGTAAAACAGTTGAAAGACAAGTGTATATAGCCTCTCAACTTCAGAGAAGAGTGTATAAAGTTGTTTCTACATGTGGTGAAGTCCCACAAGTAGAAAAGAAGGCCCATTATAGGAAACAGCTAGAAATCAGTAGTCATTCAGAATAAATACCAATGAATATCTTAGAATTGTGTGAGAACAAGTGTAGAAGACATCAAAATGTAAGTTTCTAGTATAGAAAGGATGTTATACAGTACAGAAATCCTTGAAATAGAGTTACTTCACAAGAAAACAGTGTTTCAACCCACTAGAATTCACTGAAAAGTAGTATTCAACTGTAAAACAGTTGAAAGATAGTGTATATAGCTTCTCTAGTTCAGAGAAGAGTGTATAAAGTTGTTTCTACATGTGGTGAAGTCCCACAACTATACCAGAAGGCCCATTATAAAACACTGGAAGAAACCATTAGTAATTCAGAGCAAATACTAATGAATATCACAGAATAGTGAGAGAACAAGTGTAAAAGACATCCAAATCAAAGTGTCTAGTCTAGAAAGGATGTTGTACACTGCAGAAATCCTTGAAATAGAGTTAGGTTACATGAAACCAGTGTTTCAAACCACCAGAATTCACTGAAAAGTAGTATTTAACTGTAAAACAGTTGAAAGACAAGTTTATTTAGCTTCGCAAGTCCAGAGAAGAGTGTATAAAGTTGTTTCTACATGTGTTGAAGTCCCACAAGTAGAAAAGAAGGCCCATTATAGGAAACAGCTAGAAATCAGTAGTCATTCAGAGCAAATACTAATGAATATCACAGAATAGTGAGAGAACAGGTGTAAAAGACATCAAATGTAAGTCTTTAGTCTAGAAAGGATGTTGTACACTGCACAAATCCTTGAAATAGAGTTAGTTCACATGAAACCAGTGTTTGAAACCACCAGAATTCACTGAAAAGTAGTATTCAACTGTAAAACAGTTGGAAGACAAGTGTATATAGCTTCTCTAGTTCAGAGAAGAGTGTATAAAGTTGTTTCTACATGTGGTGAAGTCCCACAAGTATACCAGAAGGCCCATTATAAAACACTGGAAGAAAGCATTAGTAATTCAGAGCAAATACTAATGAATATCACAGAATAGTGAGAGAACAAGTGTAAAAGACATCCAAATCAAAGTGTCTAGTCTAGAAAGGATGTTGTACACTGCAGAAATCCTTGAAATAGAGTTAGGTTACATGAAACCAGTGTTTCAAACCACCAGAATTCACTGAAAAGTAGCATTTAACTGTAAAACAGTTGAAAGACAAGTTTATTTAGCTTCGCAAGTCCAGAGAAGAGTGTATAAAGTTGTTTCTACATGTGTTGAAGTCCCACAAGTAGAAAAGAAGGCCCATTATAGGAAACAGCTAGAAATCAGTAGTCATTCAGAGCAAATACTAATGAATATCACAGAATAGTGAGAGAACAAGTGTAAAAGACATCAAATGTAAGTCTTTAGTCTAGAAAGGATGTTGTACACTGCACAAATCCTTGAAATAGAGTTAGTTCACATGAAACCAGTGTTTGAAACCACCAGAATTCACTGAAAAGTAGTATTCAACTGTAAAACAGTTGGAAGACAAGTGTATATAGCTTCTCAAGTTCAGAGAAGTGTGTATAAAGTTGTTGCTACATGTAGTGAAGTCGCACAAGTAGAAAAGAAGGCCCATTATAGGAAACAGCTAGAAATCAGTAGTCATTCAGAGCAAATACTAATGAATATCACAGAATAGTGACAGAACAAGTGTAAAAGTCATCAAAATGTACGTTTCTAGTCTAGAAAGGATGTTATACACTACAGAAATCCTTGAAATAGAGTTACTTCACAAGAAAACAGTGTTTCCACCCACTAGAATTCACTGAAAAGTAGTATTCAACTGTAAAACAGTTGAAAGACAAGTGTATATAGCCTCTCAACTTCAGAGAAGAGTGTATAAAGTTGTTTCTACATGTGGTGAAGTCCCACAAGTAGAAAAGAAGGCCCATTATAGGAAACAGCTAGAAATCAGTAGTCATTCAGAATAAATACCAATGAATATCTTAGAATTGTGTGAGAACAAGTGTAGAAGACATCAAAATGTAAGTTTCTAGTATAGAAAGGATGTTATACAGTACAGAAATCCTTGAAATAGAGTTACTTCACAAGAAACCAGTGTTTCAAACCACCAGAATTCATTGAAAAGTAGTATTTAACTATAAAACAGTTGAAAGACAAGTTTATTTAGCTTCGCAAGTCCAGAGAAGAGTGTATAAAGTTGTTTCTACATGTGTTGAAGTCCCACAAGTAGAAAAGAAGGCCCATTATAGGAAACAGCTAGAAATCAGTAGTCATTCAGAGCAAATACTAATGAATATCACAGAATAGTGAGAGAACAAGTGTAAAAGACATCAAATGTAAGTCTTTAGTCTAGAAAGGATGTTGTACACTGCAGAAATCCTTGAAATACTGTTAGTTCAAATGAAACCAGTGTTTGAAACCACCAGAATTCACTGAAAAGTAGTACTCAACTGTAAAACAGTTGGAAGACAAGTGTATATAGCTTCTCAAGTTCAGAGAAGTGTGTATAAAGTTGTTGCTACATGTAGTGAAGTCGCACATTAGAAAAGAAGGCCCATTATAGGAAACAGCTAGAAATCAGTAGTCATTCATTGCAAATACTAATGAATATCACAGAATAGTGAGAGAACTAGGGTAAAAGATATCAAAATATAAGTCTCTAGTCTAGAAAGGATGTTATACACTACCGAAATCCTTGAAATTGAGTTACTTCACAAGAAAAGAGTGTTTCAACCCACTAGAATTCACTGAAAAGTAGTATTCAACTGTACAACAGTTGAAAGACAAGTTTATATAGCTTCGCAAGTCCAGAGAAGAGTGTATAAAGTTGTTGCTACATGTAGTGAAGTCGCACAAGTAGAAAAGAAGGCCCATTATAGGAAACAGCTGGAAATCAGTAGTCATTCATTGCAAATACTAATGAATATCATAGAATTGTGTGAGAACAAGTGTAGAAGACATCAAAATGTAAGTTTCTAGTCTAGAAAGGATGTTATACACTACAGAAATCCTTGAAATAGAGTTACTTCACAAGAAAAGAGTGTTTCAACCCACTAGAATTCACTGAAAAGTAGTATTCAACTGTAAAACAGTTGAAAGACAAGTGTATATAGCTTCTCAAGTTCAGAGAAGAGTGTATAAAGTTGTTTCTACATGTGGTGAAGTCCCACAAGTAGAAAAGAAGGCCCATTATGGGAAACAGCTAGAAATCAGTAGTCATTCAGAGCAAATACTAATGAATATCACAGAATAGTGATAGAACAAGTGTAAAAGACATCAAAATGTAAGTCTCTAGTCTAGAAAGGATGTTGTACACTGCACAAATCCTTGAAATAGAGTTAGTGCACATGAAACCAGTGTTTGAAACCACCAGAATTCACTGAAAAGTAGCATTTAACTGTAAAACAGTTGAAAGACAAGTTTATATAGCTTTGCAAGTCCAGAGAAGAGTGTATAAAGTTGTTTCTACATGTGGTGAAGTCCCACAAGTAGAAAAGAAGGCCCATTATGGGAAAGAGCTAGAAATCAGTAGTCATTCAGAGCAAATACTAATGAATATCACAGAATAGTGAGAGAACAAGTGTAAAAGACAGCAAATGTAAGTCTTTAGTATAGAAAGGATGTTATACACTACCGAAATCCTTGAAATAGAGTTACTTCAAAAGAAACCAGTGTTTCAAACCACCAGAATTCACTGAAAAGTAGTATTTAACTGTAAAACAGTTGAAAGACAAGTGTATATAGCCTCTCAACTTCAGAGAAGAGTGTATAAAGTTGTTTCTACATGTGGTGAAGTCCCACAAGTAGAAAAGAAGGCCCATTATAGGAAACAGCTAGAAATCAGTAGTTATTCAGAATAAATACCAATGAATATCTTAGAATTGTGTGAGAACAAGTGTAGAAGACATCAAAATGTAAGTTTCTAGTCTAGAAAGGATGTTATACAGTACAGAAATCCTTGAAATAGAGTTACTTCACAAGAAAACAGTGTTTCAACCCACTAGAATTCACTGAAAAGTAGTATTCAACTGTAAAACAGTTGAAAGACTAGTGTATATAGCTCCTCTAGTTCAGAGAAGAGTGTATAAAGTTGTTTCTACATGTGGTGAAGTCCCACAAGTAGAAAAGAAGGCCCATTATGGGAAACAGCTAGAAATCAGTAGTCATTCAAAGCAAATACTAATGAATATCACAGAATGGTGACAGAACAAGTGTAAAAGACATCAAAATGTAAGTCTCTAGACTAGAAAGGATGTTATACACTACCGAAATCATTGAAATAGAGTTACTTCACAAGAAACCAGTGTTTCAAACCACCAGAATTCACGGAAAAGTAGTATTTAACTGTACTACAGTTGAAAGACAAGTTTATATAGCTTCGCAAGTCCAGAGAAGAGTGTATAAAGTTGTTGCTACATGTAGTGAAGTCGCACAAGTAGAAAAGAAGGCCCATTATAGGAAACAGCTAGAAATCAGTAGTCATTCATTGCAAATACTAATGAATATCATAGAATTGTGTGAGAACAAGTGTAGAAGACATCAAAATGTAAGTTTCTAGTCTAGAAAGGATGTTATACACTACAGAAATCCTTGAAATAGAGTTACTTCACAAGAAAACAGTGTTTCAACCCACTAGAATTCACTGAAAAGTAGTATTCAACTGTAAAACAGTTGAAAGACAACTGTATATAGCTTCTCAAGTTCAGAGAAGAGTGTATAAAGTTGTTTCTACATGTGGTGAAGTCCCACACGTAGAAAACAAGGGCCATTATGGGAAACAGCTAGAAACCAGTAGTCATTCAGAATAAATACCAATGAATATCTTAGAATTGTGTGAGAACAAGTGTAGAAGACATCAAAATGTAAGTTTCTAGTCTAGAAAGGATGTTATACACTACAGAAATCCTTGAAATAGAGTTACTTCACAAGAAAACAGTGTTTCAACCCACTAGAATTCACTGAAAAGTAGTATTCAACTGTATAACAGTTGAAAGACTAGTGTATATAGCTTCTCTAGTTCAGAGAAGAGTGTATAAAGTTGTTTCTACATGTGGTGAAGTCCCACAAGTAGAAAAAAGGCCCATTATGGGAAACAGCTAGAAATCAGTAGTCATTCAAAGCAAATACTAATGAATATCACAGAATAGTGACAGAACAAGTGTAAAAGACATCAAAATGTAAGTCTCTAGACTAGAAAGGATGTTATACACTACCGAAATCATTGAAATAGAGTTACTTCACAAGAAACCAGTGTTTCAAACCACCAGAATTCACGGAAAAGTAGTATTTAACTGTACAACAGTTGAAAGACAAGTTTATATAGCTTCGCAAGTCCAGAGAAGAGTGTATAAAGTTGTTGCTACATGTAGTGAAGTCGCACAAGTAGAAAAGAAGGCCCATTATAGGAAACAGCTAGAAATCAGTAGTCATTCAGAATAAATACCAATGAATATCTTAGAATTGTGTGAGAACAAGTGTAGAAGACATCAAAATGTAAGTTTCTAGTATAGAAAGGATGTTATACAGTACAGAAATCCTTGAAATAGAGTTACTTCACAAGAAAACAGTGTTTCAACCCACTAGAATTCACTGAAAAGTAGTATTCAACTGTAAAACAGTTGAAAGACTAGTGTATATAGCTTCTCTAGTTCAGAGAAGAGTGTATAAAGTTGTTTCTACATGTGTTGAACTCCCACAAGTAGAAAAGAAGGCCCATTATGGGAAACAGCTAGAAATCAGTAGTCATTCAAAGCAAATACTAATGAATATCACAGAATAGTGACAGAACAAGTGTAAAAGACATCAAAATGTAAGTCTCTAGTCTAGAAAAGATGTTATACACTACCGAAATCATTGAAATAGAGTTACTTCACAAGAAACCAGTGTTTCAAACCACCAGAATTCACTGAAAAGTAGTATTTAACTGTACAACAGTTGAAAGACAAGTTTATATAGCTTCGCAAGTCCAGAGAAGAGTGTATAAAGTTGTTGCTACATGTAGTGAAGTCGCACAAGTAGAAAAGAAGGCCCATTATAGGAAACAGCTAGAAATCTGTAGTCATTCATTGCAAATACTAATACATACCATAGAATTGTGTGAGAACAAGTGTAGAAGACATCAAAATGTAAGTTTCTAGTCTAGAAAGGATGTTATACACTACAGAAATCCTTGAAATAGAGTTACTTCACAAGAAAACAGTGTTTCAACCCACTAGAATTCACTGAAAAGTAGTATTCAACTGTAAAACAGTTGAAAGACAAGTGTATATAGCTTCTCAAGTTCAGAGAAGAGTGTATAAAGTTGTTTCTACATGTGGTGAAGTCCCACACGTAGAAAACAAGGGCCATTATGGGAAACAGCTAGAAACCAGTAGTCATTCAGAATAAATACCAATGAATATCTTAGAATTGTGTGAGAACAAGTGTAGAAGACATCAAAATGTAAGTTTCTAGTCTAGAAAGGATGTTATACACTACAGAAATCCTTGAAATAGAGTTACTTCACAAGAAAACAGTGTTTCAACCCACTAGAATTCACTGAAAAGTAGTATTCAACTGTAAAACAGTTGAAAGACTAGTGTATATAGCTTCTCAAGTTCAGAGAAGAGTGTATAAAGTTGTTTCTACATGTGGTGAAGTCCCACAAGTAGAAAAGAAGGCCCATTATGGGAAACAGCTAGAAATCAGTAGTCATTCAGAGCAAATACTAATGAATATCACAGAATAGTGACAGAACAAGTGTAAAAGACATGAAAATGTAAGTCTCTAGTCTCCAAAGGATGTTATACACTACCGAAATCATTGAAATAGAGTTACTTCACAAGAAACCAGTGTTTCAAACCACCAGAATTCATTGAAAAGTAGTATTTAACTATAAAACAGTTGAAAGACAAGTTTATTTAGCTTCGCAAGTCCAGAGAAGAGTGTATAAAGTTGTTTCTACATGTGTTGAAGTCCCACAAGTAGAAAAGAAGGCCCATTATAGGAAGCAGCTAGAAATCAGTAGTCATTCAGAGCAAATACTAATGAATATCACAGAATAGTGAGAGAACAAGTGTAAAAGACATCAAATGTAAGTCTTTAGTCTAGAAAGGATGTTGTACACTGCAGAAATCCTTGAAATACTGTTAGTTCAAATGAAACCAGTGTTTGAAACCACCAGAATTCACTGAAAAGTAGTACTCAACTGTAAAACAGTTGGAAGACAAGTGTATATAGCTTCTCAAGTTCAGAGAAGTGTGTATAAAGTTGTTGCTACATGTAGTGAAGTCGCACATTAGAAAAGAAGGCCCATTATAGGAAACAGCTAGAAATCAGTAGTCATTCATTGCAAATACTAATGAATATCACAGAATAGTGAGAGAACTAGGGTAAAAGACATCAAAATATAAGTCTCTAGTCTAGAAAGGATGTTATACACTACCGAAATCCTTGAAATAGAGTTACTTCACAAGAAAACAGTGTTTCAACCCACCAGAATTCACGGAAAAGTAGTATTCAACTGTAAAACAGTTGAAAGACAAGTTTATATAGTTTCGCAAGTCCAGAGAAGAGTGTATAAAGTTGTTTCTACATGTGGTGAAATCCCACAAGTAGAAAAGAAGGCCCATTATAGGAAACAGCTAGAAATCAGTAAACATTCAGAGCAAATACAAATGAATATCACAGAATAGTGAGCGAACAAGTGTAAAAGACATCAAAATGTAAGTCTCTAGTCTAGAAAGGATGTTGTACACTGCACAAATCCTTGAAATAGAGTTAGTTCACATGAAAACAGTGTTTCAACCCACTAGAATTCACTGAAAAGTAGTATTCAACTGTAAAACAGTTGAAAGACAAGTGTATATAGCTTCTCAAGTTCAGAGAAGAGTGTATAAAGCTGTTTCTACATGTGGTGAAGTCCCACAAGTAGAAAAGAAGGCCCATTATGGGAAACAGCTTGAAATCAGTACTCATTCACAGCAAATACTAATGAATATCACAGAATAGTGACAGAACAAGTGTAAAAGACATGAAAATGTAAGACTCTAGTCTAGAAAGGATGTTATACACTACCGAAATCATTGAAATAGAGTTACTTCACAAGAAACCAGTGTTTCAAACCACCAGAATTCATTGAAAAGTAGTATTTAACTATAAAACAGTTGAAAGACAAGTTTATTTAGCTTCGCAAGTCCAGAGAAGAGTGTATAAAGTTGTTTCTACATGTGTTGAAGTCCCACAAGTAGAAAAGAAGGCCCATTATAGGAAACAGCTAGAAATCAGTAGTCATTCAGAGCAAATACTAATGAATATCACAGAATAGTGAGAGAACAGGTGTAAAAGACATCAAATGTAAGTCTTTAGTCTAGAAAGGATGTTGTACACTGCACAAATCCTTGAAATAGAGTTAGTTCACATGAAACCAGTGTTTGAAACCACCAGAATTCACTGAAAAGTAGTATTCAACTGTAAAACAGTTGGAAGACAAGTGTATATAGCTTCTCAAGTTCAGAGAAGTGTGTATAAAGTTGTTGCTACATGTAGTGAAGTCGCACAAGTAGAAAAGAAGGCCCATTATAGGAAACAGCTAGAAATCAGTAGTCATTCAGAGCAAATACTAATGAATATCACAGAATAGTGACAGAACAAGTGTAAAAGTCATCAAAATGTACGTTTCTAGTCTAGAAAGGATGTTATACACTACAGAAATCCTTGAAATAGAGTTACTTCACAAGAAAACAGTGTTTCCACCCACTAGAATTCACTGAAAAGTAGTATTCAACTGTAAAACAGTTGAAAGACTAGTGTATATAGCTTCTCTAGTTCAGAGAAGAGTGTATAAAGTTGTTTCTACATGTGTTGAAGTCCCACAAGTAGAAAAGAAGGCCCATTATGGGAAACAGCTAGAAATCCGTAGTCATTCAAAGCAAATACTAATGAATATCACAGAATGGTGACAGAACAAGTGTAAAAGACATCAAAATGTAAGTCTCTAGACTAGAAAGGATGTTATACACTACCGAAATCATTGAAATAGAGTTACTTCACAAGAAACCAGTGTTTCAAACCACCAGAATTCACGGAAAAGTAGTATTTAACTGTACAACAGTTGAAAGACTAGTGTATATAGCTTCTCAAGTTCAGAGAAGAGTGTATAAAGTTGTTTCTACATGTGGTGAAGTCCCACACGTAGAAAACAAGGGCCATTATGGGAAACAGCTAGAAACCAGTAGTCATTCAGAAAAAATACCAATGAATATCTTAGAATTGTGTGAGAACAAGTATAGAAGACATCAAAATGTAAGTTTCTAGTCTAGAAAGGATGTTATACACTACAGAAATCCTTGAAATAGAGTTACTTCACAAGAAAACAGTGTTTCAACCCACTAGAATTCACTGAAAAGTAGTATTCAACTGTAAAACAGTTGAAAGACTAGTGTATATAGCTTCTCTAGTTCAGAGAAGAGTGTATAAAGTTGTTTCTACATGTGGTGAAGTCCCACAAGTAGAAAAGAAGGCCCATTATGGGAAACAGCTAGAAATCAGTAGTCATTCAGAGCAAATACTAATGAATATCACAGAATAGTGACAGAACAAGTGTAAAAGACATGAAAATGTAAGACTCTAGTCTAGAAAGGATGTTATACACTACCGAAATCATTGAAATAGAGTTACTTCACAAGAAACCAGTGTTTCAAACCACCAGAATTCATTGAAAAGTAGTATTTAACTATAAAACAGTTGAAAGACAAGTTTATTTAGCTTCGCAAGTCCAGAGAAGAGTGTATAAAGTTGTTTCTACATGTGTTGAAGTCCCACAAGTAGAAAAGAAGGCCCATTATAGGAAACAGCTAGAAATCAGTAGTCATTCAGAGCAAATACTAATGAATATCACAGAATAGTGAGAGAACAAGTGTAAAAGACATCAAATGTAAGTCTTTAGTCTAGAAAGGATGTTGTACACTGCAGAAATCCTTGAAATACTGTTAGTTCAAATGAAACCAGTGTTTGAAACCACCAGAATTCACTGAAAAGTAGTACTCAACTGTAAAACAGTTGGAAGACAAGTGTATATAGCTTATCAAGTTCAGAGAAGTGTGTATAAAGTTGTTGCTACATGTAGTGAAGTCGCACATTAGAAAAGAAGGCCCATTATAGGAAACAGCTAGAAATCAGTAGTCATTCATTGCAAATACTAATGAATATCACAGAATAGTGAGAGAACTAGGGTAAAAGACATCAAAATATAAGTCTCTAGTCTAGAAAGGATGTTATACACTACCGAAATCCTTGAAATAGAGTTACTTCACAAGAAAACAGTGTTTCAACCCACCAGAATTCACGGAAAAGTAGTATTCAACTGTAAAACAGTTGAAAGACAAGTTTATATAGTTTCGCAAGTCCAGAGAAGAGTGTATAAAGTTGTTTCTACATGTGGTGAAATCCCACAAGTAGAAAAGAAGGCCCATTATAGGAAACAGCTAGAAATCAGTAAACATTCAGAGCAAATACAAATGAATATCACAGAATAGTGAGCGAACAAGTGTAAAAGACATCAAAATGTAAGTCTCTAGTCTAGAAAGGATGTTGTACACTGCACAAATCCTTGAAATAGAGTTAATTCACATGAAAACAGTGTTTCAACCCACTAGAATTCACTGAAAAGTAGTATTCAACTGTAAAACAGTTGAAAGACAAGTGTATATAGCTTCTCAAGTTCAGAGAAGAGTGTATAAAGCTGTTTCTACATGTGGTGAAGTCCCACAAGTAGAAAAGAAGGCCCATTATGGGAAACAGCTTGAAATCAGTACTCATTCACAGCAAATACTAATGAATATCACAGAATAGTGACAGAACAAGTGTAAAAGACATGAAAATGTAAGACTCTAGTCTAGAAAGGATGTTATACACTACCGAAATCATTGAAATAGAGTTACTTCACAAGAAACCAGTGTTTCAAACCACCAGAATTCATTGAAAAGTAGTATTTAACTATAAAACAGTTGAAAGACAAGTTTATTTAGCTTCGCAAGTCCAGAGAAGAGTGTATAAAGTTGTTTCTACATGTGTTGAAGTCCCACAAGTAGAAAAGAAGGCCCATTATAGGAAACAGCTAGAAATCAGTAGTCATTCAGAGCAAATACTAATGAATATCACAGAATAGTGAGAGAACAGGTGTAAAAGACATCAAATGTAAGTCTTTAGTCTAGAAAGGATGTTGTACACTGCACAAATCCTTGAAATAGAGTTAGTTCACATGAAACCAGTGTTTGAAACCACCAGAATTCACTGAAAAGTAGTATTCAACTGTAAAACAGTTGGAAGACAAGTGTATATAGCTTCTCAAGTTCAGAGAAGTGTGTATAAAGTTGTTGCTACATGTAGTGAAGTCGCACAAGTAGAAAAGAAGGCCCATTATAGGAAACAGCTAGAAATCAGTAGTCATTCAGAGCAAATACTAATGAATATCACAGAATAGTGACAGAACAAGTGTAAAAGTCATCAAAATGTACGTTTCTAGTCTAGAAAGGATGTTATACACTACAGAAATCCTTGAAATAGAGTTACTTCACAAGAAAACAGTGTTTCCACCCACTAGAATTCACTGAAAAGTAGTATTCAACTGTAAAACAGTTGAAAGACTAGTGTATATAGCTTCTCTAGTTCAGAGAAGAGTGTATAAAGTTGTTTCTACATGTGTTGAAGTCCCACAAGTAGAAAAGAAGGCCCATTATGGGAAACAGCTAGAAATCCGTAGTCATTCAAAGCAAATACTAATGAATATCACAGAATGGTGACAGAACAAGTGTAAAAGACATCAAAATGTAAGTCTCTAGACTAGAAAGGATGTTATACACTACCGAAATCATTGAAATAGAGTTACTTCACAAGAAACCAGTGTTTCAAACCACCAGAATTCACGGAAAAGTAGTATTTAACTGTACAACAGTTGAAAGACTAGTGTATATAGCTTCTCAAGTTCAGAGAAGAGTGTATAAAGTTGTTTCTACATGTGGTGAAGTCCCACACGTAGAAAACAAGGGCCATTATGGGAAACAGCTAGAAACCAGTAGTCATTCAGAAAAAATACCAATGAATATCTTAGAATTGTGTGAGAACAAGTATAGAAGACATCAAAATGTAAGTTTCTAGTCTAGAAAGGATGTTATACACTACAGAAATCCTTGAAATAGAGTTACTTCACAAGAAAACAGTGTTTCAACCCACTAGAATTCACTGAAAAGTAGTATTCAACTGTAAAACAGTTGAAAGACTAGTGTATATAGCTTCTCTAGTTCGGAGAAGAGTGTATAAAGTTGTTTCTACATGTGGTGAAGTCCCACAAGTAGAAAAGAAGGCCCATTATGGGAAACAGCTTGAAATCAGTACTCATTCACAGGAAATACTAATGAATATCACAGAATAGTGAGAGAACAAGTGTAAAAGACATCAAAATGTAAGTCTCTAGTCTAGAAAGGATGTTGTACACTGTACAAATCCTTGAAATAGAGTTAGTTCACCAGAAAACAGTGTTTCAACCCACTAGAATTCACTGAAAAGTAGTATTCAACTGTAAAACAGTTGAAAGACAAGTGTATATAGCCTCTCAACTTCAGAGAAGAGTGTATAAAGTTGTTTCTACATTTGGTGAAGTCCCACAAGTAGAAAAGAAGGCCCATTATAGGAAACAGCTAGAAATCAGTAGTCATTCATTGCAAATACTAATGAATATCATAGAATTGTGTGAGAACAAGTGTAGAAGACATCAAAATGTAAGTTTCTAGTCTAGAAAGGATGTTATACACTACAGAAATCCTTGAAATAGAGTTACTTCACAAGAAAACAGTGTTTCAACCCACTAGAATTCACTGAAAAGTAGTATTCAACTGTAAAACAGTTGAAAGACAACTGTATATAGCTTCTCAAGTTCAGAGAAGAGTGTATAAAGTTGTTTCTACATGTGGTGAAGTCCCAAATGTAGAAAAGAAGGGCCATTATGGGAAACAGCTAGAAATCAGTAGTCATTCAGAGCAAATACTAATGAATATCACAAAATAGTGATAGAACAAGTGTAAAAGACATCAAAATGTAAGTCTCTAGTCTAGACAGGATGTTGTACACTGCACAAATCCTTGAAATAGAGTTAGTGCACATGAAACCATTGTTTGAAACCACCAGAATTCACTGAAAAGTAGTATTTAACTGTAAAACAGTTGAAAGACAAGTTTATATAGCTTCGCAAGTCCAGAGAAGAGTGTATAAAGTTGTTTCTACATGTGGTGAAGTCCCACAAGTAGAAAAGAAGGCCCATTATGGGAAACAGCTAGAAATCAGTAGTCATTCAGAGCAAATACTAATGAATATCACAGAATAGTGAGAGAACAAGTGTAAAAGACATCAAAATGTACGTTTCTAGAATAGAAAGGATGTTATACACTACAGAAATCCTTGAAATAGAGTTACTTCACAAGAAAACAGTGTTTCCACCCACTAGAATTCACTGAAAAGTAGTATTCAACTGTAAAACAGTTGAAAGACAAGTGTATATAGCCTCTCAACTTCAGAGAAGAGTGTATAAAGTTGTTTCTACATGTGGTGAAGTCCCACAAGTAGAAAAGAAGGCCCATTATAGGAAACAGCTAGAAATCAGTAGTCATTCAGAGCAAATACTAATGAATATCACAGAATAGTGAGAGAACAAGTGTAAAAGACAGCAAATGTAAGTCTTTAGTATAGAAAGGATGTTATACACTACCGAAATCCTTGAAATAGAGTTACTTCACAAGAAACCAGTGTTTCAAACCACCAGAATTCACTGAAAAGTAGTATTTAACTGTAAAACAGTTGAAAGATAAGTGTATATAGCCTCTCAACTTCAGAGAAGAGTGTATAAAGTTGTTTCTACATGTGGTGAAGTCCCACAAGTAGAAAAGAAGGCCCATTATAGGAAACAGCTAGAAATCAGTAGTCATTCAGAATAAATACCAATGAATATCTTAGAATTGTGTGAGAACAAGTGTAGAAGACATCAAAATGTAAGTTTCTAGTCTAGAAAGGATGTTGTACACTGCACAAATCCTTGAAATAGAGTTAGTTCACATGAAACCAGTGTTTGAAACCACCAGAATTCACTGAAAAGTAGTATTCAACTGTAAAACAGTTGGAAGAGAAGTGTATATAGCTTCTCAAGTTCAGAGATGTGTGTATAAAGTTGTTTCTACATGTAGTGAAGTCGCACAAATAGAAAAGAAGGCCCATTATAGGAAACAGCTAGAAATCAGTAGTCATTCATTGCAAATACTAATGAATATCATAGAATTGTGTGAGAACAAGTGTAGAAGACATCAAAATGTAAGTTTCTAGTCTAGAAACGATGTTATACACTACAGAAATCCTTGAAATAGAGTTACTTCACAAGAAAACAGTGTTTCAACCCACTAGAATTCACTGAAAAGTAGTATTCAACTGTAAAACAGTTGAAAGACAACTGTATATAGCTTCTCAAGTTCAGAGAAGAGTGTATAAAGTTGTTTCTACATGTGGTGAAGTCCCACTAGTAGAAAAGAAGGGCCATTATGGGAAACAGCTAGAAATCAGTAGTCATTCAGAGCAAATACTAATGAATATCACAGAATAGTGATAGAACAAGTGTAAAAGACATCAAAATGTACGTCTCTAGTCTAGAAAGGATGTTGTACACTGCACAAATCCTTGAAATAGAGTTAGTGCACATGAAACCAGTGTTTGAAACCACCAGAATTCACTGAAAAGTAGCATTTAACTGTACAACAGTTGAAAGACAAGTTTATATAGCTTCGCAAGTCCAGAGAAGAGTGTATAAAGTTGTTGCTACATGTAGTGAAGTCGCACAAGTAGAAAAGAAGGCCCATTATAGGAAACAGCTAGAAATCAGTAGTCATTCATTGCAAATACTAATGAATATCATAGAATTGTGTGAGAACAAGTGTAGAAGACATCAAAATGTAAGTTTCTAGTCTAGAAAGGATGTTATACACTACAGAAATCCTTGAAATAGAGTTACTTCACAAGAAAAGAGTGTTTCAACCCACTAGAATTCACTGAAAAGTAGTATTCAACTGTAAAACAGTTGAAAGACAACTGTATATAGCTTCTCAAGTTCAGAGAAGAGTGTATAAAGTTGTTTCTACATGTGGTGAAGTCCCACAAGTAGAAAAGAAGGGCCATTATGGGAAACAGCTAGAAATCAGTAGTCATTCAGAGCAAATACTAATGAATATCACAGAATAGTGATAGAACAAGTGTAAAAGACATCAAAATGTAAGTCTCTAGTCTAGAAAGGATGTTGTACACTGCACAAATCCTTGCAATAGAGTTATTGCACATGAAACCAGTGTTTGAAACCACCAGAATTCACTGAAAAGTAGTATTTAACTGTAAAACAGTTGAAAGACAAGTTTATATAGCTTTGCAAGTCCAGAGAAGAGTGTATAAAGTTGTTTCTACATGTGGTGAAGTCCCACAAGTAGAAAAGAAGGCCCATTATGGGAAAGAGCTAGAAATCAGTAGTCATTCAGAGCAAATACTAATGAATATCACAGAATAGTGAGAGAACAAGTGTAAAAGACAGCAAATGTAAGTCTTTAGTATAGAAAGGATGTTATACACTACCGAAATCCTTGAAATAGAGTTACTTCACAAGAAACCAGTGTTTGAAACCACCAGAATTCACTGAAAAGTAGTATTTAACTGTAAAACAGTTGAAAGACTAGTGTATATAGCTTCTCTAGTTCAGAGAAGAGTGTATAAAGTTGTTTCTACATGTGGTGAAGTCCCACAAGTAGAAAAGAAGGCCCATTATGGGAAACAGCTAGAAATCAGTAGTCATTCAGAGCAAATACTAATGAATATCACAGAATAGTGAGAGAACAAGTGTAAAAGACATCAAAATGTACGTTTCTAGAATAGAAAGGATGTTATACACTACAGAAATCCTTGAAATAGAGTTACTTCACAAGAAAACAGTGTTTCCACCCACTAGAATTCACTGAAAAGTAGTATTCAACTGTAAAACAGTTGAAACACAACTGTATATAGCTTCTCAAGTTCAGAGAAGAGTGTATAAAGTTGTTTCTATATGTGGTGAAGTCCCACAAGTAGAAAAGAAGGGCCATTATGGGAAACAGCTAGAAATCAGTAGTCATTCAGAGCAAATACTAATGAATATCACAGAATAGTGATAGAACAAGTGTAAAAGACATCAAAATGTAAGTCTCTAGTCTAGAAAGGATTTTGTACACTGCACAAATCCTTGCAATAGAGTTATTGCACATGAAACCAGTGTTTGAAACCACCATAATTCACTGAAAAGTAGTATTTAACTGTAAACGAGTTGAAAGACAAGTTTATATAGCTTTGCAAGTCCAGAGAAGAGTGTATAAAGTTGTTTCTACATGTGGTGAAGTCCCACAAGTAGAAAATAAGGCCCATTATGGGAAACAGCTTGAAATCAGTACTCATTCACAGGAAATACTAATGAATATCACAGAATAGTGAGAGAACAAGTGTAAAAGACATCAAAATGTAAGTCTCTAGTCTAGAAAGGATGTTGTACACTGTACAAATCCTTGAAATAGAGTTAGTTCACCAGAAAACAGTGTTTCAACCCACTAGAATTCACTGAAAAGTAGTATTCAACTGTAAAACAGTTGAAAGACAAGTGTATATAGCCTCTCAACTTCAGAGAAGAGTGTATAAAGTTGTTTCTACATTTGGTGAAGTCCCACAAGTAGAAAAGAAGGCCCATTATAGGAAACAGCTAGAAATCAGTAGTCATTCATTGCAAATACTAATGAATATCATAGAATTGTGTGAGAACAAGTGTAGAAGACATCAAAATGTAAGTTTCTAGTCTAGAAAGGATGTTATACACTACAGAAATCCTTGAAATAGAGTTACTTCACAAGAAAACAGTGTTTCAACCCACTAGAATTCACTGAAAAGTAGTATTCAACTGTAAAACAGTTGAAAGACAACTGTATATAGCTTCTCAAGTTCAGAGAAGAGTGTATAAAGTTGTTTCTACATGTGGTGAAGTCCCAAATGTAGAAAAGAAGGGCCATTATGGGAAACAGCTAGAAATCAGTAGTCATTCAGAGCAAATACTAATGAATATCACAAAATAGTGATAGAACAAGTGTAAAAGACATCAAAATGTAAGTCTCTAGTCTAGACAGGATGTTGTACACTGCACAAATCCTTGAAATAGAGTTAGTGCACATGAAACCATTGTTTGAAACCACCAGAATTCACTGAAAAGTAGTATTTAACTGTAAAACAGTTGAAAGACAAGTTTATATAGCTTCGCAAGTCCAGAGAAGAGTGTATAAAGTTGTTTCTACATGTGGTGAAGTCCCACAAGTAGAAAAGAAGGCCCATTATGGGAAACAGCTAGAAATCAGTAGTCATTCAGAGCAAATACTAATGAATATCACAGAATAGTGAGAGAACAAGTGTAAAAGACATCAAAATGTACGTTTCTAGAATAGAAAGGATGTTATACACTACAGAAATCCTTGAAATAGAGTTACTTCACAAGAAAACAGTGTTTCCACCCACTAGAATTCACTGAAAAGTAGTATTCAACTGTAAAACAGTTGAAAGACAAGTGTATATAGCCTCTCAACTTCAGAGAAGAGTGTATAAAGTTGTTTCTACATGTGGTGAAGTCCCACAAGTAGAAAAGAAGGCCCATTATAGGAAACAGCTAGAAATCAGTAGTCATTCAGAGCAAATACTAATGAATATCACAGAATAGTGAGAGAACAAGTGTAAAAGACAGCAAATGTAAGTCTTTAGTATAGAAACGATGTTATACACTACCGAAATCCTTGAAATAGAGTTACTTCACAAGAAACCAGTGTTTCAAACCACCAGAATTCACTGAAAAGTAGTATTTAACTGTAAAACAGTTGAAAGATAAGTGTATATAGCCTCTCAACTTCAGAGAAGAGTGTATAAAGTTGTTTCTACATGTGGTGAAGTCCCACAAGTAGAAAAGAAGGCCCATTATAGGAAACAGCTAGAAATCAGTAGTCATTCAGAATAAATACCAATGAATATCTTAGAATTGTGTGAGAACAAGTGTAGAAGACATCAAAATGTAAGTTTCTAGTCTAGAAAGGATGTTATACAGTACAGAAATCCTTGAAATAGAGTTACTTCACAAGAAAACAGTGTTTCAACCCACTAGAATTCACTGAAAAGTAGTATTCTACTGTAAAACAGTTGAAAGACTAGTGTATATAGCTCCTCTAGTTCAGAGAAGAGTGTATAAAGTTGTTTCTACATGTGTTGAAGTCCCACAAGTAGAAAAGAAGGCCCATTATGGGAAACAGCTAGAAATCAGTAGTCATTCAGAGCAAATACTAATGAATATCACAGAATAGTGAGAGAACAAGTGTAAAAGACATCAAAATGTAAGTCTCTAGACTCGAAAGGATGTTATACACTACCGAAATCATTGAAATAGAGTTACTTCACAAGAAACCCGTGTTTCAAACCACCAGAATTCACTGAAAAGTAGTATTTAACTGTACAACAGTTGAAAGACAAGTTTATATAGCTTCGCAAGTCCAGAGAAGAGTGTATAAAGTTGTTGCTACATGTAGTGAAGTCGCACAAGTAGAAAAGAAGGCCCATTATAGGAAACAGCTAGAAATCAGTAGTCATTCATTGCAAATACTAATGAATATCATAGAATTGTGTGAGAACAAGTGTAGAAGACATCAAAATGTAAGTTTCTAGTCTAGAAAGGATGTTATACACTACAGAAATCCTTGAAATAGAGTTACTTCACAAGAAAAGAGTGTTTCAACCCACTAGAATTCACTGAAAAGTAGTATTCAACTGTAAAACAGTTGAAAGACAACTGTATATATCTTCTCAAGTTCAGAGAAGAGTGTATAAAGTTGTTTCTACATGTGGTGAAGTCCCACAAGTAGAAAAGAAGGGCCATTATGGGAAACAGCTAGAAATCAGTAGTCATTCAGAGCAAATACTAATGAATATCACAGAATAGTGATAGAACAAGTGTAAAAGACATCAAAATGTAAGTCTCTAGTCTAGAAAGGATGTTGTACACTGCACAAATCCTTGCAATAGAGTTATTGCACATGAAACCAGTGTTTGAAACCACCATAATTCACTGAAAAGTAGTATTTAACTGTAAAACAGTTGAAAGACAAGTTTATATAGCTTTGCAAGTCCAGAGAAGAGTGTATAAAGTTGTTTCTACATGTGGTGAAGTCCCACAAGTAGAAAAGAAGGCCCATTATGGGAAAGAGCTAGAAATCAGTAGTCATTCAGAGCAAATACTAATGAATATCACAGAATAGTGAGAGAACAAGTGTAAAAGACAGCAAATGTAAGTCTTTAGTATAGAAAGGATGTTATACACTACCGAAATCCTTGAAATAGAGTTACTTCACAAGAAACCAGTGTTTGAAACCACCAGAATTCACTGAAAAGTAGTATTTAACTGTAAAACAGTTGAAAGACTAGTGTATATAGCTTCTCTAGTTCAGAGAAGAGTGTATAAAGTTGTTTCTACATGTGGTGAAGTCCCACAAGTAGAAAAGAAGGCCCATTATGGGAAACAGCTAGAAATCAGTAGTCATTCAGAGCAAATACTAATGAATATCACAGAATAGTGAGAGAACAAGTGTAAAAGACATCAAAATGTACGTTTCTAGAATAGAAAGGATGTTATACACTACAGAAATCCTTGAAATAGAGTTACTTCACAAGAAAACAGTGTTTCCACCCACTAGAATTCACTGAAAAGTAGTATTCAACTGTAAAACAGTTGAAAGACAAGTGTATATAGCCTCTCAACTTCAGAGAAGAGTGTATAGAGTTGTTTCTACATGTGGTGAAGTCCCACAAGTAGAAAAGAAGGCCCATTATGGGAAACAGCTAGAAATCAGTAGTCATTCAGAGCAAATACTAATGAATATCACAGAATAGTGAGAGAACAAGTGTAAAAGACATCAAAATGTAAGTCTCTAGTCTAGAAAGGATGTTATACACTATCGAAATCATTGAAATAGAGTTACTTCACAAGAAACCAGTGTTTCAAACCACCAGAATTCACTGAAAAGTAGTATTTAACTGTAAAACAGTTGAAAGACAAGTTTATTTAGCTTCGCAAGTCCAGAGAAGAGTGTATAAAGTTGTTTCTACATGTGTTGAAGTCCCACAAGTAGAAAAGAAGGCCCATTATGGGAAACAGCTAGAAATCAGTAGTCATTCAGAGCAAATACTAATGAATATCACAGAATAATGAGAGAACAAGTGTAAAAGACATCAAATGTAAGTCTTTAGTCTAGAAAGGATGTTGTACACTGCACAAATCCTTGAAATAGAGTTAGTTCACATGAAACCAGTGTTTGAAACCACCAGAATTCACTGAAAAGTAGTATTCAACTGTAAAACAGTTGGAAGAGAAGTGTATATAGCTTCTCAAGTTCAGAGATGTGTGTATAAAGTTGTTTCTACATGTAGTGAAGTCGCACAAGTAGAAAAGAAGGCCCATTATAGGAAACAGCTAGAAATCAGTAGTCATTCATTGCAAATACTAATGAATATCATAGAATTGTGTGAGAACAAGTGTAGAAGAAATCAAAATGTAAGTTTCTAGTCTAGAAACGATGTTATACACTACAGAAATCCTTGAAATAGAGTTACTTCACAAGAAAACAGTGTTTCAACCCACTAGAATTCACTGAAAAGTAGTATTCAACTGTAAAACAGTTGAAAGACAACTGTATATAGCTTCTCAAGTTCAGAGAAGAGTGTATAAAGTTGTTTCTACATGTGGTGAAGTCCCACAAGTAGAAAAGAAGGGCCATTATGGGAAACAGCTAGAAATCAGTAGTCATTCAGAGCAAATACTAATGAATATCACAGAATAGTGATAGAACAAGTGTAAAAGACATCAAAATGTACGTCTCTAGTCTAGAAAGGATGTTGTACACTGCACAAATCCTTGAAATAGAGTTAGTGCACATGAAACCAGTGTTTGAAACCACCAGAATTCACTGAAAAGTAGCATTTAACTGTACAACAGTTGAAAGACAAGTTTATATAGCTTCGCAAGTCCAGAGAAGAGTGTATAAAGTTGTTGCTACATGTAGTGAAGTCGCACAAGTAGAAAAGAAGGCCCATTATAGGGAACAGCTAGAAATCAGTAGTCATTCATTGCAAATACTAATGAATATCATAGAATTGTGTGAGAACAAGTGTAGAAGACATCAAAATGTAAGTTTCTAGTCTAGAAAGGATGTTATACACTACAGAAATCCTTGAAATAGAGTTACTTCACAAGAAAAGAGTGTTTCAACCCACTAGAATTCACTGAAAAGTAGTATTCAACTGTAAAACAGTTGAAAGACAACTGTATATATCTTCTCAAGTTCAGAGAAGAGTGTATAAAGTTGTTTCTACATGTGGTGAAGTCCCACAAGTAGAAAAGAAGGGCCATTATGGGAAACAGCTAGAAATCAGTAGTCATTCAGAGCAAATACTAATGAATATCACAGAATAGTGATAGAACAAGTGTAAAAGACATCAAAATGTAAGTCTCTAGTCTAGAAAGGATGTTGTACACTGCACAAATCCTTGCAATAGAGTTATTGCACATGAAACCAGTGTTTGAAACCACCAGAATTCACTGAAAAGTAGTATTTAACTGTAAAACAGTTGAAAGACAAGTTTATATAGCTTTGCAAGTCCAGAGAAGAGTGTATAAAGTTGTTTCTACATGTGGTGAAGTCCCACAAGTAGAAAAGAAGGCCCATTATGGGAAAGAGCTAGAAATCAGTAGTCATTCAGAGCAAATACTAATGAATATCACAGAATAGTGAGAGAACAAGTGTAAAAGACAGCAAATGTAAGTCTTTAGTATAGAAAGGATGTTATA
The DNA here is from genome assembly GCF_951640355.1 of Cnephaeus nilssonii. Lineage (NCBI taxonomy): Eukaryota > Metazoa > Chordata > Mammalia > Chiroptera > Vespertilionidae > Cnephaeus > Cnephaeus nilssonii. The sequence goes on along the minus strand of NW_027645439.1, from coordinate 19,959 downwards.
CACTACCGAAATCCTTGAAATAGAGTTACTTCACAAGAAACCAGTGTTTGAAACCACCAGAATTCACTGAAAAGTAGTATTTAACTGTAAAACAGTTGAAAGACTAGTGTATATAGCTTCTCTAGTTCAGAGAAGAGTGTATAAAGTTGTTTCTACATGTGGTGAAGTCCCACAAGTAGAAAAGAAGGCCCATTATGGGAAACAGCTAGAAATCAGTAGTCATTCAGAGCAAATACTAATGAATATCACAGAATAGTGAGAGAACAAGTGTAAAAGACATCAAAATGTACGTTTCTAGAATAGAAAGGATGTTATACACTACAGAAATCCTTGAAATAGAGTTACTTCACAAGAAAACAGTGTTTCCACCCACTAGAATTCACTGAAAAGTAGTATTCAACTGTAAAACAGTTGAAACACAACTGTATATAGCTTCTCAAGTTCAGAGAAGAGTGTATAAAGTTGTTTCTACATGTGGTGAAGTCCCACAAGTAGAAAAGAAGGGCCATTATGGGAAACAGCTAGAAATCAGTAGTCATTCAGAGCAAATACTAATGAATATCACAGAATAGTGATAGAACAAGTGTAAAAGACATCAAAATGTAAGTCTCTAGTCTAGAAAGGATTTTGTACACTGCACAAATCCTTGCAATAGAGTTATTGCACATGAAACCAGTGTTTGAAACCACCATAATTCACTGAAAAGTAGTATTTAACTGTAAACGAGTTGAAAGACAAGTTTATATAGCTTTGCAAGTCCAGAGAAGAGTGTATAAAGTTGTTTCTACATGTGGTGAAGTCCCACAAGTAGAAAATAAGGCCCATTATGGGAAACAGCTTGAAATCAGTACTCATTCACAGGAAATACTAATGAATATCACAGAATAGTGAGAGAACAAGTGTAAAAGACATCAAAATGTAAGTCTCTAGTCTAGAAAGGATGTTGTACACTGTACAAATCCTTGAAATAGAGTTAGTTCACCAGAAAACAGTGTTTCAACCCACTAGAATTCACTGAAAAGTAGTATTCAACTGTAAAACAGTTGAAAGACAAGTGTATATAGCCTCTCAACTTCAGAGAAGAGTGTATAAAGTTGTTTCTACATTTGGTGAAGTCCCACAAGTAGAAAAGAAGGCCCATTATAGGAAACAGCTAGAAATCAGTAGTCATTCATTGCAAATACTAATGAATATCATAGAATTGTGTGAGAACAAGTGTAGAAGACATCAAAATGTAAGTTTCTAGTCTAGAAAGGATGTTATACACTACAGAAATCCTTGAAATAGAGTTACTTCACAAGAAAACAGTGTTTCAACCCACTAGAATTCACTGAAAAGTAGTATTCAACTGTAAAACAGTTGAAAGACAACTGTATATAGCTTCTCAAGTTCAGAGAAGAGTGTATAAAGTTGTTTCTACATGTGGTGAAGTCCCAAATGTAGAAAAGAAGGGCCATTATGGGAAACAGCTAGAAATCAGTAGTCATTCAGAGCAAATACTAATGAATATCACAAAATAGTGATAGAACAAGTGTAAAAGACATCAAAATGTAAGTCTCTAGTCTAGACAGGATGTTGTACACTGCACAAATCCTTGAAATAGAGTTAGTGCACATGAAACCATTGTTTGAAACCACCAGAATTCACTGAAAAGTAGTATTTAACTGTAAAACAGTTGAAAGACAAGTTTATATAGCTTCGCAAGTCCAGAGAAGAGTGTATAAAGTTGTTTCTACATGTGGTGAAGTCCCACAAGTAGAAAAGAAGGCCCATTATGGGAAACAGCTAGAAATCAGTAGTCATTCAGAGCAAATACTAATGAATATCACAGAATAGTGAGAGAACAAGTGTAAAAGACATCAAAATGTACGTTTCTAGAATAGAAAGGATGTTATACACTACAGAAATCCTTGAAATAGAGTTACTTCACAAGAAAACAGTGTTTCCACCCACTAGAATTCACTGAAAAGTAGTATTCAACTGTAAAACAGTTGAAAGACAAGTGTATATAGCCTCTCAACTTCAGAGAAGAGTGTATAAAGTTGTTTCTACATGTGGTGAAGTCCCACAAGTAGAAAAGAAGGCCCATTATAGGAAACAGCTAGAAATCAGTAGTCATTCAGAGCAAATACTAATGAATATCACAGAATAGTGAGAGAACAAGTGTAAAAGACAGCAAATGTAAGTCTTTAGTATAGAAAGGATGTTATACACTACCGAAATCCTTGAAATAGAGTTACTTCACAAGAAACCAGTGTTTCAAACCACCAGAATTCACTGAAAAGTAGTATTTAACTGTAAAACAGTTGAAAGATAAGTGTATATAGCCTCTCAACTTCAGAGAAGAGTGTATAAAGTTGTTTCCACATGTGGTGAAGTCCCACAAGTAGAAAAGAAGGCCCATTATAGGAAACAGCTAGAAATCAGTAGTCATTCAGAATAAATACCAATGAATATCTTAGAATTGTGTGAGAACAAGTGTAGAAGACATCAAAATGTAAGTTTCTAGTCTAGAAAGGATGTTGTACACTGCACAAATCCTTGAAATAGAGTTAGTTCACATGAAACCAGTGTTTGAAACCACCAGAATTCACTGAAAAGTAGTATTCAACTGTAAAACAGTTGGAAGAGAAGTGTATATAGCTTCTCAAGTTCAGAGATGTGTGTATAAAGTTGTTTCTACATGTAGTGAAGTCGCACAAATAGAAAAGAAGGCCCATTATAGGAAACAGCTAGAAATCAGTAGTCATTCATTGCAAATACTAATGAATATCATAGAATTGTGTGAGAACAAGTGTAGAAGACATCAAAATGTAAGTTTCTAGTCTAGAAACGATGTTATACACTACAGAAATCCTTGAAATAGAGTTACTTCACAAGAAAACAGTGTTTCAACCCACTAGAATTCACTGAAAAGTAGTATTCAACTGTAAAACAGTTGAAAGACAACTGTATATAGCTTCTCAAGTTCAGAGAAGAGTGTATAAAGTTGTTTCTACATGTGGTGAAGTCCCACTAGTAGAAAAGAAGGGCCATTATGGGAAACAGCTAGAAATCAGTAGTCATTCAGAGCAAATACTAATGAATATCACAGAATAGTGATAGAACAAGTGTAAAAGACATCAAAATGTACGTCTCTAGTCTAGAAAGGATGTTGTACACTGCACAAATCCTTGAAATAGAGTTAGTGCACATGAAACCAGTGTTTGAAACCACCAGAATTCACTGAAAAGTAGCATTTAACTGTACAACAGTTGAAAGACAAGTTTATATAGCTTCGCAAGTCCAGAGAAGAGTGTATAAAGTTGTTGCTACATGTAGTGAAGTCGCACAAGTAGAAAAGAAGGCCCATTATAGGAAACAGCTAGAAATCAGTAGTCATTCATTGCAAATACTAATGAATATCATAGAATTGTGTGAGAACAAGTGTAGAAGACATCAAAATGTAAGTTTCTAGTCTAGAAAGGATGTTATACACTACAGAAATCCTTGAAATAGAGTTACTTCACAAGAAAAGAGTGTTTCAACCCACTAGAATTCACTGAAAAGTAGTATTCAACTGTAAAACAGTTGAAAGACAACTGTATATAGCTTCTCAAGTTCAGAGAAGAGTGTATAAAGTTGTTTCTACATGTGGTGAAGTCCCACAAGTAGAAAAGAAGGGCCATTATGGGAAACAGCTAGAAATCAGTAGTCATTCAGAGCAAATACTAATGAATATCACAGAATAGTGATAGAACAAGTGTAAAAGACATCAAAATGTAAGTCTCTAGTCTAGAAAGGATGTTGTACACTGCACAAATCCTTGCAATAGAGTTATTGCACATGAAACCAGTGTTTGAAACCACCAGAATTCACTGAAAAGTAGTATTTAACTGTAAAACAGTTGAAAGACAAGTTTATATAGCTTTGCAAGTCCAGAGAAGAGTGTATAAAGTTGTTTCTACATGTGGTGAAGTCCCACAAGTAGAAAAGAAGGCCCATTATGGGAAAGAGCTAGAAATCAGTAGTCATTCAGAGCAAATACTAATGAATATCACAGAATAGTGAGAGAACAAGTGTAAAAGACAGCAAATGTAAGTCTTTAGTATAGAAAGGATGTTATACACTACCGAAATCCTTGAAATAGAGTTACTTCACAAGAAACCAGTGTTTGAAACCACCAGAATTCACTGAAAAGTAGTATTTAACTGTAAAACAGTTGAAAGACTAGTGTATATAGCTTCTCTAGTTCAGAGAAGAGTGTATAAAGTTGTTTCTACATGTGGTGAAGTCCCACAAGTAGAAAAGAAGGCCCATTATGGGAAACAGCTAGAAATCAGTAGTCATTCAGAGCAAATACTAATGAATATCACAGAATAGTGAGAGAACAAGTGTAAAAGACATCAAAATGTACGTTTCTAGAATAGAAAGGATGTTATACACTACAGAAATCCTTGAAATAGAGTTACTTCACAAGAAAACAGTGTTTCCACCCACTAGAATTCACTGAAAAGTAGTATTCAACTGTAAAACAGTTGAAACACAACTGTATATAGCTTCTCAAGTTCAGAGAAGAGTGTATAAAGTTGTTTCTATATGTGGTGAAGTCCCACAAGTAGAAAAGAAGGGCCATTATGGGAAACAGCTAGAAATCAGTAGTCATTCAGAGCAAATACTAATGAATATCACAGAATAGTGATAGAACAAGTGTAAAAGACATCAAAATGTAAGTCTCTAGTCTAGAAAGGATTTTGTACACTGCACAAATCCTTGCAATAGAGTTATTGCACATGAAACCAGTGTTTGAAACCACCATAATTCACTGAAAAGTAGTATTTAACTGTAAACGAGTTGAAAGACAAGTTTATATAGCTTTGCAAGTCCAGAGAAGAGTGTATAAAGTTGTTTCTACATGTGGTGAAGTCCCACAAGTAGAAAATAAGGCCCATTATGGGAAACAGCTTGAAATCAGTACTCATTCACAGGAAATACTAATGAATATCACAGAATAGTGAGAGAACAAGTGTAAAAGACATCAAAATGTAAGTCTCTAGTCTAGAAAGGATGTTGTACACTGTACAAATCCTTGAAATAGAGTTAGTTCACCAGAAAACAGTGTTTCAACCCACTAGAATTCACTGAAAAGTAGTATTCAACTGTAAAACAGTTGAAAGACAAGTGTATATAGCCTCTCAACTTCAGAGAAGAGTGTATAAAGTTGTTTCTACATTTGGTGAAGTCCCACAAGTAGAAAAGAAGGCCCATTATAGGAAACAGCTAGAAATCAGTAGTCATTCATTGCAAATACTAATGAATATCATAGAATTGTGTGAGAACAAGTGTAGAAGACATCAAAATGTAAGTTTCTAGTCTAGAAAGGATGTTATACACTACAGAAATCCTTGAAATAGAGTTACTTCACAAGAAAACAGTGTTTCAACCCACTAGAATTCACTGAAAAGTAGTATTCAACTGTAAAACAGTTGAAAGACAACTGTATATAGCTTCTCAAGTTCAGAGAAGAGTGTATAAAGTTGTTTCTACATGTGGTGAAGTCCCAAATGTAGAAAAGAAGGGCCATTATGGGAAACAGCTAGAAATCAGTAGTCATTCAGAGCAAATACTAATGAATATCACAAAATAGTGATAGAACAAGTGTAAAAGACATCAAAATGTAAGTCTCTAGTCTAGACAGGATGTTGTACACTGCACAAATCCTTGAAATAGAGTTAGTGCACATGAAACCATTGTTTGAAACCACCAGAATTCACTGAAAAGTAGTATTTAACTGTAAAACAGTTGAAAGACAAGTTTATATAGCTTCGCAAGTCCAGAGAAGAGTGTATAAAGTTGTTTCTACATGTGGTGAAGTCCCACAAGTAGAAAAGAAGGCCCATTATGGGAAACAGCTAGAAATCAGTAGTCATTCAGAGCAAATACTAATGAATATCACAGAATAGTGAGAGAACAAGTGTAAAAGACATCAAAATGTACGTTTCTAGAATAGAAAGGATGTTATACACTACAGAAATCCTTGAAATAGAGTTACTTCACAAGAAAACAGTGTTTCCACCCACTAGAATTCACTGAAAAGTAGTATTCAACTGTAAAACAGTTGAAAGACAAGTGTATATAGCCTCTCAACTTCAGAGAAGAGTGTATAAAGTTGTTTCTACATGTGGTGAAGTCCCACAAGTAGAAAAGAAGGCCCATTATAGGAAACAGCTAGAAATCAGTAGTCATTCAGAGCAAATACTAATGAATATCACAGAATAGTGAGAGAACAAGTGTAAAAGACAGCAAATGTAAGTCTTTAGTATAGAAACGATGTTATACACTACCGAAATCCTTGAAATAGAGTTACTTCACAAGAAACCAGTGTTTCAAACCACCAGAATTCACTGAAAAGTAGTATTTAACTGTAAAACAGTTGAAAGATAAGTGTATATAGCCTCTCAACTTCAGAGAAGAGTGTATAAAGTTGTTTCTACATGTGGTGAAGTCCCACAAGTAGAAAAGAAGGCCCATTATAGGAAACAGCTAGAAATCAGTAGTCATTCAGAATAAATACCAATGAATATCTTAGAATTGTGTGAGAACAAGTGTAGAAGACATCAAAATGTAAGTTTCTAGTCTAGAAAGGATGTTATACAGTACAGAAATCCTTGAAATAGAGTTACTTCACAAGAAAACAGTGTTTCAACCCACTAGAATTCACTGAAAAGTAGTATTCTACTGTAAAACAGTTGAAAGACTAGTGTATATAGCTCCTCTAGTTCAGAGAAGAGTGTATAAAGTTGTTTCTACATGTGTTGAAGTCCCACAAGTAGAAAAGAAGGCCCATTATGGGAAACAGCTAGAAATCAGTAGTCATTCAGAGCAAATACTAATGAATATCACAGAATAGTGAGAGAACAAGTGTAAAAGACATCAAAATGTAAGTCTCTAGACTCGAAAGGATGTTATACACTACCGAAATCATTGAAATAGAGTTACTTCACAAGAAACCCGTGTTTCAAACCACCAGAATTCACTGAAAAGTAGTATTTAACTGTACAACAGTTGAAAGACAAGTTTATATAGCTTCGCAAGTCCAGAGAAGAGTGTATAAAGTTGTTGCTACATGTAGTGAAGTCGCACAAGTAGAAAAGAAGGCCCATTATAGGAAACAGCTAGAAATCAGTAGTCATTCATTGCAAATACTAATGAATATCATAGAATTGTGTGAGAACAAGTGTAGAAGACATCAAAATGTAAGTTTCTAGTCTAGAAAGGATGTTATACACTACAGAAATCCTTGAAATAGAGTTACTTCACAAGAAAAGAGTGTTTCAACCCACTAGAATTCACTGAAAAGTAGTATTCAACTGTAAAACAGTTGAAAGACAACTGTATATATCTTCTCAAGTTCAGAGAAGAGTGTATAAAGTTGTTTCTACATGTGGTGAAGTCCCACAAGTAGAAAAGAAGGGCCATTATGGGAAACAGCTAGAAATCAGTAGTCATTCAGAGCAAATACTAATGAATATCACAGAATAGTGATAGAACAAGTGTAAAAGACATCAAAATGTAAGTCTCTAGTCTAGAAAGGATGTTGTACACTGCACAAATCCTTGCAATAGAGTTATTGCACATGAAACCAGTGTTTGAAACCACCATAATTCACTGAAAAGTAGTATTTAACTGTAAAACAGTTGAAAGACAAGTTTATATAGCTTTGCAAGTCCAGAGAAGAGTGTATAAAGTTGTTTCTACATGTGGTGAAGTCCCACAAGTAGAAAAGAAGGCCCATTATGGGAAAGAGCTAGAAATCAGTAGTCATTCAGAGCAAATACTAATGAATATCACAGAATAGTGAGAGAACAAGTGTAAAAGACAGCAAATGTAAGTCTTTAGTATAGAAAGGATGTTATACACTACCGAAATCCTTGAAATAGAGTTACTTCACAAGAAACCAGTGTTTGAAACCACCAGAATTCACTGAAAAGTAGTATTTAACTGTAAAACAGTTGAAAGACTAGTGTATATAGCTTCTCTAGTTCAGAGAAGAGTGTATAAAGTTGTTTCTACATGTGGTGAAGTCCCACAAGTAGAAAAGAAGGCCCATTATGGGAAACAGCTAGAAATCAGTAGTCATTCAGAGCAAATACTAATGAATATCACAGAATAGTGAGAGAACAAGTGTAAAAGACATCAAAATGTAAGTCTCTAGTCTAGAAAGGATGTTATACACTATCGAAATCATTGAAATAGAGTTACTTCACAAGAAACCAGTGTTTCAAACCACCAGAATTCACTGAAAAGTAGTATTTAACTGTAAAACAGTTGAAAGACAAGTTTATTTAGCTTCGCAAGTCCAGAGAAGAGTGTATAAAGTTGTTTCTACATGTGTTGAAGTCCCACAAGTAGAAAAGAAGGCCCATTATGGGAAACAGCTAGAAATCAGTAGTCATTCAGAGCAAATACTAATGAATATCACAGAATAATGAGAGAACAAGTGTAAAAGACATCAAATGTAAGTCTTTAGTCTAGAAAGGATGTTGTACACTGCACAAATCCTTGAAATAGAGTTAGTTCACATGAAACCAGTGTTTGAAACCACCAGAATTCACTGAAAAGTAGTATTCAACTGTAAAACAGTTGGAAGACAAGTGTATATAGCTTCTCAAGTTCAGAGATGTGTGTATAAAGTTGTTTCTACATGTAGTGAAGTCGCACAAGTAGAAAAGAAGGCCCATTATAGGAAACAGCTAGAAATCAGTAGTCATTCATTGCAAATACTAATGAATATCATAGAATTGTGTGAGAACAAGTGTAGAAGACATCAAAATGTAAGTTTCTAGTCTAGAAACGATGTTATACACTACAGAAATCCTTGAAATAGAGTTACTTCACAAGAAAACAGTGTTTCAACCCACTAGAATTCACCGAAAAGTAGTATTCAACTGTAAAACAGTTGAAAGACAACTGTATATAGCTTCTCAAGTTCAGAGAAGAGTGTATAAAGTTGTTTCTACATGTGGTGAAGTCCCACAAGTAGAAAAGAAGGGCCATTATGGGAAACAGCTAGAAATCAGTAGTCATTCAGAGCAAATACTAATGAATATCACAGAATAGTGATAGAACAAGTGTAAAAGACATCAAAATGTACGTCTCTAGTCTAGAAAGGATGTTGTACACTGCACAAATCCTTGAAATAGAGTTAGTGCACATGAAACCAGTGTTTGAAACCACCAGAATTCACTGAAAAGTAGCATTTAACTGTACAACAGTTGAAAGACAAGTTTATATAGCTTCGCAAGTCCAGAGAAGAGTGTATAAAGTTGTTGCTACATGTAGTGAAGTCGCACAAGTAGAAAAAAAGGCCCATTATAGGAAACAGCTAGAAATCAGTAGTCATTCATTGCAAATACTAATGAATATCATACAATTGTGTGAGAACAAGTGTAGAAGACATCAAAATGTAAGTTTCTAGTCTAGAAAGGATGTTATACACTACAGAAATCCTTGAAATAGAGTTACTTCACAAGAAAAGAGTGTTTCAACCCACTAGAATTCACTGAAAAGTAGTATTCAACTGTAAAACAGTTGAAAGACAAGTGTATATAGCCTCTCAACTTCAGAGAAGAGTGTATAAAGTTGTTTCTACATGTGGTGAAGTCCCACAAGTAGAAAAGAAGGCCCATTATAGGAAACAGCTAGAAATCAGTAGTCATTCAGAGCAAATACTAATGAATATCACAGAATAGTGAGAGAACAAGTGTAAAAGACAGCAAATGTAAGTCTTTAGTATAGAAAGGATGTTATACACTACCGAAATCCTTGAAATAGAGTTACTTCACAAGAAACCAGTGTTTCAAACCACCAGAATTCACTGAAAAGTAGTATTTAACTGTAAAACAGTTGAAAGACAAGTGTATATAGCCTCTCAACTTCAGAGAAGAGTGTATAAAGTTGTTTCTACATGTGGTGAAGTCCCACAAGTAGAAAAGAAGGCCCATTATAGGAAACAGCTAGAAATCAGTAGTCATTCAGAATAAATACCAATGAATATCTTAGAATTGTGTGAGAACAAGTGTAGAAGACATCAAAATGTAAGTTTCTAGTCTAGAAAGGATGTTATACAGTACAGAAATCCTTGAAATAGAGTTACTTCACAAGAAAACAGTGTTTCAACCCACTAGAATTCACTGAAAAGTAGTATTCTACTGTAAAACAGTTGAAAGACTAGTGTATATAGCTCCTCTAGTTCAGAGAAGAGTGTATAAAGTTGTTTCTACATGTGTTGAAGTCCCACAAGTAGAAAAGAAGGCCCATTATGGGAAACAGCTAGAAATCAGTAGTCATTCAAAGCAAATACTAATGAATATCACAGAATAGTGAGAGAACAAGTGTAAAAGACATCAAAATGTAAGTCTCTAGACTCGAAAGGATGTTATACACTACCGAAATCATTGAAATAGAGTTACTTCACAAGAAACCCGTGTTGCAAACCACCAGAATTCACTGAAAAGTAGTATTTAACTGTACAACAGTTGAAAGACAAGTTTATATAGCTTCGCAAATCCAGAGAAGAGTGTATAAAGTTGTTGCTACATGTAGTGAAGTCGCACAAGTAGAAAAGAAGGCCCATTATAGGAAACAGCTAGAAATCAGTAGTCATTCATTGCAAATACTAATGAATATCATAGAATTGTGTGAGAACAAGTGTAGAAGACATCAAAATGTAAGTTTCTAGTCTAGAAAGGATGTTATACACTACAGAAATCCTTGAAATAGAGTTACTTCACAAGAAAAGAGTGTTTCAACCCACTAGAATTCACTGAAAAGTAGTATTCAACTGTAAAACAGTTGAAAGACAACTGTATATATCTTCTCAAGTTCAGAGAAGAGTGTATAAAGTTGTTTCTACATGTGGTGAAGTCCCACAAGTAGAAAAGAAGGGCCATTATGGGAAACAGCTAGAAATCAGTAGTCATTCAGAGCAAATACTAATGAATATCACAGAATAGTGATAGAACAAGTGTAAAAGACATCAAAATGTAAGTCTCTAGTCTAGAAAGGATGTTGTACACTGCACAAATCCTTGCAATAGAGTTATTGCACATGAAACCAGTGTTTGAAACCACCATAATTCACTGAAAAGTAGTATTTAACTGTAAAACAGTTGAAAGACAAGTTTATATAGCTTTGCAAGTCCAGAGAAGAGTGTATAAAGTTGTTTCTACATGTGGTGAAGTCCCACAAGTAGAAAAGAAGGCCCATTATGGGAAAGAGCTAGAAATCAGTAGTCATTCAGAGCAAATACTACTGAATATCACAGAATAGTGAGAGAACAAGTGTAAAAGACAGCAAATGTAAGTCTTTAGTATAGAAAGGATGTTATACACTACCGAAATCCTTGAAATAGAGTTACTTCACAAGAAACCAGTGTTTGAAACCACGAGAATTCACTGAAAAGTAGTATTTAACTGTAAAACAGTTGAAAGACTAGTGTATATAGCTTCTCTAGTTCAGAGAAGAGTGTATAAAGTTGTTTCTACATGTGGTGAAGTCCCACAAGTAGAAAAGAAGGCCCATTATGGGAAACAGCTAGAAATCAGTAGTCATTCAGAGCAAATACTAATGAATATCACAGAATAGTGAGAGAACAAGTGTAAAAGACATCAAAATGTACGTTTCTAGAATAGAAAGGATGTTATACACTACAGAAATCCTTGAAATAGAGTTACTTCACAAGAAAACAGTGTTTCCACCCACTAGAATTCACTGAAAAGTAGTATTCAACTGTAAAACAGTTGAAAGACAAGTGTATATAGCCTCTCAACTTCAGAGAAGAGTGTATAGAGTTGTTTCTACATGTGGTGAAGTCCCACAAGTAGAAAAGAAGGCCCATTATGGGAAACAGCTAGAAATCAGTAGTCATTCAGAGCAAATACTAATGAATATCACAGAATAGTGAGAGAACAAGTGTAAAAGACATCAAAATGTACGTCTCTAGTCTAGAAAGGATGTTGTACACTGCACAAATCCTTGAAATAGAATTAGTTCACATGAAACCAGTGTTTGAAACCACCAGAATTCACTGAAAAGTAGTATTCAACTGTAAAACAGTTGGAAGACAAGTGTATATAGCTTCTCAAGTTCAGAAATGTGTGTATAAAGTTGTTTCTACATGTAGTGAAGTCGCACAAGTAGAAAAGAAGGCCCATTATAGGAAACAGCTAGAAATCAGTAGTCATTCATTGCAAATACTAATGAATATCATGGAATTGTGTGAGAACAAGTGTAGAAGACATCAAAATGTAAGTTTCTAGTCTAGAAACGATGTTATACACTACAGAAATCCTTGAAAAAGAGTTACTTCACAAGAAAACAGTGTTTCAACCCACTAGAATTCACTGAAAAGTAGTATTCAACTGTAAAACAGTTGAAAGACAACTGTATATAGCTTCTCAAGTTCAGAGAAGAGTGTATAAAGTTGTTTCTACATGTGGTGAAGTCCCACAAGTAGAAAAGAAGGGCCATTATGGGAAACAGCTAGAAATCAGTAGTCATTCAGAGCAAATACTAATGAATATCACAGAATAGTGATAGAACAAGTGTAAAAGACATCAAAATGTACGTCTCTAGTCTAGAAAGGATGTTGTACACTGCACAAATCCTTGAAATAGAGTTAGTGCACATGAAACCAGTGTTTGAAACCACCAGAATTCACTGAAAAGTAGCATTTAACTGTACAACAGTTGAAAGACAAGTTTATATAGCTTCGCAAGTCCAGAGAAGAGTGTATAAAGTTGTTGCTACATGTAGTGAAGTCGCACAAGTAGAAAAGAAGGCCCATTATAGGAAACAGCTAGAAATCAGTAGTCATTCATTGCAAATACTAATGAATATCATAGAATTGTGTGAGAACAAGTGTAGAAGACATCAAAATGTAAGTTTCTAGTCTAGAAAGGATGTTATACACTACAGAAATCCTTGAAATAGAGTTACTTCACAAGAAAAGAGTGTTTCAACCCACTAGAATTCACTGAAAAGTAGTATTCAACTGTAAAACAGTTGAAAGACAACTGTATATAGCTTCTCAAGTTCAGAGAAGAGTGTATAAAGTTGTTTCTACATGTGGTGAAGTCCCACAAGTAGAAAAGAAGGGCCATTATGGGAAACAGCTAGAAATCAGTAGTCATTCAGAGCAAATACTAATGAATATCACAGAATAGTGATAGAACAAGTGTAAAAGACATCAAAATGTAAGTCTCTAGTCTAGAAAGGATGTTGTACACTGCAAAAATCCTTGCAATAGAGTTATTGCACATGAAACCAGTGTTTGAAACCACCAGAATTCACTGAAAAGTAGTATTTAACTGTAAAACAGTTGAAAGACAAGTTTATATAGCTTTGCAAGTCCAGAGAAGAGTGTATAAAGTTGTTTCTACATGTGGTGAAGTCCCACAAGTAGAAAAGAAGGCCCATTATGGGAAAGAGCTAGAAATCAGTAGTCATTCAGAGCAAATACTAATGAATATAACAGAATAGTGAGAGAACAAGTGTAAAAGACAGCAAATGTAAGTCTTTAGTATAGAAAGGATGTTATACACTACCGAAATCCTTGAAATAGAGTTACTTCACAAGAAACCAGTGTTTGAAACCACCAGAATTCACTGAAAAGTAGTATTTAACTGTAAAACAGTTGAAAGACTAGTGTATATAGCTTCTCTAGTTCAGAGAAGAGTGTATAAAGTTGTTTCTACATGTGGTGAAGTCCCACAAGTAGAAAAGAAGGCCCATTATGGGAAACAGCTAGAAATCAGTAGTCATTCAGAGCAAATACTAATGAATATCACAGAATAGTGAGAGAACAAGTGTAAAAGACATCAAAATGTACGTTTCTAGAATAGAAAGGATGTTATACACTACAGAAATCCTTGAAATAGAGTTACTTCACAAGAAAACAGTGTTTCCACCCACTAGAATTCACTGAAAAGTAGTATTCAACTGTAAAACAGTTGAAAGACAACTGTATATAGCTTCTCAAGTTCAGAGAAGAGTGTATAAAGTTGTTTCTACATGTGGTGAAGTCCCACAAGTAGAAAAGAAGGGCCATTATGGGAAACAGCTAGAAATCAGTAGTCATTCAGAGCAAATACTAATGAATATCACAGAATAGTGATAGAACAAGTGTAAAAGACATCAAAATGTAAGTCTCTAGTCTAGAAAGGATTTTGTACACTGCACAAATCCTTGCAATAGAGTTATTGCACATGAAACCAGTGTTTGAAACCACCATAATTCACTGAAAAGTAGTATTTAACTGTAAACGAGTTGAAAGACAAGTTTATATAGCTTTGCAAGTCCAGAGAAGAGTGTATAAAGTTGTTTCTACATGTGGTGAAGTCCCACAAGTAGAAAAGAAGGCCCATTATGGGAAACAGCTTGAAATCAGTACTCATTCACAGCAAATACTAATGAATATCACAGAATAGTGAGAGAACAAGTGTAAAAGACATCAAAATGTAAGTCTCTAGTCTAGAAAGGATGTTGTACACTGCACAAATCCTTGAAATAGAGTTAGTTCACCAGAAAACAGTGTTTCAACCCACTAGAATTCACTGAAAAGTAGTATTCAACTGTAAAACAGTTGAAAGACAAGTGTATATAGCCTCTCAACTTCAGAGAAGAGTGTATAAAGTTGTTTCTACATTTGGTGAAGTCCCACAAGTAGAAAAGAAGGCCCATTATAGGAAACAGCTAGAAATCAGTAGTCATTCATTGCAAATACTAATGAATATCATAGAATTGTGTGAGAACAAGTGTAGAAGACATCAAAATGTAAGTTTCTAGTCTAGAAAGGATGTTATACACTACAGAAATCCTTGAAATAGAGTTACTTCACAATAAAACAGTGTTTCAACCCACTAGAATTCACTGAAAAGTAGTATTCAACTGTAAAACAGTTGAAAGACAACTGTATATAGCTTCTCAAGTTCAGAGAAGAGTGTATAAAGTTTTTTCTACATGTGGTGAAGTCCCAAATGTAGAAAAGAAGGGCCATTAAGGGAAACAGCTAGAAATCAGTAGTCATTCAGAGCAAATACTAATGAATATCACAAAATAGTGATAGAACAAGTGTAAAAGACATCAAAATGTAAGTCTCTAGTCTAGACAGGATGTTGTACACTGCACAAATCCTTGAAATAGAGTTAGTGCACATGAAACCAGTGTTTGAAACCACCAGAATTCACTGAAAAGTAGTATTTAACTGTAAAACAGTTGAAAGACAAGTTTATATAGCTTCGCAAGTCCAGAGAAGAGTGTATAAAGTTGTTTCTACATGTGGTGAAGTCCCACAAGTAGAAAAGAAGGCCCATTATAGGAAAGAGCTAGAAATCAGTAGTCATTCAGAGCAAATACTACTGAATATCACAGAATAGTGAGAGAACAAGTGTAAAAGACATCAAAATGTACGTTTCTAGAATAGAAAGGATGTTATACACTACAGAAATCCTTGAAATAGAGTTACTTCACAAGAAAACAGTGTTTCCACCCACTAGAATTCACTGAAAAGTAGTATTCAACTGTAAAACAGTTGAAAGACAAGTGTATATAGCCTCTCAACTTCAGAGAAGAGTGTATAAAGTTGTTTCTACATGTGGTGAAGTCCCACAAGTAGAAAAGAAGGCCCATTATGGGAAACAGCTAGAAATCAGTAGTCATTCAGAGCAAATACTAATGAATATCACAGAATAGTGAGAGAACAAGTGTAAAAGACAGCAAATGTAAGTCTTTAGTATAGAAAGGATGTTATACACTACCGAAATCCTTGAAATAGAGTTATTTCACAAGAAACCAGTGTTTCAAACCACCAGAATTCACTGAAAAGTAGTATTTAACTGTAAAACAGTTGAAAGACAAGTGTATATAGCCTCTCAACTTCAGAGAAGAGTGTATAAAGTTGTTTCTACATGTGGTGAAGTCCCACAAGTAGAAAAGAAGGCCCATTATAGGAAACAGCTAGAAATCAGTAGTCATTCAGAATAAATACCAATGAATATCTTAGAATTGTGTGAGAACAAGTGTAGAAGACATCAAAATGTAAGTTTCTAGTCTAGAAAGGATGTTATACAGTACAGAAATCCTTGAAATAGAGTTACTTCACAAGAAAACAGTGTTTCAACCCACTAGAATTCACTGAAAAGTAGTATTCTACTGTAAAACAGTTGAAAGACTAGTGTATATAGCTCCTCTAGTTCAGAGAATAGTGTATAAAGTTGTTTCTACATGTGTTGAAGTCCCACAAGTAGAAAAGAAGGCCCATTATGGGAAACAGCTAGAAATCAGTAGTCATTCAAAGCAAATACTAATGAATATCACAGAATAGTGAGAGAACAAGTGTAAAAGACATCAAAATGTAAGTCTCTAGACTCGAAAGGATGTTATACACTACCGAAATCATTGAAATAGAGTTACTTCACAAGAAACCAGTGTTTCAAACCACCAGAATTCACTGAAAAGTAGTATTTAACTGTACAACAGTTGAAAGACAAGTTTATATAGCTTCGCAAGTCCAGAGAAGAGTGTATAAAGTTGTTGCTACATGTAGTGAAGTCGCACAAGTAGAAAAGAAGGCCCATTATAGGAAACAGCTAGAAATCAGTAGTCATTCATTGCAAATACTAATGAATATCATAGAATTGTGTGAGAACAAGTGTAGAAGACATCAAAATGTAAGTTTCTAGTCTAGAAAGGATGTTATACACTACAGAAATCCTTGAAATAGAGTTACTTCACAAGAAAAGAGTGTTTCAACCCACTAGAATTCACTGAAAAGTAGTATTCAACTGTAAAACAGTTGAAAGACAACTGTATATATCTTCTCAAGTTCAGAGAAGAGTGTATAAAGTTGTTTCTACATGTGGTGAAGTCCCACAAGTAGAAAAGAAGGGCCATTATGGGAAACAGCTAGAAATCAGTAGTCATTCAGAGCAAATACTAATGAATATCACAGAATAGTGATAGAACAAGTGTAAAAGACATCAAAATGTAAGTCTCTAGTCTAGAAAGGATGTTGTACACTGCACAAATCCTTGCAATAGAGTTATTGCACATGAAACCAGTGTTTGAAACCACCATAATTCACTGAAAAGTAGTATTTAACTGTAAAACAGTTGAAAGACAAGTTTATATAGCTTTGCAAGTCCAGAGAAGAGTGTATAAAGTTGTTTCTACATGTGGTGAAGTCCCACAAGTAGAAAAGAAGGCCCATTATGGGAAAGAGCTAGAAATCAGTAGTCATTCAGAGCAAATACTACTGAATATCACAGAATAGTGAGAGAACAAGTGTAAAAGACAGCAAATGTAAGTCTTTAGTATAGAAAGGATGTTATACACTACCGAAATCCTTGAAATAGAGTTACTTCACAAGAAACCAGTGTTTGAAACCACCAGAATTCACTGAAAAGTAGTATTTAACTGTAAAACAGTTGAAAGACTAGTGTATATAGCTTCTCTAGTTCAGAGAAGAGTGTATAAAGTTGTTTCTACATGTGGTGAAGTCCCACAAGTAGAAAAGAAGGCCCATTATGGGAAACAGCTAGAAATCAGTAGTCATTCAGAGCAAATACTAATGAATATCACAGAATAGTGAGAGAACAAGTGTAAAAGACATCAAAATGTACGTTTCTAGAATAGAAAGGATGTTATACACTACAGAAATCCTTGAAATAGAGTTACTTCACAAGAAAACAGTGTTTCCACCCACTAGAATTCACTGAAAAGTAGTATTCAACTGTAAAACAGTTGAAAGACAAGAGTATATAGCCTCTCAACTTCAGAGAAGAGTGTATAGAGTAGTTTCTACATGTGGTGAAGTCCCACAAGTAGAAAAGAAGGCCCATTATGGGAAACAGCTAGAAATCAGTAGTCATTCAGAGCAAATACTAATGAATATCACAGAATAGTGAGAGAACAAGTGTAAAAGACATCAAAATGTAAGTCTCTAGTCTAGAAAGGATGTTATACACTACCGAAATCATTGAAATAGAGTTACTTCACAAGAAACCAGTGTTTCAAACCACCAGAATTCACTGAAAAGTAGTATTTAACTGTAAAACAGTTGAAAGACAAGTTTATTTAGCTTCGCAAGTCCAGAGAAGAGTGTATAAAGTTGTTTCTACATGTGTTGAAGTCCCACAAGTAGAAAAGAAGGCCCATTATGGGAAACAGCTAGAAATCAGTAGTCATTCAGAGCAAATACTAATGAATATCACTGAATAATGAGAGAACAAGTGTAAAAGACATCAAATGTAAGTCTTTAGTCTAGAAAGGATGTTGTACACTGCACAAATCCTTGAAATAGAGTTAGTGCACATGAAACCAGTGTTTGAAACCACCAGAATTCACTGAAAAGTAGTATTTAACTGTAAAACAGTTGAAAGACAAGTTTATATAGCTTTGCAAGTCCAGAGAAGAGTGTATAAAGTTGTTTCTACATGTGGTGAAGTCCCACAAGTAGAAAAGAAGGCCCATTATGGGAAAGAGCTAGAAATCAGTAGTCATTCAGAGCAAATACTACTGAATATCACAGAATAGTGAGAGAACAAGTGTAAAAGACAGCAAATGTAAGTCTTTAGTCTAGAAAGGATGTTATACACTACAGAAATCCGTGAAATAGAGTTACTTCACAAGAAAACAGTGTTTCCACCCACTAGAATTCATTGAAAAGTAGTATTCAACTGTAAAACAGTTGAAAGACAAGTATATATAGCCTCTCAACTTCAGAGAAGAGTGTATAAAGTTGTTTCTACATGTGATGAAGTCCCACAATTAGAAAAGAAGGCCCATTATGGGAAACAGCTAGTAATCAGTAGTCATTCAGAACAAATACTACTGAATATCACAGAATAGTGAGAGAACAAGTGTAAAAGACATCAAAATGTACGTTCCTAGAATAGAAAGGATGTTATACACTACAGAAATCCTTGAAATAGAGTTACTTCACAAGAAAACAGTGTTTCAACCCACTAGAATTCACTGAAAAGTAGTATTCAACTGTAAAACAGTTGAAAGACTAGTGTATATAGCTTCTCTAGTTCAGAGAAGAGTGTATAAAGTTGTTTCTACATGTGGTGAAGTCCCACAAGTAGAAAAGAAGGCCCATTATAGGAAACAGCTAGAAATCAGTAGTCTTTCAGAGCAAATACTAATGAATATCACAGAATAGTGAGAGAACAAGTGTAAAAGACATCAAATGTAAGTCTTTAGTCTAGAAAGGATGTTATACACTACAGAAATCCTTGAAATAGAGTTACTTCACAAGACAACAGTGTTTCAACCCACTAGAATTCACTGAAAGGTAGTATTCAACTGTAAAACAGTTGAAAGACAAGTGTATATAGCTTCTCAAGTTCAGAGAAGAGTGTATAAAGCTGTTTCTACATGTGGTGAAGTCCCACAAGTAGAAAAGAAGGCCCATTATGGGAAACAGCTTGAAATCAGTACTCATTCACAGCAAATACTAATGAATATCACAGAATAGTGAGAGAACAAGTGTAAAAGACATCAAAATGTAAGTCTCTAGTCTAGAAAGGATGTTGTACACTGCACAAATCCTTGAAATAGAGTTAGTTCACAAGAAAACAGTGTTTCAACCCACTAGAATTCACTGAAAAGTAGTATTCAACTGTAAAACAGTTGAAAGACAAGTTTATATAGCTTCCCAAGTCCAGAGAATAGTGTATAAAGTTGTTGATACATGTGGTGAGGTCCCAGAAGTAGAAAAGAAGTCCCATTATAGGAAACAGCTAGAAATCAGTAGTCATTCAGAGCAAATACTAACGAATATCACAGAATAGTGAGAGAACAAGTGTAAAAGACATCAAAATGTAAGTTTCTAGTCTAGAAAGGATGTTATACACTGCAGAAATCCTTGAAGTAGAGTTACTTCACAAGAAAACAGTGTTTCAACCACTAGAATTC